>NC_060147.1:55934076-56595326 GCF_021461385.2 Schistocerca piceifrons
TAATGTTGTTTATGATATGCCACACAATGTTCGTTGTAGTATTAGTAGAGGTTGTTGACGTTAGTACCAGTTCATTTGTTAGTGATACTACCATAGCATTTTGCTTACAATACTAAGAGCACACTTTTTGATTATGATACCAGAACAAATTTTCGTGACACTTAGAACACATGTTCGTCGTAGTATCTGAGCATGTTGTTTAGAGTAGCCCCACTAAACACAGTTTATGGCAGCACATTTTTTAAAAAATCATGGTACCAGTACACATACGTTATAATAGTATAGGCACACATCGTTTAAGACATTACCAGTAATGTATGGGCGCTAATGGCCATAGAAGTTTCGCGCCCTAAAACCACAAACAAAAAAAAATTACCAGTAATGCTGTTTACAACAGCACCGCACAATTAGGCGCGTAATGGGGCCCCTTAGGGAAATGGCAGCAAGAGAGGGGAAGAAAACCAATGTGCACTCCGTGTGCATACCGGGGGGAGTCATTCCAGATGTGGAAAGGGTCCTTCCGGATGCCATGAAGGGTACAGGGTGCACCCATCTGCAGGTGGTCGCTCATGTCGGCACCAATGATGTGTGTCGCTATGGATCGGAGGAAATCCTCTCTGGCTTCCGGCGGCTATCTGATTTGGTGAAGACTGCCAGTCTCGCTAGCGGGATGAAAGCAGAGCTCACCATCTGCAGCATCGTCGACAGGACTGACTGCGGACCTTTGGTACAGAGCCGAGTGGAGGGTCTGAATCAGAGGCTGAGACGGTTCTGCGACCGTGTGGGCTGCAGATTCCTTGACTTGCGCCATAGGGTGGTGGGGTTTCGGGTTCCGCTGGATAGGTCAGGAGTCCACTACACGCAACAAGCGGCTACACGGGTAGCAGGGGCTGTGTGGCGTGGGCTGGGCGGTTTTTTAGGTTAGATGGCCTTGGGCAAGTACAGAAAGGGCAACAGCCTCAACGGGTGCGGGGCAAAGTCAGGACATGCGGGGACCAAGCAGCAATCGGTATTGTAATTGTCAACTGTCGAAGCTGCGTTGGTAAAGTACCGGAACTTCAAGCGCTGATAGAAAGCACCGGAGCTGAAATCGTTATAGGTACAGAAAGCTGGCTTAAGCCAGAGATAAATTCTGCCGAAATTTTTACAAAGGCACACACGGTGTTTAGAAAGGATAGATTGCATGCAACCGGTGGTGGAGTGTTCATCGCTGTTAGTAGTAGTTTATCCTGTACTGAAGTAGAAGTGGATAGTTCCTGTGAATTATTATGGGTGGAGGTTACACTAAACAACCGAACTAGGTTAATAATTGGCTCCTTTTACCGACCTCCCGACTCAGCAGCATTAGTGGCAGAACAACTGAGAGAAAATTTGGAATACATTTCACATAAATTTTCTCAGCATGTTATAGTCTTAGGTGGAGATTTCAATTTACCAGATATAGACTGGGACACTCAGATGTTTAGGATGGGTGGTAGGGACAGAGCATCGAGTGACATTATACTGAGTGCACTATCCGAAAATTACCTCGAGCAATTAAACAGAGAACCGACTCGTGGAGATAACATCTTGGACCTACTGATAACAAACAGACCCGAACTTTTCGAATCTGTATGTACAGAACAGGGAATCAGTGATCATAAGGCCGTTGCAGCATCCCTGAATATGGAAGTCAATAGGAATATAAAAAAAGGGAGGAAGGTTTATCTGTTTAGCAAGAGTAATAGAAGGCAGATTTCAGACTACCTAACAGATCAAAACGAAAATTTCTGTTCCGACACTGACAATGTTGAGTGTTTATGGAAAAAGTTCAAGGCAATCGTAAAATGCGTTTTAGACAGGTACGTGCCGAGTAAAACTGTGAGGGACGGGAAAAACCCACCGTGGTACAACAACAAAGTTAGGAAACTACTGCGAAAGCAAAGAGAGCTCCACTCCAAGTTTAAACGCAGCCAAAACCTCTCAGACAAACTGAAGCTAAACGATGTCAAAGTTAGCGTAAGGAGGGCTATGCGTGAAGCGTTCATTGAATTCGAAAGTAAAATTCTATGTACCGACTTGAGAGAAAATCCTAGGAAGTTCTGGTCTTACGTTAAATCAGTAAGTGGCTCGAAACAGCATATCCAGACACCACGGGATGATGATGGCATTGAAACAGAGGATGACACGCGTAAAGCTGAAATACTAAACACCTTTTTCCAAAGCTGTTTCACAGAGGAAGACCGCACTGCAGTTCCTTCTCTAAATCCTCGCACAAACGAAAAAATGGCTGACATCGAAATAAGTGTCCAAGGAATAGAAAAGCAACTGGAATCACTCAATAGAGGAAAGTCCACTGGACCTGACGGGATACCAATTCGATTCTATACAGAGTACGCGAAAGAATTTGCCCCCCTTCTAACAGCCGTGTACCGCAAGTCTCTAGAGGAACGGAGGGTTCCAAATGATTGGAAAAGAGCACAGATAGTCCCAGTCTTCAAGAAGGGTCGTCGAGCAGATGCGCAAAACTATAGACCTATATCTCTTACGTCGATCTCTTGTAGAATTTTAGAACATGTTTTTTGCTCGCGTATCATGTCATTTCTGGAAACCCAGAATCTACTATGTAGGAATCAACATGGATTCCGGAAACAGCGATCGTGTGAGACCCAACTCGCCTTATTTGTTCATGAGTCCCAGAAAATATTAGATACAGGCTCCCAGGTAGATGCTATTTTTCTTGACTTCCGGAAGGCGTTCGATACAGTTCCGCACTGTCGCCTGATAAACAAAGTAAGAGCCTACGGAATATCAGACCAGCTGTGTGGCTGGATTGAAGAGTTTTTAGCAAACAGAACACAGCATGTTGTTATCAATGGAGAGACGTCTACAGACGTTAAAGTAACCTCTGGCGTCCCACAGGGGAGTGTTATGGGACCATTGCTTTTCACAATATATATAAATGACTTAGTAGATAGTGTCGGAAGTTCCATGCGGCTTTTCGCGGATGATGCTGTGGTATACAGAGAAGTTGCTGCATTAGAAAATTGTAGCGAAATACAGGAAGATCTGCAGCGGATAGGCACTTGGTGCAGGGAGTGGCAACTGACCCTTAACATCGACAAATGTAATGTATTGCGAATACATAGAAAGAAGGATCCTTTATTGTATGATTATATGATAGCGGAACAAACACTGGTAGCAGTTACTTCTGTAAAATATCTGGGAGTATGCGTACGGAACGATTTGAAGTGGAATGATCATATAAAACTAATTGTTGGTAAGGCGGGTACCAGGTTGAGATTCATTGGGAGAGTGCTTAGAAAATGTAGTCCATCAACAAAGGAAGTGGCTTACAAAACACTCGTTCGACCTATACTTGAGTATTGCTCATCAGTGTGGGATCCGTACCAGGTCGGGTTGACGGAGGAGATAGAGAAGATCCAAAGAAGAGCGGCGCGTTTCGTCACTGGGTTATTTGGTAACCGTGATAGCGTTACGGAGATGTTTAATAAACTCAAGTGGCAGACTCTGCAAGAGAGGCGCTCTGCATCGCGGTGTAGCTTGCTCGCCAGGTTTCGAGAGGGAGCGTTTCTGGATGAGGTATCGAATATATTGCTTCCCCCTACTTATACTTCCCGAGGAGATCACGAATGTAAAATTAGAGAGATTAGAGCGCGCACGGAGGCTTTCAGACAGTCGTTCTTCCCGCGAACCATACGCGACTGGAACAGGAAAGGGAGGTAATGACAGTGGCACGTAAAGTGCCCTCCGCCACACACCATTGGGTGGCTTGCGGAGTATCAATGTAGATGTAGATGTAGAATTAGATGTCGTTTACGTTAATATCAGCCCATTTGTTTCTGATAGTACCAGTGCATATAGTTTATGATAACAGCAGTAAACACAGTCTTATATTGAGGGATGTCTCCTAATAGTGTGTCGGACCTCCTTTTGCTCAGCGTTTTGCAGCAACTCGGCTTGGCATGAATTCAACAAATCGTTGGAAGTCCCTTTCAGAAATATTGAGCTGTGCTGCCCCTGCATCTGTCCATAATTGCGAAAGTGTTGGTGGTGTCGGATTTTTTGTAGGAACTGATATCTCTATTATGTCTCATAAATGTACGCTGGTACTCACGCCGGGTGATCTGAGTCGCCAAACCATTCGCTCAAATTGTACGGAATGTTCTTCAAACCAGTCACCAACAACTGTGGCCCGACGACATCGTCATGTCATCCATATCATGAAGTCCATGAATGGCTGCAAATGGTCTTCAAGTAGCCGAAAATACACTCCTGGAAATTGAAATAAGAACACCGTGAATTCATTGTCCCAGGAAGGGGAAACTTTATTGACACATTCCTGGGGTCAGATACATCACATGATCACACTGACAGAACCACAGGCGCATAGACACAGGCAACAGAGCATGCACAATGTCGGCACTAGTACAGTGTATATCCACCTTTCGCAGCAATGCAGGCTGCTATTCTCCCATGGAGACGATCATAGAGATGCTGGATGTAGTCCTGTGGAACGGCTTGCCATGCCATTTCCACCTGGCGCCTCAGTTGGACCAGTGTTCGTGCTGGACGTGCAGACCGCGTGAGACGACGCTTCATCCAGTCCCAAACATGCTCAATGGGGGACCGATCCGGAGATCTTGCTGGCCAGGGTAGTTGACTTACACCTTCTAGAGCACGTTGGGTGGCACGGGATACATGCGGACGTGCATTGTCCTGTTGGAACAGCACGTTCCCTTGCCGGTCTAGGAATGGTAGAACGATGGGTTCGATGACGGTTTGGATGTACCGTGCACTATTCAGTGTCCCCTCGACGATCACCAGTGGTGTACGGCCAGTGTAGGAGATCGCTCCCCACACCATGATGCCGGGTGTTGGCCCTGTGTGCCTCGGTCGTATGCAGCCCTGATTGTGGCGCTCACCTGCACGGCGCCAAACACGCATACGACCATCATTGGCTCCAAGGCAGAAGCAACTCTCATCGCTGAAGACGACGTGTCTCCATTCGTCCCTCCATTCACGCCTGTCGCGACACCACTGGAGGCGGGCTGCACGATGTTGGGGCGTGAGCGGAAGACGGCCTAACGGTGTGCGGGACCGTAGCCCAGCTTCATGGAGACGGTTGCGAATGGTCCACGCCGATACCCCAGGAGCAACAGTGTCCCTAATTTGCTGGGAAGTGGCGGTGCGGTCCCCTACGGCACTGCGTAGGATCCTACGGTCTTGGCGTGCATACGTGCGTCGCTGCGGTCCGGTCCCAGGTCGATGGGCACGAGCACCTTCCGCCGACCACTGGCGACAACATCGATGTACTGTGGAGACCTCACGCCCCACGTGTTGAGCAATTCGGCGGTACGTCCACCCGGCCTCCCGCATGCCCACTATACGCCCTCGCTCAAAGTCCGTCAACTGCACATACGGTTCACGTCCACGCTGTCGCGGCATGCTACCAGTGTTAAGGACTGCGATGGAGCTCCGTATGCCACGGCAAACTGGCTGACACTGACGGCGGCGCTGCACAAATGCTGCGCAGCTAGCGCCATTCGACGGCCAACACCGCGGTTCCTGGTGTGTCCGCTGTGCCGTGCGTGTGATCATTGCTTGTACAGCCCTCTCGCAGTGTCCGGAGCAAGTATGGTGGGTCTGACACACCGGTGTCAATGTGTTCTTTTTTCCATTTCCAGGAGTGTAGCTATTTCCATCCAATAATAATTTCAGATGCACCAGAGGACCCAGACCATTACAGGTAAACACAGCCCATGGAGCCGAAACCAGCTTGGTTCAAATGGCTCTGAGCACTATGGGACTTAACATCTGAGGTCATCAGTCCCCTAGAACTTAGAACTACTTAAACCTAACTAACCTAAGGACACCACACACATCCATGCCCGATTCAGGAGTCGAACCTGCAACCGTAGCGGTCGCGCAGCTCCAGACTGAAGCGCCTGGAACCGCTCGGCCACGACGGCCGGCGCCATCAGCTTACACAGTACCTTGTTGACAACCTGGGTCCATGGCTTCGTGTAAGCTGCACCACACTCAAACCCTGCCATCAGCTCCTACTAGCTGAAATCTTGACTCATCTGACAAACCCACTGTTTTCCAGTTGTCTAGGGTCCAATCGATATGGCCACGAGCAAAGGAGAGGTCTGTTAGCAAAGCCATACTGTAGTAATGGATACGTTCGTCGTGCATCCCATATTGATTCCTGTGGTTACTCGACACAGTATTGCTGATGTCTTAGCACTGACAACTCTACGCAAACGACGCTGCTCTAGGTCGTTAAGTGAAAGCCTGAGAGGTTCCATTCCCACTTTTGTACGTCGCCTCTCATTTTCATCAATTTTATTAATGTTTTATATCATTTCACGGTGCTAACAGGCCGAATAAGGTTATTGTAATGAGAGTATTTGTACTGAGAGCTCAGAATACCTTTCCCTTGACTCTTATGCATGGTGGGTTACTTCCCTGGGTGGCCTGTGCGAAGCGAGCACTTTAGGACGCGGCACACTGCATTCCCGGTTGGGGGCTGCACTTCTGCGAATACTGAGAGGGTCATACATCAATGGGCTTAAGTGCCTGGTGGAACGACTAACATCGGTCGAGTTCTGGCTATTGTATGCAGGGTGAAACGCCCTGCGAGACGTCTGAGTTTCGCTGCAGTTTGTGTGTTTACCGTTCCGGCGCATCCAGAACGAAGACTACTGGCACCGAATGACTGCATTGTCCTTTTGATTCTGAGAATACTTGTGGACCCTGCCCTGCTGGGTGCGGCGGTCTAGGCATGTTGTTTTCGTAGCCAGTCAAATGGCAAGTTCAGTGCCCTCAGCTGAATATCAGAGGCATGATTGGTCAACCTAAACTGAGGGTAGTTTACGTCGTAAAACCCTGCTCGAAACTGGAGGGAATGGTTGCTATTGGCGTGAATAATGTTCCGAGACAGTGTGGGGCAATTTTGGAATCAGCACTGAATGCTAATTCGCGGTTTTCGGGGAGAGTAGGGAGTAGAGCAATGTTGGCTCCGCTCTTGCGTTGTGAGGGCGCAGGGATTTCAGAATCTGATCTTCGTCGGAGTTGGACCGTCTTGCAACTTAGTCGCACTTTTCGCGGCAGAATTCTATGACAGCCTTCGGGGCCAGGCGCTGAAACAGAGTTGCTGCACAGCAGAAGCCAGAATCAGATCGCCGCCTAGCGACGACCTGCTACAGATTTCAGAATTGGTACAGTATTTCGCAGCTCCGGCATTGTAGGACCTATCAATTTTATACTGAAGTCCTCAACAGCACGCGCGCTCGCTTCGTTACAAGTCAACCTTTGCTGGTTTCTCCATGTGATCCTATTTGAGCTCTCACTACTAATCGCGATACTGCAATATAGTCGAGAGAGTAATATTTGATTCATTAAGACCCCCAGTTATTATCGTCAATCTATTGCACCACAGAGAGTAGGAGCCCCTTGTTCTCGAGCCAACTCTTATTATCATAATAGTCCAGTATACCCAATCCTTTAACCTACTGTTTGTGTCGATAATCATGAGCCTTTATGTTCTCGTGTATGATAAATATCATTGTAATATTTAATGTGCATATCATTTCGTAGATATACGCAGAATCCCATTTCCTGTTGTTTGTTATGGTAAAGTTCTCTTTTTTTCTCGGAGTAGATTACGATTCTTATTAAATTATTGTGAGTGTGCACTCCTTATTTTACCGACTAGCAGGGTCCACCATCATTTCGTTTCGTTGTGCGCATAATTAATTAGGTGGTAGGTAAGGAGTGGGTCGGGTGCATGTCACGTTCTTATGCAAAATTCGTCAGAATTAAAGAGGTACAAACTCTTACCCATCCCGGGACCTCGTAAGCCGCCAGCCACTGCGTTGTCCGCGATGAGAGGTAATGCCTAAAATTTGGTGTTCTGGATATACCGAATTTTCTAGCGATGTCCGAAATGATATGTCCCATGCCTCTAATTCCTACTACCAAACCACGCTCGTAGCCGTAATTGCCGTTGCCAGGCCGGAAGCACGTCAGAAACCTTTTCACACGAATCATCTGATTTCAAATTTATGCTCCGCCAATGCAGTGCTCTTTGACACCTTGCGTACGCGATACTACCGTCATATTTATACGTGTATACCTGTATCTCACGCCTTTTGTCATCTCAGTGTAGTATTAACTGCACACATTGTTTATAATAATGAAAATACATACTGCTCATTATAGTACCATCACGTGTTCCTTGTGATAGCACCAGTGCATCGTTTTTATGATAGTGCCGGTATACATTGTATATTGAGGTACTACAATATATTATTCGAGATAGTAACAGTGCATGTTTTGGTAACAGTGACAATAGTCTCTACGAGGTATTGTCCGGGATCAGCATTTCATAGGTAAGATGACAGATCTTTCTTGATGAATCTTCGCCCACATTGTCCAGTCTACCATGCGATCATTTCATTGTTCAGAAATATTTGGCAGTGTTTGCTGCATGAACGACTCACTCTGTTCTAAGCTTCCATACTTGACGGCAAATTGTTTTCAGTTACGAAGTGTCCGGTTGTGAAAATTCTGTCCGTAAACTAGTACGCATTTACGGGCAATATGCCTTACTGACCAAACGGAAAACACTTTGCTAGCCCCTGCCACGAGTAATGCTGTATCTTCATCAAACAGAGACTGACCACGGGGTGGACATATCACAGGGGACTGCTTTCTGTTTCTGTTCGTAGCACAATCAGTGCCATTGTAGCAGCCATTAGTTTGTTACAAACCAAGTGCAGTTTATGAACACGTGACCCTACCAGTTCGCTTCTTCGAACATCTCCCGCCTCCTCCAATATTCGTGGTCTGCTCACTGGTTTCTTTTCTTGAAACACGATGTTACGCGTCCTATTTTTAACTTAATTGTTTTTTAACTATAACTACCTCACTTCCTTTTTTGCGCTATTTTTTCATCTCTAAGAAATTACTAGACCTATTCTCTGCAATTAATTGTGCATGTTCCATTTTTTGTCTACCCATGCTACATTTCCCCTATCTATATTTACATCTACACTCTGCAAGCCACCTTACGGTGTGTGGTGGAGGGTACTTTGTGCACCAGCATCACTTCCCCTTTGCCTATTCCGGTCCCGAATGTTTCGTGGAGAGAACGACAGCTGGTAAGGCTTCGTGTGGGCTCGGATCTCTTGTATTATCTTCTCGGCTTTTATGCGAGATATATATAGGAAGAAGCAGTATACTCGTTGACTCTTCCAGGATCACACGCTCTTGGAATTTTAACAATAAATCACATCGTGCTTCTGAACGCCTCTCTTCCAGCATCTGCCGCTGGACTTGGTTGATCATATGTGTAATGCTTTCGCGCTTACTAAATGAATCTGTAACAAAACGTGGTGCTCTTCTTTGAATCTTGTGTATTTCCTCCATCAATTCTGCCTGGTGCGGATTCCATACTATAGAGCAATGCTCAAGTATTGCCACTCGAAGCGTAAATGATTGCGAAAGCATGCTTGACCTCTTAGCAACAAATGATCCAGTACAAATAGTCAGTATCGTGACGAATACAGGGATTAGCGACCACGAGGCAGTAGCTGCTAGGCTGAATACCGTAACACCTACAACCATCAGAAAGAAACGCAAGGTATATCTATATAAAAAAAGCCGGTAAAAATGTTCTTAACGCCGTTTTAAGAGTTCATTCCACCCGATATCGTCATGTAAGCGTAGAAAAGTTGTGGAATGATTTCAGAGAGATAGTATCGCCAGCAATTGAGAGAGATACAACACATAAATTAATAAGTGATGTTATTGATCCCCCATGGTACACAAAATGGCTCATCGCTGTTGCAGAAGCAGCTAAAAAAGCATGCCAAATTTAATAGAACGTAAAACGCCAAGACTGGCAAAGTTATACGTAAGTTCAAAATATAGCGCGCACTTCAATGTGAGACGCTTTTAATAATTTCCATAACGAAACTCTGTTTCGAAATCTGGCAGAAGACCCAAAGAGATTCTGATGATACATAAAGCACATCAGTGGAAAAACGCAATCAGTATCTCCACTGCGCAATAGAAACGGTGAAGTCACTGATGACAGTGCTACTAAAGCAGAGTTATTAAACACGGTTTTCCGAAACTCCTTCACCAAAGAAAACTAAGTCAATATTCCTGAATTACAATCAAAAACAACTGCCAAGATGAGAATCATAGAAGTAGATATTCTCGGTGCAGCAAATCAGCTTAAATCATTTAAAAGCAGGGTTTCCGGTTCAGATTATATACCAGTCAAGTTCCTCTCAGAGTATGCTGATACAATAGCCCCATATTCAGCAATTACATACAACCGCTCGCTCATAGAAAGATCCGTACGTAAAGACTGGAAAATTAGTCAAGTCACGCCAATACCAAAAAAGGGAAATAGGAGTAAACCGCTGAATTACAGGCCCATATCACTAACGTCGATTTGCAGTAGGGTTTTGGAACATATACTGTATTCGAACGTTATGAAGTACCTCGAAGAAAACGATTTATTGACACATAGTCAGCACGGATTCAGAAAATATTGTTCTTGCGATACAGAACTAGCTCTTTATACTCATGAAGTAATGAGTGCTATCGACAGGGGATGTCAAATTGATTCCATATTTCTAGATTTGCAGAAGGCTTTCGACACCGTTCCTCACAAGCGTCTTCTAACCAAACTGCGTGCCTACGGAGTATCGCCTCAGTTGTGGGACTCGATTCGTGATTTCCTATCAGAAAGGTCACAGTTCGTAGTAACAGACGGAAAGTCATCGAGTAAAACAGAAGTAATATCAGGCGTTCCCCAAGGAAGTGTTATAGGTCCTCTATTTTTCCTGATCGATGTTAACGATGTAGCAGACAATGTGAGTAGCCATCTTAGGTTGCAGACCTTCAAGTTGTCTTTGTACCGTTCCTCTCTCGAAGGCGCGCGGGAAAAAACGAGCATTTAAATTTTTCTGTGCGACTCTTGATTTATTTTTCGTGATCATCATTCCTTCCTATGTAGGTGGGCGCCAACAGAATGTTTTCACAATCGGAGGAGAAAACAGGTGATTGAAATTTCGTGAGAAGATCCCGCGCAACGTAAAATTCCTTTGTTTTAATGACTGCCACTCCAAGTATCATGTCTGTGACACTATCTCCCCTATTTCGCCATAATACAAAACGAGCTGCCCTTCTTTGTACTAGTTCGGTGTCAACCGTCAGTCCCACCTGATGCGGATCCCACACCTCACAGCAATACACGCCGAGCGGTTCTATGCGCTTCAGTCCGGAACCGCGCTGCTGCTACGGTCGCAGATTCGAATCCTGCCTCTGGCATGGATGTGTGTGATGTTCTTAGGTTTGTTAGGTTTAAGTAGTTCTAAGTTCTAGGGGACTGATGACCTCAGATGTTGAGTCCCATAGTGCTGAGAGCCATTTTTTTCATAACACTTCATAGGGCTCTGATCCATTTAGTGATTTAGCGGAAGACCAAAACTCCTAAGGATTTTCTATTATGTCCGTACAGACTTTTAATTTCGAATTCGTTGCACGCTTCCCCTCCTTACGGCAATTTTCGCTTCGTTTAGCTTTTGTTTGTGTTAGAGGCTTTCGCAACGTTTTCATTTACAGTAAAGCACTCTTTGGTTGGCACGAACCTGTCTAAAGCGAATTGTCCATTGATGGTCAACATTGTTAGTGCTGAATATGGAATTTACTGTTGATGTCTCAGCAATAAACTCAATGCGTGAGAATAGATGAATATAGACCTCTATATCCACTCAGGGTGGCCTGAAGTGTCATATTCTGGATAGAATCTCTACATCTACAACTTGAGGTGTATGACAGAAGGTTTGTCCCATTGTACTAGTTATTAAGGTTTCTTCATGTTCGATTCACGCATGGAGGGCGGGAAGAATGATTGACTGAATGCTTCTGTGGGTGCAGTAGTTATTCGAATCTTACCCTCACGATCCCTAAGTGAGCGATAAGTAGTAGGTTGTAGTATATTCCGAGGGTAATCTTTTGAAGCTGATTCTCGAATCTTTGTGGGGATAGTTTACGTGTCTTCATGTGTCTTCCAGTTCAATCTCTTGAGTGTCTCTGTGACAGTCTCCCACGGATCAAATAAACCTGTGACCATTCGTGCTGTCCTGTTCTGTAAACATTCAACATCCCCTGTTAGTCCTACCTGGTTACAGTCCCACACACTTTACCAATATTCTAGGATGGGTCATATGAGCTATTTGTAAGCAATTTCCTTTGTAGACTATATGGACTTCCCCAGTATTCTACCAATAAACCGAAGCCAACCACCTGACTTACCCACGACTGAGCTTATCTGATCATTCCATCCAGCTATTTGTAGGAGTGGGCCAATTTCAATAGTGACTCACTGGTATTACTGTCATAGGATACTACTTTCTTCGGTTTTGTGAAGCGCAATATTTAATGTTTCGAAACATTTAGAGCAAGCTGCCAATCTCTGCACCACGTTGAAATCTCATCAATATCTGACTGAATATTTATGCAGATTCTCTCAGATAGTGTTTCATTATAGATGACGGCATCATCTGCCAAACGCCTGATTTTACTATTAATATTGTCTGCAATGTCATTAATATACAACACGAACAACAGGTGTCCCACCACACTTCCCTGGGGAACACCCGAAGCTACTGCTACATCTGACGATGACACTCTAACCAAGATGTCAATCTGTTACCTGTTACTTCCCTACTAATAACTCCCCAACCCATTAGATTGCAACAATGGCAAAATACTCCACATATCGTTAGCTTATCCTCTGAACTGTCTGGTCCACACACACACACACACACACACACACACACACACACACACAGATAGAGAGAGAGAGAGAGAGAGAGAGAGAGAGAGAGAGAACGACACAGCCTGCCTCTCCTCACCACAATACACAGTTGAATCGACTGATATAGGTGTAATTTCTGAACTGACATTTCCACTACCGAATGCAGCTGGTGCTTTTTTTCCGCTCTTGACCATTTATGCCATTTTGAAGCGGTGCTGGAAATTGACAACGACGAGCTGGTAACATACGCTAGCAACAAGCATAGGTAGTCTTTCCGTCTGCGTAATTTTGGGCTCCATGGCCTTACGACCGTAAGGCGATCAGTATAGTCACCTTCAGAAAATATGACCTAACCTCAGCATTTCGCCCCAGCGGGCTCTCGCACTCGCTCTGAAGCGCCGCAGTGCCCACTGCCTAACTCGCCCTTCTCCAATGCTGCCGCCTCCAGCGCGTATCTGCGCGGCCAGCGCTTCCAGAGCTCGCCTCCAGGCCTCCATTCGTGCTCCTCCGGAGGGACAGAGGCCGGCTAAGCCACAAACACGGCCCGTCTCTGCAAACAGAGGAACCGCCCGCCCCTTAGAGAGGAATAAGCCGCACTCCAGGGCATCACTGGAGGCTCCAGGAGCAGGCCAGCATCTCCTCATAGCTTACAAAGTAAGATATTACCCAGGATTACCGAAGGCTTCTCAGAGTTTTTCTATGACTGTTACATTTTTTTCTTTAATTTTGTCACATCAACCTTCAACCTTACCTCAGTGCATGACCTACACCTAACGTCTTTGGTCACTTGCTGTGTACAAGGTCAACCTCGAATTCATCGAGAGACTTTCAGAGGTTGTTTGTAAAGATTGTCTGAGTTTTTTTTTGGTCTGATGCGCTCGTGGTCTACGATTGTTCCTTATAGGGAAATAATTCAGTTATCTTTTATAGCCTTTCTCACTGTGAAAATACATTGATGGGCGAAAATGTTACTTCCTCTGGCCACAACAAAGCTGAAAGCCATCTGGTGATGGTATGGCGACGTAGTGCGATAGTTGAAGTGTGAACGTGAAGTGTGAACGTGAACGTGAAATGCTATGGCTTTTAACTCACCTCAGGGCAGGGTGACTTAGCAGACAGTTCACTACTGTTATTTTGCTTGATGTGTGTGTCAAGGGTTGTTCGCATCTCGTGGTCGTGCGGTAGCGTTCTCGCTTCCCGCGCCCGAGTTCCCGGGTTCGATTCCCGGTGGGGTCAGGGATTTTCTCTGCCTCGTGATGACTGGGTGTTGTGAGGTTTAAGTATTTCTAAGTTCTAGGGGACTGATGACCATAGATGTTAAGTCCCATAGTGCTCAGAGCCATTTGAACCATTTTTTTTGTGTGTCAAGGACATATCATGCCATGAAGGTTATTAACAGGAAGAAGGTTGTTATTAGTCATCCAAAACATATTAAAAACTAAATAAAAAGAAGAGCTGCACCACGAATGAATGCACTGAATGGTACAGAAATCGGTAGGTGTGATGTCCATGTACAAATAAATAAATGATTATAATTTTTTAAAAAAGTTCAAATGGCTCTGAGCGCTATGGGACTTAATATCTGAGGTCATCAGTCCCCTAGGCTTAGAACTAGTTAAACCCAACTAACGTAAGGATATCAGACACTTCCATGCCCAAAGCAGGATTCGAACCTGCGACCGTAGCGGTCGCACGGTTCCAGACTGAAGCGCCTAGAACCGCTCGGTCACAGCGGCCGGCTATTAAAAAAAAATTGGACCACTTATTCAAGAGTGTTCCACAAATTGAGCTGTTGGTCTACCTGTGGCTCTTACACAACCAGTTATTTGGCTTGGCACTCAATGATGGACTTTTTGGATGTCCTCCTGACGAACATCGTGCAAAATTCTGTCCAATTGGCGCGTTAGATCCTCGAAATCACGAGCTGGTTGGTGGTTCAAAAATGGTTCAAATGGCTCTGAGCACTATGGGACTCAAATGCTGAGGTCATTAGTCCCCTAGAACTTAGAACTAGTTAAACCTAACTAACCTAAGGACAACACAAACATCCATGCCCGAGGCAGGATTCGAACCTGCGACCGTAGCGGTCTTGCGGTTCCAGACTGCAGCGCCTTTAACCGCACGGCCACTTCGGCCGGCCCGGTTGGTGGGCCCTGTCAATAATTCTCCTAACGTTCTCAACTGGGGAGAGGTCCGGTAACCTCTCCGGCCAAAGCAGGGTTTTGCAAGCATGAAGACAAGCAGTAGAAACTCTCACTGTCTGCTGTCAGGTATTATCTTGCTGAAATTTAACCCCAGGATGGCTTGCCATGAAGGGCAACAAAACGTGGTGTTGAATATCGTCGACGTATCACTGTGCTGTTAGGGTGGCGCGGATGACAACGAAAGAGGTCTCGCTATGGAATGAAATGGCAACAGAGAACGCGAAGTGTGAACGTGAAGTGTGAACGTGAAGTGGTATGGCTTTTAATGCACCTCATGACAGGGTGACTTAGCAGACAGTTCACTACTGTTATTTTGCCTGATATGTATGTCGAGGACATATCATGCCATGGAAGTTGGTTGTCGAGCCACATTGCGGGAGACAGATTGGTATCCCAACGCTGTCCAGGGCGTCTCCAGTCATATGTTCGCTGGTCACCAGGGACCAATCCGAGGCAGGACTCTCAGACAACTCTACTCCGGTCAATGAAATTCCAGGACGAAAGTAGGTCAGGAGATACCCCATGGTTCTTATCTGCAACACCTCTTAAGCCAGCAGAGTTACTGCCTGTGGACTCAAAACGGAGGGTACACTGGATGCTTCCTGAGTGGCACCTGATCGCCGATGATCGTGCCAAATAAATCATTAACACTACAGCCACTCAGTATACTTATAGTATAGTCTTATGCCATTGACCACAGTCCTTGAGAGTTTTGCACTTTTTTTCCCCCGCAGTGTGGAATTTTATAATCATCTTACTGAGGTCCAGTCGCCTTTCCACCCTTCGCAGCAGTACTTCTGTTTAGTGTTGGCAGCTCTTGGTGGTATAAATAGAGCGGGTTTAGTCAGTTCGGCAGGTTGCACGAACCGCAATGGCAGACGGCATTCCGGGCAATATACCGTCCGCTTTCCCTAAGGAGAGGGGAGAGGTCCCGAGACTAGCTGTGTTGCACCGCCCACGCTGTTACTGCTGGGTAGAGTGCTAGGTGGGTGGGGGGGGGGGGCGTGGAAGTGGTTGGGGGAGGGAGGGAGGTTGCCCCTAGCGGATGTGTCAACAGGGCAGTCCGCCCTCGGGACGTTGGGACCAAACACTGCGGCTGCAGTGGAGGCGGCCAGTCAGAACGGAGAGCGGGCACTGCACGGCCTCCTAATAACAGACCCACTGGCCGCGGTCAGCAAACACTGTGCGTCTAGGCGAAATTCTGCTACAGCACTTTGAACTGTATTTTAGATCAAATAACGCGTCCGTGAAGGTCTCAAGAATTTTTATCTGCCCTTTAACTAAGTTTCCATTTTTTAAGATCCCCTAATTATCTCAAATTCACATAGTTCACGGCTACGAACAGGAATCAAGCGCCGATGTCGAAAATGCGAGGGCGCTCTGTAAGAGCCGGCCTTGGTGGCCGAGAACTTCTAGGCGCTTCAGTCTGGAACCTTGCGACATCTACGGGAGAACTTAGAACTACTTAAACCTTTCTAACCTACGGACAGCACACAAATCCATGCCCGAGGCAGGATTCGAAGCTGCGACCGTAGCGGTCGCGCGTTTCCAGACTGTAGCGCCTAGAACCGCTTGGCCACTCCGGCCGGCTCGAATCCTGCCTCGGGTATGGATGTGTGTGATGTCCTTACGTTAATTAGGTTTAAGCAGTTGTATGTTCTAGGGGACTGATGACCTCAGATGTTAAGCCCCATAGTCCTCAGAGCCAGCGCTCTGTAAGTGATGGTTAAACCGTCCTCAGAACCAAGCGTGGTAGTTAACGTTTGCGTGGAGCCGTACGAGGTTTGTGACGTCACTTCGTACTACTTCATGTTGAGGAGTCTTGCTTTGTGAGATTTGAGATATCACTTCGTGTTATTTCACGTTGAAGAGCCATTGCTTCCCGTGAAAACACGGGAATAAATTCTCCGATATTTCGGCTACGTGCTACTAAAGGTTAAACCAGTAATAGACGAAATCGCTCTCTACGTCGCAAGCGGCATTTCCGAGGCGTCATATTGCATTCGTCGTTTTGAACTGAAGCCCTCATATTTGGTGGGCTTTATACTATAACATACGCAGTTTCTAGGCAACAGCAGACGAAGGACCTCCCGACAACGCGTTGTTATTGGTACGATTTGTTGTAATAAAACGATAGGAAACGTCATATTGTTGGTTAAAGAATTTTCGCATGTAGTTATTTTCATGTAATAAAACGCGCGTTGGGGCGGCCGCTGTGGCCGAGCGGTCCTACGCGCTTCAGTGCGAAACCTCGCGGATGCTACGGCCGCAGGCTCGAATCCTGCCTCGGGCATGGACGTATGTGATGTCCTTGGGTTAGTTAGGTTTAAGTAGTTTTAAGTCTAGGGGACTGATGACCTCAGATGTTAAGTCCCATAGTGCTTAGAGCCATTTGAACCAACTCGCGTGTTGTGGAAGTACGTAGATATAATACAGAGGATGACTGAAGATTAACCAAAAACGGTGGTTGTTGGTAGAATTCATTACAATTAAATTTCAGTTAATTACATAGCACCGATTAAAGCCATAACATAAAATACAAGGTCGGCCAACTTCAGCGCTGGGGAGCTGGTATAGGCTTTTAGTTACAAAGCGATGTGCAGCAGGTTCCGGTCAAGCTATACAGAAATTGAAACTTCCTGGCAGATTAAAACTGTATGCCAGACCGAGACTCGAACTCGTGACCTTTGCCTTTCGCGGGCAAGTGCTCTACCACCTGAGCTACGCAAGCACGACTCACGCCCCGTCCTAACAGCTTTACTTCTGCCAGTACCTCGTCTACTACCTTCCAAACTTTACAGAATCTCACACAGTTTTAATCTGCCAGGAAGTTTCATATCAGCGCACTCTCCGCTGCAGAGTTAAAATCTCATTCAGTATACAGAAATTCCGTTTTTCTTTCACCTTCACATCTTCCAGGACGTTCTGGGATTTTCGTATCAGATTAACAATAATATTTACTGCAATATTCGATGTTCTGCTGACGTAAGTGCAGTCTCTCTCAGGAGTAAGTTTGTCCGATTTTGTGAAGTTTTATAAGCTGACGTCTTTACTGACTGGACATGGAAGTTTAATTTTTGTTTTAGGACACGTTCATAGATATTTATGTCTTTATACATGTACACTATAGACAGAAGAATACGACTAGCATACGGACAAGGAAGAAAATGTGCGTTTTAATAGAGCTGAAGTAGAAGTTTTACGCGCGTCCATTTCCGCGAACAGACTGTGTGGTTTGCGAGCCGGATACGACCGACAGCTGCCGCTTGAGACAGCTACAGTCGGAGATCGCTGTAAAAAAAAATTGTTCAAATGGCTCTGAGCACTATGGGACTGAACATCTGAGGTCATCAGTCCCCTAGAACTTAGAACTACTTAAACCTAACTAACCTAAGGACAGCACACACATCCATGCCCGAGGCAGGATTCGAACCTGCGACCGTAGTGGTTGCGAGGTTCCAGACTGAAGCGCCTAGAACCGCTCGGCCACACCGGCCGGCGAGATCGCTGTAACTATGACGTCCCATGTGAAGAGGGCGCGTGACTCGTGCTGGTGGATCTCCCTTCCGCATCCCCATCAGCGTTAGCTGCCTCACTCCCCTTGAGTACGACTTCAGTTCTGGCTTCCGAGGTGGTTGATGAGAAGTAGCGGCTGAGCCTTTCCCGTTCGCAACGATTGCAAGAATGGCAACGATTAGCCGGAACGTAATCAAAATTCAGGGTCTTATTAATACACTGGCCAATTTAAGAGTATGTCTGCAGCTTGGAGGTCCTAACCTGAATCGTAACAATGATCCTAAGTACCTAGGGATGACACTTGACCGGACCCTTAAGGGGAGGTTCAGTATCTTTGGCCAGAGAAATGCATGTCCTTTGAGAATTTTTTTCTCGGGATGTATTATAGATATCAATGTCAAATTTGGTCAAAATGTGTATTGATGTTTTCTCTACAAACTGGAATTTTTTCGACCGGAAATGCCGAAGAGCAAAGGCGGAAGTGCCGTCGGAACGAAACAAAATTTCGATGTAGACCTCCAAGCGCGGTATGTCACAGGTCAGCCGGCTCGTCTGAAATCAAAATTGAGTTGACGTTAGCGAAGTATATAAGATCTTTTAGGAATTGTATCTCGTTTACGTTATTTGGAGCATAAGAAACTAGATGGCGGCAATTTGAAAAAAATAGTGGTTTTTTTCATCACTTTTTCGACTTCGTCGGCCAAGTACAAATATTTATAGTTGATGGATCGGAATAAAAGTGGTGGAACTCCTAGACAATTTAGTTAGCTTCGTCAGAAACAATCATGCCTATCGGTTCAGTAGATTTGAAGTTAGCATACAACGCGATAAAAAAGAACGTCATTACGAGAAAAACGCATTTGAAGTTTTGACTACATATAAATGCAATATTATGCAACGTACGTTCAGTCTGGTATTCCGGTTCCATAAACCAGTCCTTCCTCTTCCTCACAGAGGGCGTTCTGCTCGATCAGGGCCATCCTCCGCTGCTCCAGAGCCGCTCGTAAGGCCGGTGACAAGCGGTTTTCGGCCGCTTGAATCCGGTGGTCGTCCGAATGCTTGGCAAATTTCGTCGAATAGAGTCCCAGGGTGGCGTCCATCGTTGTCATGGTCTTCAGAATTGCTGAATACCCTTCGTTGAAGCTGCTCACTGCCAGGAAAGTCGCAATCTCCACAGTCTTCGCACCAGAATGCAAATGCTTGGGGGCTAACTTCCAAACACACGCGTTCAAACTTTCATTTGAATTTTGTTCATTTCCTCCCAAGCACCGGTACAATAACTCATCCTCCGAAAGAAAAAGCTGGTGCGTGAAAAAAGCCGATTTCAGGCAGTAGCATTTTTTGTTCAACTGCGAATAACAAACATTTCAGTTCCGTATTCGGATAAACCGTTTCAAGGGTGGATTCTAAACAGTTCTATGGTCCAAAAACGCAATTTTAAAAAATCTGTTTTTTGAACCAAAAGATAGTAAACCTGCCCTTAAACACACAAAGCACCTTGAGAATGCCTCAGCAGAAATATCAGAAACGACGTAATTTGCGGAACTCTTGTCGGAGCACTTCATCGCTTGCTCTAGTATTCTCCGTAGCTGAATATTGTGTCCTGGTCTGGATCAATACTAGCCGCTCCAAGATTGTTCTCACCGCAAAAATAGCCACCACCAGAAAATTGATCTACAGGACTACCAAATCAACACCCACATACTGACTTCCTGTGTCGTGTAGCTTGCTACCTCCGGAGAGGCGCAGAAAAGAGGCTCTCCTACAATTATTTAGGAAATATGTTGAAAATCTGAGCCTACCAGTACACCGATGATCTGCCACAGCTATATCGGAGACGTATAAAATCGCGACCAACCGTCCCTGCATCTGTCTGAACAACTGGAAACCGACGCGTACAAACCAAGACACCAGTCGTCGCGCGACTAGAATCAAGAAAACCAAGGGATCGTCACAGCAGTGGTCCCAGAGGGTCAACCCCAGAAGACAGTGGCCGGCACTAAACTGGGTGCGTTGATTCACAACACAGATGTGGGAAAAAGTACGTCCCCGGATTTTCTCTGTGGTGCACCGAGATGGTCTGTGACTCTACTGTTTGTGAAAATTGAAAAATCTTTTAGACTTTTGTGCAGTTTCAGCCTATTACGTCTGCACAGAGTAACTCGGTGCACAGGTCCTGACGGGCTCATCCGTGCCGGCCGACCGCCGTGTCCTCCTCCGACAATGACGTCATCTGATACGGGATGGAGGGACGTGGGCTGAGCACAGTGCTGCAGCCGCTGCTACTCAGTCGAGCAGCTCGGCAGTTGGACTCACGAGGATGAGTGCACCCCACTCCAGTCCTCCCACTGAAGACAAAAAACTCTCTAGCAGTACCGGGGATCGAACCCAGGTCCTGAGCATGGCAGTGAAACCAGTTCACCACTGAACTATGCAGTTGGAAATTTAAATGGTATTTCGTGCGGTAAATAAATAAGGCAATAAACTATATTTTTATTACCAGTGATTACAAAATCTGAATTACGCGCATATTATGTGAGTGAATATTACGGCCGTGTTCTCGTCGAATCTGCTCACCAATCTGTAATGCTGTGTCGGGTACTGGAATCGACTATCTATCTCCTTACGCATGCGGAAACAGTTCCCTTTCCCCCTCCGTGAACAATGCCTTAGCGGCCCCGCGATCAGTTACGAACGCCAAGGCACCATGGACAGAAGTTACACCAATTAACGGTACGCTGAGATGCTTTTGATGTATAGCAAAGCGAATAGCCCTTTGACGCTGCATGATTGTACGAAGACGCTTTTCCTCTCCGCATGGAGCCCGACAGACGTACAGGTTACATCAGCGCCTTAGAGACGGGGAGTTTCCCACGCCATGTACAAGAAGGTCGATCCAGATCCATAACACCCTATGTTCAGGAAAGGCTGTTACGCATTGTACACGAACTTTCGAGTACTTGAACAGGAAAGATCGCTACCCATGGGATGTAAGTGAGGGGAACGGGCAGGCCAGTCCATTCGCTGAATATCCTCTCGGCCTAACACGTCCCCCACCTGCGCTGTTCGAAGCGGTCGCGCACTGTCATCCATAAAAACGTTGTCAGGGCCCAGTGCACTCCCGAAAACACGCATTTAGGGTAGGAGTACAGTGTCACAATAAGACTGACCGGTGATAATACCGTGTTCAAAGATTTAGAGGTCAGTTCGCAGACGCAACGTTGGGCCTCCCCATAACCTGGGCCACGAAAACAACTGTTGGACGATGTACTGAGTGCATTGCCACCTCTCGCCATGTGAAAACACTTCCAGAATCACTACGCAGACGGAATCTGCCCTCATAACAGAAGAGCAAATGATCCCACTCCTGATCGGTCCAGTTCCTCTGCTCTTGGCACCATCGCAAATCTTCCAACACGGTACACCCACCAGTCAATATTATTTTGACACTGTACTTCTTCACCATGTCCGTCTTTTCAGAGAAGCCTGCGGCCCCCAACTTAAATCCCGTATTGAGAGAGGTGGCGCAGTGGTTAGCACACTGGACTCGCATACGACGGTACAAACCCACGTCCGGCCATCCCTATTTAGGTTTTCCCGTGATTTCCCTAAATCGCTTCAGGCAAATGCCGGGATGGATAATGTGAAAGTCCATGGCCGATTTTCTTCCCCATCCTTCCCTAATCTGAGCCTGTGTTCCGTCTCTAATGACCTTGTTGTCGACGGGACGTTAAACACTAATCTCCTCTTCCTCAAATCCCGTCGAGCACGATTGTGATACGTCTGGGGAGACGTGCAGCTCGTCCACACATGGAGGAACGACCATCCAACACTGGTCAACCACGCTGGTGGAAGAATGGAATGCCGTACCAGAAGAACTCCTTACGAACCTTGTGGCCAGTTAGGAAGCTCGTCGCGAAGTATCCACTGACGTTCGTGGTGATCACACACACACTATTTACACTTTGCCATCCAGCGAGACCACAGCGGTGTCGTGCGCGAAATAGCGGACATCGGCCGGCAACACCACAGTGGTGTCGTGAGCATAGTATCGCTCAGTGGCCGGCGACACCACAGTGGTGTCCCTAGCATGGTATCGCTCAGTGGCCGGCGACACCACAGTGGTGTCCCTAGCATAGTATCGCTCAGTGGCCAGCGACACCACAGTGGTGTCCTGAGCATAGTATCGCTCAGTGGCCGGCGACACCACAGTGGTGTCCTGAGCATAGTATCGCTCAGTGGCCGGCGACACCACAGTGGTGTCCTGAGCATAGTATCGCTCAGTGGCCGGCGACACCACAGTGGTGTCCTGAGCATAGTATCGCTCAGTGGCCGGCGACACCACAGTGGTGTCCTGAGCATAGTATCGCTCAGTGGCCGGCGACACCACAGTGGTGTCCTGAGCATAGCACCACTCAGTGGCCGGCGACACCACAGTGGTGTCCTGAGCATAGTATCGCTCAGTGGCCGGCGACACCACAGTGGTGTCCTGAGCGTAGTATCGCTCAGTGGCCGGCGACACCACAGTGGTGTCCTGAGCATAGTATCGCTCAGTGGCCGGCGACACCACAGTGGTGTCCTGAGCATAGTACCACACAGTGGCCGGCGACACCACAGTGGTGTCCTGAGCATAGTATCGCTCAGTGGCCGGCGACACCACAGTGGTGTCCTGAGCATAGTATCGCTCAGTGGCCGGCGACACCACAGTGGTGTCCTGAGCATAGTATCGCTCAGTGGCCGGCGACACCACAGTGGTGTCCTGAGCATAGTACCACTCAGTGGCCGGCGACACCACAGTGGTGTCCTGAGCATAGTACCACTCAGTGGCCGGCGACACCACAGTGGTGTCCTGAGCATAGTATCGCTCAGTGGCCGGCGACACCACAGTGGTGTCCTGAGCATAGTATCGCTCAGTGGCCGGCGACACCACAGTGGTGTCCTGAGCATAGTACCACTCAGTGGCCGGCGACACCACAGTGGTGTCCTGAGCATAGTATCGCTCAGTGGCCGGCGACACCACAGTGGTGTCCCTAGCA
Source organism: Schistocerca piceifrons (assembly GCF_021461385.2). Taxonomy (NCBI): domain Eukaryota; kingdom Metazoa; phylum Arthropoda; class Insecta; order Orthoptera; family Acrididae; genus Schistocerca; species Schistocerca piceifrons. Next base: position 55,957,677 of record NC_060147.1, read on the forward strand.
TGGTATCGCTCAGTGGCCGGCGACACCACAGTGGTGTCCCTAGCATAGTATCGCTCAGTGGCCAGCGACACCACAATGGTGTCCTGAGCATAGTATCGCTCAGTGGCCGGCGACACCACAGTGGTGTCCTGAGCATAGTACCACTCAGTGGCCGGCGACACCACAGTGGTGTCCTGAGCATAGTACCGCTCAGTGGCCGGCGACACCACAGTGGTGTCCTGAGCATAGTATCGCTCAGTGGCCGGCGACACCACAGTGGTGTCCTGAGCATAGTATCGCTCAGTGGCCGGCGACACCACAGTGGTGTCCTGAGCATAGTACCACTCAGTGGCCGGCGACACCACAGTGGTGACCTGAGCATAGTACCACTCAGTGGCCGGCGACACCACAGTGGTGTCCTGAGCATAGTATCGCTCAGTGGCCGGCGACACCACAGTGGTGTCCTGAGCATAGTATCGCTCAGTGGCCGGCGACACCACAGTGGTGTCCTGAGCATAGTATCGCTCAGTGGCCGGCGACACCACAGTGGTGTCCTGAGCATAGTACCACTCAGTGGCCGGCGACACCACAGTGGTGTCCTGAGCATAGTATCGCTCAGTGGCCGGCGACACCACAGTGGTGTCCTGAGCATAGTATCGCTCAGTGGCCGGCGACACCACAGTGGTGTCCTGAGCATAGTATCGCTCAGTGGCCGGCGACACCACAGTGGTGTCCTGAGCATAGTACCACTCAGTGGCCGGCGACACCGCAGTGGTGTCCTGAGCATAGTATCGCTCAGTGGCCGGCGACACCACAGTGGTGTCCTGAGCATAGTACCGCTCAGTGGCCGGCGACACCACAGTGGTGTCCTGAGCATAGTATCGCTCAGTGGCCGGCGACACCACAGTGGTGTCTGTAGCGTAGTATCGCTCAGTGGCCGGCGACACCACAGTGGTGTCCCTAGCATAGTATCACTCAGTGGCCGGCGACACCACAGTGGTGTCCTGAGCATAGTATCGCTCAGTGGCCGGCGACACCACAGTGGTGTCCTGAGCATAGTATCGCTCAGTGGCCGGCGACACCACAGTGGTGTCCTGAGCATAGTACCACTCAGTGGCCGGCGACACCACAGTGGTGTCCTGAGCATAGTACCACTCAGTGGCCGGCGACACCACAGTGGTGTCCTGAGCATAGTATCGCTCAGTGGCCGGCGACACCACAGTGGTGTCCGTAGCGTAGTATCGCTCAGTGGCCGGCGACACCACAGTGGTGTCCCTAGCATAGTATCACTCAGTGGCCGGCGACACCACAGTGGTGTCGTGTGCATGGTATCGCTCAGTGGCTACCGACACCACAGTGGTGTCCTGAACGTAGTATCGCTCAGTGGGCGGCGACACCACAGTGGTGTCTTGAGAATAGTATCGCTCATAGGCCAGTGACACCACAGTGGTGTCGTATGCACAGTATCGCTCAGTGGCCGGCGAGACCACAGTGGTGTCCCTATCATAGTATCGCTCAGTGGCCGGCGACACCACAGTGGTGCCCCTAGCATAGTATCGCTCAGTGGCCGGCGACACCACAGTGGTGTCCCTAGCATAGTATCGCTCGGTGGCCGGCGACACCACAGCGGTGTCCTCAGCATAGTATCGCTCAGTGGCTGGCGAAACCTTAGTGGTGTCGCATGCATAGTATCGCTCAGTGGCCGGCGACACCACAGTGGCTTTTAGAAAGTGCAATTCGTAATTAATTATTTTTACAAAAAGTTTAAAGAAACGTTTAATGTAAGTCACAACATCCCAACTGATGAAGGAATGATACCGCGGCGTGGACAGGTAAATTTTAAAGTTTGCAGTCCGACAAATATTACGAAATACGGCATACTCATTCGGATGCTGTGTCATTCGAGTACGGGATATGTTTCTTCATTGAAGATATATACCGGCGCTGGACAGCCATTAGCAGAAACATTGATGGAACCATTGATACCTTCGTATGGAAAGGGGCATCCCCTCTATATGGATAATTATTATAACAGTATAGAACTTGCAGAGAACTTACTTGAAGAGAAAATTCGTCTTTGTGGATCAATACTGCAAAATAGAGTATTTCCGGAAAAATTAAAGCGCGAAAAAGTCAATGTGTTTGAAACTTGTCATCAATGACACGCGGCCGGCGACAAGCCAAGTACTCCGAATTAGCGCTTCCGGCGCCAAGCGAATAAATTTGAACGACACATGCGGACGGCAAAGTGTTAAGAACTGTGTCCCGCGTTTCGCAATATTCAGGAGACCATCTTGAATCACGGTAAATTTAGTGTGATTATCGTCTTTGAACACAGCATCAATTCTGTTGGTGTAATGGAGTATTTCTTTCAATTACCTTCTGTACCATACTTCAGCAGTTTTTTTGTGTATGGTGCAAGGTGCATCGAGCCATTGTACTTGTCAGCCCGCCCGGTTGGCCGTGCGGTACAACGCAAGGCTTTCCGGGCAGGAGGGAGCGCCTGGTCCCTGGCACGAATCCGCCCGGCGGATTTGTGTCGAGGTCCGGTGAACCGGCCAGTCTGTGGGTGGTTTTAGGCGGTTTTCCATCTGCCTCGGCGAATGTGGGCTGGTTCCCCTTATTCCGCCTCAGTTACACTATGTCGGCGATTGCTGCGCAAACAAGTTCTCCGCGTACGCGTACACCACCATTACTCTACCACGCAAACATAGGGGTTACGCTCGTCTGCTGGGAGACGGTCCCTGGGGGGTCCACCGGGGGCCGAACCGCACAATAACCCTGGGTTCGGTGTAGGGCGGTGGAGGGGTGAAGTGGACTGCGGTAGTCGTCGTGGGGTTGTGGACCACTGCGGCTGCGGCTGCGGTGGGGACGGAGCCTCTCCGTCGTTTCTAGGTCCTCAGTTAACATACAGTACAATGGGTACTTGTCTAATCATGCAAAAGTTACTTTTGTACTGTTTCTTCTGGGTGGACTTGGGTTTAAAAAGAATGTAAACTAAATATTACGACAAATTTTATAAATAATCGACAAGTACGCCAAAGAAGAAGAGATAGAACTACAATGGACATGTTATTCCATGGACTCTTGCGCTTCTATGAATGAGCTATCTTTCCTTTGTCATTCGGGTATCTTATCTGCTTGGATTCGGACCTAAGAGGGCGGTTTTGTGTTAAGCTCATCTTGCTGTACCAGCTGATAATGTAAGTTGTACTTAAAACCCGAAAAATATAATGGTTGTTTGTCAAAAGAATATGTGTATGTGGTCAATCTATAGTAAATCTGATACCTTTATTGTCTTAAGTAGATATGGGCCTTAACAAAGAATTTTTATTCTCAGGCGCCATCTTAGAAAAATCTTTAACATTTTTCTTTTAGCTCATCTACGAGACGTGCCGTCGGTTAGGACAGTTAACTTTACTTCAGATCCCACGAGACCGGAGGCAGCTACTAAATATTTAACAATTTTATTTACATATTTTCTTTATATAACGAGGTAACATCCCAGGCACAATAGGTTTGGTCACAGGATTCCAGTTCCATTATAGGATTTCATTTTTGATCCTACTCTGGTCATCTTATATTGGGAAATCGAGACGAAACCACGATATTAAGTTACGTACTACAGTAGTGTACACCGAACAGACTTGGCAAATGTTCTCTGGCGCAATAAGCACACGACTTCTAACGAGCCTAGTGTTGGATAAATGAGAAAAGGGCAATTAATTATCGACGCTTACGTAACTACCCTGAGAATTGAGCTAGTTTACTGAGTGCTTATACACGTCGGGCTAAATTAAACAACATGTTACACTGCTAATAATATTCCTACATCAGTTATTTCTCTTTTTTTCTGAACCATTGCATTAATGTGTGTTTCCTTTTTATGTAAGTCACGGCTCATACTTTATTTTATTACATTACGCTTTCCCCTTTTAGTTTCGCATGCCAGTGTATATAATTATGAATTTTGTAAAATCCGTCACTACGCTTCCATCCAACATTATGACTAGCCTACGTAGGGCGAAAATCTACGTTTTTACAAAAAATCAAAGCAAAAGAAAGACAAAATAGCACCAGCAGGTGTCATACGTTGCGTCATTTGGTGCTAATAAAATACCAGCGCTGAATAGAAGAAACTCCGAGTGCTGCACGCAGTCTTGGCGAAAGAGGTTTCTTTTAATCTCCGTTGCGACGCGAAAGAAATGAATTTTTATTTTTTTTATTTTTAGGAAGTGCCAGACGGAGAAACCGTCCCTCGCCGTGTCTGATGTTCATTCTCGGAAATCGCCTAATTTGCATTCCGGCTCCCTTAACGCCTGCCCGCACCGCTGCAGAAGTGTGTCAGTGAGAGAAAATTGCCCATTAAAACATTAATTTAGAATTTGTTTCCCCCCTGCTGGCCGTTAATAAAAGAGAAGTTTTTTTTAGAGGCGGCGGTGTAATTATGTATTCATTCCTGCAACCGGCTGGAGAGCTGTGATTCCCTTCTTCTTCTGCGGCTCTTGCAGCCGTAAAGAGAACCGTCTCCGCAAAAGTTGGACATTAATAGCTTATATTTGCCAAGTGCAAACGCTCACGTCCATGCACACTCACACGCACACGCCCACGCACTATATATGCAAATGGCCCTAACATAATCGTTGCCATTTTACTTCATTTATACGAAACGCTAGGAAGCATTTTTTGAAATTTACTGTAGAAAACGTAAGTTTGGAATTGCGTTTTTATACTTACCCCTGAAAAATAAGGGGTGTTGCATACATTTTGAGTATAGATTGAAATCGCTTGTGGCAGACGACACACGATATTTGAAAGCCAAATTTTGCCCTCGTTAATACCTTGTTTTACAGGCTAGGTCTCCAGTTACGCTAATCCAGTAGGTAATGCAGATACCGGAACATTTCTTTTAGGTATATATGTAAAGTTCCTTAATGATATAGAGCATGTCACAAAACAGGACTTTATCTCCTTGTTCTGTATACAGGCCAATTCAGCTGTCCGTATCTATTGTGCTTTATGCAACGTACAGCGCCTCCTAGAACGACATGCGAAACTTCCACATTTTCTCGCTCGTTATGCACAAACTATTAGTCCTACAAAAAATCAAGAGGACCTTTTGTAGAGAATTCAATTAGCTAAATTGTGTAATGAGATACGTTTTCATTGAAGGACACAGTTCTCGAGTTAATCAAGGAAATCCGTTTCCGAAGTCACTTTTGTACGTTTTTCTTGAATAATTCAAAAAAATATGACTCCTAGTGGAAAATTATGCCAGCACAAAATCTAACTAAATCAAGTTTTCTTCATTTTTTTCTGTAGGGCTAACAGTTTTTGCGTAGCGCGTGAGAGTATATGAAAACCCTGCACCTCTTATTTGAATGGGTTGCAGGTTGCTTGGAACCCTTAGTTAGGGGCAGCTGATTCACACTGTATACTGTAAATGTTCGTCTCAGTAAATGCTGTAGGGATTTTGATCCGTTTTCACTAACAGACTGATCCACAAAGAAAGTCTGTGTCTAACATTTATTACCGTTACACGAGACATGTATGGCTGTAGGTAATTAGTGTTACGTTTGTGAAGCCGGAGCGAATCGCATGAGTAAGTACATAGGGAAAAAAAATTAACTAGTGCTTCTCCCTAAGTAATATGTCTATCCTGGATGTGGAATTAATAAAAAACAGTGACACATTTTTATCGAAGTGGGAGTAAGTACCGATAAATAGAGCAGATATACGAGGTGCGACAATAAAGTAATGAGACTTATGTGAAAAAAAATGTTGCATAGCGTTTTAGTCAAATTTAGTGTTGCTCCTTTAGAGTAGTTCCCTTCTGATGGCATACACTTCTTTCCAGCGCTACTGCCACTGATGTTAACATTTCTGGAATTCATCTTCTGTAATATCCTCCAAGACCCTCGTCACAGCTTCTTGGACATCTTGTGTTGTTTGAAAATGGTGTCCCTTGATTGCCGTTTGGACTCTTGGTAATAGAAAAAAACTCGCATGAAGCGATATCTTGTAAATAAGGTGGCTGTGGTAGTACTGAAAAATTTGTTTAGGCTAAAGATTGCTGTACTGACAGAGCAGTATGGGATGGCGCATTATCGTGATGCAGAATCAAATTATCAGCAATATTGGCACGGACACGACGAACTCTTTTACGAAGTCTTTCTAAAATTTCTTTGTAGTAATATTGGTTAACTGTTTGTCGAAGAGGCACCCACTCTTTATGAACAATTGTCTTGGAATCAAAGAAGCACCCAAGCATACATTTCACTTTTGACTTTGACATGCGAGCTTTTTTTGGTCTGGGTGATCCCTTTGAGCACCATTGCTGACTTTGGCGTTCTTTCTCTGGATCGTACTGAAAAAAACATCTTTCATCAACAGTGATAACACGGCTCAACAATTTTGGATTGAATTCCGTTCGCTCTTACAGATCGGCTGCCAAATTTTTCCGTGTTTCTCGCTGTTGCGGTGTGAAATTTTTGGGAACCATTTTTGCACAAACCTTTCTCATATCAAGATCTTCAGTTATTACTAGACGAACCGTTTGCCGGCCGCGGTGGTCTCGCGGTTCTAGGCGCGCAGTCCGGAACCGCACGACTGCTACGGTCGCAGGTTCGAATCCTGCCTCGGGCATGGATGTGTGTGATGTCCTTAGGTTAGTTAGGTTTAAGTAGTTCTAAGTTCTAAGGGACTGATGACCACAGCTCTTAAGTCCCATAGTGCTCAGAGCCACTTGAACCATTTTTTGAACGAACCGTTTCTCGATTGATGTTCAGTTGTTCTGCAATCCTTTTCATGGATAATCTTCGATCAGATCGTACGAGTTCACGCACCCTGGCCACGTTGACATCCGTCCGTGAGGTTGATGGTCGTCCACTGCTGCCTTCATCTTCTACATTCGTTCTGCCTTCACTAAACATTTTATGCCAACGAAAAACTTGAGCTCTTGCCATAACCCCTTCTCCAAAAGCCTTCTGAGTCTTACCGTAGGTTTTCGTAGCGTCACCCAATTTAACGCAACAAGAAACGGCATACCGTTGCGCAATATTATGTGGTCCCATTTCCGTGACGACAGACACAAACACGTGTTACTACAGCACAACTCACGACTGAGCAGTTGCATCGATGTGCCGCTTGGACTAGGAGCAGCTTATAGACCGAGGTCAAAGATATTGTGACTACGCAAACCTCCCGGGTTGCCACATCTTGCAAAGAAAATCAGTCTCAATACTTTATTGTCGCACCTCGTACATGTCGATGTGATCTGACAAGGAAGCACCACGAATTCGACCTCAAATTTTAAGGAGAAAGCAGCACACTCGCAAGATCTCAGCCCGAACAATCGACCCCGTGTGAAAAATTTTGGTCATAATTCTAATAGAACTGTATGACGTTGCGAATGCCTTTCTTCTAAAATTTCGTGTGCACCGGTTGTCTGTCACTCTTTCCGCCCCACTGCACCCGCCTGATGCCTGATCAACCTGTTTTGATATCCTGTTCGAGCATTCGCTATTCTACGGCGAAAAACAGTAAAGTAACGTGTGTGTACGGTTCGAAATATATGTCAACCTCACGAACAGATACATTCGATATTATTTATCAGTATTTTCGTACTGAAATTCTGCAACTATATATACACCTCCGAAGCAAAACGAGAAACCTGAGAACTTCAAGAATAATTATTAAGGTAATTGGGTGTAGAAAAATTTCCACTGCCAGTCACAACGAAAGGGTATTTATTTGTCACACGACCGGTTTCGGGATTGCGCCATCCTCAGGTGTTTATACATTCAGGTACATGTTTATATTGCTGGAGATAACTGTATAAATACAAAAAAAATTGCTGGTGACTAAACAGATACAAATGGGACAACTGTAAGTGGCAAGGCAGCATTCGTCGAAAATATATCTGTACTTACATGAAGATGAAGCATCATTATTATAGTTGCGCTGTGTTGAATGTGATATACGCAGGTAAAATTTGTAAAACTGAAATATGGACGTGAAAATGGTAAGTGTGCAACTATGTGGAAAAGCTGTCACCACAGGGAACCTATAATAATGATGTTTCATTATTATGTAAGTACAGATATATTTTCGACAAATGCTGCCTTGCCACTTACAATTGTCCCACTTGTATCTGTTTAGTCACCAGCAAATAATTTTTTTATGCAGTGATCTCCAGCAATATAAACATGTACCTGAATGTATAAACACCTGAGGATGGCGCAAGCCCGAAACCGGTCGTGTGACAAATAAATAACCTTTTATTGCGACTGGTAGCGGAAATTTTTCCACACCCTGTAAAGGAACAGTCACGGAGTTCAACATCATCCACTATGGATAAAATTCAGTTAAGTTAATTATCTTATACTTACAATTTAACCATGCCAAAGACACTGCAAAACACAGCATATTCCAATCATGTACTTCACTTTAACATAGCCAGCTTCAAAACCCAAATAAAGAAAAGTAACGCCCAACAGCGACGTTAGTAATTAAACAGCGCTTCCAACTTCCTTAATGACACACTTAATCGATTTATTCATTTACATAGTATTTGTGAGTCGCAATATAAAAATTCGCAAAGCAAGGCTACCGGTTATAGGCCGCGCAAATGCAATGAACAAAGTATGTTACGAATGACACATCAGTATTTCAGAACCCTGTTACATACTGCACTGTACAGTGCGGCGGAGAGAGCCACAAACAACACAGACAAGAGGTGCGCGCGTAAGTTTAAATGCTGTTCTTACAAATGGCTCTGAGCACTATGGGACTTCTGAGGTCATCAGTCCCCTAGACTTAGAACTACTTAAACCTAGCTAGCCCAAGGACACCACACACATCCATGCCCGAGGCAGGATTCGAACGTGCAACCGTAGCGGTCGCGCGGTTCCAGACTGTAGCGCCTAGAACCGCTCGGCCACACCAGCCGGCGCTGTTCTTACAGAAGGTAGTAACTGTACACTATCAGGATAATGGTCAAAACAGAAATTTTCAGGCAGGGTCGATTGTTTGGACTGATATCTTGTTTTCCCCATAGAAAATGAGGTCGACTTGTTGAGGTTTGCTTGGAAAGACGGCCTGAGGTTAGTAGCTGTGGGACAGGTTGTTCCTCTACACACACACACACACACACACACACACACACACACACACACACACAGAGAGAGAGAGAGAGAGAGAGAGAGAGAGAGAGAGAGAGAGAGAGAGAGAGAGAGAGCGACTTTCTCTGGAGGTTAGAGTAGCGGCTGGAGTCTGTCGTGGTTGCCGTTGTGAGGATGACGGAAAGGGGGGGGAGAGGGGGGGGGGGCATGGAGCTCTGTGAGACCACGGCAGTGCAGGGCGGCGCAGTATTTGCAAACCAAATTGATAACGCCTGCCTCCAGCGGCGTCCTTTTTACACCCGACGCCACCCCCGCAGCCGCCGCCGCCGCCGCCCTGGGTCTTGGCTGGGGCAGGGGACGGACTCAATTTGAATATCCCCTGCAGGGCTTCTTTCGGTCGGTGCTTCGCCTCCTCGCTGCTCTCGCCTCGTGTTTTCTGGTCGAGGCCTCGTCCTTTCTTGACTTTTGCCGCTTCATGTCAATTCACCCCTTGTGACCGCCGGTACGTTAGACTCTTCAGAACTGTCACCTGGCCCTGCGGTTCCGCTGAGCTTTCATTAGGAGTCGAAGCTTAGTAGGGGTAAGGCGTTAAAGTATAGACCTTTAACAATTCCAAGAGTGGACCCATCATCAATCCGTGTGGTACACCTATGATGACCGTTTACGCTCGGAACCTCCGGCTTCGTTGTGTACACTACACGCTTGTGTTAATGGGGCACTAAGCGTTATTTTGTTTAGACAAGACGAAAACCAACCACATCTGTAATACAATAATAATTGAATTTTTGAACAACAATATTGAGAACAACACGATTACGACCTCGGCTGTAAACAATGCTATGGGACAGTCGATGAGAACCAATTATTGCATGTAGAATGTGGTACCTGAGATGCTTTTCCCATACTGTAATTCCACGATAAGCCGAGAAACGGCAGCTCTGTTTCTAATTTAGGGTTCTCACTAATACACTACTGGCCATTAAAATTGCTACACCAAGAAGAAATGCAGACGATAAAGGGCTATTCATTGGACAAATATATTACACTAGAACTGATAAGTGATTACATTTTCACTTAATTTGGGTGCATAGATCTTGAGAAATCAGTACCTAGAACAACTACCTCTGGCCGTAATAACGGCCTTGATACGCATGGGCATTGAGTCAAACAGAGCTTGGATGGCGTGTACAGGTACAGCGGCCCATGCTGCTTCAACACGATACCACAGTTCATCAAGAGTAGTGACTGGTGTATTGTGACGAGCCAGTTGCTCGACCACCATTGACCAGACGTTTTCAATTGGTGAGAGATCTGGAGATTGTGGTGGCCAGGGCAGCAGTCGAACGTTTCTGTATCCAGAAATGCCCGTACAGGACCTGCAACATGCGGTCGTGCATTATCCTACTGAAATTTTGGGTTTCGCGGGGATAGAAAGAACGGTAGAGCCACGGGTCGTAACATATCTGAAATGTAACGTCCACTGTTCTAAGTGCCGTCAATGCGAACAAGAGGTGACCGAGACGTGTAACCAATCACACCCCATACCATCACGCCGGGTGATACGCCAGTATGGCGATGACGAATACACGCTTCCAACGTGCGTTCACAGCGATGTCGCCAAACACGGATGCGACAATCATGATGCTGTAAGCAGAACCTGGAGTCATCCGAACAAATGACGTTTTGCCATTCGTGCACCCACGTTCGTCGTTGAGTACACCATAGCAGGTGCTCCTGTCTGATGCAGCGTCAAGGGTAACCGCGGCCATGGTCACCGAGCTGATAGTCCGTGCTGCTGCAAACGTCGTCGAACTGTTCGTGCAGATGGTTGTCATCTTGCAAACGTCCCCATCTGTTGACTCAGGGATCGAGACGTGGCTGCACGATCCGTTACAGCCATGCGGATAAGATGCCTGTCATCTCGACTGCAAATGATACGAGGCCGTTGGGATCCAGCACGGCGTTCCGTATTACACTCCTGAACCCACCGATTCCATATTCTGCTAACAGTCATTGGATCTCGACCAACGCGAGCAGCAATGTCGCGATACGATAAACTGCATTCGCGATAGGCTACAATCCGACCTTTATCAAAGTCGGAAACGTGATGGTACGCATTTCTCCTCCTTACACGAGGCATCACAAAAACGTTTCACCAGGCAACGCCGGTTAACTACTGTTGTGTATGAGAAATCGGTTGGAAACTTTGCTCATGTCAGCACGTTGTAGGTGTCGCCAACGGTGCCAACCTTGTGTGAATGCTCTGAGAAGCTAATCATTTGCATATCACAGCATCTTCTTCCTGTCGGTTAAATTTCGCGTCTGTAGCACGTCATCCTCGTGGTGTAGCAATTTTAATGGCCAGTAGTGTAGTATCTTTGTCACGATGTGTGCATATAAACAGTGTTAAGTGCCAAAAAAACAGGACTACCAGTAATAATATCATATGCAATGTTCGTGCTAGGACAATGTTTTGAGGGACTATTTGTACCAGTATTACTGATGTATGAAGCAGAGGTAGTATAAAAATTGTAGGAAGAATTAAGGGTGTATGTCAAAGCATTTATGAGAAAATCAGTTACTATTTTGTGATGTTGACAACAATATTTATAAAAGGCTAAAAAAACCGAACGCTGTTTAACTGGGGTGCCATTTTCTTTGGTACTACTGACTGTACAGCTCAGAAGAACAGCCAGGTTACTGACAACATTCATGGAAGTATTTTATGCCTCCAGTTTCGTCTTCTGATGCTATTTTGTGAAGACTATACAAAATTTATTTTATTGCATGAATTATTATGAAAATTTTGATGAATAACCACACTTCTTGGCCTCATATCTTAGAATTTTTAGAAAACAGTAGTCGAGGAAGGTAGAGAAGGTCATTCTAAATAGATGTGCCAATTTTAGTGAATCGGTAATTTAGGAGAAATGTGTACCTGAATGATAAAAATTCGAGACTCCAATAAATTTCAGAAGAAGTTTTGCGAACTTATTTCCACATTCTTGTTGATCACCTCTTTCTTTATCGTCCATCCTCTTTCTCTACATTCTTCTACTTAACTTAGCATCCTTGGTAACAACTTCTGCAGCTCTCTCGCAGCCAATCAATGAGAGAACTGAAATAATATTTCTCCTAGCCTGTCTACTCAATATTTTTGAGACGATAAATCCTGAAAGTAGCACCATCAAGGTAGTTTACTACTGCTTTCGTTAAACTTCTTTACAACATTTTTTTACCCGACAATTACTGTTTTCTGCATTCGTTAAACTTCTCTACAACATTTCTTCCCGACAATTACTGTTTTCTGTCAATTTTAAACACGACTGACTGCAGCAACTTTAAATAAATTTACAATACTTAAACTTCACAGCCAACCGGTAGCGTAAATCTTAAGCAGGTTTCGATACTGCCAAGCGTATCATCTTCAGAAAGAATAGACCTATAATGTTTAAAACTATTACAAAATAAACACCTGAAAGATTTAATACTTGACCACATTGAAAAGGTAATGTTTATGTAAGTACCCGTTTTATTCCAAGTTCTTTTCGGTTATCGAAGTATTAAGTATTTTAGACGTTTCTTTTGTAATGTGTTTAAACATTACAGGTAACTTTCCTGTAAAGAAGATACTCTTAGTGCTATCGAAACCTCGTTAACGATTTTGCAATTAAATTTAAGCAACCGCTTGGCTGCAAACTTTATACATTGACAGTTTTCGGTATTCGCTCCCCTATGCAGCTGTTGAAGGTTTCGTTCAGATTCTGTCCGAGACCATGGAGGTATTTCCTAAAATGATTTGTATTTGCCAGATCCATTTCCTTAGCGTTAACTGCCCCCATAACAGCAAGGAATACCTGTGAGCGTATGGTATGCCTGTAAACTCAATTTCTGCTTCTTGAGGTTGAGCCAAATGGCGTTTATTATTCGATGCCGCTTTGAACTGGTTGCCTCGAAGCCTCCGTTTGTTGTTCAATTTCTTTATTTTCGGCATTTCGAACACAGAAAACACATGCACTGAAATACAGCAACACAACAGTCACTGCGAAGGGAACATGTTTAAAGTTCCGAATGCAAGAAGTAAACAAATATATCGTAAGATCAATGGATGCAGCCAAGCCACCAACTTCTGAGATCCTACTAGCCGGAGCCTTCTAGAATACCCTCTTGTTTATAGTCCATGTCTAAAAGCTGAAACAGTAAGGGAAAGAAAAATACATCACCCATTGTGACGCACTGTAAAATGACATGGAAGCATGGTACGCGTGCAACATTACGTTGGAACAGAATTTACGTACAGTCAAAGAATGAAAATGTTCAAAACAACACGTTCTTGTAAATGGCATGAAATGCTCTGTCTTATGGAGCAGAATTTTTTTTTTCAGATTTTCGGTCACTTCTCACGAGCAGGTCCTCTTAAGCAAGTGAACAATGTTAAGCTGTCTCTCTTACTATCATTTATGTGAATTTACGTGACAGTGTGATCGCAGATGTGTGAAGGGCAATCGTCAACATCGGTTACATTCTGTAGTAAGGCGACAGTAGTTTCGATTGTGCTGAAACATGGACTCGTTTTTCTCTCTTAATCAGCCACCATAAACTCACAATAAAGGCAGGTAGTAACAGGCATCCTCCATGTTTCGATATTGGGCCCTATATTCCTTTCATTGTACGTAAATGACGTGTCATCAGTTTTATCCAACCGGAAATACGATATGTACGGTGATAACATCCAGTTGTATCTAAGTGCGAAGCCAATAAAACCGAAAATATTTACAATACCGAGTGATGTGCACTATCACAATGAGCTCAGGATATTTGGTTGAAACCTAACCCATCAAAAACCCGTGCAGTGTTTGTTGGTAATTCTAAGCTTATTAGCAGGAAATATACGGGATCCGTATCGTTTTTAACCCTAAAGAGCACAAATATCAACATCCCTTCTGCAGTAAGGAGCCTAGGAGTAAGAACAAACAGAAATCTAAACTGAACTGAGCACGTAATTACAACGTGCAAGAAGACTTCAACATCTCTTCGATGCAACACCAAAATACAAAATAGTACTTCCATCTTGATCTCTAAAAGGAACTTGTACAAACACACTTCCAGTTATTGATTACAGCAATGTTATACTGCATGATCTTTCTTAGGAAATCTCCCAGTCCCTGGAACTCCACATGTATGACTGTCCGTTGTATCTGCGATGTTGGACTCTGACCAGATTTCACCATCATATGCACAGCTAACCTGGTTGCTGACACGCAAGAGCATGGTTTCCATGCCCTATGTCTTCTTTACTCTCTTATCAATGAACACAGTCGCTCATCTCTTTCCTCGACCTTAACCATCTTGTCTGAATAGCATGGCAGAAGTACCAGCTCCCATTACAGCAAGATCATTTCCATCGCACACCATCATTCACCCACTTTCTATAAGTCTTTCTCAGTAGCGGGAACCGACTCGGGAATTGCCTCCCGCATTATATTAGACAACTGAACAACATGTTCAGCGTCAGTTGGCCCTTAATGAGGTACGTACTACGGAAACAATGAAGATTACCATTGCCCCTGTATGCTGTCTTTCCCTCGAACTACTCCTTTTGAAGAAATTCTATTTATTTCCCAGTATTCTTAGCTGATGCAGTCCCCCTAAATTTCCTAGTCGTCATTATTATCATTATTAATTTATTATTTTATTATCACATTCACTAATAGTGAACACTCTATTGTGCATGTGAAACTCTTGTCGAATGTAAGAGAAAGCTGATGACGCTAAGTAGACAAGTTCAATAAATAAATAACAATATTACTGCAAAACATGTTAATGTAAATCATCTTAACGTAAACTGAAACAATTCGGACATTTCAAATTTGATTTTTGTGGAGTTCCAAAATAATGTTTCATGAACTCGTTCCGTATGGAAACAATTAACGCTTGTTAAATGCACTCACTTTGAAAGTAAGCATTGTCACGTTCCCTGTTGTGTACTGTTAACAACAACATTTTGGATAGAATTTATGATTTTAAAAGCAAGTCGTTACTCTACAAATATTTGAAAACAATAACTCATATGAATAAAAAATCATAGTGGATGTACCTGAAATATTTGTGAGGGCGCATGAAAAGGAAGCAGTGGTTGAGAAGGGAGTAAGAGTTGCAGCGTATTCGCAACGTTATTCAATTTGTCCAATGAGCAAACAGCAAAGGAAACCACAAGAAAATGTGGAGTAGGAATTAAAGTTCAGGGAGAGGGTTTGCCGATGACGTAGTAATTCTGTCACAGACAGCAAACGACTTGGAACAGCAGTTAAACGGAACGGGCAGCGTCTTGAAATGAAGATACCGGATGAACGTCAACAAATGCAAAAGAAAGCTGATGCTGAGCGTATTTGATTAGCAAATAAGAGACTAAACGTAATAGGTAAGTTTTGTTATTTCGGCAGCAAAGTAACTCCTGATGGCTGAAGCAGAGACGGTATAAAATGTAGATTGGCAATATTAAGAAGAGCTTTTCTGAGGAAGAGAAATTTGTAGACACTGAATATAGATTTAAGTGTTGGAAAGCATTTTCTGAAAATATTTGTACTGAGTGTAGCCATGTAGGGAAATGATACATGGACGATAAGCAGGCTAGGGAAGACGAGAACAGAAGCTTTAGAAATATGGTGCAACAGGAGGATTCTCGAGATTAGATTGATATGACAAGTAAGTAATGAGGTGGTACTGAATATAACTGAAGAGAAAATAAATTGGTGGCACAACATGACTAAAAGAGGTCTCAGTTTATAGGACTCCCTCAGAGGCATCAATAGGTCACCAATTCAGTACCGGAGGGAAGGGTGGACGGAAAAATCATAGAGGGAGACCAAGAAATGAATACAGCTTGCAGAGTCATTAGAATGTGAGTTGCAGTAGTTATTCGAAGATGATTAGGCTTGCACAGGATATAATAGTATGGAGAGCTGGCTCAAACCAGTGTTCGGGCTGAAGACGACCGTAACAACAACAGCAACAACAATAACAACAACATCATGATATTGTATTGGAACTTTCTCAAAACAGAAGACTTGTCTCTTGTCATTGTCCAGAACCGAGGGCTTCATATTACAGCAACGGCAATACGGTAACTGCGTCTCTGTAATGCCTTTACAGAAATGACGATGAAGAAACGGTATTACAGAATACATTTTACGTACAAAGCTTCTCAGACGATACTTAGCCCTATTGTATCTCCGTATTACTCATGTGGCAAAAGATTACATCTCAATCAGAACTCGTCAGACAATGACTAGGATCGAATCAAAACACTGGTTAAAAAAAAGCTGTTTGCGAGAGGGCAAACAATTTGATCAACCAGAAGTTTTTTTCAGAAACCAATATTTGAGCTGCAGATACCCATCGTTCATAATGGTGTGTGAGCCAAGTTCCCTTTTTATCTAGTCTTGTCTTATTTATTTTACTGTTTACACGTATTAGAAAAGCCTTAATGGAGCGGTAGTGGGGGCAGCAGATTCGTTTGCAAACATCGCTCTAGAATAGTTCGTTGTTTTTGTCTCGTTTCTGCATCAAGGCATAGACTATGTTTTAATGAGAATATTTATGCATTCAGAATGAAGGTTTTTTCTGTCTTACCTTAGTGGAGATAGTGGACACTACAAGGCAACTTCAGCTATGAGACATTTTCTCCTCGCAAGTTACTCACCTGTAAGAAAGGAATGTTGTAATTAGTACAGTTTTGCAAGTTAGTCCTGGCAGCTGCTGTGATTACTGTTTGAAATGATGTATATGCTCCCATGTTACTTGGGCAGCTCGTGATAATTATATTAAAACTACTTTCACTGGGGAAATGGAATGAGGTGGAAATAGGTATCAGTTCCTGACAGCTGTGTGAAAAATAAATCACTTTTCGACGTGTTCTATTAAACATGACTTAACCTAATTTATCAGAAACTCAGTAAAATACGCAAATAGAAAACTAACATCGATTACATTTTTATATGCTCTGTCCACCGCATCTAATCGTAGAATTCATATAATCTTATTCTTGAACTGGAATGTGACATCTGTGGAGAGACGCTTATACGAGGGTTGGAACTTTAATAGCGGCAACTGTTTATTAACAGCTCGTACAAAATAGATACGTGTTTCAAAGTTTTACTGACCTTCAAAGTAGTCACCAGCATTGTGCATAACCCGTTGCCAGCGATGTGGAAGTCGTAGGATACTCTTAGCAGTGCCAGTTGTGTTAATACACTGCTGGAAATGGAAAAAAGAACACATTGACACCGGTGTGTCAGACCCACCATACTTGCTCCGGATACTGCGAGAGGGCTGTACAAGCAATGATCACACGCACGGCACAGCGGACACACCAGGAACCGCGGTGTTGGCCGTCGAATGGCGCTAGCTGCGCAGCATTTGTGCACCGCCGCCGTCAGTGTCAGCCAGTTTGCCGTGGCATACGGAGCTCCATCGCAGTCTTTAACACTGGTAGCATGCCGCGACAGCGTGGACGTGAACCGTATGTGCAGTTGACGGATTTTGAGCGAGGGCGTATAGTGGGCATGCGGGAGGCCGGGTGGACGTACCGCCGAATTGCTCAACACGTGGGGCGTGAGGTCTCCACAGTACATCGATGTTGTCGCCAGTGGTTGGCGGAAGGTGCACGTGCCCGTCGACCTGGGACCGGACCGCAGCGACGCACGGATGCACGCCAAGACCGTAGGATCCTACGCAGTGCCGTAGGGGACCGCACCGCCACTTCCCAGCAAATTAGGGACACTGTTGCTCCTGGGGTATCGGCGAGGACCATTCGCAACCGTCTCCATGAAGCTGGGCTACGGTCCCGCACACCGTTAGGCCGTCTTCCGCTCACGCCCCAACATCGTGCAGCCCGCCTCCAGTGGTGTCGCGACAGGCGTGAATGGAGGGACGAATGGAGACGTGTCGTCTTCAGCGATGAGAGTCGCTTCTGCCTTGGTGCCAATGATGGTCGTATGCGTGTTTGGCGCCGTGCAGGTGAGCGCCACAATCAGGACTGCATACGACCGAGGCACACAGGGCCAACACCCGGCATCATGGTGTGGGGAGCGATCTCCTACACTGGCCGTGCACCACTGGTGATCGTCGAGGGGACACTGAATAGTGCACGGTACATCCAAACCGTCATCGAACCCATCGTTCTACCATTCCTAGACCGGCAAGGGAACTTGCTGTTCCAACAGGACAATGCACGTCCGCATGTATCCCGTGCCACCCAACGTGCTCTAGAAGGTGTAAGTCAATTACCCTGGCCAGCAAGATCTCCGGATCTGTCCCCCATTGAGCATGTTTGGGACTGGATGAAGCGTCGTCTCACGCGGTCTGCACGTCCAGCACGAACGCTGGTCCAACTGATGCGCCAGGTGGAAATGGCATGGCAAGCCGTTCCACAGGACTACATCCAGCATCTCCACGATCGTCTCCATGGGAGAATAGCAGCCTGCATTGCTGCGAAAGGTGGATATACACTGTACTAGTGCCGACATTGTGCATGCTCTGTTGCCTGTGTCTATGTGCCTGTGGTTCTGTCAGTGTGATCATGTGATGTATCTGACCCCAGGAATGTGTCAATAAAGTTTCCCCTTCCTGGGACAATGAATTCACGGTGTTCTTATTTCAATTTCCAGGAGTGTAGTTCGAGTCATGCGATCTATTTCCCGACGAATTTGAAGCAGTTCTGAAGCTAATGCCGTGAAGTGTTTCCTTCAGTTTAGAAATCGAGTTGAACTCACGAGGGCTTAAGGCATTGGAGTGCAGTAGGTGGTATAGCACTTAGCAGCCCCATCAGTCAAACAAATCAGTAACAGCTTGCACTGTACGTGCTTGAGCATTGTCCTGCAAAATGATGGTCAGGTCCTGCAGAAAGTGTCGTCACTTCTGTCTCTATGCTGTTCCTTTTTGGAACACAACCTACGACCAGCTTAGAGGCAGAAGTGATGACACTTTCTGCAGGACCTGACCATCACTTTGCGGGAACATGAACCAGAGCGTTTATTTCGACATTCTCGATAACCAAGTGTTGCCCTTTCTCTTGCTTGTCCATGTTGGGTACGCTTTGGACGCTTCCGTCCTTCAAGATGGCAACAGCCGTTTTCAGAGGGCTGGAATTATACGTTGCCGGTTTGACGAACAGTTTGGCACCAGTATCACGTCCCGACTGGCCTACTAAATCACCCGATATGAATCCCACAGAAAATGCATCACCGTATGTGCAACCTCGAGTGAAAAGTAGCAGTCATCATCACTTCCATAGTTTCTCAGTTCTATGAGATCTAAACGTCAATGGGTGCTTTCTGCCGGATATGGCATACTCGGTGAAACTTATGGACTCCCTCCCTCCTCTAATCGAATTTATCGTCAAGATCTGACGCCGTGTTTCACGATATTACACTGTTGTCTCCCAAGGTTCAGCAACCTTTTTTTTTTTTGTGCAGCGTGCTCTCCTGACGTTTACTGAGCCGTAAACATTTTTGTTCTGGCGTGATTGTAAGTAAGTATACCGGAGTGGACGAAAATGTCTAGACGTCAAAAACACAACGCAATGCTTAATAATGTGCAGGAAACCCGTTAGCATTCGAAACAGGTTCCAATCGTCTCGGAATGGATAAATTCAGGCCCTGTATGGTTTTCCAGGGAATCTTTTATCATTCTTCCTATAAGAACGTGGGAAGTTCAGGTAAGGATCATGCAACTTCCTGGCAGATTAAAACTGTGTGCCCGACCGAGACTCGAACTCGGGACCTTTGCCTTTCGCGGGCAAGTGCTCTACCAACTGAGCTACCGAAGCACGATTCACGCCCGGTACCCACAGCTTTACTTCTGACAGTATCTCGTCTCCTACCTTCCAAACTTTACAGAAGTTCTCCTGCGAACCTTGCAGAACTAGCACTCCTGAAAGAAAGGATATAGCGGAGACATGGCTTAGCCACAGCCTGGGGGATGTTTCCAGAATTAGATTTTCACTCTGCAGCGGAGTGTGCGCTGATATGGAACTTCCTGGCACACAGTTCTAATCTGCTAGGTCATCAGTCCCCTAGAACTCAGAACTACTTAAACCTAACTAACCTAAGGACATCACACAACAGCCAGTCATCACGAGGCAGAGAAAACTACTGATTAAGATGCATAATCTTGTGTCAATAGTTTAACACTACAAGACAGTTACTACTGTTAGAAACAGTCTTTCTCTTCAGGTAGCGCAACTGACGGCACACAAACACTTTATTTATCCAGTATTTGAGAATGAGAGCAATTACCAACTTTAGGAAAACTAATCACACTTAACTTCAAATCTTTACTCACTTTATCTAGGTACCCCTCCCCCACTCCCTTCGTCTCTCTCTCTCTCTCTCTCTCTCTCTCTCTCTCTCAATCACACACACACACACACACACACACACACACACACACACACACACACACACACAAAATGATATTATAAAAATAAGTTTATTATTTACTACATTTTCGCCATTCAAGCAGTAAAACCTCAGCATCAGACATAACATTTCGATTTGTGATTTATTTACTACCTAATCTCTTCCCAACACACTTTCCAGACAGTATCTACGACCACACCGACTTTGCAGAGTAGTCGTGTTGATCTGGATATAGTTTTCAGCAATTGCAGTCTTTCTCGACGTATTCCACTGATGAATTTTTCTCGGGTTATCAGCCGAGTGATGGCGTCCTCTTGTCGCAATATTTCAATGACTTTCGTACCAATCATCATCTGCCGAAGTGTCGGGATGCTACCTCTCTCACCTTATAACTTTCCCCTCCTTGGGGAAGTGTATTGAGGAGTTTGTAGCCTGTTGGCTTTTACTCCACAGTGTCTATTGTGAGTGTGTGATTGTCTTTGACTGTTTTGGCTGTCTGTGTGTTGTGTTGGTGTTCTGGTGGTGCCTAGTACTTGGCTGAGGTTGGCGAGATGTTGGGTATTTTAAGGATTAAGGATTAGTGCTAGGATTTGGTGATTTTCGGGATTTTTCTCTTCGACAGTCGTTGAAGATCGTCATGGGGCGTTTGTGCCTGTCGCGAGACATGTCATACCGACCTAGGGAGTGGATAAGGTTGTTTCCAGATCTGGAAGAGCTCTCATAGAAAGCCCTTACCAGATCCTGGAATCTTTCTTTGAGGAGTGGGATTTGTGCACCGGCATGCAGATCGTCAGGGGGGGATCCCATGGGCAGGTGCAGTGCCCTCCTGAGGGGGTAGTTCTCCAGCCTCTGGAGTTTGTCCAGGTGCTGCTTTGCCGCGTATCCCCAGACAGGGCAGGGCACGTATACTCCATTACTGGCCGTATGAGGGCCTGATAGACGTTTAGTCCTACAGAGCAGGGAAGTGAGCTGGTTGTGTTGAGGACTGGGAATAGGATGGACATTCTGGCGCAACCCTTCCTGTGGAAAGGAGACCCTTAGTCTCGAGTGCAGGGTTACGCCGAGATACTTGGCGGATCTGCGCCAAGGGGTCGGGATGCTGTGTTCTGCAAATCTATATAGCTGCTTGGCCGTCGTCCGCTACTGTAGGCCGGCCAATCACGTTCCTCCGGAAGGGGGTACCACTCCGTCAGTGGTGGGGGGGGGTGTGGGGGGGGGGGGGGGGGGACTGGCTGGCTCGGACTGGCGTCGACACCCCGTGGCTATCCAATCTGTCTGAGGACGCCGATGCCTTCAGATCGGAGCGTTCTTGACGTATTTAGTCAATTGTGGGATTCCACGCTGCACTGAGCTGCAAACCGCTATCCCTGTTTACTAAATTGTTGTGCAGACGTATCTCCACTGCCTCTTTGAAGATCGAGTCCCACAAACCGTTGGCGCTGCACAGCTTCTTCGTTTTTTTTTTTCGAATTCGAAGGTGTGTCCCTCGATAATGCTATGTTCTGCTACCGCGGACTTGTTTGTCTGTCCCAGTCGTACGTTCCTGATGTGTTCAGTACAGCGCCGGGAGATACATAGTTGTGTCTGCCCGATGTATTCCATCCCACATTCACACTCAATGCTGTAAATGCCCCGCGTCTGCAGCCCCAGTAGGTCTTTGGTTGAGCCAAGTATATCTTTGACTTCTTTCGGTGCGCGAAAGATGGTCGTTATTTCGTGCTTCTTTAATATTCTTGCGATCTTGGCTGTGTGCGGTCCAGCGAACGGCAGAAACGCCACACGTTTTGCTTCGTCTTCTGCTGGTTTCTCCTCCCGCCTCTTGTCTGCACGCAAGGCGTGTCTAATTTGTGTCTCGGTGTAGGCATTCTTACGGAAGGTGTGCTAACTCACGCGGCAAACTCTCGCTATCAGAGATCGACCTGGCTCTTTGTACTATGGTGTCCAGTACTGAGTTACGTTATGCTGGATGGTGGCAGCTCCGAGCATTGAGATTTAAGTCCGTGTTCTTCCTGTAGACCGAGTGTCCCAACCTACGGTCCGGATTTTTTTTTTTTTATCAAAATATAGAAGAAGGGAAGGCAGCCAGTTTCTTCTACCTCCATGGTGAATTTGATGCTGTCATGTATGCCACTGAGATGGCGTAGGAACTACTGCAGTTTTTCCTTGCCATGGGGCCACACTACAAAAGTGTCGTCTACGTATCTATAGAACACCTATGGTTTATGGCGGGCGGTGTTCAGTGCCACATCTTCAAAGTGCTCCATGTACAATTTGGCAATACCTGGGGCCAGGGGGGGAACCCATGGCAAAAGATGATGGGTACGAAACTCATTGAAACGTTGCGACATGACGACGACACCTCCCAGTTGATAACCCGAGAATAATTCGTAAGTTTTAAGCAGTCATTCATTCTGCACTCCAAACATGCATGGAACGGGAGAAACATAAAGAATGGTTGAAACTTCCTGGCAGATTAAAACTGTGTGCCCGACCGAGACTCGAACTCGGGACCTTTGCCTTTCGCGGGCAAGTGCTCTACCAACTGAGCTACCGAAGCACGACTCTCGCCCGGTCTCACAGCTTTACTTCTGCCAGTATCTCGTCTCCTACCTTAATCTGCCAGGAAGTTTCATATCAGAGCACACTCCGCTGCAGAGTGAAAATCTCATAAAGAATCGTTGAATGCTAAGTACCCTGTGCCATGCACTTCGCAACAGTCTGAAGAGAGAGTATCGAGATGTACATGACAATACGCACCAGTCACAACTGATGGCGTCGTTGGTTCACAGAAAGCCTAACACACAACAGCGATTTCTATAGACATAACACCACTCACAGATCGCGTGATATTTCTCACGCCAACGCTAAGGGAATGTGACGTGTGGGCTACCCGGGTGGCAGAAAGGGGGCTCTGCTACGGAGAAGCATATATTGTGCTCGGCAGAGAGCGTCACGTTTAGTAGCCGTAGCGGCAAATGAGGCGACAGTGGGAGCGACAAGAGAAGCTTGTAATAGGAGCTCAGTTTTCAGTTTTTTAATACGACGCTGGCCACGCAGCAGGTAGGAGCGAGGTTGCGCATGTCGAAGGAGGAGAACGAGGTGGAAGAGAGAGAGATTGGACAGGGAGGCTGGAAAGGGATAGGAGACAGAAGGGAAAACAGGAAGGGGGGAAGAATGCGCGGAGGAGGGCCGTGGGAAAGAAAGGAAGCGTGAGTGGCTGGGACAGGGAGAATTCCGCACGACCTGCCCCCGCGCAGATGTTAGGTATGTAATATTCCCGCAGCTACCGTCGCAAGGGCAAAAAAAAAAAAAATTATAACGAACTCGGCCGCTGTAGATGACAGTTGTGCCGTGACGTGGGGGTTACGAGGAGTAGGAGGGACACCGGGAGGGATTTGGAGGGTGAGTGGGACTGAGGCAGAAGCAGGGGAGAGTTGAAATTTTTTCCCATTAAGGAGCGCGGCTGCAGCGCAGCGCGCCAGTAACACTGAGATGCAGAATTTCCTCCCCCACTCCTTCCATCTCTCCTCAGGCTACCCCTGGCTCTCCTCCATTTGTCAGACTGCTTCCTCCCAGTCTCGTTATGCCGAGCCATGTCACTTGTCAGGCAGTCAGGCAAAAACGCGATGCAGTTCCGGGGAAACACAAGACTGTCAACGTGTGTGTGTGTGTGTGTGTGTGTGTGTGTGTGTGTGTGTGTGTGTGTGTGTGTGTGTGTGCGCGCGCGCGCGTTTCTTGCTCTCGGAATGGAATGCTGCTTCTGGACGGCAACGAGCTTATTTTGGTGCTTTCTTTGAGTTTAAGCACCTCCAGGTAAAAGGAAAAAATTTGAGAGCATATGAATCATTTCTACATCTAATAATACGCTACTGGCCATTAAAATTGCTACACCATGAAGAAATGCAGATGATAAACGGGTATTCATTGGACAAATATATTATACTAGAACGGACATGTGATTACGTTTTCACACAATTTGGATGCATAAATCATGAGAAATTAGTACCCAGAACAACCACCTCTGGCCGTAATAACGGCCTTGATACGCCTGGGCATTGAGTCAAACAGAGCTTGGATGGTGTGTACAGGTACAGCTGCCCATGCAGCTTCAACACGATACCACAGTTCATCAGGAGCAGTGACTGGCGTATTGTGACGAGGTAGTTGCTCGGCCACCATTGACCAGACGTTTTCAATTGGTGAGAGTCTGGAGAATGTGCTGGCCAGGGCAGCAGTCGAACATTTTCTGTATCCAGAAAGGCCCGTACAGGACCTGCAACATGCGCTCCCGCATTATCCTGCTGAAATGCAGGTTTTCGCAGAGATCTAATGAAGGGTAGAGCCACGGGTCGTAACATATCTGAAATGTAACGTCCACTGTTCAAAGTGCCGTCAATGCGAACAAGAGGTGACCGAGACGTGTAACCAATGGCACCCCATACCATCACGCCGGGTGATGCGCTAGTATGGCGATGACGAATACACGTTTCCAATGTGCGTTCAGCGCGATATCGCCAAAAACGGATGCGACCATCATGATGCTGTAAACAGAACCTGGATTCATCCGAAAAAATGACGTTTTGCATTCGTGCGCCAAGGTTCGTCTTTGAGTACACCATCGCAGGCGCTCCTGTCTGTGATGCAGCGTCAATGGTAACTGCAGCCATGGTCTCCGAGCTGATAGTCCGTGCTGCTGCAAACGTCGTCGAACTGTTCGTGCAGATGGTCGTTGTCTTGCAACCGTCCCCATCTGTTGACTCAGGGATCGAGATGTGGCTCCACGATCCGTTACAGCCGTGCGGGTAAGATACCTGTCATCACGACTCCTACTGATACGAGGCCGTTGGGATCCAGCACGGCGTTCCGTATTACCCTCCTGAACCCACCGATTCAGTATTCTGCTAACAGTCATTGGATCTCGACCAACGCGAGCAGCAATGTCGCGATACGATGAACCGCAATCGCGATATGCTACAATCCGACCTTTATCAAAGTCGGAAACGTGATGGTACGCATTTCTCCTCCTTGAAATGGTTCAAATGGCTCTGAGCACTATGGGACTTAACATCTTTGGTCATCAGTCCCCTAGAACTTAGAACTACTTAAACCTAACTAACCTAAGGACATCACACACATCCATGCCCGAGGCAGGATTCGAACCTGCGACCGTAGCAGTCGCGCGGTTCCGGACAGAGCGCCTGAACCACTAGACCACCGCGGCCAGCTTTCTCCTCCTTACACGAGGCATCACAACAACGTTTCACCAGGCAACGCCAGTCAACTGCTGTTTGTATGTGAGAAATCAGTTGGAAACTTTCCTCGTGTCAGCACGTTTCAGGTGTCGCCACCGGCGCCAATCTTGTGTGAATGCTCTGAAAAGCTAATCATTTGCATATCACAGCATCTTCTTCCTGTCGGTTAAATGTCGCGTCTGTAGCACGTCATCTTCGTGGTGTACCAATTTTAATGGCCAGTAGTGTAGATACATAAGAAATTACTCTTTGGAAGCAAAAACGGATCGTAGAAATTTTCTAGGTTGTAGTTAAATGGCTGAGTGGCCTATGAACTGCATCCTATTATGTTATGGAGAAGGTTTCATTAAGCTCTCACGGCGCACTTTCTCTGATCTAAGAGACAAGGTAGTAACACGTCGCACTCCTATCACTTCACTTCACTTTTGTATCGCAACATATTGTTTTGGTTTAACTGTCATGTCTCTGTTGCACGATCCTGCCTCTCCCTCACTCACTGTCTCACACTCACTCACTGTCTCACCCTCTCGTATCCACTCATTCACTCACTCACTCTCACACACACACACATACATTCTCTCTCTCTCTGCAATAAGACATAAACTTCAATTTTATTGAAAGCAGACGTAACCACAGATCACATGAAAACAGCAAAATGGACTGGTTGTAAGCATGATTTAAGAATTTTTTTCACAGTATGTTACTCATTTGACAGTATGTTACTCATCAACTATATGAATAAGCTGAGGGGTTCAAAACGGTTCAAATGGCTCTGAGCACTATGGGGCTTAACTTCTGAGGTGATCAGTCCCCTTGAACTTAGAACTACTTAAACCTAATTAACTTAAGGACATCACATACATCAATACCCGAGGCAGGATTCTAACCTGCAACCGTAGCCGTCGCGCGGTTCCAAACTGTAGCGCCTAGAACCGCTCGGCCACTCCGGTCGGTTCTAAGCTGAGCGTCACAGTTGCCTTGTGAGATTGAAGTATGATACAAAAATTAGTGAAGCTTCCCTACAATTTACCTGTTGCCGTTGGTTAGGACTGTTTATGTTAGTAACAGGCCACATTTATCCACGGTATTTGACTCTCACGGTTTATCAGAGCATGTTTAGGAGCTGCTGCTCTACTTTCACCAACTACGTTGTTGTTGTGGTCTTCAGTCTGAAGACTGTTTTGATGCAGCAGTCCTCGCTAGTCTATTCTGCACAAATCTCTTCATTTATCCCTAACTAGTACAACTACATCCATTTTGACCTGCCTACTGTGTTCAAACCTGTGCGGCCGTCTAGAATTTTTGCCCCACACACTTGCCTCCACTACCAAATTGTCCCTTTTTGGTGCCTCATAGCGTTTCGTATCACTCGATCCCTTCTTTCGCTGAAGATGTCCCACGAATTTTTTTTTCCCCAGTTCGATTCGGTTCCTGCCCGTTAGTAATTCTGTCTTAACTTCTCATCTTCAGAATTCTTCTGTAGCACCACACATTAAAAGCTTGTACTCTCTTTTTGAGCCGGCCAGAGTGGCCGAGCGGTTCTAGGCGCTTAAGTCTGTAACCGCGTGACCGCTACGGTCGCAGGTTCGAATCCTGCCACAGGAATGGATGTGTCTGATGTCCTTAGGTTAGTTAGGTTTAAGTAGTTCTAAGTTCTATGGGACTGATGACCTCAGAAGTTAAGTCCCATAGTGCTCAGAGCTATTTGAACCATTTTGAATCTCTTTTTGAGTGACCTGTTTACCGTCGCGTATCACTTGCGCACAAAGCTACGCTCGAGACAAATACGTCCAGAAAAAACTTCGTAACAGTTAAATTTACATTTGATGTTACGAATTTATGACTGTCAGAAATTCTCTTCCTGGTATTAGCACTTTGATTTTATATCCTCTCCATTTCGGCCATCATCCGTTATTTTGAAGCAAAACTAACTTAAGTGATATACTACGTTTTGTCCGTCATTTTTTATCTGATTCCCGTCTTGTGCCTGAACTTTTTCCAGTCTATGTCATTCATTTGATCAGGAAATGTTCCGTCTTGTGCATCAATGAAAAATGTAGTACAGCCATAAACAGGTTACGTTATTTGAACTGTAGGTGGAAATGTGGAATTATATCATTGCAGAAGATTAATATTCTGTGGACAATTGTGGTTCATAGACTCCTGACGCGCCCAAGAAAAATGAATATGATCACGAAAATGGAGCTGTGGCTTCAAATGGCTCTGAGCACTATGGGACTTAACATCTATAGTCATCAGTCCCCTAAAAACTACTTAAACCTAACTAACCTAAGGACATCACACAACACCCAGTCATCACGAGGCAGAGAAAATCCCTGACCCCGTCGGGAATCGAACCCGGGAATCCGGGCGTGGGAAGCGAGAACGCTACCGCACGACCACGAGCTGAGGACGCTGTGGCTTCCATAAGCGTTGTGCTAAGGAGAGGGAATAAAATATTACAAGTGGTGATCGCACACTACTAACGAAACTATTTGTAACCTATCAGATATCTTCTTTCGAGAAACTTTTTTTTTTTTTCAAAATCGCTGGGACGTAACAACAATTAGTTGTTTCGACCATTTAAAAGACCATCCTAACATCACGTAACAGAAACCAATGTCTACAACTGCTACTAAAGTGACTATGTTTCTGTTATACCGCACAATGCAATACTGCAGAGCTAATATATATTGTAACTACAATTTTCGAGTTTCAAATTGTAAACATCATTACGAGAGAGCTTCTTACTTCAGTAACCGATCTAGATGCAGCCTTCTGTTATTTGAGATAAGGATGCCGATTTATCTGGTCGAAACTAGCAATCATTTTATCCTTCCTTGTGATCTTGGCAACTAAGAATTTCTTCAATAGAAGACTAAAACACTATGTTTAAACATCGCTTCCGGCAACACTGACAATGTTCTGTTATTACAACATGTTGACTTTGTTTACACATCGGGCGCTCAATTCCAAACTGGCTCACAAAATTACACACCAAGCACCAATTTTAAGAGTAGCCAGTGACTGTTCAATGTTTCTGACGAGGATTTTATGACCTACAATTGCACGTGGTCTGTGCTTTTAGACACCTGGAGAGGATGAACCAGCCCTCATCTGAACACAGGCTATCAAGTGGTTCAAAATGGCTCTGAGCACTAAGGGACTTAACATCTGTGGTCATCAGTCCCCTAGAACTTAGAACTACTTAAACCTAACTAACCTAAGGACATCACACACATCCACGCCCGAGGCAGGATTCGAATCTGCGACCGTAGCAGTCGCGCGGTTCCGGACTGAGCGCCTAGAACCGCTAGACCACCGCGGCCGGCTCTGAATACAGGAAAAATGTCTCGATACCAGGTATGCAAGTCCTGGTGTCCTAACTGAGAACGTGCATGTTGGACTACAAGCTTTTGATTCGTGTACAAGTGGCCGTACAATGGATACATACGGCGGTCCTGTTCAAAATAAAATGAAATAATCGTATGGCATTACTGATAAGGAATCCCATATGAAGCTGTTCGCCCAGCTTCTGCAAGTCTTCCTATTTAACGCAATTTGAGCGATTTACGTGGCGATGAAGATGAAATGAAATTATTAGGGCAATAGAAACACTCAGTCCCAGAGCGAGAATAATCTCCAGACCCGCCGGGAATCGAACGAGAGACCCTGCGGTCCAGAGACAGCGAACCTAAGCGCTTTTTTCCTACCTTCATTTTCTTTGTCATTCTTCTAGTCATTTGACCAGGACCAGCGTCACATGACACCCCTTAAAGTTCATCGTTGAACACTTCACTCAGTTTTTTTAGTTACAGAGGACAATGACAACTAATAAAATGTTCCGGACTGCGCATGCCATGGTCAATTGGATTTCACCTTAAAACTTAACGTTTCGTCCCCATCTGCGGAGGACATTTTTAAGGGGGATCGTAGCTTCTTTGAACATCCGAGTCACACCCTGGCTCGATACCGACTACAGTGAAATCCCGTTTCCACGTTCTTCCGTGCAGTGGCGTGACGTCACATGTTTTGAATGCGCGAGCGTAAATGGCCGTTGTCGGCTGCCGTCGTCCGCTTTTGCACTCACCCATGGTCGAAGAATGGTACCCCTCTTCCTCAGCACCTGAAACCAGGTATTCGATTTCACGCCCTCCTCTCGCCCATGGCCATTTGCCATCGCGCATTCAAAACATGTGACGTCACGATACTGCAGTCAGTAGCGATCCAGAATGTGAATCCGACACTCGAAGAAGCTACGATCTCACTCGAAAATGTCCTTCGCAAATGGGGATGAAACGTTGGGTTTTCAACTGAAATCTATTCGACAACAGTACAACAGCCCAGAAAATTTTATTAACTATGACACTTCCGGCCGTGAATGTTAGTCTTTTGCAATACAGAGGGGAGCCAGCCTGCTGACAGGACACGCTGAGATAGAGCGCCAGCGAACACTGCACTACGAGTTATGGACAGTACTTCAACAGATGGCCGGCATAGCGATTTTTTTTTTCGAGTTGCTCTGCACGGTGTGCAATACTTTGGTAAACGTTTTGGTAAAAAGTTATGTCGTGTCCATGGAGATTAAATGGCTGGCTGATTATCTTGTTCATTATCAGACGTAGTGCTATAAAAAGGAAATAGAAAATTAAGTGCGCTGATTAAGTAATAAATGAGGCGGTTCTACGCATAATAGGCAAGTGGGGAAACACGGGTAAAACATCGACAAGAAGGTACAGGATGATGATACAAGACATCAGAGAACAACTCCCATGGGACTAGAGGGACGAAACTGTAGTGGGAGACAGAGCCTGGAATACATCTAGCAAATAACTGAGAACTGTGTCTTCTGAAATTTTCCCGGCGTTTTTCTTCCAGTAATTTTGGGGTTTGCAGCCGGATCCCATCAACATTTTGCCCCGATATTTCGGCCGAGAGACGTCCTGCCATCCTCAGGTGAGCAGACGAAGTACTGAAGTGAGTTGATGCAGTCATGGGATTTATAGCGAATACCGCGCGTGCGAATCGTACTGAGGGTTTACAGTGCATGCGTTAGGATGTGACCTACGTGAGGCAGCCAAGTTGTGTGAGCTGCCCTCAGTGGTGAAGTAAAAACAATCTAATCGGCGAGTATCGACTGAGCACGTAGATTCCGTTGCGACCGAAATATCGGGGCAAAATGTTGATGGGATCCGGCTGCAAACCCCAAAATTACTGGAAGAAAAACGCCGGGAAAATTTCAGAAGACACAGTTCTCAGTTATTTGCTAGATGTATTCCAAATTTTATCAAACTGAAAGCCATTATCACCTTTCATTAAAATACCAGCAAGGCGTATTTCCACGGATTGTTTAATTACACAGTCCCAGAAGATGGAAATCGGTACTAATATTTTGGTATTATTGTATTTCATTGAATGTCTCATGGCAATGGAATGTTCTGCCGCTGTTGATTTTAAAGGTTGCCGCAGACGGGTGTGTCTTTCGTGTTCTACACAGGGTTCCTGGACTGTTGGTGTCGTCTGACCTATAGCTGCAGAGGAAAAAAAAAAAAAACTGGCTCTAAACACTATGGGGTTTAACATCTGAGGTCATCACTCCCCTAGACTTAGAACTACTTAAACCAAACTAACCTAAGACATCACACACACACACCCATGCCCGAGGCAGGATTCGAACCTGCGACCGCAGCAGCAGCGCGGTTCCGGACCGAAGCGCCTAGAACCGCTCGATCACAGCAGCCGGCTGCAGAGCCACACTCACAGGGAATTTTATAAACAACTGTCTTCCTTGATTGTAAATCGTCTTTAACGGATCCGACTAATGCCCTGCTCTTTGCTGGTGGACGGAAGATGACAATATTATTCTTCCTAAGCCATCTGCCTTTCAGGAGTGCTAGTTCTGCAAGGTTCGCAGAAGAGCTTCTGTAAAGTTTGGAAGGTAGGAGACGGGGTACTGGCAGAAGTAAAGCTCTGAGTACCGGGCGTGAGTCGTGCTTCGGTAGCTCAGATGGTAGAGCACTTGCCCGCGAAAGGCAAAGGTCCCGAGTTCGAGTCTCGGTCGGGCACACAGTTTTAATCTGCCAGGAAGTCTCATATCAGCGCACACTCCGCTGCAGGGTGAAAATCTCATTCTGGAATCTGCCTATTTTAGAAAACACGTTCCAGGCATATGGAGGAACGCAGTTGATTTATAGTCGTCGTCAGTCTCTTCAGAGCGTTGCTTCTTGTTATTACAATTGAGCATGGCCTTCCGCATTTGACGCGAAGTATAGCCATTCTCTTTAAAAACCTTCTCCAGATGCAGTAATTCTTCGCGAAGGCGTCAGAAAAGACGTGGTTCGGGTTCGACGTTGAAAGGAACGTCATCTTTCCCTGGTAGGGTTACCAGTGAATGTGAGGCACACATGAGTCGCCGAAGTGGTGTCCAACTGAAGGACCTGCACGAGGCTGCCGCGAAAAACAGAATCATTGTTACCGTTATTATTCAAGTGGGTGGAAGACTTGGTTTTAAAGGTTGTGTACATGGCGAGCTGGTTAGAACATGAACACAAGCTGCGTTCGGATAGGGGAGTGAGAAGGGAAAACGGACAAGGAACTTTCAGAGGAACCATCCCAGCATTCGCTTTGTGGGATTTAGGGAAACCACGGAAAACTTACATCTGGATGGCGAGCAGGGATTTGAACGGTAGTCTTCTGGAATACGAGCCCACGGTCTTATCTCAGTCACTGCCTGCCTGTCGTGGGGTGCATGCTAATGTCCCTCAACTGGGCGAAAATGGTTTCTCCACGTTCTTGGGTAGGTTCGTGTGAAACAATTTATCAGTGTATTGTCTGAACTAGCAATTGGAATAAGTCGTGAAACTGTGGTAGACAGTGATAGTAATTATTGACTCCTTCCGCTTTTGAACTGACTGCTGACTTGGACGAACAGTCCAGTGCTTGTACATCACGAGGCTGGCTAACTACACACAAATTTTCCAGGGTGCTGCGAAACACGAATGCGACAAATCGCTGCCGCCCCTGTCGTGCAGGCAACCAGAGCTGCCCGCGCCATCCCGCGTGTGTTCTCGGGACACACACGCCGCGTCGCGTGCGAAAGCAACAGGTGTGTATCGTGCCGTGTTGGCACGACCACCTGTTGCTGACGTGATATTTGACGCCGTGACGTCACGGTACGGCACGCGACGTCCGTCGCCAATTCCCACCACCACACGCTACGGTCGTGAGAGCCCACACGTCTCGGGAGAGAACGATGTCGAAATCATTACAGACGACAGAAATTCCAGATGTGAGAGGATTCGAACTGTAAAAAAGTAGCTGCACCGCCGTAGAGAGGCAACGTAACGGGTTCAAATAATGCAGCTTAACCCACACGTCAGTTACCTCAGCGCAAATGGACTCTCCCGTCCATCACTCACATGTGCCATTACGGGAAGAACAGGGGCCTGCGAAGCGAAGAGCCTGTTACACTGCTGTCAACAGGTTTGGGAACAAGATCAACGGTGTTGGAGAAAATTTTAGTGTGCCCGAGGACATACAGCACGACAATGTCATCAAGGTCTTAAAGAGGCTTGTAGATCTT
This sequence comes from Schistocerca piceifrons, assembly GCF_021461385.2. Lineage (NCBI taxonomy): Eukaryota > Metazoa > Arthropoda > Insecta > Orthoptera > Acrididae > Schistocerca > Schistocerca piceifrons. The sequence continues at coordinate 55,991,032 of NC_060147.1, forward strand.
CATTGCTTTAGAGAACAGTGGCAACGTGAAAGCTTTCACTGAGGAACGCCGAAATGAGACAGGCATTCCTCGGCCATATTGTACCCGTTATACATTATACGTCCCTTTGGAAGTCTGATCTGGCAGCTGGAGAGATCTGGAGAAACTGAATAAGAGTCTCTGATCGTTCTTTCCACCAACCCGTCGTCTTCTGAAGTTGTGTCCCCAGCGCAAAAAGACAGCTCATCCGTCGTGCGATCTTCTTCGGCGGAGGCTTCTACGCTGTCAATTTGGACCTGTGATTGTGCTTTTTGCCGGATACCACTTGCCCAGGTTATTCTCTATCTACAGAGGGCAAGATCTGTGTAAGTAGGCTGTTTAGGTTTTTATGTTGGTAACGCCACGTAGCGCTCTATATGAAAACCACTTACTGTGCTGTGTGAGGTCTGTGGCTAATTGGCATTGTTGGAATATTTGCTAGTGTAGTGTTGGGCAGTTGGATGTGAACACCGCGTAGCGTTGCGCAGTTGGAGGTGAGCCGCCAGCAGTGGTGGATGTGGGGAGAGAGATGGCGGAATTTTGAGAGCGGACGATCTGGACGTGAGTCCATCAGAGACAGCAAATTTGTAATTCTGGATATCATGAACTGATATATATATGATGACTTTTGAACATTATTAAGGTAAATACATTGTTTGTTCTCTAGGAAAATCTTTCATTTTCTAACTATGCCTATCAGTAGTTAGTGCCTTCCGTAGTTTGAATCTTTTATTTAGCTGGCAGTAGTGGTGCTCGCTGTATTGCAGTAGTCCGAGTAACGAAGATTTTTGTGAGGTAAGTGATTCATGAAAGGTATAGGTTATTGTTAGTCAGGGCCATTCTCTGGTAGGGATTATTGAAAGTCAGATTGCGTTACGCTAAAAATATTGTGTGTCAGTTTAAGCACAGACATTTATAATTTTTCTAAGGGGACGTTTCATCTGTAGTACTGACAATAATGATAGGCGACACTTCTCATTATTCTATCCTGTTTGGTTATTTTTAAAATATTCACACATTTACACTTTTACAACACTCGACATAACTTTCTTAATTGTACGGTAACTTTTCCATCCAACTTCCGAAATATGATACACATGTGCGGTACGCATTAGACAGAGTGATTATTACATATTCACATCCAAGTAACGCACGATACTGAGATAAGTTTCCGATCCTCCAGAACGACCGCAACAGAGTCAATAGCGCAGCCGAAGTTCTTCGTCTTCCAAGCGCACCAAAGGGATCCGAAGGTGACCGAAGCAGATTACAGATCCTTAACATCGGTTTGCTGGAGAACACCACATTCTGAGTTCGAATGTAATAAATTTCCTTGAGACAGAAAAGCTTATCTACATCTACATCTACATTTATACTCCGCAAGCCACCCAACGGTGTGTGGCGGAGGGCACTTTACGTGCCACTGTCATTACCTCCCTTTCCTGTTCCAGTCGCGTATGGTTCGCGGGAAGAACGACTGTCTGAAAGCCTCCGTGCGCGCTCTAATCTCTCTATTTTTACATTCGTGATCTCCTCGGGAGGTATAAGTAGGGGGAAGCAATATATTCGATACCTCATCCAGAAACGCACCCTCTCGAAACCTGGCGAGCAAGCTACACCGCGATGCAGAGCGCCTCTCTTGCAGAGTCTGCCACTTGAGTTTATTAAACATCTCCGCAACGCTCTCACGGTTACCAAATAACCCTGTGACGAAACGCGCCGCTCTTCTTTGGATCTTCTCTATCTCCTCCGTCAGACCGATCTGGTACGGATCCCACACTGATGAGCAATACTCAAGTATAGGTCGAACGAGTGTTTTGTAAGCCACCTCCTTTGTTGATGGACTACATTTTCTATGTACTCTCCCAATGAATCTCAACCTGGTACCCGCCTTACCAACAATTAATTTTATATGATCATTCCACTTCAAATCGTGCACATTTCAAAACGAATTTAGAAAGGATCGCTCGTGCGTCACTCGGATCACCATTTTTCCACATAGTATTCCACAAATCATTGATGAAGGGCAAAAGGAGGGAATCAATATTCGTACATTTACAGGAAGTATTTGAGGCGGTGCCCCACTGCAGATTTTAACGAAGCTCCGACCATACGGTTTAGATTCCCAGATATGTGAAGACTCTTTAAGTAACACAGTACGTGGTCCTCGACGACATAATCAGAAACGAGTGTAGCGTCAGGAGTACCCCAGGAAGTGTGGTAGGACCACTCTTGTTCTGTTCTTGCACAAATGGTCTGACAAACAGGGTGGGCAGCAGCCTGTGATTATTTGCTGATGATGCTGTGGTGTACAGGAAGCTGTCGTCGTTGAGTGACTGTAAGAATATACAATGTAAGTTAGATGAAATTTCTAGTTCGTGTGATGAATGGCAGCTAACCCTAAATGTAGATAAGTGTAGGAATGCGGATTAATAGGAGAAACAGTCCGGTAGCGTTCGACTACAGCGTTAGTAGGGTGTAACTAGCCGCAGTCAATTCTATTAAATAATCTGACGGAAAAATATCGTAACATCAAGAAATATCTAGTGTAGAGCAATGAAATTTCAGTACTATATTTGTCTTGGTAACATTTAACTCCGCACACCTTCATCATGGATGTCTGACAAGGGAACCCTCCATACTGTAAATCACGGATTTTGATGTTCTTTAAATATGTTGTACAGGCACTTACCCCGAATACCTGGCTATCCGGTTTCTTAGCGACGGGCCTTGTTTTTTGAGAAAGTCGTTTTTTGTAGATCATTGCGCGTAACACTACGTATGTTTCGAGCAAGTCAGCGTAGGGCAGTAGTAAAGGTTCACGGCTACCGCGGTGGAGGTACTGTGATCGAATCAGGCTCGTGTACTTCTTTTTTCAAAATCGACCGAATTTTTCAATTTTATTTCAAAGAATATCAACAAACAGTGTAAGGTGTACGAAATTATAAAGATATACTCAGTTATTAATTTTTTCTTTCATACAGTATTACCAAATCTTATTTCCCATGGTCCACATTGCTTGATGTGCCAGAACAATACTGTGGGTGATACGTATCACAGAAACGACCAAAACACAAATTTTCGCACCACCATGCGCATTTTATGAAAGAAACCGTCTTGCAGGCGCACGGTTTCTTCATGAGCAACACCGAGAAACACAATTCTTTTGCATTCAAAAAGATTTCTCTTTCATCCGCTAATTTCGATGCTAACCATGCCTATCTAATCATGCTTTCAAAATTACGTGCCCTGAATTGATGTAGGATTAGCGAATGTAATTTTATCAAAATTCCCTAGAAGCAATCTCTCTATTGTCTTTCATGAAGTCGGGAGCATTTATAATTTCGCACACCTTACACTGTTTGTTGATACTCTTTGAAATAAAATTGAAAAATTCTGTCGATTTTGAAAAAAGGAAGTACACGGGCAGGATTCAAACACGGTACCTCCGGCGCGGTAGCCGCGAACCTTTAACGCTGCCCTACGTTAACTTGCTCGAAACATATGTAATGTTACGGGTATACAAAGCGCGCAATGAACTTCAAAATCGATTTTCTCAAAAACGAAGGCCCGTCGCTAAGAAACAGAATAACCAGGTACTCAGGGTAAGTGCGTCTACAATATATTTGAAGGGCATCAAAATCAGTGGTTTACTATATGTAGGGTCCCTTTGTGAGACTTAAAAAGCGCTCTAGAACCATATAGTTTCATTTACGTATTTAAGTGATTATTACAGGTTAATGTAAGAGCGAGGAAAGCCATAGCAAATGTGAAATTCTGGTGCATTAATAGGGAGTGTAACCACCAGAAAGCGAATGCAAGCATGAAAACCTGCACGCATTGTGTCGTTGAGAGGCCGGATGTCAGTTTGTAGGAGACAGTTTCATTCCTGTTGCACTTCGTCGGTCAAACCATGGACGGTTAATGCTGGTTGTGTTCGATGGTGGAGTTCTCATGATTTCACACATGTACTCGATTGGAGACAGATCTGGTGATCTAGCAGACCAAGCCAAAATGCCGATACTCTGTAGAAAGTGCTGGTTCGAAGCAGCTGTATGTTGGCGAGCGTTATCCTGTTGGAAAACACATAGTGAAATGGTGTTCATGAATGGCAGCACAACAGGTCGAGTCTCCAGAATGACGTAGACGTTTACAGTCATGGTACGTGGGATAAACACGACAGTACTTCTGCTGCCACGTGAAATTGCACCCCAGATGTCAACTCAAGATGCAGGTCCCATGTGTCTAGGCCGCGGACCTGACGGTCACAAGCGCTCACTGGCATCTTCCTGACCAAAAGAGGGCGGCCACGAATGGCATTGTCACAGAGCCGATTTTTATCGTAAAACGCTACAGATCTCCACTCAGCACTCCAGTGGTATTTTCCTTGCCACTACTGAAGCCGCAAACGGTGGTGATTTGGGGTCGGTAGAACGCACGCTACAATGCGTCTGGCTCGGAGATGTCCTTGAAACCGATGTGTAACATCTCGTTACGTCACTGAAGACCCACCTGCTGCAGATGCAGTACGATATGGCATCGCGACACGTCAAACCCGATTGTCTCTTGGTAGTATCACGACGTCCGCAGCTCGTGGTCGTGCGGTAGCGTTCTCGCTTCCCACGCCCGGGTTCCCGGGTTCGATTCCCGGCGGGGTCAGGGATTTTCTCTGCCTCGTGATGACTGGGTGTTGTGTGATGTCCTTAGGTTAGTTAGGTTTAAGTAGTTCTAAGTTCTAGGGGACTGATGACCATAGATGTTAAGTCCCATAGTGCTCAGAGCCATTTGAACCATTTTTAGTATCACGACGCCGTCCGGAGCCCGGTCTCTTTGCGATCGTACCCTCCCATATCCACTGCTGCTTGCAGTCATGTACACTACTGTCCATTAAAATTGCTACAACACGAAATGACGCGCAACAAACGCGCAATTTAACCGACAGGAAGAAGATACGTGATATGCAAATGATTAGCTTTTCAGAGCATTCACACAAGGTTGGCGCCGGGGGCGACACCTACAACGTGCTGACATGAGCAAAGTTTCCAACCGATTTCCCGTACACGAACAGCAGTTGACCGGCGTTGCCTCATAAACGTTGTTGTGATGCCTCGTGTAAGGAGGAGAAATACGTACCATCACGTTTCCGACTTTGATAAAGGTCGGATTATAGCCTATCGCGATTGCGGTTTATCGTATCGCGACACTGTTGCTCGCGTTGGTCGAGATCCAATGACTGTTAGCAGAATATGGAATCGGTGGGTTCAGGAGGGTAATACGGAACGCCGTGCTGGATCCCAACGGCCTCGAGTCACTAGCAGTCGAGATGACAGGTATTTTACCGCATGGCTGTAACGGATCGTGCAGCCACGTCTCGATCCCTGAGTCAACAGATGGGGACGTTTGCAAGACAGCAACCATTTGCACGAACAGTTCGACGACGTTGGCAGCAGCATGGAGTATCAGCTCGGAGACAATGGCTGCGGTTACCCTTGACGCTGCATCACAGACAGGAGCGCCTGCGGGGGTGTACTCAACGAACCTGGGTGCACAAATGGCAAAACGTCATTTTTTCGGATAAATCCAGGTTCTGTTTACAGCATCGTGATGGTCGCATCCGTGTTTGGCGACATCGCGGCGAACTCACATTCGAAGCGTGTATTCGTCATCGCCATACTGGCGTATCACCCGGCGTGATGGTATGTGGTGCCATTCGTTACACGTCTCGGTCACCTCTTGTTCGCACTGACGGCACTTTGAACAGTGAACGTTACATTTCAGATGTGTTACGACCCGTGGCTCTACTCTTCATTCGATTCCCGCGAAACCCTACATGTCAGCAGGATAATGCACGACCACATGTTGCATGTGCTGTACGGGCCTTTCTGGATACATAAAATGTTCGACTGCTGCCCTGGCCAGCACATTCTCCAGATCTCTCGCCAATTGAAAACGTCTGGTCAATGGTGGCCGAGCAACTGACTCGTCCCAATACGCCAGTCACTACTCTTGATGAACTGTGGTATCGCGTTGATGCTGCATGGGCAGCTGTACTTGTACACGCCATCCAAGATCTGTTTGACTCAATACCCAGGCGTATCAAGGCCTTTATTACGGCCAAGGGTGATTGTTCTGGGTACTGATTTCTCAGGATCTATGCACCCAAATTGCGTGAAAATGTAATCACAATACCCGTTTACCATCTGCATTTCTCCTTGGTGTAGCAATTTTAATGGCCAATAGTGTACAATGGTTACATTTTCGCTAAGTCGTCCTGCAGTATAGCGGAAGGAACATTGAGCTTCTCGCAGCCCTGTTAAATAAACTCGTTCGAACTCGCTGAGCTGATCAATATAGCGTGTTCTTTGTCTTAAAGGTATTCTTGACTAACGTCAACTCGCAACGTCCAATCTCAAAGATAACTAACGCTCACGACCGTTGAGGGGAGGTTTACTATCTTTGGCCCGAAAAAAGCATGTTATTTGAGAATTTTTTTCTCGGGATGTGTTATAGATCTATATGTCAAATTTGGTCAAAGTGTTTGTTGATATTTCCTCTACAAACTTGAATTTTTTCGACCGGAAATGTCGAAGAGCAAAGGTGGAAGTGCCGTCTGAACGAAATAAAATTTCGATGTAGACCTCCAGGCGCGGTATGTCACGGCTCCTCTGAAATCAAAATTGAGTTGCTGTTAGCGAAGCATATAAGATTCTTTAGGAGTAGTACCTCGCTTAAGTTATTTGGACCATAGGAAACAAAATGGCGGCCATTTGAAAAAAAGGGTTTTTTCATCGATTTTTCGACTTCGTCGGCCAAGTAAAAATGTTCATAGGTGATGGATCGGAATAAAAGTGGTGTAACTCATATACAATTTAGTTAGCTTCGTCGGAAACAAAGAACCATGCCAAACGATTCAGTAGATTTGAAGTTACCACACCGCGTGATAAAAAAAGCGTGATTTCAAGAAAAACAAGTTTGAAGTTTTGACTACATATAAATGCAATATTATGCAACGTACGTTCAATCTGCTATTCCGGGTCCATAAACTAGTCCTTCCTCTTCCTCTCAGAGGGCGTTCTGCTCGATCTGGGCCATCCTTCGCTGCTCCAGAGCCGCTCGTACGGCCGGTCACAAGCGGTTTTTGGCCTTTTGAATCCGGTTCTCGTCCGAATGCTTGGCGAACTGCGTCAAATAGAGTCCCAGGGTGACGTCCATCGTTGTTATGCTCTTCAGAATGGCTGAATACCCGTCGTTGAAGCTGCTCACTGCCAGGAAAGCCCCGATCTCCACAGTCTTCGCACTAGAATGAAATGCTTGGGGGCTAACTTCCAAACACACGCGTTCAAAGTATCATCTGAATTTTGTGCGTTTACTCCCAAGCACCGGTACAATAACTTGTCCTCCGAAAGAAAAAAAACTGGTGCGTGGAGACGTCCGATTTCAGGTAGGTGCATTTTTTTTTTTCAACGGCGAATAACAAACATTTCCGTTCCGTATTCGGAAAAACCGTTTCAGGGGTGGATTCTGGACACTTTTATGGATCCAAAAATGCAATTTAAAAAACATCGATATTTTAACTACAAGATAGTAATCCTGCCTTTAAAGCGCATATTTAAAGCAAACCTGATTTTGATGGCTCTGAGCACTATGGGACTCAACTGCCGAGGTCATTAGTCCCCTAGAACTTAGAACTAGTTAAACCTAACTAACCTAAGGACATCACAAACATCCATGCCCGAGGCAGGATTCGAACCTGCGACCGTAGCGGTCTTGCGGTTCCAGACTGCAGCGCCTTTAACCGCACGGCCAAAACCTGATTTTGATATTCACAGTGGCGCTACTAGCAACATTTGTATGCGACTGGCGCAAAACTGGAACAGATATTATCTTTCAGACGTGGAAACATTCTTATCAACACTCGTTATCTCGCTCAGCTGCTTTAGTTGTAGGGATTTTTTTTCCGCCAGTTATGTAGCCGCAATGTCACGAAGTTATATGAAAGGTAATAAGCACGCCATGATGGTAGTCACGAAGACTAATACTCAACCTCGTTTTCTTGACAGAACTGTGGGAAAGTATAGCTCATCCATAAAGAAGATGCCGTATACTACGCTAGTGCGACCCACAAGGTCGGATTAAAGGAAGAAACCGAACCAATCAAGAGGTATGTTGCTAGATATGTCATGGTACGTTCGATCAGCACCGCAGTATTACGGACATGTTTCGTGAACTCAAATGGGAATCCTTGGATGGAAGACGATGCTCTTTCCGCAAGGCACTACTGTGCAAATTTGGAGAACTGGCGCCTGAGGGCAACAGGAAAACAAATCTACTGGCGTGGAAGTAGATTTCGTGGGAGCACCATGAAGTTAAGAAGCGAGGAATTAGGGTTCGTATGGAAGCTTTTATACCGTAACTTTTCCATCGCTCTGTTTGCAGGTGGAACTGGAGAGGAAATGACCAGTAGCAGTACAAGGTACCTTCTGTCATGCACCGCATGTAGATGTAGATGAAGTTAGTTAGTTACTATGTCATTACTGAGCCGGCCGCTGTAGCCGAGCGGTTCTAGGCGCTTCAGTCCGGAACCGCGCTGCTGCTACGGTCGTAGGTTCGAATCCTGCCTTGGGCATGGATGTGTGTGATGTCCTTAGGTTAGTTAGGTTTAAGTAGTTCTAAAGTTCTAGGGGACTGATGACCTCAGTTGTTAAGTCCCACAGTGCTTGGCACCGTTTAATTTGATTTGTCAGTACTGAGATTTCTTTACGACAAAACAACTCACCAAGCTGCCCTGCACTAAACCGAAGGGGAGAGAAGAGATGCTTTGTATCACACTTTTATTTCGAAGTCTGTAGCAAAAATTAAAGAAAAAATATTAAAAACTGAGTAGCGCTCATACATTCTTTGTCATAGAGTCCAGATCACCAAGTCACAAAAAAAAATTAATTCAAAGACAAAGTAGTCCTTTTCCGAAGATGCTTTTTCACAGCATTTCCGAGCAAGTCAATACATGGTGGTGTGTCCCGTAGCTCGGATGCCGTCTTAAATCCATCGTTGTCTACCATCAAAAACGGTTCAAATAGCTCTGAGCACTATGGGACCTAACATCTGAGGTCATCAGTCCCCTAGAACTTTTTTTTTTTTTAAATCTTTATTGCAACATCTATAGTATTTATACAAAAGGAACCCACCACCTTAATGATTAGTGGGTCATAACAATACTACAATGTTATATATTCAGCAGCTATTTTTATTGTTATTACAATGGTACTATGTTTATTATTGTGAGCTACAGACAGGATACAATACAAGGTAATAGGCAGACTACAGCTATTAATCTAGACTACTCGCTAATTGTTAGTTTTCTTACCTACTTGTTAATTCCTAACTGCCTGCAGCGTTACAGGAACTAGAACTACTTAAACCTAACTAACCTAAGGACAGCATACACATCCATGCCCGAGGCAGGATTCGAACCTGCGACCTTAGCGGTCTCGCGGTTCCAGACTGAAGCGCCTAGAACCTCACGCCACACCGGCCGGCTGTCTACCATCCATGAGGTCTTCAAGCCAGCCCAGTCCATATAATCCCATTCACCAATGGCGATTCTTCAAAAGTTGCGCTAAATACGTGTTTTTTGTCGACGTCCTAAAACAGCTGTTTTCAATCGATCCCACACACTCTCGATTGGGTTCATAGCAGGGTAACAGGCTGGCCACTCCACTCTTGTGGTCTTAGCACGCTCAAGGCACGTCTTCCCAACAACAGATCGATGAGCAAGAGAGTTGTCATCCATCAATACGAAACAATGAACGAAATATTCGCGATACGGTCACACCATTGGTTGTAGAATTTCGGCCCTGGATTGTACAGCAGTGAGTTTGCTCTCAAAAACCACGTGAGATGAATGGGACACTAGTACATGTTGCACATGTGGGACAGAGTGTTGGAACCGTTCGACATTACGAGGTTACCTGCGATTGTTAGGTTACCTACAGGTCCGAGTCATGTCAGTAAGCAACAACCGACGCTTATGCTGGTGCGTCCATTTTGCAAAATTTCTTTATCGTCTGTTGATGGTGGTGTGGTGTACAGCTTGGTTCTCGCCGTGGAAGTAACAATTTGATGCGATACATGATGTCCTGTAGGCTCTTCGAACGTGGAATTCATTTCTGCAGCAAGCAAGCCACAGTTCCTCTGAATCCAGAATCGCAGATATCGATAATACTGTGCACCTATCGAAGAGGATGGCCTCTGCAATGTAGGTTCTCAATATTACCTGTCAATTGGAACCGACTGCATGTCTGCACCAGATCACTCGATTCTGGTGCACACACCGAGCAAAATTCCGTCGTTGACAAGCCTTCTGCGCGTAACGTGATGATGCTGACCCGATCACTGCTCGCGACTGTCCTTCGCGCCATGTTTGATGTTCACTATACTGTTCCACGGACGCCTCTAATTCGTTGCTATTAGTGCCTTATTTTGTGCTGAAACGCTGGAACCCATTGCAGTGTGGCATTCTAATCGTAGGTAGCACTCACGTTTACTGTCTGTATGTTTATAGACCATGTCATGCGTGACCTTCTGATCGCTACAGTAACAGTCCCAGCAGCAACAGAACATCACCACATGTCGAGTGATGCATGTTGATGTGTACGTAAATTTTCGTATTTGTAGACTTGGAGAAGGCTTTTGACAATGTTGACTAGAATACTTTCTTTGATATTCTGAAGGCAGCAGCGGTAAAATACGGGTAGCGAAAGGCTATTTACAACTTATACAAAAACTAAATGGCAGCAATAAGAGTCGAGGAGCATTAAAGGGAAGTAGTGGTTGAGAATGGAGTGAGAGAGGCTACAGCTACAACCACATCCTCTGTATTTTCCAATATGTATATCCAACGGACAGTGCAGGGAACCAAAGAAAAATGTGGAGCAGAAATTAGAGTTCAGGGAAATTAAATAAAAGCTTTGCTAGTCACTCCTGACATGGTCTATAAACATACAGACAGTAAACATGAATGTTACGTACGATTAAAACGCCAGACTACAATGGGTTACAGCATTTCAGCAGAAAAAAACGCACTAATACCATTTGCGGATGACATGGCAGTGATCGCCCAAGACATTACTGATGCACAGAAACAGCTAGAATTATTAGAAGAGCAGGTAGAAAAGAAAGGATTAAAAATTTCATTCGAAAAAACAAAATTTATGACTGTCATCAAAGATGCACCTTCTGATCTCAAAATTGGTAATAACTACATCTCACGAGTAAAAGAATTTAAATATTTATGTGAATGGATTGCAGAAAATTGTAATGAAAAGAAATCTGTCAGATCAAGAGTCCAGAAAATGGAGACGGCGTTTCAGTTAACAAAAAATATTTACAACAAGAAAAGTCTCTCGTGGAACTGCAAAACACGACACTACACAACAGTAATTAAATCAGAAGCTATCTAAGCATCTGAGACACAAAACCTTCTACAGAGAACACAAAAGGGGAATTAGAAGTGAAAGAACGTAAAATAATGAGGAAAATCGTAGGACCAAGAACTAAATATGGTGTGCAATATCCAAAACCCAATGCAGAAATATATAAAAATGTCTCCAAAATAACAGATACAATGTGCATGAGAAGAATCCAATTCATGGCGCATTTAGAAAGAATGGACTCAAACAGGTTAACGCACAAAATCCATACATTTTTAAAGAACAAAGCTACAAGACCGAACTGGTACAAACAGACGGAATTAGGGTCTCCAAATGTACATGACAGAAATGAAATCAGAAAATTCACAAACACACGGGGTATTAGGGAAGAAGAGAGAAAAACTAACCGACATACGTGGTCTACGCAATGCAAGCTAGTCCATTCGTTGCTTATGAAAGAATACTGGGTATTAGGAAGGCCAACAAATGTTGATTACGCGTGGTCCAAAGTGATACATCCGCGAAGAAGAGGAAGAAGAAAAGCTTTGAGGTTTGCCGCTGACAACGTAATTATGTTAGCGATAGCGGAGGACTTGGAAGAGAAGCTGAATGATTTGGACATTGTCGTGAAAGGTGGATAGAAGACGAACGTCAGCAAAAGGAAAACAAGAATAATGGAATGTAGCAGCTTTACACCAGGTGAGGCTGGGGGATTAGATTAGGAAACGAGGCACTTGCAGCGGTAGATGTGTTTTGCTGTTTGTCCAGAAAAATAATTGATAATTACTAAAGTAGAGAAGATATAAAGGCAACGGCCTCGGCGCAGTGGATACACCGGTTCCCATGAGATCACCGAAGTTAAGCGCTGTCGAGCGTGGTCGGCACTTGGATGGGTGACCATCCGGGTCGCCGGGCGCTGTTGTCATTTTTCGGGGTGCACTCCTACTCGTGTTGCCAATTCAGGAGCTACTCGACCGAATAGTAGCGGCTTCGGTCGAGAATACCATCATAACGACCGGGAGAGCGATGTGATGACCCCACGCCCCTCCTATCGGCATCCTCTTGAGGATGACACGGCGGTCGGATGGTACCGGTAGGCCACTCGTGGCCTGAAGACGGAGTGCCTTTCTTTTTCTTTTTTCTTTCTTTTTTTTTTTTAGAAAAGATATAAAATTTAGTCTGACTATGGCAAGGAAAGCATTTCTGCAGAAGAGGAATTTCTAAACATCGATTATAGATTTAAGTGTCAGTAAGTCTTCTCTGAAAGCGTTTGTCTGGAGTGTAGCCATATATGGAAGTGAAACATGGACGATTAACAGTTTAAACAAGAAGAGAATAGAAGCTTTTGAAATGTGGTGCTAGAGAAGGAAGTCGAAAATTAGAGGGTTAGATCACATATTAATGAGGAGATACTGAGTATAATTCGGGAGACGACAATTGTGGCGCATAACTTCATCAAAGAAGTGATATCTTCGTACATCCATAGTTGAAATGGACGACAGTGGGACGTCATCTGATCTAAATTTACATTAAAAATGAACAAGTTCCTCCAGCTGTAGTTAAGGTGTCGATTTTATTTTGACAACTAGTTTCAACGTTGTAACAACGTCATCTTCAGGCCCATACACTTGTTGACGTCAGGTCAGTGGTGAGATACGGACGTCCTCCGTGTGGAAGGTGGGTAGTTACTAACCACCTTCCACACGGAGCACGTCCGTATCTCATCACTGACTTCTAGTACCAGCCGCACGCAGTTGACGTCAACAAGTGTTTGCGCCTGAAGATGACGTTACAACGTTGAAACTAGTTGCCAAAATAAATTCGACACCTTAAATACAGCTGGAGGAATTTCTTCATTGAGTAAAACGGAGCTTGGACGGCGTGTACAGGTACAGCAGCCCATGCAGCTTCAACACGATACCACAGTTCATCAAGAGTAGTGACTGGCGTATTGTGAAGAGCCAGTTGCTCGGTCACCATTGACCAGACGCTTTCAATTCGTGAGAGATCTGGAGAATGTGCTGGCCAGGGCAGCAGTCGAACATTTTCTGTATCCAGTAAGGCCGGTACAGGACCTGCAACACTCGGTCGTGCGTTATCCTGCTGAAATGTAGGGTTTCGCAGGGATCGAATGAAGAGTAGAGCCACGGGCCGTAACACATCTGAAATGTAACGTCCACTGTTCAAAGTGCCGTGAATGCGAACAAGAGGTGACCGAGACGTGTAACCATTGGCACCCCATACCATCACGCCGAGTGATACGCAATTATGGCAATGACGAATACACACTTCCAATGTGCGTTCACTACGATGTCGCCAAACATGGATGCGACAATCATGATGCTGTAAACAGAACCTGGATTCATCCGAAAAAATGACGTTTCGCCATTCGTGCACCAAGGTTCGTCGTTGAGTACACCATCGCAGGCGCTCCTGTCTGTGATGCAGCGATAAGGGTTACCGCAGCCATGGTCTCCGAGCTGATAGTCCGTGCTGCTGCAAACGTCGTCGAACTGTTCGTGCAGATGGTTGTTGTCTTGCAAACGTCCCCATCTGTTGACTCATGGATCGAGTCGTGGCTGCACGATCCGTTACAGCCATGCAGATAAGATGCCTGTCATCTCGACTGCTAGTGATACGAGGATGTTGGGATCCAGCACGGCGTTCGGTATTACCCTCGTGAACCCACCGATTCCATATTCTGCTAGCAATCATTGGATCTCGACCACCACGAGCAGCAATTTCGTGATAGGATAAACTGCCATCGCGATAGGCTACAATCCGACCTTTATCAAAGTCGGTAATGTGATGGTACGCATTTCTCCTTCTTACGCGAGGTATCACAACAATGTTTCACCCGCAACGCCGGTCAACTGCTGTTTGTGTATGAGAAATCGGTTGGAAACTTTCCTCATGTCAGTACGTTGTAGGTGTCGCCACCGGCGCCAACCTAGTGTGAATGGTCTGAAAAGCTAATCATTTGCATATCACAGCATCTCCTTCCTGTCGGTTAAATTTCGCGTCTGTAGCACGTCATCTTCGTGGTGCAGCAATTTTAATCGGCAGTAGATAAAAATCGCGTAGGGAGATCAAGAGATGAACACAGTAAGCAGATTCAGAAGGATGTAGACTGCAGTAGTTATTAAGAGATGAAGAGGCTTTCAGAGGATAGAGTAGCATGGAGAGCTGCATCAAACCAGTCTTCGGACTGAAGACCACCACCACCACAACAATAACAACGTAGTTTCTACCGCGTATTCCCCTCGTATCACCTGTGACGGCGTGTGGTATGCCCGACACGAGCTCTGCGAGAACCACAGTCGGTGGCCCGCAGTGCAGAGGCGAGTGAACTTGACGCCGCGAACCGCGCGAGCAAAACCGACGCCAGAGAGGCCCGGCCGCGAAACCAGAGCCACGAGGTAGTTTACACTGTAAACAGCAGAGCGACGTGCGTCCCTGGGGCGCGGCGCATCCCGCTGTTTACACGGGCCAGACGCGACCTCCCGGAAATAACAGGCCCGCCGAAAACACAAAGATAATAGCGGCGCACAGCAGGTAGCGTAACGGCGGCCCGCCTCGAACGCTCGCGAGTCCCTACTAGAGACGGCCGTGAACGTGACGGAGTGGCTGAGCTACAGCGCTCAAAACTCCGGTGCGCAGTAGCACCTGCGGCGGTATGAAAACGAAAACAAGCCCCGAGGCGCCGCGGAAACAGCAATGTAAACAGATACCGCCTGCCCACTGTTATTGTTACAACCTGTTTGTTACAACGCACGACGTCTCCCTGACAGCTGATATAATGCCGACGCCCTACCTGCGGCTGTTATGAATACATTTTATCCAGACAAAACAACCTCGCAGTACTCTCATTCCATTATTTTTCATCGCTCCAGCAGCTGAACAATTGTTTTCTGTACTAACAAACGCGTCTTATTTTCAGAACGCACTCAGGAGTAGTATCTATGACGGTTATGTAAATTGAATGGGGATGTGAGAGAAACGAAAAGAATTAATGGTATTAGCGGCATCGGGATTTTGTGGAGAGCCATCGGCGACGACTGGAAATCTGTACCGAGTTTTGGACTCGAACCTGGGATGCTTACTGGGCAGTTGCGTTAGCCACAGCATCACGCAGACACGGTGTTTATCAAAAATGCGCGGACTATCTCACACGCAACCTGAACGACTCAGATTCATATCTAGCGCCTCCTAGCAGCAGTCCCTGTTCGTACCCTTCGTGATCGCCAATTTTACAAAATGGTTCAAATGGTTCTAAGCACCATGGGACTTAACTTCTGAGGTCACCAGTCCCCTAGACGTAGAACTACCTAAACCTAAGTAACCTAAGGACATCACACACATCCGTGCCCGAGGCAGGATTCGAACCTGCGACCGTAGCAGACTCGCAGTTTCGGAGTGAAGCGCCTAAAACCACTCAGCCGCAGCGGCCGGCCGCAAATTTTACATTCCCGCTGGAGGTCGAACTTAAAAGTGCACCCCCTCTGGTGGTTATGGATTCATCGTTCATCGAGACTAAACAATTATACATGAACGCCTCATATCTGTTCTGGCGGTCATGTGCGAAAGATCGGATTTTACCTCTTCATATTGAAGAGTTTTGGGCAAACAGAACAAAGCATGTTGTTCTCAATGGAGAGACGTCTACATACGTTAAAGTAACGTCTGACATGCCACAGGGGAGTGTTATAGGACCATTGCTTTTCACAATATATATAAATGACCTAGTAGATAGAGTCGGAAGTTCCATGCTGCTTTTCGCGGATGATGCTGTGGTATACAGAGAAGTTGCAGCATTAGAAAATTGTAGCGAAATGCAGGGAGATCTGCAGCGGATAGGCACTTGGTGCAGGGAGTGGCAACTGACCATTAACATAGACAAATGTAACGTATTGCGAATACATAGAAAGAAGGATCCTTTATTGTATGATTATATGATAGCGGAACAAACACTGGTAGCAGTTACTTCTGTAAAATATGTGGGAGTATGCGTACGGAACGATTTGAGGTGGAATGATCATATAAAATTAATTGTTGGTAAGGCGGGTACCAGGTTGAGATTCATTGGGAGAGTCCTTAGAAAGTGTAGTCCATCAACAAAGGAGGTGGCTTACAAAACACTCGTTTGACCTATACTTGAGTATTGCTCATCAGTGTGGGATCCGTACCAGGTCGGGTTGACAGAGGAGACAGAGAAGATCCAAAGAAGAGCGGCGCGTTTCGTCACAGGGTTATTTGGTAAGCGTGATAGCGTTACGGAGATGTTTAACAAACTCAAGTGGCAGACTCTGCAAGAGAGGCGTTCTGCATCGCGGTGTAACTTGCGGTCCAGTTTTCGAGAGGGTGCGTTTCTGGATGAGGTATCGAATATATTGCTTCCCCCTACTTATAACTCCCGAGGCGATCACGAATGTAGAATTAGAGAGATTCGAGCGCGCACGGAGGCTTTCCGGCAGTCGTTCAACCCGCGAACCATACGCGATTGGAACAGGAAAGGGAAGTAATGACAGTGGCACGAAAAGTGCCCTCCGCCACACTCCGTTGAGTAGCTTGCGGAGTATAAATGTACATGTAGATGTAGAAGATATACAGTGTGTAACAAAGAGATGTGGCCAAACTTTCTGGGAACACATTAAATGTATTCGCAATTGAGAATATGGACAACTATCAACTGTAGAATGGAATGACAAGTGAAAATTTATGTCAGACCAGGATTAGAACCTAGATATCCCGCTTATCGCAACCGGTCGCCTTAACATTCGGCTATCCAAGCGGCCAGACCGAAACTTCTATATGTCGCCAACCACACTCTAGAACCTGTACTTACACATCTACGTGTATTTCCGTACAGGAGAGACAGTTTACTTTAAAGTTGCTTGTCCGGTGTCTGCGGATAAAAACGACATTGCACTGCCTGTGTTGACCTGAATTACGATGCAGAGTTCCTTTGGATATTATAAATTATGCGCGTCCTTTGGAAGTCAAACCTGGAAGCTGGAGAGATTGAGTAAGAGTCCCTAACCGTTCTTTCCACCAACCTGTCGTCTTCTAAAGTTGTGTCACGAGAGCAGAAGCCAGCTCATCGGATCTTCTTCGGCGGAGGCTGCTATGCTGTCAACTTGAACCTGTGATCGTGCTTTTTATGGGATGCCACTTGACCAGGTTAGTCTCTGTATCTATAGAGGACAAGATCTGTAGTACTGACAACTGTGGTAGGCGATACGTCTCATTAACGTATCCTGTCTGACTATATTTAAACAGTCATTTTACACTGTGTTTCTTTTTAACACTCGCCCTACCTTTCTAAATTGCACGGTAACGTTTCTGACAACTTCCAATATAGAGCACAAGTTCGTCCCTCCTGAACGACCTAAACATGGTTAAGCGTCCGTCCCTGTAAGACGCCCGAAGTAGAGTTACGCGACCGAAGCAGAGTTACATGACCGAGGCAGAGTTACATGACCGAAGCAGAGTTACATGACCGAGGCAGAGTTACATGACCGAAGCAGAGTTACATGACCGAAGCAGAGAGACGTGTCCGTCCCTCCAGAATGCCCAAACCGGAGTTACATGTCCGAAACGGAGTTACATGTAGCGCCCGAAACAGAGTGACTAGCGCATTCGAAGAACTTCGATTCCTAGGCGCGCCAGAGCGACCTGAAGATGCCCAAAGCACTTCGGTTGCAATATATTTACTCTTATGTTTCTCAGAACTAGTGAAACTTAATAAACAAAAACGGTAGTCTCGTAGGGTAATCATGAGATATTGTCATACTTAACACTGGGTTAAATATCTTGAAAAGTACGAGGTGCATTCAAGTTCTAAGACCTCCGAGTTTTTTTTCTAATTAACTACTCACCCGAAATCGATGAAACTGGCGTTACTTCTCGACGTAATCGCCCTGCAGACGTACACATTTTTCACAACGCTGACGCCATGATTCCATGGCAGCGGCGAAGGCTTCTTTAGGAGTCTGTTTCGACCACTGGAAAATCGCTGAGGCAATAGCAGCACGGTTGGTGAATGCGCGGCCACAGAGAGTGTCTTTCATTGTTGGAAAAAGCCAAAAGTCACTAGGAGCCAGGTCAGGTGAGTAGGGAGCATGAGGAATCACTTCAAAGTTGTTACCACGAAGAAACTGTTGCGTAACATTAGCTCGATGTGCGGGTGCGTTGTCTTGGTGAAACAGCACACGCACAGCCCTTCCCGGACGTTTCTGTTTCAGTTCAGGAAGGAAATTGTTCTTCAAAACATTTTCGTAGGATGCACCTGTTACCGTAGTGACCTTTGCAACGCAATGGGTAAGGATTACGCCATCGCTGTCCCAGAACATGGACTCCATCATTTTTTCAGCATGGGCAGTTACCCGAAATTTTTTTGGTGGCGGTGAATCTGTGTGCTTCCATTGAGCTGACTGGCGCTTTGTTTCTGGATTGAAAAATGGCATCTACGTCTCATCCACTGTCACAACCGACGAAAAGAAAGTCCCATTCGTGCTGTCGTTGCGCGTCAACATTGCTTGGCAACGTGCCACACGGGCAGCCGTGTGGTCGTCCGTCAGCATTCGTGGCACCCACCTGGATGACACTTTTCGCATTGTGCACAGAACCCACAGAAATGCCAACTCTGGAGCTGATCTGTTCAACAGTCATTCGGCGATCCCCCAAAACAATTCTCTCCACTTTCTCGATCATGTCGTCAGACCGGCTTCTGCCAGCCCGAGGTTGTTTCGGTTTGTTGTCACACGATGTTCTTCCTTCATTAAACTGTCGCACCCACGAACGCACTTTCGTAACATCCATAACTCCATCACCACATGTCTCCTTCAACTGTCGATGAATTTCAATTGGTTTCACACCATGCAGATTCAGAAAACGAATGATTGCACGCTGTTCAAGTAAGGAAAACGTCGCCATTTTAAGTATTTAAAACAGTTCTCATTCTCGCCGCTGGCGGTAAAATTCCATCTGCCATATGGTGCTGCCATCTCTGGGACGTATTGACAATGAACGCAGCCTCATTTTAAAGCAATGCGCATGTTTGTATCTCTTTCCAGTCTGGAGAAAAAGATCGGAGGCCTTAGAACTTGAATGCACCTCATATATAAATCGTTAGTAAGAGAAGTTACGTGTTTTGGTGCCCAGCACCCGAATGTTCTGACTAATCAGAAGGAAGTTCAGTACAATTGGCGGACTCTCCCACGTGACTGATACATAATACACCATTGGTCGCTTGTACCTCATACCACTTTTGTACCATATGCTACTTCCCGTGCATCAAGCTCCATCAAGGAGAGCTTCTAGTAAAATAAAATACTGCTAGCCACAACCAAGAATATAACAACTTTTGTGCATGTCCAAAAGAATTTTGCATCGTGATTCGGAGTAACACAGGCATAGCAATAACATATTTATGGAAACATTCCGCACACTTAAATCAATGAAATGTGTTATACGGATATGTCTCCCAAAACGTTTCATTTCAATATTAACAGCTTATTTTCTACTTCTCTTCATAATCACTTTAATGATGGGAAACACAACTGGTTTGAATCACACTGCACAAACAGAATGCAAAAAGTTATGCCGAATTCAACCAGTACAAAAAGCAGGAAAAGTTCTAATGACAAGGGAGGAGCCACTAAGGAAGCCCCACATGGTTCAGTTTTAGGTCCACTCCCATTTCTTATTATGAGCCGACAAGAAACCTCACGAAATTATGCAGTCACGTCATCAACAAAGATTTACTGTCAACATTTGCACCGGCATTGTTGGTGGCCTATTTAAGGACCTGTGTTACGCCCCCCAATCTGACTGAAGAAACTTACCATGCTTTTTTAAAGCATGCTCTTCTGGACCTTGTGCCCGTACGATTGCGACCGAAGATGCATGACAGTGTATTTTGGAGCTGCGTCTCATTTCACTACTGATGTTGGTAGGCTTTTAAATTATAAATTCCTTGACCGATAGGTAGAGGTGCACCAATTTCTTGTCCTCCACGCTCTCCGGACCTAAACCCCAGTAGTCTTATTTTTGTGGGAATTAAAAGCTCTGGTGTTTGGAACACAGGTGAAAGACGCAGAGGGTCTTAATCCCCGTGTTGTTGAAAGCTGTGAAACAATACTCAATTGTCTAGGGATACATCAGCACAAGACAGGTTCAAAACGACTGCGGGTTGGTGCGTGTATCCTTGTTAACGAAGGGCATTTCCAACATTTCATTTACGACAGTATTTCATTCTGTGAGGATTGTTCTTTTTCCGTGTAATTCCCATGGTTTACATGATTAATAAATGAAGAAGAAACTGAGTTCCAGCATTGAAATATTGCGTTTCTTGACAGCTGTCGGTATATTTCCTTCGTCTATGTTTGAGAAATGTTTCCTGGAAGCTTGTTTATGCCTTCCCGTTACACCCTGTATGGAGTGTTCCAAAAATAACCATTCGTGGGAACACTATTATTAAGTCTTCTTTTGCAGGTCTCTGCAGTGTTCTCAGCGGAAGTTTCCTGGAAACTTTTGTGGCATACGTCCGAATCGGTTCGTCAGCTGTACTGAGAAAGACATGGAAACGAGCCACCAATAAAGACCAATACCTGGCTTCATGACAACACATTCAGAAGAACAGGAAGTGTGCTTAATGATAAACGTCATGGACAACCGTCAACAGCCGACGACACAAACCGAAGCCTTGAGAAGACCACTGACAGGAGCCCACGTGCTTTCGCTCGTCAACTGAGCCGTGAGTTGAGCGTGCCACGATCCACTAGCTAGTCTACTCTTCGTTTTACGCTGAAGAAGACTGCGTATGGCGTCCAGGTAATGGATCATCCGGTCGAGGAACATTACGCTACCTGTCTGCGAATTTTGCTGTCCTTTCGGTGGCCGAGGAAAATGACATCCTGTTAGATACCCTCGTCTGCACAGAGAAGGCCACTTTCCACACCTGTCGTGTTGTGAAACGTCGTAACTGCCGGATATGGGCTACAGTCAGTCTTCAGTCTTCATGAGGTGCAAGAACTGGAAACACCCCGAAAGTGAGCGTATGATTACGGATGACTAAGTTTAAAATTTATCGACCGTTCTTTTCTGCAGTGCAAGGGTTGTTTTTTTTTTTCTGGAGTCTCAATCGAAACATGAGGCAATTCTGAATTCTGCCGTTTGTCAGCAGATTGGAGCTCCTCTCAACTTTTATCTCACTTCTCACTGTTAGAAGTTATCTGGACGGTAGATCGTGCGAAGGTGCATCGCGTTGTGTTACATCAACTCTCTTGCGTGTAAGGTTAAATATCAAATACATTATAGTATTGTGGAAACAGTTAATAACAACACTCCTGATGAACTATCGAACTTGTTCCAGACAACAGCGCAAAGACAGTCTCTTCACGTTAATGTACTACGTGGCTACGTTGAACATAAATGAGATCTAAGGTCTCCTCTGAATTTACATCATCACTACTCTGCAGTTCACACTGAAGTGGCTAGCAGTGGGTTCATCGAACCATTTTCGCACTACCTATCACTCCTCTTCAAAAAAGCATCTAAATCTTTCTGTAAGAGCTCTGAATTCTCGTATTTTATAACTATGTTCGTTTCACCCCATGTACGCGGGTGACAACAAAATATAATGAAGCGCTCAAGAAACTGGCATAGGCATGCGTATTCAAGTTCAAACAGGCAGAAAACGGCGCTGCGGTCGGCAACGCCCATGTAAGACAACAGGTGCCTGGCGCAGTTGTTAGTTCGGCTACTGCTACAATGGCAAATTATCAAGATTTAAGTGAGTTCGAACGTAGTGTTATAGTCGGCGCTCGGGTGATGGGACACAGCATCTCGGACGTAGGAAGTGGGGATTTTGTCGTACTACCGTTTCACGAGTCTAGTGGAGGCATCAGGAATACGGTAAAACGCCAAACTCCCGACATCGCTGCGGTCGGAAAAAGATCCGGGAATAACGGGACCAACGAGGACTGAAGAGAATTGTTCAACGTGACAGAAGTGCAACCCTTCCACAAATTGCTGCAGATTTCAATACTGGGCCATCAACAAGTGCCAGCGTGTGAACCATTCAACGGAACATCGAGTGGACTTTCGGAGCCGAAAGCCCACTCCTGTACCCTCGATGACAGCACGACACGAAGCTTTACGCCACGCCTCGGCCCGTCAACACAGACATTGGTCTGTTGATGACTGAAAACATGTTGCCTGGTCGGACAAATCTCGTTTCAAATTGTATCGATCGGATGGACGTGTACGGGTATGTAGACAACCTCATTAATCCATGAACCCTGCACGATAGCAGGGGACTGTTCAAGCTGGTGAAGGCTCTGTAATGGAGTGAGGCGTGTGCAGTTGGAGTGATGTGGGACCCCTCAGAAGTATAGATACAATTCTGACAGGTGACACGTACGTAAGCATCCTGTCCGATCAGCTGCATCCATACATGCCCATTGTGCATTCCGACGAACTTAGGCAATTCCAGCTGGACAAAGACAGCCCACACGTCCTGAACTGCTACAGACTGGCTCCAGGAACATTCTTCCGAGTTTAAAGGTTTCCGCCGGACACTAAATTCACCAGACATGAACATTATTGAGCACATCTGGGATTCTTTGCAACGTGCTGTTCAGAAGAGATCTCCACCCCGTCATACTCTTACGGATTTGTGGACAGCCCTGCAGCATTCATGGTTTCAATTCCCTGCACCACTATTTCCGACATTAGTAGAGTCCATGCCACGTCGTGTTGCGGCACTTCTGCGTGCTCGAGGAGGTCCTACTCGATAGAAGGCAGGTGTACCAGTTTCTTTCGCTCTTCAGTTTAGTTTGTGCGTAGTGAGCGAGAGAGTATGAAAAATCTAGCGTGTGGTTTCTGAAGGCGTTGCAGGATGTATAAAACCCACAGATAAGGGCAGCTAAATCACACTATGTATTTAAGAAGTACCCAAAATTCATTACAGTACCGTGAGGATGTCTGGAGTAAATCGGACAAGAACTTCTCGAAGTTTTTGCTAAAAAATCTTTCCCCTTTAAATAATATACGTAGAGGGTGCGGAGAAACAATCTGACCGAAACGTAGGGCAGAAAGATAGTACCAAACGAAGGAACTTGAGTGTAGAACTACGGATCGTACGTGATATTGAAAACGGTGGTCAGTTTGAAAATTTTGTACGACGTATTTACGTTAATCAAGTGGTGGTTGTCTGTATACAGGAGCATACTCGTTTTTCATTTACTTCAACATTTTTAGGACATATTGAAACATAAAACGCGGGTACGTGATTTTTTTCAATTTCTAAAGAACTGCTGTATGCTATGTCAACTAAGTACTATACAAGTCTATGTGATGCTTTTAATCTTATTTTTTCTCATCGTCCCGTCTGGTCAGTCCAAACATTTTGTTTAGGAATAACTTTTTTGTGAATTATCTTTTTATTTTAAGTATGTTCGTGTGTCATATTTCGCTTCCACTGCTGTACCGCGGAACACAATAATAATAATAATAAATGCCATCTAGAAAGATGTAGATTAACGTAGCACTTTTGAAGCCATGCAGGTCAGCAAGGGACTGTTAAAGCTGGTGGAGACATTGTAATGGTGTAGGGCACGTGCAGATGGCCTGATATGGGAACCCTGATACGTCTAGATACGACTCTGACATATGGCGCGTACGTAAGCATCCTGTCTGATTACCTGCATCCATCCATGCCTACTTTGCATTTCGACGGACTCTGGCAATTCCATCAGGACAATGCGACACCCCGCACTACCAAAATTGCAACGGAGTGGCTCTACGAACATTCTTACGAGTTTGAACACTTCCACTGGCCACCAAACTCACCAGATATGAACAATATTGAGCATATCTGGAACACCTTGCAACGAGCTGTTCAGAAGAGATCTCCATCCCTCCGCACTCCTACGGATTTATGGACAGCCCTGCAGGATTCATGGTGTCAGTTACCTCCAGCACTATTTCAGACATTAGTCGAGTCCATAGCATGTCGTGTTTCGGCACTTCTCCGCGTGCTCGCGGGGGCCCTACACAATATTAGTCACGTGTACCAGTTTCTTTGGCTCTTCAGCGTAGATTCACTCTCTGAGGAAGAAGTTAGTGATTGCAGTTTCATGAGAGAATCCTGCCGCCCCAGTTCATGTAGCCATATCCGTGGCACACATTCCCGTGTTTCACGATAATACAAAACGAGCTGCCCTTCCTTGGACTTGGCTGACGTTCTCCGTCAATCCTATCTACACTCCTGGAAATTGAAATAACAACACCATGAATTCATTGTCCCAGGAAGGGGAAACTTTATTGACACATTCCTGGGGTCAGATACATCACATGATCACACTGACAGAATCACAGCCACATAGACACAGGCAACAGAGCATGCAGAATGTCGACACTAGTACAGTGTATATCCACCATTTGCAGCAATTCAGGCTGCTATTCTCCTATGGAGACGATCGTAGAGATGCTGGATGTAGTCCTGTGGAACGGCTTGCCATTCCATTTCCACCTGGCGCCTCAGTTGGACCAGCGTTCGTGCTGGACGTGCAGACCGCGTGAGACGACGCTTCATCCAGTCCCAAACATGCTCAATGAGGGACAGATCCGGAGATCTTGCTGGCCAGGGTAGTTGACTTACACCTTCTAGAGCACGTTGGGTGGCACGGGATACATGCGGACGTGCATTGTCCTGTTGGAACAGCAAGTTCCCTTGCCGGTCTAGGAATGGTAGAACGATGTGTTTGATGACGGTTTGGATGTACCGTGCACTATTCAGTGTCCCCTCGACGATCACCAGTGGTGTACGGCCAGTGTAGGAGATCGCTCCCCACACCATGATGCCGGGTGTTGGCCCTGTGTGCCTCGGTCGTATGCAGTCCTGATTGTGGCGCTCACCTGCACGGCGCCAAACAAGCATACGACCATCATTGGCACCAAGGCAGAAGCGACTCTCATCGCTGAAGACGACACGTCTCCATTCGTCCCTCCAATCACGCCTGTCGCGACACCACTGGAGGCGGGCTGCACGATGTTGGGGCGTGAGCGGAAGACGGCCTGACGGTGTGCGGGACCGTAGCCCAGCTTCATGGAGACGGTTGCGAATGGTCCTCGCCGATACCCCAGGAGCAACAGTGTCCCTAATTTGCTGGGAAGTGGCGGTGCGGTCCCCTACGGCACTGCGCAGGATCCTACGGTCTTGGCGTGCATCCGTGCGTCGCTGCGGTCCGGTCCCAGGTCGACGGGCACGTGCACCTTCCGCCGACCACTGGCGACAACATCGATGTACTGTGGAGACCTCACGCCCCACGTGTTGAACAATTCGGCGGTACGTCCACCCGGCCTCCCGTATGCCCACTATACGCCCTCGCTCAAAGTCCGTCAACTGCACATACGGTTCACGTCCACGCTGTCGCGGCATGCTACCAGTGTTAAAGACTGCGATGGAGCTCCGTATGCCACGGCAAACTGGCTGACACTGACGGCGGCGGTGCACAAATGCTGCGCAGCTAGCGCCATTCGACGGCCAACACCGCGGTTCCTGGTGTGTTCGCTGTGCCGTGCGTGTGATCATTGCTTGTACAGCCCTCTCGCAGTGTCCGGAGCAAGTATGGTGGGTCTGACACACCGGTGTCAATGTGTTTTTTTTTTTTCATTTCCAGGAGTGTACTACAGATCTCCTAATGTACATCAGTACTCCAGAAGCCGACCGACAAGCGTTATTGGTAGTCTGTTTAGTGGACCTGTTCCATCTTCTAAGTGTGCTCCCAATAAAATCCCGTGTTTGATTTGCTTACTGCACAACATTATCTATGTCATCTTCTCAATTTCAATCATTCGTAATTGTAATCTCTAACGATGTAGTAGAATTGTCAATCGTTTGATTCGTGAGGTTTATCATGTACTGGAAATTTAACGGATTACTTTTAGCAATCATGTGGATGACCTCACACTTTTCATCATTTCGAGTCAACTTCCACTTTTTCGCACTATACACATATCTTTTCTAAATCGTTTTGCAACTCGTTTTGATGTTCTGACGAATTTCCTAGACGGTAAATGATAATATTAACTGTAAACAATCACCTGCCTCCTAAATCGTTTAAAAAAAAACGGGAACAGCAGAGCACCTGTAAGGCTATCTTGGGGAACGCCAGAAATCCAGTCCGTTTTACTCGATGACTTCCTGTCAGTTACTACGAACTGTGACCTCTCTGACAGGAAGTTACGAATCCGTCCGCATAACCGAGACGATACTCCACAGGCACGAAATTTCATTAGAAAACGTTTGTGACGTTTGGTATCCGAGGCCTTCTATAAATCTAGAAATACGTAGTCAGTTTGAAATCCAGTGTCGACAGCACTCATCACTTAGTGCGAGCCGCCCAGTGTGGCCGAGCGGTTCTAGGCGCTTCAGTCTGGAATTGTGCGACCGCTTCGGTCGCAGGTTCGAACCCTGCCTCGGGCATGGATGCGTGTGATGTCCTTAGGTTCATTAGGTTTAAGTACACTCCTGGAAATTGAAATAAGAACACCGTGAATTCATTGTCCCAGGAAGGGGAAACTTTATTGACACATTCCTGGGGTCAGATACATCACATGATCACACTGACAGAACCACAGCCACATAGACACAGGCAACAGAGCATGCACAATGTCGGCACTAGTACAGTGTATATCCACCTTTCGCAGCAATGCAGGCTGCTATTCTCCCATGGAGACGATCGTAGAGATGCTGGATGTAGTCCTGTGGAACGGCTTGCCATGCCATTTCCACCTGGCGCCTCAGTTGGACCAGCGTTCGTGCTGGACGTGCAGACCGCGTGAGACGACGCTTCATCCAGTCCCAAACATGCTCAATGGGGGACAGATCCGGAGATCTTGCTGGCCAGGGTAGTTGACTTACATCTTCTAGAGCACGTTGGGTGGCACGGGATACATGCGGACGTGCATTGTCCTGTTGGAACAGCAAGTTCCCTTGCCGGTCTAGGAATGGTAGAACGATGGGTTCGATGACGGTTTGGATGTACCGTGCACTATCCAGTGTCCCCTCGACGATCACCAGTGGTGTACGGCCAGTGTAGGAGATCGCTCCCCACACCATGATGCCGGGTGTTGGCCTCGGTCGTATGCAGTCCTGATTGTGGCGCTCACCTGCACGGCGCCAAACACGCATACGACCATCATTGGCACCAAGGCAGAAGCGACTCTCACCGCTGAAGACGACACGTCTCCATTCGTCCCTCCATTCACGCCTGTCGCGACACCACTGGAGGCGGGCTGCACGATGTTGGGGCGTGAGCGGAAGACGGTCTAACGGTGTGCGGGACCGTAGCCCAGCTTCATGTAGACGGTTGTGAATGGTCCTCGCCGATACCCCAGGAGCAACAGTGTCCCTAATTTGCTGGGAAGTGGCGGTGCGGTCCCCTACGGCACTGCGTAGGATCCTACGGTCTTGGCGTGCATCCGTGCGTCGCTGCGGTCCGGTCCCAGGTCGACAGGCACGTGCACCTTCCGCCGAGCACTGGCGACAACATCGATGTAATGTGGAGACAACACGCCCCACGTGTTGAGCAATTCGGCGGTACGTCCACCCGGCCTCCCGCATGCCCACTATACGCCCTCGCTCAAAGTCCGTCAACTGCACATACGGTTCACGTCCACGCTGTCGCGGCATGCTACCAGTGTTAAAGACTGCGATGGAGCTCCGTATGCCACGGCAAACTGGCTGACACTGACGGCGGCGGTGCACAAATGCTGCGCAGCTAGCGCCATTCGACGGCCAACACAGCGGTTCCTGGTGTGTCCGCTGTGCCGTGCGTGTGATCATTGCTTGTACAGCCCTCTCGCAGTGTCCGGAGCAAGTATGGTGGGTCTGACACACCGGTGTCAATGTGTTCTTTTTTCCATTTCCGGGAGTGTAGTTCTAAGTTCCAGGGGACTGATGACCTCAGATGTTGAGTCCCATAGTGCTCAGAACCATTTGAACTTAGTGCGAATGAAGGGATAGTTGTGTTGCACAAGAACGATACTTTTGTGAATATGAGCCGTTCGTCTGTCAACAAATCGTTTTCTTTGAAGTAATTCTTAATATCCGAACACAGCATATGACCCAAAATCCAGCTGAAAATAGAGTCAGTGCTTAGGGTCTGTAATTGAGCGAATTACTTCTGTTTGCTCAACTGAGTTTTAGTGTGACCTGTGCGACGTTCCGGTGTTTAGGTACGCATCTTTCATCAAGCGCGCGGTTTTATATGATCGCTGAGTATGGAGCTATTTTATGAGCACACTCTGAAACGAACCTAACTGGTATTTTGTCTGGACCGGAGGCCTTGCTCTTATTAAGTGATTCAAGTTGCTTCCCTACTTCGAGGATACCTGCTTCTAAATTACGTTGGCAGCTCACAATCGTCCTTGTGTTATGCACATATGTTCCCTGTATTAAACATCTGTTAAATGAATGTGAATCGCTACTTTTGTGTCATCCTGTATGTAACACACATTGACAGGCATTTAGAGATGGTGTGTTTGTGACTACAGCTTCTAGATGAAGGTAATTATCATTAGTAATACTCGATCTTTAATCACATTTTTTATCTTTCTTGATGTGTTTCAGGTAAATTACTTTATTTGCTATTACTGAATTGACGATTTTGCCCGCATCTCGTGGTCGTGCGGTAGCGTTCTCACTTCCCACGCCCGAGTTCCCGGGTTCGATTCCCGGCGGGGTCAGGGATTTTCTCTGCCTCGTGATGGCTGGGTGTTGCGTGATGTCCTTAGGTTAGTTAGGTTTAAGTAGTTCTAAGTTCTAGGGGACTGATGACCATAGATGTTAAGTCCCATAGTGCTCAGAGCCATTCGAACCGTTCAACTGACGATTTTGGGTGCTACACCCGCCTCAGCTTATCACCTTCATTTGTCGAAGAATTATTGTTGTTCTGTCTTGTTGAAAAATTTCCACATTTGGTATTATTCTTCACGTTAGTTAATACTTTTATGGTATGAAAGTGCAAGCTATTCAACAATACCGATCGCAAACGTTCTGGTGCCAAATAAAGTGATGAAATGAAGTGGACGCGTTGGTCAAAATAGTCGATGTAATATGTAAACAGTGTTATGTTTTCCAAATGCATTTCATGTATACTGAGCAATAAATACTGCGACTAGGGAAAATTTGCCTACTCTACATGTTGGGTTTATTCAAATGGGGTACTGCGAAAACCAGTGCAATCTGTTTAACATTTACGTGTTTCAGTTAGACTCCTGTTTTTTCTTCTTTTCTTTTTTCCCGCAGTGTCAACACTGGTTCTCGTCACACCACCGGAGTTAACGTCTGTCGGGCTGGGCTGGCACTCAGATGGGTGACCATTCGGTCTGCCGAGCGCTGTTGGCAAGCGGGGTGCACTCAGCCCTTGTGAGGCAAACTGAGGAGCTACTTGATGGAGAAGTAGCGGCTCCGGTGTCGTAAGCTGACATATGAACGGGAGAACGGTGTGCTGACCACGTGCCCCTCCATATCCGCATCCGGTGACGCCTGTGGGGTGAGGATGACACGGCGGCCGGTCGATACCGTTGGGCCTTCCAGTGCCTGTTCGGAGTTTACTTTAGTTCCTTTTTTTGTTTCAGGGTGCAAAAACAAGAGAGGTCATATGCGCACACGACGTAACTGAGGAACACGAAGACAAAGGAGTAGTTGAAAACGACTACACGTTAATCCCAATCGACGGAAGAGAAGACAGCAAAACACAGGGACGTGGAGTAAAGTCTTTAAAATATGCTATTGAGAAACGGAGTTCCAGAACATAAGAATTAAATGACCTTCGCCATATTGCTACTTCGGATAAAAAGTAAAACGGCCGATAAATCAGACGACAAATACGAACGAGAACGTGAACGGTAAAAAAAAAGGCATTTTGTCATAAAATGGCGGACCGTCAAAGGTTGAGCGCAGTGAGTACAAAGTGGTGGAGGTGCATCACTTAACAAATGTCGATGGCTGGAAAGACAGTGCCCGATACGCAACTTAGCTAAAATGATCCTGCCACAGTGAAAGCGTAAGTAGAGCAATTAGAGAAGCGTCCAGTGATTTTCAAAGTGAGGCATTGTCAACCGACCTGAGTAGAAACCCTGGGAGATCTTGGTCTTACGTAAAATCAGTGTAAGTGGGTCAAAATCGTCTATTCATTCTCTCAGCAACCACACCGGCACCGAAACGGAAGACAGCACAGAGAAGGTCGAAATACTGAAATTGGTCTTCCGAAGTTGTACCACTGTCTTTCCTTTCAATTGTCGTACGAACGTCAAAATGGCAGATATTGAGATAACCAATCGCGGAACTGAAAAGCAGCTACAATCGCTGAGTAGTGTCTAACGTTCCCTGGCAAACTCACACTATTAATAAACTAAAATTTAATTGTACCATATACGCCGCTATGAAGCAATTTGTATATACTGTAATCATTTAACAAAAAATTATTATTTAATTTTGTGTAAAGGACATTCGTTATTATTTCAATATTTCCTGTAGTAATATTCTCGATGTATTTAGGATGGTAATATTTCTATACTCATAATGTAATTGCGAAATGTGTCAATATCTGCGATAACAAAAATGTAAAATTCAGCCACAGAGGAAAATAATGTTGTAAGATTACAAAGAGATGTTAATGGTCAGCAGTAATATAAAAGCACCACGTAGTGTGTATTCTTTGTCGTCTCCCTGTAGAGCTGAAAGTGAGAGGAACCTGTGACGTAGCATTTTATGAATGGGTAGACTTCTTTTGTTTGTATCTAGATTTAGCCGCCATTAGAGGAGAAATTACAAACTAATGTAAGTTGAATTATTGTTGTGGTCTAAATACATTATAATTTGTCAAAAGTGTGTATTATTAATGTAAATTAGCTTGCCAATGTCATCTATAATATTTCTTTAAAGAATTTTCAGCATTTTTAGCGGTGTTGCTGGGCTGTGCCGCGACGGAACGATTTGCAGCGGCGGCACATTTAAAAAATTGTTCCGCTAAGAAAAATTAACCAAACCCGCAAATCGGGAGCAGATAAAAATTAGCAGTGAATTAAGAAAATGTTTTTCTTTTGCAGCGATCCTGAGACTGACGGAATTTATTACTAGTTTCACATTTGTGCATTCATAGGCGGATAGCTAACGTTGAAATTTAACAATTTTGGTTCTTTCAAATAACTTAAATGTATAGTGGAGTGTGTTTTATCAGTGATAACTAAACGTCGGCTTGGAAATATTTAACCATTTTCTGCTAATAGAGACAGTCTTGTGTTCTATAGCTAACGCCAGGAAAGAATTCAGTAAATATTAAAAAAAAAAAAACACTGCATTTAGAAAATGTGTGCCAAGGCCGAATTATATAAAGGATTTAATTCTCAACTAAATATTCTTAATCAGTTAATATGAATTCACGTAATTTTAAATGTACTTAATTGTGTGTAAATGAAATTTTATTACCACACGTAAATAAGAGGTTCTACAACAAAGTTCGTACGTACAGAAGGAAAGAAAAGTAAATTAACTAAAAAAACAAATATTTAAAGAAAAGGTAACTGTAGTTGATTATGATTATGATTATTTTATTATTCTTTTTAATGAAATTTCATTAAAAGTGGAAAAATGTCAGGACCAGATGAGGTACCTATAAGATTCTACAATGATTATGCGAAAGAACTCGCTCCCCTTCTAGCAGTAATTTATCGCAGATCGCTTGAGCAACGAAAGGTACCTAACGACAGGAGAAAAGCACGGATCATTCCTTCTTTTAAGAAAGGCCTGTAACATCGCGAGTCAATACGTAACAGCACTATCGCAGGAAACTACTCTGCAGTACGGCTCGTAGCTTCGGAGCCGTTGGCGGTGACAGAAACAGCCGCTTGTATCTTAGCGTGAGTATTCGCACCTGTCGCTAACCTAGCGGTGAGAAGCGGTACCTGCGTCAATTCGAGTGACAGAATATTCAAGCCCCCTAAGAATCTAAATAAACAGTATTAAATATTATTCAATTTGGCCAAAAGTCAATTAAAATGAAGATTGTGTTAAAATCTCAGATATCTAGCTGAGATACTTTCAGATTTAGAGACAATTATCTAAAACACCAAAAACTGACAGTTGTAAAATTAAAGTCAGTCAGGATTCATACCAGTTTGTCTTTTAGTATCATTTGGAATTATTACTGTAGTTCACTAAATCGCAGAACAATTTATTGAGACTTTTTATAACTGAAAACGTTAACTATTTTTCATTTTCGTAACATAGAACACAGAAAGCATTAATATTTATTTAATAACTATTTGTTTTGTTGTGTGAATAAATAAGAGTAAGAGTGTATATGTGGGACATACGTAAAGATTCAACATTATCTCAGGTTAACCATTACGCAACTGTATTATGGGAAAGTTTTAAGCAAGCTAGTTGCAATGATAAATGTAATTTCCCCACCTTGATAATGATTTATGTCTAAGGGTACTTGCTTTTGTAAGGATGCAGCCAGATTAGCCGTTTAAAGAGCTATAGTTATTTCAAGATTAGTATTCTTTTCGTTTGGTTTTGCTAAACATTTTGTTAATATTTGCATGATGAAGTGACGTAAATGCGCCTCTGAATGTTGGTATAAGACAGATTTAGCGCGAGAAGGAACTCTCAAGGATTGTTTTGATTGGCTGGTCATTTTGAACAACAAATCAGAGTTCAGCAGTTCCCACGCACTGGCAGTTAGTTATAGGCTGAGGAAGGAGCAGCATTCAGCAGTCACCGGCTAGCTATCGGACGCGCAGGTCATGTTGGATGTGTCCATCAACATTATGAGTAAAATGAATAAGTTATTGGTTTCTCGCGTCCGAATTGTATTGCCGTGAAAACAGTTGCACTTACGGACAGATTGTGAAAATTGGAGCTTGGTTAAGTGATTTGTTAGAGAGATACACGCGTGTGAACTTTCAGCCTTTCTAAAATGCCGCGTGGCATGTTTCATATTCGTCTATGGAATACTTGGCGAGCTATTTCTGTTAATAGACATCCGCTGAACAAAACGACCGAATGTGCAGAGTAATAATTGTGAAATCGCGCAATTATTCTGGTCGGACTTACGTATATTTCTGGCTGCCTTGCATCTAATCTGGATTGCATGAACTGAGAGGTGAGGACAGTGATATTATTCGTTAATTAAATACGGGCTGATGGCAAGTGTTTAATTTTGAACCCAAGAAAAAGATCTCGTTGCAACAATTTGCCATTTTTCTAAAGAGATGAAGCAGTCACCCTCCACCCGAAATTTGTTATAAGATATTACAGGATAGCTTGCTACCAGAGTTTACGCGGACTTTGTAAACGTAAGTGTTTTTCTTAAACGCAGCTTTTAACATCGTCTGGACAGTATCTACGTATGCAGAGAAACGGGCTGGTGATCAGACACCGTACTGAGGTACGTGAAACTTTTGTAGTGATCAGTACGACGAAAGACAGTGATCAAACATTTACGCCACATTTCTAACCAACCACGCCGCATGCCGTAGGACAGATCCACACTGTTATAGACCTATATCAAAAATGGTTCAAATGGCTCTGAGCACTATGGAACATCTGAGGTCATCAGTCCCCTAGAACTTACAACTACTTAAGCCTAACTAACCTAAGGACATCACACAAATCCATGCCCGAGGCAGGATTCGAACCTGCGACCGTAGCGGTCTCGCGGTTCCAGACTGAAGCGCCTAGAACCGCTCGGCCACACCGGCCGGCGAAATAGTTGCTAATGATATCCATCGAGTGTATCATTCTTCGTTGGCTTGTGTCTCGGGTTCTTCGGCCGAAGTTGGCCTGATGAGGCTTCTGACGTTTTGCCAGCACGAGTGGCTGGCATTGTCAAAGCTTCACCCTCCATTGCCAGTAGGGAACTGGAGCCGAGCTCGCGGGCGCAGACTATATGTACCTGGGGCGCCAACGTCCCAGGGCTTCTCCGCGGCCATTTCCGGTGCGGTTCTCCTCTTGCTACCTGCTACGGTCGTTCGCTGCAGTACGGGAACCCACCGTTTACCTTAGGGCTTTCCTCTTTCTTGTTGAAGCTATTCTCGTGTTTTTGTATTTCTAAAGCTTCTCTGAAGAAGCAGGTCTGATTGCGCTTCTCTACGGCCACAACTTCTCTGCCGGAGAATTTTATTACGTGGTCGGTCTAGCTCAGCGAGTGCTCTGCTACGCCCGATTTCTCCACTGTTCCAACCTGCAATGTCGCTTATGTTCTTTGATCCTGGTGTTGATTGCTCGTCCAGTCACTCCAACATATACGTTTCCGAATGTGCATGGTATGCGGTATATTCCCGACATTGCAAGTGGGTGCCTTTTCTCCTTTGCCGATCTAAGACACTCTTTGATCATCTTTGCCGGTTTGAAAACCGTCTTTACGCCGTGTCTGCGCAATGTACGGCCGATTCTGTCCGTAACTCTGGGAATTTATGGTAGAAAGCCCGTACCCGACATTTCTTTTTCTGATTTGTCACTTCGCCGAGTGTTTGGCTCTGTTACACGTCGAATATAACTTGTGCAGCACCCATCGCTCCACAGAACACTTTCCAGGTGTTGCATTTCGCGTCTGAGGTGCTGCGACTGACATATTCGTCCTGCTCACTTTACGAGCGTATTAATCACGCCTCTCTTCTGGCTCGGGTGGTGGTTTGATAGTATGTGCAGGCACCGGTCCGTGTGTGTCAGTTTTTGCCATCCCTTGTGACCAGAACATCTAGAAATGGTAGTTTTTTGTCCTTTTCTACTTCCATAGTAAATTTTATGTTGGCATGGAGGCTGTTCACGTGTCATAAAAAGTCACCAAGCCGGCCGCTGTGTCCGAGCGGTTCTAGGCTCTTCAGTCCGTAAGCGTGCTACAGTCGCAGGTTCGAATCCTGCCTCAGGCACTGATGTTTGTGACGTCCGTAGGTTAGTTAGGTTTAAGTCTAGGGGACTGATGACCTCAGATGTTAAGTCCCAGAGTCATTAGAGCCATTTGAACCGTTTTTGAAGTCCCCGAGCTGTTTCTTCACCATGGGTCCACACAACGAAACAATCATCGACGTATCTGTAACACACCTTAGGTTTACAAGTCGGAGCAGCCCTCGGACGTTGGCGCGCTAGGTACATCTAGTCTACGGCCGCGAGCTCGACACATTCCACCAGAAATGGAGGGTGAAGCTTTGACAATGCCAGCCACTCGCGCTGTCAAAACGCCAGTAGAATCATCAGGCGAACATCGGCCGAAGAACTTGAGTCAGAAGCCAATAGACAGTCTGTCAACAAGTGGCCACGAAAGCCTTAACAATTCTGTATAATATTGTTCCCTGAAGAGTGTAACATATCTGATGTACAGTAATGTTTGTTAGATTTTGTCTGTGCACTGACATGACACTATAGGTTTCTTTGATTTCTGAGGAAAAAAATTTCAAAATTGACAGTTACAAGAGCTGAAGTAGTATTATAAGGAACAAACCAGCCACTTTGAAGAAATCCTGTACATCATCTCTCACTGTAGTCGTGCGTAGATTTTATTTATTATCTCATGCTAGACATTTAGCACCCCGATATGTAGTCAAAGTATACATGGAGAATAGTATTTGACGCATGCAAACATGAATAGCAGCAACATACTTGCATCACACATCGGGGTGATGCATCACTCTTAGATCATTTTGGTATTTTCAGTGCAATGCAGCTAAAATGATAAAATTGGCGAGGAGGTACGGAATAAATGAAACGCAATTACAATATAACGAGCTACCGAAGACAACTGGTCCCTTAATTGAAATATTCAGTCAGTATCCCTGACAAACATCAAAAATTTTGTCTATGAAGTTCGTGCCAACTTACTATTCAGTAACTGCAATCGAACTATTAAGTCTTCAACCCAGTTTCAATTTCGTATCTGTTGAGACATTGTGTATCGACATATTTTTGCCGGCCGGTGTGGCCGTGCGGTTAAAGGCGCTTCAGTCTGGAACCGCGTGACCGCTACGGTCGCAGGTTCGAATCCTGCCTCGGGCATGGATGTGTGTGATGTCCTTAGGTTAGTTAGGTTTAATTAGTTCTAAGTTCTAGGCCACTGATGACCTCAGAAGTCGCATAGTGCTCAGAGCCATTTGAACCATTTGACATATTTTGGTTGTTATGAACCATACTGCGAGCCATATGTAATTAAAAGTCTGAATGGTTTATGTTACTGCGGAGTGTGTCAACAGAGTGTCAACCAAGTGCCATATCGCACTGCGAAACTCAAATGGAAACATCAAGGCCGCCGTCTACGACAAAACGCGGGCACGAATGTAAAGAAGAAACCAGGTGGAATATATAGATGCCACGGAGGACTATTTTAGCGAGCAGCTGACTTTCCAATTAGTTCCTCTCATTTAAGTTCCGGGACCGGAATAAATTGCCGCCACAGCCGGCAACAGTGGATGCAGGCCGCGATAAATACTGTATGAGCGCTCGTACCGACTGCGTTTATCGACTGATTTCGGAGCGCGACAGACTAGTTGGGGGAAGGGGGGGGGGGGGAAGAGAGAGAGAGAGAGAGAGAGAGAGAGAGAGAGAGAGAGAGAGAGACAAAAATACAACAAACAAACCCATGCGGGACACGTAGTTGCAAGTGGCATTTAGCTGATTAGATTTTTCCGTAATTATCCGCATTAATAAGAAATTCAATTTCCTTGCTGTTGACAGCAAAGCGCTGATTTTTTTTCTTTTTTTTTTTGCGGCTACATCAAAAGCGGGACATAACGCGATTGTTATTTTCACGGCGGGTGACGTGCATTTGAAAACAGGCCAGATAACCGTATATCCGGGCGCGCGCGAGCGTTCACGGTGGCGTAAAGCTGATAGCGCATATTTCTCCCGGTTTTTTATGTTCGATGCGCAATTTACAGCGTAGTTGTTTGACCCATAAAGCATCGGAAACCTGGGTGAGTGCTCTATAGCACACGCACTACATCCGTAACGTCGCTAAGCGTGTCAGATAGAGAGAGAGAGAGAGAGAGAGAGAGGGAGGGAGATAGAGATATTCAGACGGAAACTGTCACACCATGAGGCACTTGTCCCTTGCTTACCAAACATTGTAGAAGTGCCCACCACATTACGGATACCAAACGGTTAACCTTGTTTTCCATTCGGAAATTATGTCTATCATCAACGTCACTGTGAGGCGAGACTCACACGTGGACCAGTTCGCTTTCGTATTCGTCGTGACTTTGAAGTAAACAGCCTGCGACTGTTGCTTTGAGAAACGTTTTGCCATGTATACAACATATGTTTTGTCATTTCATGAAGGGAGCTGGTATAAAGGAATACGTCTTCCTATCGCATCGAAGATTTGTACTATGGTTGATAATATTTTTAATTTTTTTTCGCTACCAGTTTTTAAATTCAAATTCCTGCATGCCATAGAAGGATTAGTCAGGAGATATGACTTTAGCCTAGATTTAAAAAAATGGCTCTGAGCGGTATGGGACTTAACTTCTGAGGTCATCAGTCCCCTAGAACTAAGAACTACTTAAACCTAACTAACCTAAGGACATCACACACATCCATGCCCGAGGCAGGATTCGATCCTGCGACCGTAGCCGTCGCGCGGCGCCAGACTGTAGCACCTAGAACCGCTCGGCCACTCCGGCCGGCTTAGATTTAAAGCCTGTTTTGCTACCTGTCGGACATTTAATGGTATAGAGCAAATAACGTACGTTGAAAAACTTCAAAAACTCTTCGTAAGAACACTGAGAAACTGATATTCAAAGAGCGAGTAACTAATCTTCAAATAACCTGTAATTCATAGTTAAAGTATTAGAAACTCTTTTTTGAAGAAACAGTAACTGAACTCTGAAGAATTAGAAAGTCATATTCGAAGAGCCAAGAAGATTTTCTATAGCTAAAACTCTTCTTTCCGAAATTGTGCAGTGTTCCTTAACTTGGTATAATCAAATCATCCACCTCATAAAATAAAGAATACTTCGAAAAATTTAAAACCGTTTTTCAAAACGTCTAAAATTCTCCGTGGAAAAATTTATATCTGTCATTTGACAAATTTGGAAGTCGCTGTCGTTAACTAGAGAACCCTCCCCCTAGGTATTAACAGCTTTTCTTTGAAAAACTAGCACTGTAATGCACCGCGAAGAAGTGCTTGGAAGTGAAGTTAATGAACAAGCGAGATGGAGTAGTGACAAACATTCCATCGGAATTGGGGAGGACGACCGTTCAATTCCTCGTGCCGTCGATCAGAGTTACATTTTCAATTATTTTTGTAAGCTGCTTAAAGCGAATGCTGGGGCGTTTGTTTTGAAAGAACATGGCCGATAGACTTCCACATCCTTCCTCAATCTGAGCTGGTGCTCATCTCTGATGACCTGGACGTTAAACCCGAATCTCCTTTGCAGACAGAGGTGGCAAAAGTCATGGGACACCTAATAACGTGTCGGATCTCGTTTTCCCCGGCTTACTGCAGCAACTCGACGTGGAATGGCCTCAATAAGTCGTTGGAATTCCTCTGCAGTAATAATGACCCATACTACCTCCATAACCGTCCACAATTGCGAATGTGTTGCCGGTGCAGGGTTTTGTGCACGAACTGATCTCTCGATTGCGTCCCATAAATGTTGGGTGGTATTCATGTTGGGCGATCTGGGTGGCCAAATCATTTGCTCCAGATGTCCAGTCACGAACAATTGTGGTCTGGTGAAGTGGCGCATTGTCACTCACAAAAAATCCATAGTCCTTTGGGCTTAGGTCCATGAATGGCTGTAGATGGTCTCCAAGTAACCTAAACTACCGATTTCCAGTCAATGAAGGGTTCTGTTGGACCAGCCCACACCATTATGGAGCCACTAGCAGCTTCTTCAGTCTCCTGTTGACAACTTTGGTCAATGGCTTCGCGGGGTCTGCGCCACACTCAACCCTACCATCAGCTCTTACCAACTGAATTGGGACTCATCTGGCCAGGCCACGGTTTTTCAGTCGTCTAGGGTCCAACCGATACGGTCACGAGTCCAGGAGAGCCGCTGCAGGCGATGTCGTGCTGCTAGCAAACCCCCTCGCGTTAGTCGTCTGGTGCCATAACCTATTCAAGCCAAATATCGTTGCACTGTTCCAACAAACACGTTCACCGTACTTCCCACATTGTTTTCTGTGGCTGTTTCAAGCAGTATTGCTTGTCTGTTAGCACTGACAACTTTAGGCAGACGGCGCTCTCTCGGTAGTTAAGGCCGCCAGCCAGTGCGTTGTCCGTGGTGAGAGGCAATGACTGAAATTTGGTTTTCTTGACATGCTCTTGACACTGTGTATCTCGGACTATCGAATTTCCTAGCGATGTCCGAAATGGAATGACCCATGCGACTAGCTCTAAATACCATTCCGCGCCGCGCGGGATTAGCCGAGCGGTTGTAGTGGGACGAAATTGAAGCGTCACCCATCCACCAGTGTCAGCCCAGTTTGCAGGTGAATATAAGTTTAATTTAGTTTTGTTTATGTATTTTTGTAATATTTGTAATGGTTGTGAAGTGTCTAAAGTTTTGTATTTTTTTTATGCTTCATGTACGGAGAGGGCGGCGCAACGAACGGAAACAGCATCTTCGTTGCTGGCCACTATACGTCGCGGGTCGACAGCCAAAGAGCAACAGTAGATCCTGAAACCGAGTTGTTGCGTCGTGCTTCTAAAAATTAAATAACTGAGAATTTGTAATGTTTTGTACAACAATGATATCATAGGAAGTTTAATCTAATTGAAAATGTTAGTTTTGTCTTGTCAAGGCTCAGGTTCACGTCTGTATGAAGGAAGACAATGAACTAGTGGATGCTACTAAAGTTGAAATACGTGTTCCGAGGATTTATTTATGAAGAATTATGTGAATGAATTAATAATAGATTTGACAAGATTATTGGATTTTGACAGCGTTCATCGCGACTTTGAATCTCAAAAAGTTTATTCAATGTGGTTCTATTATTGATTAAATCAGATAACGTGTATCAATATAATTTCTGAGGAGAAACAAACGACATCTAAAATTGAAAAAGTTTACGCAAACCAGTTGGCCCGAGTGACGTAATTCTGTGCATACGACTCAAATGATGTTTTACAGTTTCGTTCAAGAACCATTCTGAGACGATTTAAAAAGGAATATAAATAATTTTGAAGTGGGTTGTAACTGACGTAGGTGACGAAGTCTGCACACGGTCGAAAGAAAATCATTTATAAGAAACTTACGTCGTTACACTACACGGTCTGGGGCGCTGCAGTAATGGACTGTGCGGCTGGTCCCGGCGGGGGTTCGAGTCCTCCCTCGGGCACGGGTGTGTGTGTTTGTCCTTAGGATAATTTAGGTTAAGTAGTGTAAGCTTAGGGACTGATGACCTTAGCAGTTAACTCCAATAAGATTTCACACACATTCGAACACTCGAACCATTCCGCGTTCAGACTCTGTTAATTCCCGTCGTGGTGGCATAATCAAGTCGGAAACCTTTTGACATGACTCACCTTACACGGAAAACTTCCTATCGCACCCTGTCAGATTTATTGGTAAGATAGGTGAGAATATAGCCTGTCAAAAGCTGAAAGCAGACCAAACATGAAAACGCGAACAAGGTGGAATGAAATGTGAAAGAAGCAGCAAGATAGAAACAGTGATTGGTAAAAACTCCAGATGTGTTACATCGATCATGTTTGGAAAATCGCGACGTCGTGGTTTTGTGGTAATGGTGATGAACTCCGAAGTGAGGAATCCGTGTTGAAAAA
This sequence comes from Schistocerca piceifrons, assembly GCF_021461385.2. Lineage (NCBI taxonomy): Eukaryota > Metazoa > Arthropoda > Insecta > Orthoptera > Acrididae > Schistocerca > Schistocerca piceifrons. The sequence continues at coordinate 56,032,280 of NC_060147.1, forward strand.
AATGGTTCAAAAGGCTCTGAGCACAAAGGGACTTAACTGCTGAGGTCATCAGTCCCCTAGAACTTAGAACTACTTAAACCTAACTGACCTAAGGACATCACACACACATCCATGCCCGAGGCAGGATTTGAACCTGCGACCGCAGCGGTCGCGCGGTTCCAGAATGTAGCGCCTAGAAACGCTCGGCTACACTGGCCGGCGTTCCGTGTTCAAATCTCGCTCGTGCCCCATACTATTATTTTTTTCACAAAATTATGGGCTGTCCATACGGTCACTGACGTGTCTGTTCGCCGTATCCAAATTTGAGTCTGAGTCATGGTGTAGAGTCCGTTTACAGCAGCGAGGTGTATGGAATAGGCCCCCACACGTACGTACCACCTACTTGTCCTATTATCGTATGTTATCACTCCTGTGTCTCGTTTTGGAAATTTTGACTCTTTAATTTCTTTGTTGTAAAATAGTTGACACCCATTTCTTTGTTGTTTTCATTTCTGTGAGGGGTCTGTACGGTATCTCGCCTGCTCTCACTATTCCATCATATTTACTCGCGACGGTAATACATTCTTACCTCGTATCCTATAATGAGATATGACAGTTGCCAAGAGTGCAAAAGGACGACACACATGTCAATGACCGGACGGAAAGTTCATAATTTCGTGGAAAAAAAAATTGGGCAAGAGGAAGAGTTGAATATGGATCTCACGCTTTGCAGTCAGATACCGTGACCACACCTTGCGATTCGCTCAACGTTGTATATCTTGAGCTTGGACTGTTCACAGTTTCCATTTTGCTTCTTATTACACAGTTTAGTACCCATCCTTTGTGCTTTCATGCTTGATCTGTTTTCAGTTTTTGACAGGCTATCCACTGGGACATTTTACCACAATCTGAGGATGGGGGCTTATCCTTCTGAGTACAACTGACAGCTCCGCCACTGCACTGCCCTTTTATACTATGTGAACGCTATACTGTCGCCGTCTGTATACCGGGTGTTACAAAAAGGTATGGCCAAACTTTCAGGAAAAATTCCTCACAAACAAAGAAAGAAAATATGTTATGTGGACACGTGTCCGGAAACGCTTACTTTCCATGTTAGAGCTCATTTTATTACTTCTCTTCAAATCACATTAACCATGGAATGGAAACACACAGCAACAGAACGTACCAGCGTGACTTCAAACACTTTGTTACAGGAAATGTTCAAAATGTCCTCCGTTAGCATCCACCCTCCGTCGCATGGAATCCCTGATGCGCTGATGCAGCCCTGGAGAATGGCGTATTTTATCACAGCCGTCCACAATACGAGCACGAAGAGTCTCTACATTTGGTACTGGGGTTGCGTAGACAAGAGCTTTCAAATGCCCCATAAATGAAAGTCAAGAGGGTTGAGGTCAGGAGAGCGTGGAGCCCATGGAATTGGTCCGCCTCTACCAATCCACCGGTCACCGAATCTGTTGTTGAGAAGCGTACGAACACTTCGACTGAAATGTGTAGGAGCTCCATCGTGCATGAACCACATGTTGTGTCGTACTTGTAAAGTAGAGTATCCCGTATGAAATCATGATAACGTGCTCCATTGAGCGTAGGTGGAAGAACATGGGGCCCAAGCAAGACATCACCAACAATGCCTGCCCAAACGTTCACAGAAAATCTGTGTTGTTGACGTGATTGCACAATTGCGTGCGGATTCTCGTCAGCCCACACATATTGATTGTGAAAATTTACCATTTGATCACGTTGGAATGAAGCCTCATCCGTAAAGAGAACATTTGCACTGAAACGAGGATTGACACATTGTTGGATAAACCATTCGCAGAAGTGTACCCGTGGAGGTCAATCAGCTGCTGATAGTGAATGCACACGCTGTACATAGTACGGAAACAAGTGGTTCTACCGTAGCAATCTCCATACAGTGACGTGGTCGACGTTACCTTGTACAGCAGAAACTTCTCTGACGCTGACATTAGGGTTATCATCAACTGCACGAAGAATTGCCTCGTTCATTGCAGGTGTCCTCGTCGTTCTAGGTCTTCCTCACTCGCGAGTCATAGGCCTGAATGTTCCGTGCTCCCTAAGACGCCGATCAATTGCTTCGAACGTCTCCCTGTCGGGACACCTTCGTTCTGGAAATCTGTCTCGATACAAACATACCTCGCCACGGCTATTGCCCCGTGATAATCCATACATCAAATGGGCATCTGCCAACTCTGCATTTGTAAACATTGCGCTGACTGCAAATCACGTTCGTGATGAACATTAACCTGTTGATGCTACGTACTGGTGTGCTTGATGCTAGTACTGTAGAGCAATGAGTCGCATGTCAACACAAGCACCGAAGTCAACATTACCTTCCTTCAATTGGGCCAACTGGCGGTGAATCGAGGTAATAAAGTACATGCTGACGAAACTAAAATGAGCTCTAACATGGAAATTAAGCGTTTCCGGTCACACGTCCACATAACATCTTTTCTTTATTTGTGTGTGAGGAATGTTTCCTGAAAGTTTGGCCGTACCTTTTTGTAACACCCTGTATATTCATATCATTATCCCATGACTTTTATCACATTGTATGCAACGATAGTACTTCACTGCTACGCAGGAGGGTCGAACTGGTGGCATCGAAACAGAATTTCCTTGACCACAATCTTCTTAGTCTCCAAGGACGCCTGGGGTCGAAATGCGGCATGCAGATGAAATGACATTAGGAATCACGGTTGTCAGCTCTCTTCGCACTGTTACCAATGACCATGACGGCATCAGCAAACAAGGTTCGGAGTTGAGATACGGCCTACGTGACTTTCAGGGTCGTGCGGGCAGGCCGCGAGAGATGTCAGGAAAAGACACAAGGTAATAGTCCGCGGTGTCGCGTGACTGGAGTCGAGGACGGAGTGGTGGAGAGGGGGGGGTGGGGTGGGGGGTGGATTAAGCTGGCTGGCCGCCGACCAGACGAAGGGCGACTTTGCTTAATTAAAAGTGGACGCGTGAGCTGAGACCCAGAGCGTCGCAGCGTCTCTGCAAGGCTAGTGGCGGGGGAAGACTGTAACGTAATCCGCGCACGCGACCTGCAGGGAGAATCTCCACGTAACAGGTCACGACACGGTGGGAGCCCTCCCACCTGCCCAGCGCCCGGAGGACTTGAAACAGCGGAGCACTCAACGGCAGAGCTCGTGGTGGAACCGACGAAACACTTGCAGAAAAATACGTTTTTCATAGGATCCATGACTCAGAGTCAAGTGTCTGGTTCCTGATATCGTCTTAACTCGGAAGATGTGCTTGACGCATATCTCCGCAGTAGTAGGAGGTGCATTCAAGTTCTAAGGCCTCCGATTTTTTTCTCCGGACTGGAAAGAGATAGAAACATGCGCATTGCTTTAAAATAAGGCCGCGTTCATTGTCAATACGTCGTAGAGATGGCAGCACCGTACGGCAGACAGAATTTTACCGCCAGCGGCGAGAATGAGAACTGTTTTAAATACTTAAAATGGTGACGTTTTCCTAACTTGAACAGCGTGCAATCATTCATTTTCTGAATTTGCGTGTTGTGAAACCAATTGAAAATCATCGACAGTTGAACGAGACATGTGGTGATGGAGTTATGGATGTGTCAAAAGTGCGTTCGTGGGTGCAACAGTTTAATGAAGGCAGAACATCGTGTGACAACGAACCGAAACAACCTTGGGCTCACACAAGCCGGTCTGACGACATGATCGAGAAAGTGGAGAGAATTGTTTTGGGGGATCGTCGAATGACTGTTGAACAGATCGCCTCCACAGTTGGCATTTCTGTGGGTTCTGTGCACACAATCCTGCATGACGACCTGAAAATGCGAAAAGTGTCATCCAGGTGGGTGCCACGAATGCTGACGGACGACCACACGGCTGCCCGTGTGGCATGTTGCCAACCAATGTTGGCGCGCAACGACAGCACGAATGGAACTTTCTTTTCGTCGGTTGTGCCAACGGATGAGACGTGGATGCCATTTTTCAATCAAGAAACAAAGCGCCAGTCACCTCCATGGAAGCACACAGATTCACCGCCACCAAAAGAATTTCGGGTAACCGCCAGTGCTGAAATAATGATGGTGTCCATGTTCTGGGACAGCGAGCGCGTAATCCTTACCCATTGCGTTCCAAAGAGCACTATGGTAACAGGTGCATCCTACGAAAATGTTTTGAAGAACAAATTCCCTCCTGCAACAAAAACGCCCGGAAGGGCTGCGCATGTGCTGTTTCAACCAGACAACGCACCCGCAAATCGAGCTAACGTTACGCAACAGTTTCTTCGTGATAACAACTTTGAAGTGATTCCTCATGTTCCCTACTCACCGGACCTGGCTCTTAGTGACTTTTGGCTTTTTCCAACAATGACAGACACTCTCTGTGGCCGCACATTCACCAGCCGTGCTGCTATTGCCTCAGCGATTTTCCAGTGGTCAAAACAGACTCCTAAAGAAGCCTTCGCCGCTGCCATGGAATCATGGCGTCAGCGTTGTGAAAAATGTTTGCGTCTGCAGGGCGATTACGTTGAGAAGTAACGCCAGTTTCATCGATTGCGGGTCAGTAGTTAATTAGAAAAAAAATCGGAGGCCTTAGAACTTGAATGCACCTCGTATGTCGTGACCAGACCTGAACATCTCTGCATAACTAATACTACCTCCCACCGATTGAACCTGCTTACTCTAGAAAATCCTCAGTCTCCGTCTACAGTTTGTACTCTCAACAGCCGGCCGGTGTGGCCTAGCGGTTCTAGGCGCGACAGTCTGGAACCACGCGACCGCTACGGTCGCAGGTTCGAATCCTGCCTCGGTCATGGATGTGTGTGATGTTCTTAGGTTAGTTAGGTTTAAGCAGTTCTAAGTCTATGGGACTGATGACCTCAGATGTTAAGTTCCATAGTGCTCAGAGCCGTTTGAACCATTTTTTGTACTCTCTGACACGTCCTGTAATACTAAGTTAATTGTCCACTGATGCCTCAGGTAATGTCCTAACTACCTATCTCCTCTTTATATCAAGTTAGGCAATAAATCGTTTATCTGTCGGACTGGATTTCTCTTCAGTCACTGAAGCACTGATTTAAGAAGGGATGTTATAGAAACTTTAAATGTCTCTTTAAAAAAATCTTTATAGCCATACTTAGTAATCTAAACATCTGAACTTGTGCATGTGCAAAGGAAATGAGCTGCGCTGTAGTTGAAAAACATAGCAAAGTATTCAGAATTGGTTCTTAGTATGAATTACAAATTTTTAATTTTTTAAACGAGGATAATGGAATGTAGTCGAATTAAGTCGGGAGATGCTGAGGGAATTAGATTAGGAAATAAGACACCTAAAGTAGTAAAGGAGTTTTGCTATTTGGGGAGCAAAATAACTGATGATGGTCAAAGTAGAGAGTATATAAATGGAAAATTGGCAATGGCAAGGAAAACGTTTCTGAAGAAGAGAAATTTGTTAACACTGAGTATACATTTATGTGTCAGGAAGTCGTTTCTGAAAGTATTTGTATGGAGTGTAGCCATGTATGGAAGTGAAACATGGACGATAAATAGGTTGGAGGAAAAGAGAATAGAAGCTTTCGAAATGTGGTGCTACAGAAGAATGCTGAAGATTAGGTGGGTAGATCACATAACTAATGAGGAGGTATTGAACAGAATTGGGGAGAGGAGGAGTTTGTGGCACAACTTGACAAGAAGAAGGGATCGGTTGGTAGGACATGTTCTGAGGCAGCAAGGGATCACCAATTTATTACTGGCCAGGGTGGAGGGTAAAAATCGTGGAGGGAGACCAAGAGATGAATACACTAAGCAGATTCAGAAGGATGTAGGTTGCAGTAGGTACTGGGAGATGATGAAGCTTGCACAGGATAGAGTAGCATGGAGAGCTGCATCAAACCAGTCTCTGGACTGAAGACCACAACAACAACAACAATTTCCTTTTCATAAAAACGTGAACGTTTTACCGTAGCATCACTAGAAAGAGAGAGAAGCGTATGTCCACGAATCAGCATGGTTTTAGAAACACTGTTCGTGCGGAACTCACTGCAAACTATGGATGTAGGGCAATAGACAAATTCCATATTCCTAGCTTTGTGAAAAATACTTGACACCGCACCCCACTGCAGACTGTTAATTTACGTTTGAGCATACGGAGTAGGTTCTCAAATATGTGAGTGGGCCCGCATCTCGTGGTCGTGCGGTAGCGTTCTCGCTTCCCACGCCCGGGTTCCCGGGTTCGATTCCCGGCGGGGTCAGGGATTTTCTCTGCCTCGTGATGGCTGGGTGTTGTGTGATGTCCTTAGGTTAGTTAGGTTTAAGTAGTTCTAAGTTCTAGGGGACTGATGACCATAGATGTTAAGTCCCATAGTGCTCAGAGCCATTTGAGCCATATGTGAGTGGTTCGGAGACTTCTTGATGTAATGGATCTCAGTAAGCTTTTCTCGGCAGCGAGTGTTAATCAGCAGCGACATGGGTAGCTTCAAGAGCGACGCAGGGAAGTGTGATAAGAGGGCCGTTATTGTCTGCACACAAAAACCATCTAGTGAAGAGGTTGAGCAGCTGTCGGCAGTTGTTCACTGATGATACTGTGGTGTACGAGAAGGCGTCAAAGTTGAGTGGCTGCAGGACGATACAAGATCACTTAGACAAATTTTCTAGCTAGTGTAATGAATAGAAACAAGCCTTAACTTGCATTTGTGCGAAAGCTCGCTTTTTTATGTTGTGGTGCACATTGGTTAAAAACTAAGATAGAGGACTGAAATTTTACATACTTTTTTAAAATATACAGGGTTATTACAAATGTTTGAAGCGATTTCACAGCTCTACAAGAACTTTATTATTTGAGATTTCTCACAATGCTTTGCACACACATACAAAAACTCAAAAAGTTATTTTAGGCATTCACAAATGTTCGATATGTGCCCCTTTAGTGATTCGGCAGACATCAAGCCGATAATAAAGTTCCTCCCACACTCGGCGCAGCATGTCCACATCAATGAGTTCGAAAGCATCGTTGATGCGAGCTCGCAGTTCTGGCACGTTTCTTGGTAGAGGAGGTTTAAACACTGAATCTTTCACATAACCCCACAGAAAGAAATCGCATGTGGTTAAGTCGGGAGAGCGTGGAGGCCATGACATGAATTGTTGATCATGATCTCCACCACGTCCGATCCATCGGTTTTCCAATCTCCTGTTTAAGAAATGCTTCTGCTTTAGCCTTTTCCGTAAGATTTTCCAAACCGTAGGCTGTGGTACATTTAGCTCCCTGCTTGCTTTATTCGTCGACTTCCGCGGCTACGCGTGAAACTTGCCCGCACGCGTTCAACCGTTTCTTCGCTCACTGCAGGCCGACCCGTTGATTTCCCCTTACAGAGGCATCCAGAAGCTTTAAACTGCGCATACCATCGCCGAATGGAGTTAGCAGTTGGTGGACCTTTGTTGAACTTCGTCCTGAAGTGTCGTTGCACTGTTATGACTGACTGATGTGAGTGCATTTCAAGCACGACATACGCTTTCTCGGCTCCTGTCGCCATTTTGTCTCACTGCGCTCTCGAGCGCTCTGGCGGCAGAAACCTGAAGTGCGGCTTCAGCCGAACAAAACTTTATGAGGTTTTCTGCGTATCTGTAGTGTGTCGTGACCATATGTCAATGAATGGGGCTACAGTGAATTTATGAAATCGCTTCAATCATTTGTAATAGCCCTGTACCTAACTAGAAAGTAGAGTATCCTTACTTCAGTTTGAAAATTAGAAACTTTTTAAAGAAAAACTGAGTTTATTACTGAAATTTTTCTTAATCATTATCAAAAATTATATGAACCATAATTTACGACAGCAGCGTGTTTTTTTAAAAGTCTACTTTAAAGGTAACTTCCACAAAAAGTATCAAGCTTATCCTTGGATTTTATTTCCAGGTATGTGTATCGAAGCTCTACATAAATCAACATCGTTTATTTCAATTGCAACAAACAGTACAGTTCAGGTAAAAGTGAGACACAAAACTGCGCAGTCTTTACACGAAATTGTTACCAAAAGATCTGCGGAAAGATGGTAAGCATTACATAGTCCTGGAACTCTTATTCGTTCAGCTACACTGTTTAAAAAACTGAAGTATTTTTCAAGATTTCCCCTTATGGTCACGATCCTTCCCTCTAAAATTCCTTAGCCTCTCTTGTTTTCCCGTGAAGGCGCTTCCTCAGTCCATCAGGGTTTGCAGAAAACCTGAACGTGGACTTCATTGCATTCGTAACAGGTTCAGGTAGCGAGTGCTCGTGTGAATAGTTTTAAATTTTTGTGTTGTATTGCATTAAATGACTTTCGTACTATGCGTTTGTGTTTGGCCAGTGGAGAATTGGTGAATATAAACTGCACACTCAGAGCAGCTCCCATTGCCTCTTCATTGTTTGTATTTTTTTCCAATAGCCGCCCCATAAAATAACTGAAGAAATCAGTTCCTCCAACAGTAAGCCTGCCTTTTTCCCCCGGTGGTTTTCCATCCTCAAGAACTGAACGTTCCTTCTGCTTCAGCGAGCGACGAAACCTACGATACAGTCTCTCTTGAATGTGGCCATCACAATTCAACCTTTCTATTAGAGTATTGTACGTTTTACTGTTTATTGTAAGTCTGAAAAAGGAAGACTCCTAACTAATCATGTGAATTGGATGTATGTCCTAGTTTATGTCTCCACCTCTTTCATATATATATATATATATATATATATATATATATATATATATAAACACAGATGATGTGACTTACCAAATGAAAGCACTGGCAGGTCGATACACACATAAACAAACACAAACACACACACAAAATTCTAGCTTTCGCAACCAACGGTTGCCTCATCAGGAAAGAGGGAAGGAGAGGGAAAGACGAAAGGATGTGGGTTTTAAGGGAGAGGGTAAGGAGTCAATTCCAATCCCGGGAGCGGAAAGACTTACCTTAGGGGGAAAAAGGGACAGGTATACACTCGCATACACACACATATCCATCCGCACATACACAGACACAAGCAGACATTTGTAAAGGCCAATATATATATATATATATATATATATATATATATATACATATATATATAAACAATAACGGCCTTTACAAATGTCTGCTTGTGTCTGTGTATGTGCGGATGGATATGTGTGTGTATGCGAGTGTATACCTGTCCTTTTTTCCCCCTAAGGTAAGTCTTTCCGCTCCCGGGATTGGAATGACTCCTTACCCTCTCCCTTAAAACCCACATCCTTTCGTCTTTCCCTCTCCTTCCCTCTTTCCTGATGAAGCAACCGTTGGTTGCGAAAGCTAGAATTTTGTGTGTGTGTTTGTGTTTGTTTATGTGTCTATCGACCTGCCAGTGCTTTCATTTGGTAAGTCACATCTTTGTTTATATATATATATATATATATATATATATATATATATATATATATATATATATATATATCCTGCCCCCCTATCCATCTCCTCCTCTGTGACTACGATCCTTGTTTCCTCCTATTACAAAGTAAATCTTGATTAAGAATTGAAGTCGCTTAAAATGAATGGGTAAACTGGTTCGCGTCATTGGTATAACGGTATGAGAGAGATCTCTCCAGCAGCTGGAACTGCCAAGGTAGTGGCTTCAAGGTCAGTGTTTCTCATGGTTTTAATCTGCGAATGGGTGGGACTACAAAGTTTGGGGCGATTTATATTCCACAGTCGTATTTTTACCGTAAGCCGATAAGACATGAATACGACATATTCTTGTGTATATATAATTTATTTTAACTTACATGTAGGGAGAAAGAAAATACATGTATAAGGAACTGTCTGTCCAATTGTTTAAATGCCCGATATCGTAGTTAAAACTGTCAGCGAGAATGAAAAACGAAACCTCCCATTTTACAGTACAGTGCAGCACTTTTTCTCAGTTCTTTTTAACAGAAAACCTGTAGGGCGCTGCTAAAAAAATATATAGCCGATGTCTAAATGTTGCATGCGGTAATATACAAAAATTTATAGTAAATAGACGAAAAACTTCTCCAGAACGTTGCTACCAAAGCTCACCTATTATACGCTGAAGCGCCAAAGAAACTGGTATAGGCATGCGTGTTCAAATAAAGAGAGATGTAAACAGGCATAATACGGCGCTGCAGTCAGCAACGCCTATACAGTATGTTTCAGAAGTGATGGTCAAAATTCAGGGATATGACAGGAATGATCATTCGAAACAAAGAAGTCAAGTAAACATGGATCCTAAAACGAATACATGAAGAGGTAAGATGAATTCTTGATCTTAGATTCTTTGGAACAAATGTCATCTACTGCAAGCTCTTAGTTTTCCATATTTTGGGAGTTATGGAACTCTTGATACTGCATCCATTCATTGTGAGCTTTTCGTTCCAATCATTACACAATGTTGGCGATATAAAAGGTAGAAGTGGAACCACTGTACAGAACTTTAAGAAGAATGTTGACTTCTTTATTTAGCAAGAAGGACGTTTAAGTCCACCCAGAAAGGCACATAACAGTCGGTTGTTGTTTGTCATTTTGTTTCAGGTCGACAATCACGTTTGTAAGGCCAGCACTTGTGCTCAGATTTGCTGGAAACCAGACCAGTATTGACCTAAAAGGTTATTTGATGTTACATAATTAGTAACCTGATCGTGAACTATGTGCTATAAAGCCCTGCATAGTGCTCGTAGAATGCAAATGGGCCTGTAGTAGGAAGGTTTCCAGAATGAGATTTTCACTCTGCAGCGGAGAATGCGCTGATATGAAACTTCCTGGCAGATTAAAACTGTGTGCCCGACCGAGATTCGAACTCGGGACCTTTGCCTTTCGCGGGCAAGTGCTCTACCATCTGACCTACCGAAGCACGACTCACGGCCGGTACTCACAGCTTTACTTCTGCCAGTATCTCGTCTCCTACCTTCCAAACTTTACAGAAGCTCTCCTGCCAGGAAGTTTCATATCAGCGCACACTCCGCTGCAGAGTGAAAATCTCATTCTGGAAACATCCCCCAGGCTGTGGCTAAGCCATGTCTCCGGAGTATTCTTTCTTTCAGGAGTGCTTGTTCTGCAAGGTTCGCAGGAGAGCTTCTGTAAAGTTTGGAAGGTAGGAGACGAGATACTGGCAGAAGTAAAGCTGTGAGTACCGGGCGTGAGTCGTGTTCGGTAGCTCAGATGGTAGAGCATTTGTCCGCGAAAGGCAAAGGTCCCGAGTTCGAATCTCGGTCGGGCACACAGTTTTAATCTGCCAGGAAGTTTCATATCAGCGCACACTCCGCTGCAGAGTGAAAATCTCATTCTGGAAACATCCCCCAGGCTGTGGCTAAGCCATGTCTCCGCAATATCCTTTCTTTCAGGAGTGCTAGTTCTGCAAGGTTCGCAGGAGAGCTTCTGTAAAGTTTGGAAGGTAGGAAACGAGATACTGGCACAAGTAAAGCTGTGAGTACCGGGCGTGAGTCGTGCTTCGGTAGCTCAGATGGTAGAGCACTTGCCCGCGAAAGGCAAAGGTCCCGAGTTCGAATCTCGGTCGGGCACACAGTTTTAATCTGCCAGGAAGTTTCAGTAGGAAGGTTGTTTGGCAAATTCCTTCTTTGGTAGCGGTTTTATGAGTCCCTGCTTCCAGGTTTTTGGGAGGTCATAGATTGGTTGAAAATGTAGATGTAGGTATACATTTACGATATGAAGTAGTCTCTGTCGAGATTTACGAAGAAGACTGCGTATCAGGTAGTCGTAGGAACGATTATGATTAGGGAAGTAGTTTCCCATATTTGAATATCTCCTGAGTTAATGTTAACTTGGTTATGGTAGCCTGCAAATACACCGTCTGGTCACTTGTGTTTCGTCGCATATACATGTACATAAAGGGCTTTTCACATGAGTTATTACGATCATTATCCCCAGAGCGTATAATGCATTTCTGAACACCAAGTACGATAGTTTAAGTATCACTTATTCATTTCAATTACGACAGTAGTTGGACGGATTCACGTAGGAAATATGAGCATAATTAATGGCTTTCGGTCGGTAAGTACAGCTCAGGAGCTACAAACTGCAATTTCCTCATAATCCCGAAGGCAAGCCCCTGCCGTGTACCGAAGCTGCCGAAAAAAGAAAACCGTGCCACGAAATTTATTGTTGTGCTTTAACACGAGACGACTCGAAACGTAATTTGTTTTAACGGTGAGTTATGGATTTAGTTGGCCCCCTGCCATAGAGACCTGCCTGTTATATGTATGTGCGCGTGAGTGTGTGCGCGCACCCGGATTTTGCGTGGCCTGGCATAAATCAGCATTATAATCAACTCCGCTTAGGGGGTGCTGCGGATATTTTGCGTCGGCTGTACGGTTCTGCAGGCGGATCGTAAAACTGCGCATTGACTTTCCCCGTCCATAAGTTTCCAAATTACGTGCGCTGCAAGAAATATTTGCGTCGCGCGATAAACGCGTCGGCTTGCTAACCGCATTACCCTTTTGAACAATGCTGTCTCTGCCGTGTGAAAAGAGAATGACAATGTTAGCTGATTTTTCTCTTTAAATTCAGCGAACATGACGAAGTCGGCGTTGTAAACTGAAACTTGGTGGTAGTCATGGGAGGGCAGGATTCGATTACTATCGGTTGCCTTTTACAATTACACACAGTTTATTTGAAACCAGTCATTCCAGACTCAACAATAAAAAAAAAATACCACATGTTATTAATTAAGAAATAAACAACAGTGTTAATAATAGTGTTTTCAGTGAGTTACAATTTAGCTAATCACCATTAAATACAGATTCTACAACAACAAAGGTCAAAAATTAATTATGATTGCAGTGTTGCTCACGCTGCTAAATATTCCACTTTCTGGCAACAAAAAAGTTATATTATGTGGCAAGTGTCATCAGAGCACAGTTAATAAAGTCATTTCTTGAAATAATGGATGAACTAGGCACTCATCTTTTCGTGTTTCCCACGCTGGTCTCGTTGTGAACTCATGGCTCAATCGTCGAAAATCTAATTAGTGATGATTCCAAGCTCGGATGCAAAGAGGCCTAGGTGATATTCTGCGATATTGAAAATTTTTATAGATGTGTTTCATAAGCCACTCTTAAAGATTAAACTTTTGGAAGTTAGGACAATGGTGATGTAAAAAAGTTATCAACAATCCGAATTTAAGTTACACTTCTTTTTTATTACTTTTGTTGCAATATCACGTAACTCGTTCCAAAACATCACTTTACAATATAAAACACACTTGAGAATATCTTCCTCACTGTTAAAGTTCACATTTCATAAACTGACTACAATCTGCGTCTTTTTAACATGACGACCAAAACTTGACACTCTAACAACCGCTTACGCGCCCAAAAATCAGAGTTACAAGTACGTCAAAGATCATAGCGACAAAAAAAAGAATACACATAAGAATAATATCATTGCAATATATACATATCAAAGTGTCGAAGTACCTCTACATTAATGAAAACAAATCTGAATGTTGTCACAGAAATATGGTAACTATTTTACAGAAACACAGTAGAATATTGCTGGTATCGAGAGGTTGAGGTGAGGTGCCGTAATGGTTACGTAATTCAAGTATCATTACAAGGTACAGCAGATAAATTTTTAAAAGCAAGCCACTGTGATCTGGGCAGAAGGCTTTATACGCCAGAAATGGCAGTAACACAAAAAAATTTTGAAACCTGCTGCAAAACAGCAAATACAATATCAAAAGTTAATTAAAAAAACAAGCAACTGGTCCAGACGGTGCTCCAGCAATCGACCTCTGAGAAGGCTGGGCTCTGAGCACTACGGGACTTATCTTCTGAGGCAATCAGTCCCCTTAGAACTTAGAACTACTTAAACCTAACTAACCTAAGGACATCACACACAGCCATGCCCGAGGCAGGATTCGAACCTGCGACCGTAGTGGTCGCGCGGTTCCAGACTGACGCACCTAGAACCGCTCGGCCACCCCGGCCGGTCCTCTGAGAAGGTCCGGCAACAAACACTTTCTTGAGTGATGAGATAGGCAGCCAAGAGTTGAATTCACTTAACAAGATGGTAACTCAGCCTAGTGGCAGTCTAACGAATGACTAATGATAATATAGCTGAAGTTATCTGACGTCCAATAAACCAAATGCAACGATGGAACAATACACCAAAGCTGGGACCGGCGGTCTACACCACGTCTAGAATACTGTGTTTAGAGCACCCGGAACGAGAAAGGAATAATTACCACCAGACTAGAGGAATCACCAAACTGGCCTACAATCAAGAAAGCTGTCAAAACTACACGCCTTACCGGACAGCAGCGGCAAGCCGAGGAAACGTACACTGCCGTTACATACACTAACCGCCAGGGCAGGTAACTGGGGCGTTAGCGGCCATCAGGGAAGAAATATTACCGCTGGTTGAAATTAACAAATTGTAACAAGTTGAACCCAGTAAATAGTAATAATAAGTCGACGAAAGCTAATCAGATCGGCCTTTGCCTTGGAGACACTACGAGCAGCAACACGAACCCAAGTCACTCGAAAATCGCGAGATATCAGAATGGTGGAGGTTTCTCTACTTGGATAGAAATGCACTCAACTTAAAGCTTGCTGGATCCGGTTTACGACGAGGTCGTGCACCCTCGTCACCACAGCCCTTCCATCCGGCAGTCGATGCGCGCCGCCAGCGGTCCCGGCGTGTTTTCGCACTGCGCGGACCTGGCTTCTCCTCAGTCCACAACTGAACTGCCACACTCACACGACCCGGCAAAACAACGACGTCGCACCAAAGATAGGGCAACAGTCCTACATATCTATAACCGCCGGTACTGCCACTAGAGGACAGGCAACACTTACAAAACCGAGTGGCGCCGGTTAACACAAGAAGAAGACAAACAACGGCAACTGAACGATACCGTCTGGCCTCCAACAAAGGATGGAAATCTACAAGCAGTACCAACGCGTGCTGCAGCAAAAGGCTCATAAACCTTGACTTCCACACCACTCTATATTTTCACTATCCAGTCGTGGTGATTTATGAATGAGTTTGTGTGCTATACACGCTCAGCGTCTCAAGCTGATATACAAGACAATAGTTCCTGAGGATAATTTTGTTAAGTGTTACATACGGTGAAGCTTTACTGAGAGATTCTAAGGAGGTGCCTTATTTACGATGTTTTTTATAGTTTGCCAAGAACACTTCCAGTTGTCACTGCTTTATTATGCAGGACAGCTCGTTGCTTTCAGACAGGCATGCAGCCTTCAAGGACGCCTGCAGCTTTCAAGGACGCCCGCAGCTTTCAAGGACGCCCGCAGCTTTCAAGGACGCCCGCAGCTTTCAAGGACGCACGCAGCTTTCAAGGACGCACGCAGCTTTCAAGGACGCACGCAGCTTTCAAGAAGGCGAAGGGTCCGCTGTTTTCAGAAAGGCCTACGATTTTCAGAAACGCCTGCCAACTGTCAGCATCTCTGTACCACATTCAGGCTACAGTTTCAGGAGCATTATAGTTAACTCACGTTGATGTTTCGGCGATCGAATTCACCTCAGGTAAATACTGCGGAAACCATCTGGGTCGCTATCGGGCGCCATCACCGCGTACGCAAATCAGCGGCTCATAATTTACGCTAGTTGCACGACCTGTGGGTAGTGATCTAATGCCACATGCCTCCTCAAACGTACCAACTAGTTTCGGCTACCTGATACGTAGAATCAATGACGTATTTCGTTCCACAGACGGACAAACAAGCTCTTAAGCAAGTGGTCATAGTGCTTTCGCTGACCAGTGCATGTATAAATGACCTGGTGAGTGCAGCCCGAAATTGCTCGAGTGTGTGAGTAGATGTCGCAGTTGTGTACACGGCAGTGGCATCGTGCAGACCCCTTTGAACCGAAACGAACAGAAGTGGTCGTGCAACGGCCAACGGAACTGTACGGTCTTAAGAAGACCGGGCTCCGGACAGATACGTTGCCCTACCGAGAGGGAAGACCGTCGTGTTCGGCGTATAGGTCTGGCTCATCGTACTGCATTTGCTGCAGTTTGCACAGCATTCACCCAACGAACTCTTACAAATCGGTTATCTACTTGACAGACCCGCTGGACTTACACCTGGAGTTATCGTCCGCGCTGCGATTTCACACGATAGCAGGAGCATTCTCATGGTTGTACCAAGCACCCTGGCTGCAAATTTTTACGTCAATCTGGTGATTCGACTTGTTGTGCTGCAATCATGAAGAGCAATCCAGGGGGTGTTTACCAAGAAGATAAATCTCCTCCACATGTATCTGTTGTACCCCAACATGCGCTGCTGAGTTTCGACATGTTTCCTTCGCCAACTCTATCACTAGATCCGTCTCCAGTCTAGTATGGGAAACCATGGGGGGACATCAACTCCAGCGTCGTCAACTCCAGCGTCGTCAACTCCAGCGTCGTCAACTCCAGCGTCGTCAACTCCAGCGTCGTCAACTCCAGCGTCGTCAACTCCAGCGTCGTCAACTCCAGCGTCGTCAACTCCAGCGTCGTCAACTCCAGCGTCGTCAACTCCAGCGTCGTCAACTCCAGCGTCGTCAACTCCAGCGTCGTCAACTCCAGCGTCGTCAACTCCAGCGTCGTCAACTCCAGCGTCGTCAACTCCAGCGTCGTCAACTCCAGCGTCGTCAACTCCAGCGTCGTCAACTCCAGCGTCGTCAACTCCAGCGTCGTCAACTCCAGCGTCGTCAACTCCAGCGTCGTCAACTCCAGCGTCGTCAACTCCAGCGTCGTCAACTCCAGCGTCGTCAACTCCAGCGTCGTCAACTCCAGCGTCGTCAACTCCAGCGTCGTCAACTCCAGCGTCGTCAACTCCAGCGTCGTCAACTCCAGCGTCGTCAACTCCAGCGTCATCAACTCCACAGAATCTGATTGAAGAGCAGAAAGCACGACGCAAAATAATCGCAGAAGAATTCCTTCAACCTCATCTAATAGAAGGAGAACGGTTTCTGGAAAGGACTGTTGCGCTTGATGGAAGTTTCATAAGAGAGAACTTCTAACATTGCAGCGCGTCAGCAATCGTGTATAATTCAATGATTATAAAGAATCCGCCTCGATTGCTAATAGAAACCGGATGTTGACCTACGTTTCGGCGCGGATAACCATGCCTTCTCCGGAACACACTAAAACTACAAACTGCCTAAAGAGGCATGGTCCAACATTAATACAGAACCCCCAAAAGGGCAAAAGTATCGCATAAAATGTAAAATAAACGGTACGTGTGGACATTCTCACAGCCTAGCTGCAGGCGCCACCTCAGTTTACCTGAGAGCCCGCGGCCCACCGAACGTTTTGGCTGGGGTGAGAAAGCACGCCTCTGACGTTCGAGCTAAGTACAGCTATTGACATGGTACACTAGGTCAACATCCGGTTTCTATTTGCAATCGAGGCGGATTCTTTATAATCATTATTTCACACGAGATTTTGAGCCAGATCTGTAGTCTGCACATATCACACGAATAGAGTCATAACTACAAATAGAATGCCACAGGGAAAGTCTGTAACGGGAGCGTACTACAAGCTGTTTTTGCAAAATGTATTGAGCCTGAAAATTTATCAAAGAAGGCTTTACATGCTTGCATATGTCTTCGTTTTGAACGATAATGCAAGACCGCATATTGCCCTACCAAAATGGATGGTGAATACTTCCCCCACAAACCATACAGTTCTGATATGAGCCAATCAAACTTTGTTTCACAAATCCAAGGAACTACTCCCTGGAAAATGTGTTGATACAATCGATGAAGCTTCCAGCAAGTTGATACGAATAATCAGACACCTCAATCAATGAAGATGCCGTATCGTGAATACTCAAGTTGCCAAAATGTTGGGAAGCTGTCGTAATAAAGAATGGAGATTATATTGAAGGACTGGAAAAGTATTCTGTGAAATAAATTATTTTCTTCAATTCCATCTTACACAATGCAGAACTGTGGAAATGATCCACGTGTGTGAGCGGCTATCCAGCGCAATACAAATTCAGACAGTGGCAGCTGCATCAACCATTCGCTCTGTATTTAAAGGTTCTACCTATACGAATAATTAGAATTATAAAATTAATTAGAGGAAACAGAGCATTAAATAATTTAGAAATCCCTCAGCACATATCGCATTGCGAAAGGACGGGGAAGGAAGTCGGCCGTGCCCTTTTTTAAAGGAACCATCCCAGTATTTCCAAGCAGCGAGTAAACAGGAATCACGGAATACCTAAATCTGGGTAGGCGAACGCGTATTTGAACCATCGTCCTCTCGTATGCGAATCCAGCGTACTAATTACTGCGCATTCTCGCTGGCTCATTATTTAAGATAAATACGACAGCAAAGAGGAGGGTATAACGTTACCTTTATCTTAAACCGTTCACTACATACCTCCCGACTGCTTTTGACCGTCTGCAGGCAGCGGATTCCTCCGTCTGGAAGCACATTTCCACGATGAGTCGTTGCTACTGGCCCTTTAGCTTGAGACTGTTGCTAGGCAACAGCGCGACTCGTTTTGCGGACAATACGTTATTGAAAATGACGTCGCACTTAGGGAACAAGAGCTTGATCATATGTACACTCCTGGAAATGGAAAAAAGAACACATTGACACCGGTGTGTCAGACCCACCATACTTGCTCCGGACACTGCGAGAGGGCTGTACAAGCAATGATCACACGCACGGCACAGCGGACACACCAGGAACCGCGGTGTTGGCCGTCGAATGGCGCTAGCTGCGCAGCATTTGTGCACCGCCGCCGTCAGTGTCAGCCAGTTTGCCGTGGCATACGGAGCTCCATCGCAGTCTTTAACACTGGTAGCATGCCGCGACAGCGTGGACGTGAACCGTATGTGCAGTTGACGGACTTTGAGCGAGGGCGTATAGTGGGCATGCGGGAGGCCGGGTGGACGTACCGCCGAATTGCTCAACACGTGGGGCGTGAGGTCTCCACAGTACATCGATGTTGTCGCCAGTGGTCGGCGGAAGGTGCACGTGCCCGTCGACCTGGGACCGGACCGCAGCGACGCACGGATGCACGCCAAGACCGTAGGATCCTACGCAGTGCCCTAGGGGACCGCACCGCCACTTCCCAGCAAATTAGGGACACTGTTGCTCCTGAGGTATCGGCGAGGACCATTCGCAACCGTCTCCATGAAGCTGGGCTACGGTCCCGCACACCGTTAGGCCGTCTGCCGCTCACGCCCCAACATCGTGCAGCCCGCCTCCAGTGGTGTCGCGACAGGCGTGAATGGAGGGACGAATGGAGACGTGTCGTCTTCAGCGATGAGAGTCGCTTCTGCCTTGGTGCCAATGATGGTCGTATGCGTGTTTGGCGCCGTGCAGGTGAGCGCCACAATCAGGACTGCATACGACCGAGGCACACAGGGCCAACACCCGGCATCATGGTGTGGGGAGCGATCTCCTACACTGGCCGTACACCACTGGTGATCGTCGAGGGGGCACTGAATAGTGCACGGTACATCCAAACCGTCATCGAACCCATCGTTCTACCATTCCTAGACCGGCAAGGGAACTTGCTGTTCCAACAGGACAATGCACGTCCGCATGTATCCCGTGCCACCCAACGTGCTCTAGAAGGTGTAAGTCGACTACCCTGGCCAGCAAGATCTCCGGATCTGTCCCCCATTGAGCATGTTTGGGACTGGATGAAGCGTCGTCTCACGCGGTCTGCACGTCCAGCACGAACGCTGGTCCAACTGAGGCGCCAGGTGGAAATGGCATGGCAAGCCGTTCCATTGGACTACATCCAGCATCTCTACGATCGTCTCCATGGGAGAATAGCAGCCTGCATTGCTGCGAAAGGTGGATATACACTGTACTAGTGCCGACATTGTGCATGCTCTGTTGCCTGTGTCTATGTGCCTGTGGTTCTGTCAGTGTGATCATGTGATGTATCTGACCCCAGGAATGTGTCAATAAAGTTTCCCCTTCCTGGGACAATGAATTCACGGTGTTCTTATTTCAATTTCCAGGAGTGTATTTATCCCTAGTAGCTACTGTCAACACGCCAAGATGGTTCAAATGGTTCGAATGGCTCTGAGCACTATAGGACTTAACATCTGACGTCATCAGTCCCCTCGAACTCAGAACTACTTAAAGCTAACTAACCTAAGGGCAGCACACACATCCATGCCCGACGCACGATTCGAACCTGCGACCGTAGCAGTCGCGCTGTTCCGGGCTGAAGCTCCTAGAACCGCTCGGCCACCGCGGCCGGAAACACGGCAAGATAACATAGAGCAAACAACCATCGTACGACGGTTGAGCTGCAGAGGTCGTTAAGATCGGTGAAGTTTTCTGGACACCACCACACCAAAACCTCCAGTGCAACTCGTACATGGAACCACTGTGTAGCTAAATTACTGGCAATAATTATACAGGACGATTTCTAACCTTCAGCACATGAGCCCCTTAAATTCGAAGGCAACTCCCTTCACAACTTCTCATTCACATCTTTTCTCATGAATCCTCTCATCACATTTCCACTTCGCAGACCTTCATTTCACTTAAATCTTCACTAATATACATCGTTTCTCTGTTCTACTCCAGACTGCGCCTACTACAGCTCACGAAGCGATCTACTGGCCCACTCTACTCTCACAATATACGTGAAAATCTACTCGCGGAAAAATCCTAAAGCTCACACTGCCAACATGACGACGCCCAGAAAACGACCGTCTCACTTAGAACACGGCTTCCATTAGAGGCGACGTGTTTACAAATGTAATTAACAATACGTCGCAGAGAAAATCCTGACCCGGAGGGTATTCCAGTGTTATTTGTCGGTATCC
Source organism: Schistocerca piceifrons (assembly GCF_021461385.2). Classification (NCBI taxonomy): domain Eukaryota; kingdom Metazoa; phylum Arthropoda; class Insecta; order Orthoptera; family Acrididae; genus Schistocerca; species Schistocerca piceifrons. Next base: position 56,053,053 of record NC_060147.1, read on the forward strand.
TTCCCTCTCAGATTGGGATCGGCTAAAGTGATCCAAAATATTCGAAGCAGAGGTGCACAGTTCGCCACGGTTTTGCGTAACACGCACGGTCGCGTCACAAGGGCCTCTGCAAGCTGTAGTCAGAGACACTACGAGGAAGTTGTTACGCAACATGGACCTCCTTACATAGTTCCGACTGCTCAGGTCCGAAAACGACGGTGGAATTTTGTTACTCCCTCTGAAGTACGTGTGGCATATCGAGATCTAAACCAAACTCCGCCATGGAGGCCTAACAGTACCGACCGGCCGCCGTGTTATCCTGAGTCAACAGGCGTCACAGATTGCGGATATGGGATCCCGGCCGTATGTTTACGACACCGTGGCATAATGAGAGAGTCTTTAAAATTGAGTTGGCGTGATACATTTGCGAACAAATATTTGGGACTCTGTGAGTGACGGGAACAAGCGAACACACTATCTGATCAGTAATATCCGGACACCTGCTAGTGGACCTTAATGTCGGGAGAGTCCACCCTTCGCGTAATAGCAGCCTGAACTCTGCTAGGGACAGTTTCAGAGAGGTGTCTCAACGTCTGTGGCGGAATGACAGCCCATTCTATCTCAAGAGTCGAAACCATTGAGGTTGGTGATTGTCCACGCTGGGTCAGGAGCAAAATCGAAGTTCTAACTCATCCCAAAGGTGTTCCACTGCGTTCAATTCGTGATTCACGCTTCAGGAATGTTCCTTTACGATGAGGTGCATTGTCATGCAGATCCTTCCGCATTTAGCTTTTTCCTACGCGCAATAAAGAGACCATAACCCAACTACAGAAAACACCCCACCCCGCCTTGTCGTAACAACACCTCCTTAGTGCTTCACTACTAGCACTACACATGATGTTAGGTCACGTTCACCAAACATTCTACAAACCCAAACCCCGCCATCCCAGTGTCTCGGGGTGCAGCGTGATTCTCTGCTCCAAAGTACTTGTTTCCAGTCTGCTTCACGACACCTCAAGCATCGCGTAGCACTGAGTACAGAAATGTGTTATGAGGGGCTGCTCGACCATTCTATTCTCTTTGACTCCCTGCGCATTGTCGTTGTACTAGTATGACTGTTGGTAGCACCCTGGAAGTGCCAAATGATCCCTATCGTTAATCTCTCTTTCTTTTTCACTACAACCCTCCGGAGTGCTTGACGGAGTCTGTCGGTCACTACATGAAGTCTTCCTGGACTAGTTTTAGCTGCAGCACTTGTTCGTGGTTCTACTTCACAATGTTGACACAGTCGACTTCGGCAGACCTAGTAGGGTTGATGTGTTCTACATGGATTTTGTACTGAGGTGACTCCCTGTGTCTAGTCTATGTTCAAAGTCACTGACTTCTCCTGATCGACCCAATCTTCCGTTACTGCCGCTCTCCTGTCAACACAATTCTACAAGCTTCCTCCTATTATACTGGCGAACTTTCCTCTCGTGACAACTAGTTGGCATTCCCGCGTCACATGGAGTTGTCCAGATACTTTTGATGAGATATGGTAGAAGCGTAAATGCATACACTTCTACAACCGGACTGAGCTAATGTGGTAGTTTTGTGATTGTAAAAGCTTTTACTGCTGTACGAAACAACCATTACAGACGTTTCGGACGCTGCTTCAGTGGTCTTCCTGACTGTCTTGTGGTGTGCTGTGGTGCCCACGGTCGATAGATATCTCGTCGTAACTCCTCTACTGCGTATAACGTTAAGAGTCAATACTTTAGAATTGAAATGATTGCTGTCCTGTGGAGGAATCAATATGGGTTTGCTACTATCCACACTACTGGCCATTAAAATTGCTACACAAAGAAGAAATGCAGATGATAAACAGGTATTCATGGGACAAATATATTATACTAGGACTGATATGGGATTACATTTTCAAGCAATTTCGGTGCACAGCTCCTGAGAAATGCCTGGGCATTGAGTCAAACAGAGCTTGGATGGCTGCCCATGCAGCTGCAACACGATACCACAGTTCATCAAGAGTAGTGACTGGCGTATTGTGACGAGCCAGTTGCTCGGCCACCATTGACCAGACATTTTCAATTGGCGAGAGATCTGGAGGATGTGCTGGCCAGGGCAGCAGTCGAACATTTTCTGTATCCACAAAGGCCCGTACAGGACCTCCAACATGCAGTCGTGCATTATCCTACTGAAATGTAGGGTTTCGCAGGGATGGAATGAAGGGTAGACCCACGAGTCGTAACACATCTGAAATGTAACGTCCACTGTTCAAGGTTCCGTCAATGCGAACAAGAGGTGACCGAGACGTGTAGCCAATGGTACCCCATACCATCACGCCGGGTAATACGTCAGTATGGCGATGAAGAATACACGCTTCCGATGTGCGATCACCGAAATGTCGCCAACACGGATGCGACCATCATGATGCTGTAAACAGAAGCTGTACTCATCCGAAAAAATGACATTCTGCCATTTGTGCACCCAGGTTCGTTGTTGAGTACACCATCGCAGGCGCTCCTGTCTGTGATGCAGCGTCAAGGGTAACCGCAGCCATGGTCTCCGAGCTGATAGTCCATGCTGCTGCAAACGTCGAACTGTTCGTGCAGATCGTTGTTGTCTTTCAAACGTCCCCATCTGTTGACTCAGGGATCGAGACGTGGCTGCACGATCCGTTACAGCCATGCGGATAAGATGCCTGTCATCTCGACTGCTAGTGATACGAGGCCGTTGGGATCCAGCACGGCGTTCCGTATTGCACTCCTGAACCCACCGATTCCACATTGTGCTAACAGTCATTGGATCTCGACCAACGCTTGCAGGAATGTCGCGATACGATAAACCACAATCGTGATAGGCTACAAGCCAACCTTTATAAAGTTCGGAAACGTGATGGTACGCAATTCTCCTCCTTACACGAGGCAACACAACAACGTTTCACCAGGCAACGCCGGTCAACTGATGTTTGTGTATGAGAAATCGGTTGGAAACTTTCCTCATGTCCGCACGTCGTAGGTGTCGCCACCGGCACCAACCATGAGTGAATGCTCTGAAAAGCTAATCATTTGCTTATCACAGCATCTTCTTCCTGTCGGTTAAATTTGCCGGCCGAAGTGGCCGTGCGGTTAAAGGCGCTGCAGTCTGGAACCGCAAGACCGCTACGGTCGCAGGTTCGAATCCTGCCTCCGGCATGGATGTTTGTGATGTCCTTAGGTTAGTTAGGTTTAACTAGTTCTAAGTTCTAGGGGACTAATGACCTCAGCAGTTGAGTCCCATAGTGCTCAGAGCCATTTGAACCATTTTTTCGGTTAAATTTCGCGTCTGTATCATGTCATCTTCGTAGTGTAGCAGTTTCAATGTCCAGTAGTATATGTTAAGCTGAAGTGTGCGGTGAACGCGTGTATTACGAGTGGGCGCAAGGAAGATAGTTCGCTATTCAAAAGGGGAAAAATAATCATATAGTGGAGTGTTGGTTGTGTGTCTTAAACGCGAATGAAACGATGGTAAAATATTGGCGGACAGAGTGAAGGTGATGGAGAGGGGACGTAGAGGCGCCGAGTTTGTCGCGAAGAGAGCGGGCTAACCTGTAATCTGGGCCAAAATAAATAGAATTATTCCCGCAGAGCGGGCGGGAAATGGCCGCCTCCGAGGGCCCACAAAGAAGGGCGTAAACAGGTAGGAGCTAGGGCTAGGGGGGGCCCCTCAGCTTTCCTCACCTGCGGAAACGCCGAATTTTCCCGCTAACGAGGAAACCAGATTACGCCGGCCCGGTGTCTGTTAACAAAAGACTACTGCAGGTGGAGGGGGTGAGCAGCCGCCGCCACCGCCGCCAGGTGTCGCCGCTGTGCTAATTAGCCCCGAGCACCTGCTTTAGCAGTCCCAGACTGCTCCTCCAGCAAACTGCGGTGGGAGCTGCGATTATGCCGGCTGGCTCGGAGAATTAAACACTGGCAAACGTTTAGAGGTGGACACGGTCGAGGCAGTAGCACCGTCGACATCTAAAGGTTAAATGCAATATAATCAATAACGCTAACAATAATAATGATGAAAAAATGCAGGTTGTAGCAAAAGAAGATTTGATGGCCTTAATTAATAACACATACCTTGTTCCATAATAATTGAATGTGTGTATTGTTACAGCATGCTGGCGAACATACATCATGGCAGAGCCACGCAAAACCGATGTATTTAAAAATATCATGTATGTATGTATGTACGTACGTATGTATGTATGTACGTGTACCCCATGAAGTTTCAGGCTTGCAGCCCGGTGATGTAGGCATCCTACCACGATGTTTCAGCTGATAACCATTTAACTAAGTGTGAAATTCACCTGAAGATAACCAAATGGTTGGAAACTGCAGTATCATGACAACATGTCGACGTCGTCCGTTTGCAATGCTGGAACCTCATGAAATACCATGTATGTATGTATGTTTCTATGTATGTATGTATGTTTCTATATATGTGTGTTTCTATATATGTATGTTCCACATTGTTTGTATGTATGTATGCATGTATGTATGTATGTATGTATGTTCCACATATAAACCTAAAAAAACAGATTGCTCTAAACCAAACTATATACTATCTGATAAGAAGCATAGAGGATGTAAAATACACCTACTTCCCATAGATGTAGGGCTGGTGTTGAAAAGAGAGTGACATAGAAGAACAACAGAGAAACCTCGGGAGAAATTTCAACCAACGTTGGTAAACATGTGACTTATTATTCTATATTTTCTATAATTATTCGTATAAAGATGCGACCAGGGTTGTATATCACTACTATCCTTAAGGGTGACACTTGGGGAGAGAAACTGTTGCATATAGAAATACTCGCTTACAACCAAGATTAAAATCGAATTCGCTTACTGGTGTCGGTCCCGATGTTTCACAACTAGGAATGAGGGGTAAGCGGTGGGGGTCAGTCACATATGGTCGTATCTACATAACGTCTAAAGCCGTTTCTATCGAAGTTGGCACAAACGTCAGTTGCTACTTGGAAAAAAATTATCTGAGAGTACCATACGCCTAGCACTCCTCTGGCTGAATGTGGTGGTGAAAAGGATGACATAGAAGAATAACTGCGCAACACTGTGAGCAATTTGAACGAAATTTAGTAGAGATATGGCAATATTTGTATAAAAATACTGTGGGAGTGAAACGCCCATTCAGTCCGCAGGGGTAGGGATGTGGACAAGAAAGGGTGAATGTTCAAAACTACCTCCCAGCCAGGCACACATTTTTAATCTGCCAGGAACTTTCATATCAGTGCACACATTGTTGCAGAGTTGAAAATACGCTGTATATTCTGAATCTGTGATCCAAGTTCAGTTCTACTTATGACAGTACTGGGAACTACACATTGAATAGTTTGGCTCAAGCACCCACGTGCTATGGCACGAAAATGTATATATTTGTTACACCCTACCCTCAGCTTAATTGAGCGGCCCAGATTTGTGGCTAGTCTCAATGTTTGGCTACTTCATCAGAGGGTGCCAGCTCACACCTGTCTTAAACTCAATTTTTAAGCTGAAATAAAATATAACAAAACAGTGCTGGTAGGTATTGCGGTGGAATTTAAAATATTGACTCACTCACGTTGATTTATAATTTGAACGAGTCGTTTATTTTTCTTCAATATATTCACTAAACACTTAAAATGCAGTCTGAGAGGCTCTTACGTCAGGGAGGCCGATATAAGATGCTACAATATGTCACTATGAAATTCATATGTCGCCATCACAGCACTCGACGGTCTGTTCACAATTCACAAAATACTCTTGTCTACTGTCCTAAACCACTATATTGCACTCCGCTTTATCACTTTCGAACGTCGCTACTTACATCCTCGTTCCCGACCGTGGCTACCAACCCAATAGTACCCCGAGATGCGCGGCACGTCCGGCTCTTAGCGTCACTCGAACTCAACTCCCTGTCATCAAAGATGGCCGCCCTATGCACGCTCCAAACGACTACCTAACTCAAAACAATGTTTGACAAAAACAATTACGAATATTCTAAAACTAAATACAAAAAAATGTATGATACATTGCGGAATATGGAAAATTCACGGGCAATAAAATTTCAAGGTTGAATTTTCTATCTCTGCCACTATTTTTTTTTCGCAAATAATGTTCTTGTTTCATGATAGTGCTTTTCCAGTATTTTTGGTACTTAAATAAATAAATAATTTATACTTAATTATTCATCTACCTCTTTAAACTTTAGGATGCTGCCTTTAGTTTCGTCTCTTCAAATTTATTTATTACCAGAAATACAGTTTCTCTCAGTCAAATCCCATATTCCGACCTCTCATTCAAAAATGATACATGGCCTGCTAAATTGGCTGTGATTGCTCGATGCAGCTGTACTAGCCCCATCCGCAGACATTTTGTTTAAATTAATCGGCCAAAGCATTGCCGAAATATTAGCTTTTGAACTTTCATAAATTAACAATTTTTAAGACAACAATAACTTTTAAACTATTATATATTTTTGTGGCGCATCTAGATAATTTAGCTTTACATATTTTTCTGTCCATGAGTGCTAACTCGCACTTTCGTGTCAATCTTAGTCCTCCATTTTATAAATTTTTCTCTGGCATATAAACTACTCCAAGTGCTCCAACACGGCCATAGGCTCCCGCTCGGGTTTTCCCCAAGGCCGCGTAGACGCTAGCCGCTCGCCACGGCTCCATAGTAACCGCCATCCAGGTGCTCTGCGACGGTAAACTGACGCTCTAAACTCACCCCCCCCCCCCCCTTCTCCTCACAGCTTGTACGCTCACATACTAGGTGGCTAGCAGGCTTGTAGCTGTTGTTGCTGCGAGAGGTCAAAGTTCTGCGTACTGAATTTGCCACACTCTATACCACCAAACCACCTACAAAATATATCATGCTCCATTCCTACAGTTGTGCCACAGAAAGATATTGCGTGCAAGTTTTCTGCAGCCAGTGATAAGCCAAGTCAAACTAGGCCAGCATGCCATGTATTAATCAGAATGACAAGCAACCTGAGACCTGATACTGTCAATAACATGCCGCACACCAACTACATCTAGGATCTACATCTACGTGATTATTCTGCTATTCACAATGAAGTGCCTGGCAGAGGGTTCAGTGAACCACCTTCTAGCTGTCTCTCCACCGTTCCACTCTCGAATGTCACGCGGGAAAAACGAGCACTTAAATTTTTCTGTGCGATCCCCGATTTCTCTTATTTTTCTCCCTATGTAGGTGGGCGCCAACAGTATGTTTTCGCAATCGGGGGAGAAAATGGGTGTTTGAAATTTCATGAGAAGATCCCGTCGCAACGAAAAACGCGTTTGTTTTAATGATTGCCCCTCCAATGCACGTATCATGTATGTGACACTATGTCCTCTATTTCACGATAATACAAAACGAGCTGCCCTTCTTTGTACTTTTTCGATGTCATCCGTCATTCCCACCTGATGCGGATTCCACACGGCACCGCAATACTCCAGAATAGGGCAGACAAGCGTGTTGTAAACAATCTCTTTAGTAGACCTGTTGCAACTTCTAAGTGTTCTGCCAATAAATCGCAGTCTTCGGTTTGCTCTACCAACATTATTATCTATGCGATCGTTCCAATTTAGGTTATCTGTAATTGTAAATCCTAAGTATTTAGTTGAATTTACAGCCTTGAGATTTGTGTGTCTTATCGCGTAATCGATTTTTAGCGGATTTCTTTTAGTATTCATGTGAATAACTTCACACTTTTCCTTATTCAGGGTTAATTGCCACTTTTCGCATCATACACATACCTTATCTCAATCATTTTGCAAGTCGTTTTGATCATCTGATGACTTAACAAGACGATAAATGACAGCATCAACTACAAACAATCTAAGACGGCTACTCAGATTGTCTCCTACGTCATTAATGCAGATCAGGAACAATAGAGGGCCTATAACACTTGCTTGGGGGACGCCGGATATTACTTCTGTTTTAGTCGATGACTTTCCGTGTATTACTACGAACTGTGACCTTTCTGACAGGAAATCACGAATCCAGTCGCACAACTGAGGCGATACTCCGTAGGCACGCAGTTTAGTGAGATGACTGCTTGTGAGGAACGGTGTGGAAAGCCTTCTAGAAATCTAAAAACATGGAATCAAACTGACATTAAAGAAATGGTTCAAATGGCTCTGAGCACTATGGGACTTAACAGCTGAGGTCATCAGTCCCTTAGAACTACTTAAACCTACCTAACCTAAGGACATCACACAAATCCATGCCCGAGGCAAGGTTCGAACTGCGACCGTAGCGGTCACGCGGTTCCAGACTGAAGTGCCTAGAATCGGTCGGCCACACCGGCCGGCAATTTTACATCCGCTGTCGATAGCACTAACTGTTTCATGAGTATAAAGAGCTAGTTGTGTTTCACAAGGAGGATACTTTCTATAACTGTGCTGACTATGTGTCAATAAATCGATTTCTTCGAGATACTTCACCAGAAGATATTACTTCACCTCGCTCGAGTGTGATGCCTGAATAGTTCATTCAGCAACATGACCTCACTGGGGAAGAACGAGATGATCATTCTGAGGGTACAGCACGATACTGCAAGAGTTGGTAGATGTTCTGAAACAACACCTATCAGCATGCGAACATGTCAGGAAAGCATCAAGCTGAATCACTGAAAGCCACTGTCGTGAAACTGAAGGGTGGCGAAGAACACTTATCAGGACAGAATATGAGGACGCATGTCATCATCCTTGTCAAGACACATCATCATTGCTTCAGACAGACAGTAATAAACAAAACAAAACGTTCAAATGGCTCTAAGCACTATGGGACACAACATCTGAGGTCATCATTCCCCCAGAATTTGAACTACGTAAACCTAACTATACAAGGACATCACACACATCCATGCCCGAGGCAGGATTCGAACTGCGACCGTAGCGGTCACGCGGTTACAGACTGAAGTGCCTAGAACCGGTCGGCCACACCGGCCGGCAATTTTACATCCCCTGTCGATAGCACTCACTACTTCATGAGTATAAAAAGCTAGTTGTGTTTCACAAGAACGATATTTTCTGAAACCGTGCTGACTATGTATCAATAAATCGATTTCTTCGAGGTACTTCACCAGAAGATATTACTTCACCTCGCTCGAGTGTGATGCCTGAATAGTTCATTCAGCAACATGACCTCACTGGGGAAGAACGAGATGATCATTCTGAGGGTACAGCACGATGCTGCAAGAGTTGGTAGATGTTCTGAAACAACACCTATCAGCATGCGAACATGTCAGGAAAGCATCAAGCTGAATCACTGAAAGCCACTGTCGTGAAACTGAAGGGTGGCGAAGAACACTTATCAGGACAGAATATGAGGACGCATGTCATCATCCTTGTCAAGACACATCATCATTGCTTCAGACAGACAGTAATAAACAAAACAAAATGTTCAAATGGCTCTTAGCCCTATGGGACTCAACATCTGAGGTCATCATTCCCCTAGACTTAGAACTACGTAAACCTAACTAACCTAAGGACATCACACACATCCATGCCCGAGACAGGATTCGCACCTGCGACCGTAGCAGCAGCGCGGTTCCGGACTGAAGCGACTAGAACCGCTCGGTCACAGCGGCCGGCAGTAATAAACACTTAGCTATCCAAGCCCGTATCTATTCAGTTACAGCTAGCCAGCTACGATGCAGGACTATCCATGTGCTGTTTACCGTTCTCCATAAGACTTCTACCTTCGAGCTGCTGCTCGCATGGTCTATCAAACCTGGTGGCTGTGAACCACTGAGATCTTGTCCGTTGATGTGAAGTATTGGAGACTAGTACCTTTGGCTTTCTGAGGGATGAAGTGAGTGTGTTTGAGAGACAGTCAAACTGTCACTGTGTCCTAGAGGAACGCTAGAGGTCGCTGTTCCTGACTTGCATCTACTGTTAAACACTGTCAACCATGGCGTACCTCAGTTGGAGAAGTCGCGCCTTATCCATGGCCAACCACCTACATTCCACGCAGAGCTGATGGAGTTAGTCAGGCACACTCCTTAGATGTCCACAAGAGTGTGTCCTTGTAACAAGCAGTCGACGATTTGATGGTCGAAACCAATGCAGAAGCTACGCATGCCGCCTTCTTCCCTGCACAGTACTAAGGTGTTTCGTGAGTGATCACAAGAGAAATAATGGCCTCGATAATCCGCGAAGGTGGACAAGTCGGTGTGTTCCAAAGATGCGTGCTTCATCCAATTCGAATAAATTTATGTCTTCCTAATCCTATTTAATCAACACACTGTGCTCCACCTGGTCCTCACTGCTGTACTCCACACTTCGCCATCCCGAAACCATGGAAGACGCAGCCCAGACTCTTACACTTCTATATTGTGTACACTGCGTGTCCCAGTTCCGTTACAACTGTGGCTTTGAAAAAATGTAAGTCACGGATTACGTACACTAAATCAGCGTATTTATTGGAAACAGTCTCCCCCTGAATCAACACACACCTGAAATCACTGTAAGAGTGTTTTGAAACAGGCACTATAGTCCTTTTTTGGAACCGCATTTAGCATTAGAGCACAGTTTTCTAGGATGTCCTCAATCGCTTCCGAACGGTGTCTTTTTCATTTCCAACTTCAATTTGGAGAACAGTAAGAAGTTGGCTGGGATCAAATCCGGTGAATACAGTGGGTGATCCGTTTGCTGTCCCAAAACTGGCGCACGAACTTCGCTTTATGCGCTGGGGCGTTTCGTGGAAGAGCGACTAGAAACCTGGATCCCGTTATTTTCAGTCGAATTCGACGAATTCACTGGCTGATGTGTCTGACTTAACCCACAACTTGCTGTCGCCTGCTGGAGTGGCCGAGAGGTTCTAGGCGCTTCAGTCTGGAACAGCGCGACCGCTACGGTCGCAGGTTCGAATCCTGCCTCGGGCATGGATGTGTGTGATGTCCTTAGGTTAGTTAGGTTTAAGTAGTTCTATGTTCTAGGGGACTGATGACCTCATATGTTAAGTCCCATAGTGCTCAGAGCCATAGTCAGACACGTTATGTTACATTCACTGTCAGGACGCTTGCTGCAACTGTGCTAGAGCTTTGTCCTTCTGCACAGCTGTTCTTGAAACTTTAACGCTTCAGCTCGCCACTATGTAGCATTGCAATTTGGAATTTCACACAAACAGTTCTAATGGTACTGGGACGCACTGTGTACGTTCAATAAATAAAATGTCTTAACTGTTTTCCTTCCTGACGTTGCAAATTTAATGACCAGCAGTGTCCCTCTCGTATACTGATCATGATGCCAAAATGTCAGCAACTAGATATCTTATAGACGTATAGCTGTACTTGCGAGAAGAACAAGGGGGAGCAGGGATAGTGACACCAGAAGTACTCTCCGCTATACATCGAAAGCTCTGTTGCAGGGTGTAAATGTATGCAGTCGTACAGTTTGACGCTGTGTATTGTCCGATCACGAAGAAAAAACCGCTGCAAGAGTAGAAGAAACGGCTTTGCAATTGGAGGCAGTGAATTTATCGTCTCTCTGGTAAGAAGTTGTCGTCCTGCGGAAACTGTATTTACGTTTCCGCCCCACATCACCACCACATTTCTGAGATGCACAAAGCAGTACCAGTAGCGGAGGCGGCGGGGGCGGAAACGAGACCGAGATGGCACAGCACGGAATAAAAAAAAAAAAGAGACAACCTCTCGCAGTTCTGTACTCCATTCTCCCTGCTACAAGATGAGGCGAAGAAGAGAAGAAGCGAAACGGGCTACCAGACGAGGAATTGCAATCGAAGTGGAAAATTAGCATATTGAGTAGGTGCGCCGATAAATTCCAAAGGCAGCCAATAAACAAATCTGGCCAGCGGGTGGGAGAGGGAGAGATGAGTGAGAGAGAGATATACAGAGAGGGATAGTGGTGGAGCAGGGGGGAGGGAGAGCGGAGTTGAAGCGAGGAACGCGAAACCGCAAGGAAATTAAGCAATTAGCATAGTTAATTAAGTGCTTTGAGCGCGCACAGCGGTATTTCGTTTTCCGAATCACTTTGCCCGCAGAGCAGGGCACGCTCGGGGGAACGGAGGGGGAAAAGAACTGCAAATTTATGCACCGCGGCAGTCGGCTGCGGTGATGCGAGATAGATTAACACGAATTCGGCTGAACCGCCGTGGGATATCGAAAGCACGGGGGTGGTATAGTACACGTTGGCCAAGTTCGGCCTTCTTCCTTCGGTGTGCAGCGGTGCAGATGTTTCGCTACTTACGTAGGGTGGCTTGGAATATGTGGTGTCACCGCCAGACACCACACTTGCTAGGTGGTAGCTTTAAATCGGCCGCGGTCCATTAGTACATGTCGGACCCGCGTGTCACCACTGTCAGTGATCGCAGACCGAGCGCCACCACACGGCAGGTCTCGAGAGACTTACTAGCACTCGCCCCAGTTGTACGGACGACTTAGCTAGCGATGCAACACTGACGAAGCCTCGTTTATTTGCAGAGAAGATAATTAGAATAGCCTTCAGCTAAGTCAGTGGCAACGACCTAGCAAGGCGCCATAGCAATTGATAGTTATCGTATGAAGCATGTCTCATCAAGAACGATGTATACAAATGATGGATTAAAGTTAAGTATTCCAGAAGCTACGTACTTTTCTTTATAGCATTCATTACGTATCCTGTTTCAGACCTCACGCCATCCTGCGTGAGCTAGTAGCGTGCATTTCGGCCTTCTCTAGCTATATGACAGAACACACCCAGGCTTTCGTTGTGTGTGACATTGAACCTACTCCAAATATGGTGGGTCTGTTAAGTCATGCCCCTTTTCTCAAAAATCTCCATCTAGTCGGATGTAGTGGCACACCTGTCTGTGTCAGTTGCCACGTTTTCCAGGTACAGGGGCAATGCTAACAAATAGCTACTAAAACAAACAACTGTATAAGACGTGAAGTTGCAGACTACAGTATATTTAATTGCACGTTGGATATCAGAAAAGCAGCTCAGCTTTCACTCTTTAACAGGTAGACGCTCTAAATATCCAACTAACGTCAACACATGTGAAGAGCAACGTAGAAGGTGTGTTACTTCCATAGTTTAAAAATCTGTTTAAAAAATGCAACTGCCACCTATATGGGTTGCGTAGATGCAGAGACTGCCGAGGCGGTCACACACGTCAATGGGGTCAGTGTACTAGAAATAGTGCAGTTAGGCCGTGGCCGGCTCGCGTTTGTTCTTCGTCGCAATCGACTGGGGTCTTATTTCTCCCAGAGTTAGTTCCATAACGATTTGCTGACTTGCCTCCATCAGTGGCAGCAGGAGCGCTTATCGATACTAGTACTGCTGTACCACCTTCGGTGTGACCGTTATATTTCCGTGTGGTGGTGTGTATGACAGTCGGTCTGTTGGGACAGAGCAGCGAGGAAGTCTCCGCGGCGCGAGGTCTGGCTGGGACTACTGGCAGTGTGCACGCGCGGTCGGATTGTGAGGTGCTACCTGCCAGAGCTACCAAGTTCGTTGCCCACCGAACCTGGACACTGACGTTGAGTGATCAGTTAACCTGTTATGAAACCTCAACTGCTGTCACGTCTCTTCTTTCATTATCGGTTGTTGCTTCCTGGGCCATTCCGGCTAGCAGCAACGTATGGTGTGTTGGAGTCGGCGAAATTTTTCATCCGTCTTCCTGTGTGGTCTTTAACTATTACATTGGTTGTTAGTTATCAGTGAAGTTGCACCAGCGGTATTTTCTGCGTTGTGGCCGTTAACACTCCAGTTACTTGCCCTGTTCATTAGCATAGTTTTTCAGGAGTGTGTTTTTCCTCGCCTTTGGATGCTGTCTGGCACGGCGTGTAGTTCTACAGCCTTTTAGTTGTTTGTTCATACTTTTTTTTAAAGAATGATTATTGTGTCTTGGCGGTTTTAAACGTCAATTTTGAAGATGTAGTGCGGCTGGTACCTTCGTCCTTGGCCGATATTTTCCATTGTCGTACCATTTGTCGGGCAGAAGGGAATTGATTAGGTTGTTAGCCCGTGATTCAGCCGTCCCTGGGTCGGGTTGCCATCCGCTTATTTAACCTTACTTTTGGCTGCCTGTCTAACCCCACCTTATGTTCGAGCTACCTGCTCAGGCCGACCCTTGGAACACTTCTGAGCACCAATGTTCTGCTGATTTTAGATTGTGATTTTCATTTTATTCTGATGTACTGTGCAAGGCCTTCAGCCATCTATTAATTTAGTTTGTTTTAATTTTAAGATAAGGCCTTCAGCCGACTTAAATTGAGGTTTGAAGATTCATTGTTTAATAACAAAAATTTTGGAAGTTTGTTCTATCAGAAATTCTTGTTATCCAGGCCTTAAGCCCCGAGTTGTTCAATGTCCAGTGTGTGGCCTTGGGCCGAGATTTTATGTGAAAAATTTTAAGATAAGGCCTTCAGCCATCTTAAATTAAAATTTGAAGATTCATTTGTTTAAAACGAATTTTAAAAAAAATTTGTTGTATCTGAAATTCTTGTTATTCAGGCCCTAAGCCCTGAGTTGCTCAATGTCTTGTGTGCGGCCTTGAGCGGAGTATTTAGTTGAAATTTTTTTTAAAAAAATAAGGCCTTCAGCCGCGTGTATTCTTTAAAGCAATTTTTATAACTTGTGTTCAGGCCTTGAGCCGTTCTTGTTTTTGTTGTGGTTTTGGGCCTTCACCCCAGGAGGCATCTCAAGTTTTCTTAACCAGGCCTTCAGCCGTATTGTTTTAATTTAATCCTTTTAAGGCAATGTGTAATTAAGTGGTTTTTAGGAAAATAAAAGTTTGTGTGTTTCGTGCAACTAACAGTAACTGATTATGGCCCTCTCCACAACGACAATCTGATCAGCTCTGTCCTGCGAAACCAGGTTTCAGCAGTAATTACTGGTCTAAATGTAGATGCAATTGTAGTAAGTCAGCATACTTGGAGCTCTTCCGAGGCTGATAGTAACAGCTTCAGTTATTTATTTATTTTGTTTCTTTAACCTGATCACATTAGAGACTTCAGGCCCTCTCTTAGATCGGGGCAGGGTTTCACAGAAGTAGTATATTTTTCACATCATAGTTCCTGAAGAAATAAGGGTAATTTTAAGATGGATTACAGTAATAATGTAATTTTACTATACGTAGAGAGAATACAAGCGAACAGCACTAAGAACTACACTGCCCTGTCAGATGCCTGGATGACGATATATTGCAGCGCCGACCGCTGTGAGACGCGCAGCAGGGGAGTAAGTTAGGTCCGGGAATGTACCAACAGCGATGTGGAACCATACCGATCTCATAGCCGTGACCATCTGCGCTGGGTATCTCGGTTAAGGATCCATGGTGCAACAACCCGATCGAGGTCATCCCACAAATTCCACATTTGGTTTCAAACCACAGAGTCTGGTGGCCAGTGGTGTAAGCTAAACTCATCCTAGTGCTCGTCGAATAACGCACGTACACTGCTAGCTGTGTGACACGTTGCAGTGTCCTGCTGGAAGATGCCATCGTGCCGAGGAACAGAAAACTGCATGCAGGGGTGGACACTGTCTCCAAGGATAGATGCATAATTTTATTGATCCGTTGTGTCTTGCAGAATGACGAGATCGCCCGGGAATGCCACAAAAACATTCCGTATAAAGGTTCCCCTTCCAGCCTGTATACTATCACACGTTCAATGCCTAACTGTCCCAAAGGCCATCAAATGTTATTCATCTTAAAACGCTCCCCGTCGTCATTCAGTGAACCAACAATTAAGATTTGTTTATAAGTAACTCATCTGCTACCAGTCACAATTTTCTTTATTTCATTGTTCACACGACGCGTTTCCGTAAATGATTCCCATTTTCAAGTGGGTTTTTTTGTGTTTGGTATGTCATTCCTGTGTGATGTTGTCGATGTGTGAGATTCTGTTTCATTTTGTTGACTTTAAGTTTCCTCTGTGGTCCATTTGTGCGGAGAGTCTCACACACACTAAACATCACACAGAGCTTCTTGTACACTTTTGAATATCGGAAACATTTTACATAAACAAAACAGTGACACAGATGTTCTTACACGTAGTCAACAGAGATGACATTATAGGTCTTCCACAGAGTGTGATATGCTTTTGTACAGAGGTTATTCACTTCAACAATTTAGATAATAATTTACTTATGTCTATTTTACAATTGTGTTTATTTCTATGTGTTACTATTTTTATTTAAGTATACTATCGAAACATCTGAAGAACGTCGCTGACTCACTTTCAAGTTTTTCGTTTAATATTTTATATCCATGTTTTCTGTAATGTTAATGTATCTCTAGTTCTTCTAGAAAATCTATTTTATGTCCTTTATTCACGGAGTGGTTCCTTAATCTTCGGAATCACATCAAAGTGCTAAGGAATTAAGTCCGGGGAGTATGGTTGATGGTACAGTACTTCCCAGTCCCATTGACCGAACAGAGCAGCCACAGCTTGCGCTGTATCCGCTTTCTTACGCAGTATCGTAACACTGGATGAGACATGGGCCATATCGTATGAGCCAAAACTGATACACCAGTCCAACGAATGGCGTCATAATGGGTCGCCGCGAATGTTGAAAGTGCGTCAGAGCACCAGTATGGTGGAAGTTACGGTGATTCTCGTGTACGACTGTGATGGTGTTTTCCTAACGCATTACGTTCCTCCACGGCAGACCGTCAATGCACAGTATTACTGTTAGTTATTGGAGCATCACCTGCGACCAGCTCTGCGAAAGAAGCGACGACATTTTCTGCGCAACCCACCCATCATTTTGCACGACAATTCGCGGGCGTATACAGCGCAAGCTGTGTCCGCTCTGTTCGGTCGATGGGACTGGGAAGTACTGTGCCATCCCCCGTACTCCCCACAATTAAGTCCTTGTGACTTTGATTTGATTTCGAAGATGAAGGAACCACTTTGTGGCATTCGCTTCAGAACTGTTTCACAGATTCGACAGGCAGCAGACCGCTCCATTCGCACAATCAACAGAATAGGCTCTGCTAACTCAAAGTCCGAGTTAGCCTCATATCGTTAAATTTATGGTTATTTCATTGTCGTTTGGTATATGCTGCGGTAAATTTCATGCATCGACTAATATTATCCCTTTTTGTTTTCAGATAACTACAGTGCACACTGTCTGCGTACTTCTAATTCACAGGCCCTAGATCGAACCGAAATTACGGCTGCCACGTTGTTGTTTTGTATTAAAAATCCAAAATAATGTTTCAAGTATGATGAGTCATGATCCCCGAAAAGATGTTCCGTATGTCTTTTCACTGTGGAATAAAAGATAATTTCAAAACTTTGACTAATTTTTGCTCGTCTGAATCAAAACCTGGCCTTAGGAAAACACTAAATGCGAAACGGCACGAGCACATTTCACAGCACTGTGTAATGCTTACAGCAGAGAAACAGTTCAGAGACGATTACCGACTGTATCAGCATGACAATGCAAAAAATGGTTCAAATGGCTCTGAGTACTATTGGACTTAACTGTTGTGGTCATCAGCCCCCTAGAACTTAGAACCACTTAAACCTAACTAAGCTAATGACATCACAAACATCCATGCCCGAGGCAGGATTCGAAACTGCGAGCGTAGCGGTCGCGCGGTTCCAGACTGTAGCGCCTAGAACAGCTCAGCCACTTCGGCCGGCCATGACAATGCAACCTGTCATAAAACAGCATCTGTGAGGCAGTGGTTTCGGTCATTTAGAACATTCTCCATTACATTAACTATAATATTATATGTATGAGGCTACTGTTTGTGGACATCATCATTCGTCAAATGAACTTGCCTACAGGGAGTCACGACCAGAAGCCAGTGGAACACATTTGAGATGATTGCGAATATCGATGTCACTCCAGATGCCAGTGTCCAATAACACTACCTTCTATGGTTTCACCTCTTCAAGAAGGGGGTTCCATTGTCCCACAGGTGTTCTGATACATCACGGGAACTGTCTCCAGAAAAGTACAAGTTGTCATAAAGCGTAAGTATGGCTCAGATGGTTCAAATGGCTCTGAGCACTATGGGACATAATATCGGAGACCATCAGTCCCATAGAACTTAGGCTTAAGTAGTTCTAACAAACCTAAGGACATCACACACATCGATGCCCGAGGCAGGATTCGAACCTGCGACCGTAGCGGTCGCGCGGTTCCAGACTGCAGCGCCTATTAGTCCGCAGCTCGTGGTCGTGCGGTAGCGTTCTCGCTTCCCACGCTCGGGTTCCCGGGTTCGATTCCCGGCGGGGTCAGGGATTTTCTCTGCCTCGTGATGACTGGTTGTTGTGTGATGTCCTTAGGTTAGTTAGGTTTAAGTAGTTCTGAGTTCTAGGGGACTGATGACCATAGGTGCTAAGTCCCATAGTGCTCAGAGACATTTGAACCATTTTTGCAGCGCCTTGAACCGCTCGGCCACTCAGGCCGGAGTGTAAGTATGGACATGCACTATATTTATGGAAACTGCTAGGTGTCCCGATATCTTTAATCACATAGTGTTTGTGTAGCATCCCTGGCTGTGGGGTCGGACAGGACGCGATTGACTGCCCAATCCGCCCTTTTCTCCTATCCAACACAAAATTAGGCAAACGCCCAGTAACCCGCCTGTTCGGCATTGTATTACGCTTTTCACCGCTCCAGTATATGTGACTCGAAAGTAGTTGGGCACGCACGGGCGGAGAATTGGACGGAATTGAATGCACCGCACGCTGCGTTTCATACCGCGTGTGACGTAATAGATTTCCGAACACACCCGCTGCCGCCCTCGCAGTGCGACATCCGGGGAATTACAGACGCGGGTCTGTGCCGCGGTGGTGAGGTATGGGGGCGGGGTAGGGGTGGGGGTGGGCAGGCATCAGTTGTCGGACAGTGTAATCTCTCGGCTGACACCGCATAGCACGTGTCCGCGCATAAATTCCACGTGGACACCGCGCCGGCCCGGCTAGCGCTGCCGCTGCAGCCCCAGAGCCCGCCGCCGCTGCCGCGCGTCTGCATTTAGGCTTACCAGCTGTTTGTTGTCGCTGATCGCCGAAGGCGAAAGGGTGGGATTAAGCGAATGAAGCCAGGCGCACCGAAGCAAAAAAAAAAAAAAAGAAACATGATAGTAATTTAATTGACAGGTGAGGTGGAATAGGAAAATTTGCATGATGGCTAGCTTCGGCATTGTATATGCGTCAGTGGATCTCGTATTTTACAATGAACTTTCACTCTGCAGTGGAAAGTAAGCTGATAGGAAACTTCCTGTCAGATTAAAATTCGAGCCCGGGACCGTTGCCCTTATCCGGTCAAGGCCTCTACCGACTGACCTAGTCGAGCACAGACGATCCGTCCTCCACGTTTTACTTCTTTCAGCTACAGTCCCTCCTCAGTCCGTCTCATAAAACGTTCTGACAGGTGGCCGCTACAGGAAACTCATCCTATTACGGAATTCGCACGGCTGTACAGCAGGACGACGGAGAAACCTGTGGTGGTCATAGGACATTGTGTGGTGCCTTCTCTGACGAAGAGCAACAGGGTCCCAGGCCGTCCCGGCGTTTGGTTCACCGGCCGTGTCATCCAATTTGGTCCCAAAAAAATGGTTCAAATGGTTCTGAGCACTATGGGACTTAACATCTGAGGTCATCAGTCCCCTAGAACTACTTAAACCTAACTAACCTAAGGATATCACACACACCCATGCCCGAGGCAGGATTCGAACCTGCGACCGTAGTGGTCGCGCGGTTCCAGACAAACTCCTAGAACCGCTCGGCCACCTCGGCCGGCTGGCTCCAACATCTCTGGGCTAAAGTCACGTGAATGTTGGCAAAACATGGTTGTTTCGTGTTGCGCTTATGGCTGTACTCAGCGTTTTGTCTGGGGAAATGGCATTACATTTCACGTTTGTTTCTATGATAGTGCAGATGCGTTAATTTAAATCTGCTGAAGTGACTTTTATATACTTTTTACACTTGACATAGAGTATTACGTAAATTGAAGTGTTGAAAGTGATGCCTGTAAAGTCAGACTCATATTACATTTTGGAAAGTATCCGTGATAATTTGGTTACAGAAGTAAATATAACCGTTTCTCGTTCCTACTCATAGATTCCCTAAGGATGGATACAGGCCCTGAAACGGAGCCATCTGCACATACGCGCCTTTTTGTACATACAAGTGAGATTATAGTGAGGTAAGAGCACCTATAGTCGACACATGAAGAGAACTTTTTTCTACCTTCTAATACTATTAAATAAATGTAGGCTCCAAAATTATTTTCTGAAACTGATAGTTTAAACTTTTGTAAAAATAGTAGGAACTGAACCTTTGAAGTGCACCTAAAATTGATACTCTAAATTTTGGGACCTATAGTTGACATAATTCCCATATCCCATTTTCTAGACCTCTAAACGTGGTGAATCCAATATTTAAAGTTTTGACACGAGCCCACTCTTACTGTTTAAAAGAATTTTAACGGCATTTTACTTTAATTGGTAGTTTATGGTAATTTCGTCCCGCTGCCCACCAGAGGGGCGTTCGATGTATTTGTTAGATTTTATAAATGGAACTGTGAAAAAATCCAGGTCAAATGTAGTTCTGACATAATTTTTGGCAAATAAAAAAATAATTTTTGTTGGAAGCGTGTGGCAG
This sequence comes from Schistocerca piceifrons, assembly GCF_021461385.2. Classification (NCBI taxonomy): domain Eukaryota; kingdom Metazoa; phylum Arthropoda; class Insecta; order Orthoptera; family Acrididae; genus Schistocerca; species Schistocerca piceifrons. Next base: position 56,073,639 of record NC_060147.1, read on the forward strand.
TCAATTGAGAAATGTGGGTAAAATACGATACAAACATAGGATGGCAGACCGCTGGTCTGAAATCCCGCCACGTTTTGCCTACAGTCACGTGGTTTATGCTGGAGCCACACCAGCCCTATACCTTCTGCACAGCAAGGCCAGTCTACTAGTATCGCTGGTGGAAGATACCATCCCTCGTGGTGCCTTGTCTGACGAAGAGCAACATGGCCCCAGGCCGTCCCGGCGTGTCATCCAGTTTGGTCCCAAAAAATTTCCTTACTTTCCAATAGCACGTAAATCCGCTTTTATACTACTGCAAGCAATGACCGCTCGTACATTTAAGATCAATTAATTACGCAGTTCTAGGGCGGGTCCATACACTGAATCTTGCGAATCTGCGTATGTTATGGGTCCATTCCGGAAAACGGTCCCATAACATTGTCTTCCTTTAACCCAAATTGGTGAGGTTGCCAAACATTTGAGTAGTACTCAAACCGGGACGCCTTAGTGTTGTACCATGGTATTCTTTATAAATGAGCTAAATCCTCCTCAAATTCTCCCAATAAACGAAAGCCTGCCATTCGTCTTTCTCACTGCCAAACTTGCGTGCTCATTCCGTTTCAAACAGGTTTTCAACGATGTACCCAGATATTTAATTGACGCTGCTGTGTCAAACTGCACAGCACTAATGATGTAGTCTAACATCCCTCTAAGGAGGAGAATCAAATTTTTTGTGAACATATTGGAACATTTAGCTAGAAGTTGGTGTATAAAAGTATTTTCCTTTATTTACAGGTTATCTACAGGGTGTTTCAAAAATGACCGGTATATTTGAAACGGCAATGCAAACTAAACGAGCAGCGATAGAAATACACCGTTTGTTGCAATATGCTTGGGACAACAGTACATTTTCAGGCAGACAGACTTTCGAAATTACAGTAGTTACAATTTTCAACAACAGATGGCGCTGCGGTCTGGGAAACTCTATAGTACGATATTTTCCACATATCCACCATGCGTAGCAATAATATGGCGTAGTCTCTGAATGAAATTACCCGAAACCTTTGACAACGTGTCTGGCGGAATGGCTTCACATGCAGATGAGATGTACTGCTTCAGCTGTTCAATTGTTTCTGGATTCTGGCGGTACACCTGGTCTTTCAAGTGTCCACACAGAAAGAAGTCACAGGGGTTCATGTCTGGCGAATAGGGAGGCCAATCCACGCCGCCTCCTGTATGTTTCGGATAGCCCAAAGCAATCACACGATCATCGAAATATTCATTTAGGAAATTGAAGACGTCAGCCGTGCGATGTGGCCGGGCACCATCTTGCATAAACGCCCGCATCTCGTGGTCGTGTGGTAGCGTTCTCGCTTCCCACGCCCGGGTTCCCGGGTTCGATTCCCGGCGGGGTCAGGGATTTTCTCTGCCTCGTGATGGGTGGATGTTGTGCGCTGTCCTTAGGTTAGTTAGGTTTAAGTAGTTCTAAGTTCTAGGGGACTAATGACCACAGCAGTTGAGTCCCATAGTGCTCAGAGCCATCTTGCATACACCACGAGGTGTTCGCAGTGTCGTCCAAGGCAGTTTGTACCGCCACAAATTCACGAAGAATGTCCAGATAGCGTGATGCAGTAATCGTTTCGGATCTGAAAAATGGGCCAATGATTCCTTTGGAAGAAATGGCGGCCCAGACCAGTACTTTTTGAGGATGCAGGGACGATGGGACTGTAACATGAGGCTTTTTGGTTCCCCATATGCGCCAGTTTTGTTTATTGACGAAGCCGTCCAGGTAAAAATAAGCTTCGTCAGTAAACCAAATGCTGCCCACATGCATATCGCCGTCATCAATCCTGTGCACTATATCGTTAGCGAATGTCTCTCGTGCAGCAATGGTAGTGGCGCTGAGGGGTTGCCGCGTTTGAATTTTGTATGGATAGAGGTGTAAACTCTGGCGCATGAGACGATACGTGGACGTTGGCGTCATTTGGACCGCAGCTGCAACACGACGAACGGAAACCCGAGGCCGCTGTTGGATCACCTGCTGCACTAGCTGCGCATTGCCCTCTGTGGTTGCCGTACGCGGTCGCCCTACCTTTCCAGCACGTTCATCCGTCACGTTCCCAGTCCGTTGAAATTTTTCAAACAGATCCTTTATTGTATCGCTTTTCGGTCCTTTGGTTACATTAAACCTCCGTTGAAAACTTCGTCTTGTTGCAACAACACTGTGTTCTAGGCGGTGGAATTCCAACACCAGAAAAATCCTCTAAGGAATAAACCATGTTGTCCACAGCACACTTGCACGTTGTGAACAGCACACGCTTACAGCAGAAAGACGACGTACAGAATGGCGCACCCACAGACTGCGTTGTCTTCTATATCTTTCACATCACGTGCAGCGCCATCTGCTGTTGAAAATTGTAACTACTGTAATCTCGAAAGTTTGTCCGCCTGAAAATGTACTGTTGTCCCAAGCATATTGCAACAAACGGTGTATTTCTATCGCTGCTCGTTTAGTTTTTATTTCCGTTTCAAATATACCGGTCATTTTTGAAACACCCTGTATGATCGACCGTGAAGTAGACGTCAGGTTACGACAACGTTCGGTGATGGAGTTCCTCTTCAAGACCGGCGATGACTCTGCCACATCGATTTATGGGGAGGACACAGTGGATCACAGCAGTATCCAGCGGTGGTTGCAGAGGTGTAAAGAAGGTGATTTCTCTCTACCGGACAACCACGATGCGGTACACCATCGACGGCAGTGAGTGATGTGAATAAGGAGACCATTGATCAAATCATGCAATATGAGAGATGTGTGGCTATGCGACTGCTTGCTGAAATGACTCTTTTGTCATTGGGTACTGTAGTATCACTGGTAATCGTTGGGTACCTAGATTACTGACAAGAGAAATGAAAACAATGAGGAAGAATGTGTGCGAGGGTCTCATGAAGACCTTTATTGAAGAGTGGAATAACAGTGTTTTGACGGCGTCATCACCCAGGATAAAACATGGTTGTTTTTGTCAGAATCTGAGAGCAAAACCCAATCCATCGAGTGACGTCATCCGGGTTCCAAATGGGTTCAAATGCCTCTCAGCACTATGAGACTTAACTGCTTAGGTCATTAGTCCGCTACAACTTAGAACTACTTAAACCTAACTATCCTAAGGAGATCACACACACCCATGCCCGAGGCAGGATTCGAACCTGCGACCGTAGAGGTCGCGCGGTTCCGGACTGTAACGCCTAGAACCGCTCGGCCACCCCGGCCGGCCCATCCGGGTTCCCCTCGGAAGAGGGAACCAAGACTTTCACGAACAGCAGGCCGAAAGGTGATGGCTTGCTTCTTCTGGGATCAATGTGGTGTCATTTTCATAGACGTTTTGGAAACTGGCTCCTCACAATTAACCAGGACCATTACTGTTTGTCATTGAACAAGCTGCGACGTGCCATCAAGACCCACAGACCACAATTTCAGGGTCAGCTCATCAGACTACTCCATGACAATGTGAAACCCCATACAGCGATTATGACGCAGGAAAAAATCAGCAAAATGGGTTGGAAAATTGTTCCTCATCCTCTCTACAGTACGGACTTGGATCCGTCTGATTTTTACCTCTTCGGTCGTCTGAAGGCCTACTTGCGCGATAAAACATTTCATAGTGAGAAGGACGTTATTTCCTCTTCAAGCGACCGGCCGTTGTGGCCGAGCGGTTCTAGGCGCTTCAGTCCGTAACTGCGCTGCTGCTACGGTCGCAGGTTCGACTCCTGCATCGGGCATGGATGTGTATGATGTCTTTAGGTTAGTTAGGTTTAAGTAGTTCTAAGTCTAGGGAACTGATGACCTCAGATGTTAAGTCCCATAGGGCTAAGAGCCATTTGAACCATTTTGAACCTCTGTCAAGCGATGGTGTAAACGTCAATCCCCCAGAATTTTACCAGTGTATTTACATCATGGAAAGAACGTTGGGCCACATGCGTCACTGCTGATGGAGGCTACATTGAGTAGGTTCACAAATGGTTGAAATGGCTCTGAGCACTATGGGACTCAACATCTGAGGTCATCAGTCCCCTAGAACTTGGAACAACTAAAACCTAAGGACATCACATACATCCATGCCCGAGGCAGGATTCGAACCTGCGACCGTAGCAGCAGCGCGGTTCCGGACTGAAGCGCCTAGAACCGCTCGGCCACCATGGCCGGCATTGAGTAGGCCTGGTGTATAGTTAAGTGGACCTAGTATGTACACAAAAAATGTCATAATCCTCCTGCAAAAAGTAAAAAAAATTTGAGACGACTGTGCAAAACTTTTTGAAAGCCTTTTGTATTCAAGTCATCCTGTAACCCCCCGACCCCTTACAGTCACTTAGAGGACAACACTTTCCTGTACACTACAGCGTTATCAGTAAACAGTCGCAGACTGCTACACATCCTGTCCACAAGATCGTATGTGGGGAACAAGAGCGGTCCTCCCACACTTCCCTGGGACACTAATTATATCTTTGTGATGAACATTCGTCCCCAATGACTCTGTAATGGGCCCTCTACTTAAGAAGTCATCAAGTCAGTCATGTGTACATTCTGAACTTTCTTCGTAGTCTGTAGAGCGGCACTGCATCAAACGACTGCCGGAATTCTAGGAAATCATAATGTGCCTATTTCCCTTCATCTGTGGTTCGTAGAACGTGGCGCGAGGGAAGACCCATCTGAGTTTTGGACGAGTGGGGCTTTCTAATTCCTTGTTGATTTGTGGACAGAAGCCCTCCGTTTTTGGCGGTGGCGCCGCTATGGCAATCGCAGCTTTGGTGTCTCCCTCTGGTGGGAAAGGGGAAAGGTTGCCTGTTCACGTGCATTTAAGGGGCGCTATAAGCTCGCCAATTGGTCAGTCCGGGTCAGTCTCTCGTCCCCAGCTTGCTAGTCTGTCTCTCGTCCGAATTTGTGAGGCAGTTAGTGTCTATCTGTCGTTCGGAGTGCTAGTATGTCTGTCGTTCGGATCAAACTTAAAAGCCGGCAAAATGAGAGTCTTTCCACTCCGCTAGTAAGAGAACACAGCGAGTGGTCGCCCGGTCGGGACTTAGGTCCTGCATCTGAGTCTGTGCGTTACGCCGGCAGTCTGCTCGACTGTGCTCAGGCAATGGTCATTGGCGGTTGTATCGATCGGTTGGTCGGTCGCGCACTGAGACAGGAGATGACTTGTCCGTCTTGAGCGTCGGCGCATGTCAGGTCGCCACTTGAGTCCAGAGGGCCGCGGCGTATAGCGAGGGGTAGTGACTTCGCGATCGCCAGGAGTCAACCCACGACATCAGTCTGGCCGGTGCGAGCTGCGACGCCGTGAGACGGGAGATCGGCGCGCCTTCCTGCGTCCGTTGAAGCGGCTGGGAGCGGACTGTTCGGGAGAGGGATTTGGGGGTGCTGCGCCAGGTCTTCTCGAGAAATCGCAGTTTATCAAAAGTTAAGTGAATGGTGATATGTTGTGTGATTTACTCCTGTTAAATTTTACTTTTCTTGGACAGTCTCTCGTCCCGAGCTTGCTCGTCTGTCTCTCGTCCGCATTTGTTAGGCAGTTAGTGTCTGTCGTTCGGAGATGCCTCTGTCATGTTTGTCGGATTCAATGTGTTAACGAATTCATTACTTGGAGTGTAACGGCCTAATTCCTGAAATATGTTTTTATCTTGCCTATCATCTTAAGAGGCGGTATATGTGTACTGTAGAACATGTTAACTCGTTTGGCCAACCTTGAATATTTTTATATAAGATTGCATTTCATGCGCTTTTATTTAAATGGTCATTTTAGTATATAAAGTTGCCACCCTTCCACCTTAAGACTTTTCTTAGAAGTTAACATCGAGTTGCACCTTCGGTGGCAAGTTAATCTTTTAATTTTAGTGCTTTGTACCATTTCCATCCCTCCTACGGGGTGCATAGTTTGTATGCTTGTGTGAATTGTTATAACCTTTGGTTTAAAGTAATCTGGTGTGTTGTCGGTTTACACCAGTGTAGTATTTCAGAGGTGGTTGTGAGCGGTCGTGACTACGGCCGTGTCAAAAGGGAGCGGCAAGGTTCTCAGCCCGAAAGCTCATACACTCAAAAATTTGTTTCTTTCTGTCTCTGAAGGAATTATAACTTGATATTTTGAGGGTACTTTCTGCTTACAATTTTAAATCTGTTTCTTAAAAAAAAACGCTTTTAGGAATAAAATTTCCATTTCTGAAAAGCGATTTATTATGGTTTCATCAGTTACTCCGTGGCACATAGTGTGATTAAATCTGTTAATGTTCTTGATGAATCGCTAGTAAATAAAATAAAATTTTAAGAATATTCTTTGAAACTATATCCACGGTTTAATTATATTTGAAGCTGGAATTTGCTGAAGAATTATGCAGTAAACCGAGATGTAGATAAACAGGACCGCAGTTGCAGGAGTTGAATGACACGACCGGCAGACAACAGAAGGTTAGAAGGAAGTTAGAGGTACTCCCGCTGATATGCTGTGCACAGTGGCTTGCATAGTATGTCTGTCGATGTCCAACTTGAGTCCTATTTTCCGTCTCTGGGCAGGCTTCAAGTGCCGCTAAAGTGGCGCTCTAAATAAACAAGTCTGCCGCCTCGTCTCTTGCCGTCCCTCCGCCCCCCTCCCACGCCGGGTTTATCGACGTCGGCGTCAGCGGCGCGACCCGGACTGGACTGCTCTCCTCTCCTCTCCTCTGCTCTGCTGTCGCCCGCCTGCCAGGGCAGTTTCGCCGTCGCCCATCGAACGCGCCGCTTGTTAAAAGTTTGATTGCCGGCAGACTCTTCCGCCCCGCCGTTCCACATTCTCTTTGAAGTCGCTGCATATCGGGGGCGCGCCGCTCGGGGCCGCATTACCGAAACCTCAAGTTCCAGTCCGGTCGCGCTTTACACGCTCGACTCTTTCGCGGTCGTAATCACCACGAAACTGGCGACGACTGAGAGCGGCTGCGCACTCTGCGATACCCTCTCTTCCAGTTTACGAAGGTCACAGATGAGCCATCAATTTTTATACGTACGCTACCTGAGAAACAGACAGTGAAGCGCCCGGAACGGGATGCACTTTCACAGGTTGAGATGTTCTTATTTCACTGATTACAAAATAGAGCCAAACTTAGAAGGAACTTGGTAGTGCGAACCCACTTCGCGAGGTGCCGGGGCTAGCAGTGTATTTAACACTAAATTCTTCTAGAATCTTCATACAGAAAAGATGCTCTAAGCCCCCCCCCCCCTTTTCTAACTCCGACTTTTGCTGCTGCACATGGATTAAGAAGAAACGCGAACTGACTGTAATCGACCCTGCAAGTGGAGTAGAAAAGAGTTTGGCACCTGCAATAATTTAATTTGATAGAAATTAATTTGATAAAGGAAAGTTTCATTAACATAGTGAGAAATGAAAGGGTTGCTTTACTGATCCACAGAATGAAACTTCTGTCCAAAATAACAATTTGATTTATTATGACTAAACTCAAAATAATAAACAAAACACACGAAACATTTACAGTACGTCAAATTGGATACTCAAATAAATGGTGTGAAGGTGAATTTGTCCATAAACTAGCTTGTGACGTTTATGACCAAGTGGTATGTGGAGCCAATTCCTTGCAACTCAAATCTTAAGAGAAACACCCTGCCAACCCAACATTAACTGCTGCTACAGTAGTGAGAACTCAGGTATTGAACATCCAAGACAGAACAACGTAAGAAAAGGCGGGAACAGGCGAGCTTTGCTGAGCTCTGATTATCACAGAGCAAATTCCCTAATCTGCCCGTCTGCAGACATACATTACCAAGCTGTCTTCATAACTGCGAGGACACGATCTGGCGTACCTGAAGCGATGGCTGGTTGCTTCGACGTCCCGTCGTGGTGGTGATAATGCCGCGAGTATAGCCCGAAACAAATTGTCCTGGTCTGGTTATTCCAGACTAAAGACTTCCTATCAATACAAATGCGCCTCTGAAGGAGACGAAGAAGGCTCGCCACACAATCACTGACGGTACAGTGATGGATTTTAACAAGCGAAGTCACACAGTAACGCCCATACAGTCAACTTTAGCCAAAACTGCTCAAGACGTACAACATAGGCCGCTTGTACGCGGAACGCTCGATTGCCAACTGTACTCGGAAAGTTACGTTGAAGTCGAAACTTCAGCAACTTCGTCAAACAGTTACAATTAAATGAAAGTATATTAGACAGCCAATGGAAGGCAGGCTGTCCAGAGCAGCGAGAGCTCAGTCTTGTAACCTACCCCGACCGAAAGGCGAGAGCCGACCCTCTCAAGAGCACCCGTACAAACCGAACACAGAACATTTCCGTCCCCACGACAGTGGCCGTGGTTAAACGTTCCAGTCAGCAAGCCGAAAACCGGTGGAAAATTCCACTAATGCCGACGCGCTACTATTCCACTCATGCAGATACTTGGCGCCAATTTCTGCCCCGATTTTGCTACGTCACGGAGCCATCCCCTGAGCAGGCCAATCACAGTTATGATTTTGCAGAAAACGCGGAAATTTGCCCGCCAAGACTGCCTGGGAGCACAAGTCATTCTCACGCCTTGCTGGTAGCCCGCCATAAAGTATTTTCACTAAGTTTCTCCGAAGTAATGGAATCTGTAGCCCAGCCGCTCTGTCAGGCCCCCACTCTTATGACAATGTGGGTGTCTGGACAGCATCCACTCGACTCCCTCACGCCCGTTGGCTTCATCCTTTCAAGATCAGCAGAACCTGCCTGTCACCGGACCACCTGGGTGACCAGAGACGCTGCGTGGGAAGTCCGCATGTGAAGGAATAGCAACTTGTCACTGCATGCAATTAGAGAGGAAAATCGAATTAGAGTAAGATAGAAATATGAGAGAGGGCTCATGCCACCTCTCAACTTATCATATGACTTTACACCCACTCTGGCCTTGATGCATGCATTCATTCATTCAGTTGGGACTGCTGTCATAATAAGCTTTATTCTCTCGTTACGAAAACTGGCCCAAAACTGTTGTGACGTACCTGCATACTACGGTCACTGGGACAGAGACAACACTCGAGCTGGTGGCAGTTTTGGGGCTCTTGCTGTCCACAGTAGCACCTCAACATGGTTCGAACAGTTCATAGAGGCACTTGCCACCCATGGATGAGCAATGTCCTTGTGAAAAATTGTACCATCTGCGGACACTGCATGTTCCTGATGTACCGCCGTGCCTGTAGAGTTACCTCAACAGTCTCGTGGGACATGCAATCATACCCCGATGGCCAGATTGACATGCCAGCCAGATTGACATGGGGGTCATAGTATTTAATCGCTGAAGGGAAAGCGCTGACTCTCGTCAACTGTCCATGCTTTCTGGTGAGGGTACCACCCTAAACACAGCCTCTTGTGTTGCAGTGTTAATGGCAGACTATAAACGGGGCTGCGATTCCGTAGTTAGGCTGCTGCTATAGTCCAACTATTGCTCGGGGATGAGATGGAATTCTGCACACCACTTACTTAATATGTTATGTTAGTTTACCCACCTCGAACTTAACTTTTGCGGAGCAGAGACTATTGCTTACTGCTTTATATTATAAATGTTAGTGTTCGTAATTTATTTGAAGAATGTACCAGCTGTCTGTGAGATGTAGCTTCGACTTTCAATACAATTGTCTCATGAGGGACTCTGCGCCACTGCTGAAAAGGAGAAAGCAAAACGCCTTCATTTGCTTTGTTGTCACCTCTCCATTCGCTGCATATGACTAATGAACGAGCCAGCTGAACGTGATAGCTGGACTACGGAGACACCTCCCAGCAACCATATGAAGTAGCCTGGAGGCAAAGTAAGTAAGTTCGGACGTGGAAGTTCAAATTCACCTCAAATTTTTGGTCTTATCATTTTCGTGCAAGTTTTCTAGAAAATGTTTAGCTTTTTGGCACATAATGCGTGATTTAAGTCCCTTATCAATATGCTTCAGTAAGTCGTAGCGGAATGTTACGAAAAATGAAATGGAAGGGAATGATAGTAAATGCAGATAAAATCAAAGTGACGTTAATTTCAAAAGATAACACAGACAAAGAACAACTCATTATATTCTATAATAGAAAGATTCATGAAAAAACTATTAAGAACTTCTTGGGCGAACTGAATAAGAGATGCTAAATACAGCTGAAAAAGCAGTCTCAGCGCACCAGCAGGTGAGCAACAAAATAGCAGCGAAGAAAGAGGTAAGTTCAAAAACTAAAATGTAAGTTTACAGTGCAATCATGTCATCAATTACAGTGTATGGCACGGTGAGTTTGGCGCTACAAGAGTAGCACGTAAGTAGTATTACTTCCACAGAAATGGAGTTTATGAGTAGAGAAGTAGGAAAGAGAGGAAGAGATCCACTTCGAAATAAATGGATAACAGGAGAGAGTGGTCAAAAGAAAGTTATGGGTGTGAGGTTGAGGAGTGTCAGTTGAGATGGTATGGGTATGGTAAGAGAATGAGAAAGGAAACAAAAACTAGGAACGACTTCCCATCACCTAAGAGCACAGGGTCGAGAAACTGGGCAGAGGCGTGTAAATTCAGGAGATTATGCGAAAATAGACAGAAATGGAAGAAACGAGGCTACTCCGATACAAGCGTAAGAGGATTGAAGAAGAAAAATAAGAAGAAGTTAATCTACTGGTCATAACTGTCTATGACAAGGTATTATTTCTGCAGCGACTCTTCCTTCTGTAACCTTCACGTTTGCAAACGCCAAACATCGGCTGTATGAAAATGCAGACTTCTGCAGGTAAATGAGCCTGGTGGTTGATAGAACACAAAAGTCCCTATCGATACTTTTTTTTTTACAATTTTGTATGAGCACCATGACTTTGACGTAGTATAGACTGATGGGTCCAAACAGGGGGATATCACTGACTTATATTGTTTCAGTTTACCATGTTCTCAGAATCCTCGTGTCCAGTCAGTTTAATGTATTGCAAACTGAACTCTTTGATATTCTGAATACTGTCGATCATATGAGACGCGAGCGGGGTTTGAAATTCCCGATCTATTCCGACTCAGTGCTCTGCAGACCATCCCGCATACCTATCCGTCAGGCGAAACTCTATAGAATGTCCAGTTGCAACGATAGGGTGATTCTAACAAGTTTTCGTCTCATGTTAAATCAGTAACCGGATCGAAGTCATCTGTGCAGATACTCTGTGACGATAACAGAAGACACAGAGAATGCGGAGACACAAAGTGTTTCTCCAAAACTTTCTGAAAGGAAGAACGCACAGTAGTTCCTCGTAAACATCGTCGCACGAGTGACGAAATGACCAAGGGATACAAACCTGAGCCGGCCGAAGTGGCCGTGCGGTTAAAGGCGCTGCAGTCTGGAACCGCAAGACCGCTACGGTCGCAGGTTCGAATCCTGCCTCGGGCATGCATGTTTGTGATGTCCTTAGGTTAGTTAGGTTTAACTAGTTCTGAGTTCTAGGGGACTAATGACCTCAGCAGTTGAGTCCCATAGTGCTCAGAGCCATTTTTGATACAAACCTGACATCCATCACTCGACAAAGGGATGGCCACTGGATGTCGCCGGATGTGAAGGAAAGAAGGAAAAAAAGAATAAATATTAGATTTAACGTCCCGGCGACATCGAGGTCATTAAGGGGAACCGGAGGTGGTCAAATCCTAAAAATTACAATTTTTTTTTTGCTACCGAAAATTAATTGGAACATTCCTCTTTAATGCAAACTTTGAATTATTGTTCTACTCGCCCTAGAAGTAGCGTTATTACCATTTTCCCTCACGCCTGCAGAGGAAATGGACGGCCGCTGAATGCATCTAACACCCTCCCGTGGCTTCCTGGAGAACTGCTTGGGATTTTCTCGGCCTGTTACGCATACAGCGCCTTATGTTACGCATACAGCGAGTGTGCAAGGGTTGGCTACATTGTTTTCTGTGACAAATATTACCCGTATTTCCTTACAGCTTACTCCTATTTTCCTCAGAATTTCGAACATCTTGCTCCATTTAATATTGTCGTACACTTTTGTTCTGGTTACGATGCCACGTTTTAGTAACCGTGTATATAAGAAGAGGAAGAACGTGGGGAAAAGAAAATTAACACTAATACCAAGTTGCGATGCTACAATGAATAAGAGCGCGGAACATCGTCTCTTTGCTGTTTACCGTTTCGAATTAGTTCAGTGTTGCGCCTGTTGTTGGTAGTATTATACTTCTTGTGTAATGCGGGTAATATGCAGTATGTACAAGAATCAGGGGGGAACAATAAAACCAATTTTTCATGACTTAGCACAGCCAGAATTGTTACACAAATGTCTACACGGAAAGACGCAGAATCCTAAAGAGAGCGTAAACAATTTGATTTGGAAAATTGATTCCTAAAAGGGTGTTTGTAAGCATAAAAACACTGCACTTTGGCATTTATGATACAATAGCAACCTACAACCAAGGGAACAGTGTCAAGTGTCAAGTTCTGAAGGCATTAGGATTTACAGCTGGGGTGAACACTGTACGAGCATTAAAAAATATTGACAGAGAAAGGATAAGAAAGAAGAGAAAGGCATATGAAGTATGGTGGAACAACAGGCCAGAAAAAAAAAAGACAGAAGAGGAAGCTTTTGGAGAATGAAGAAGAAGACCCTGATAATCCATCCTATAGTGCAGGAATGTATTGAGAAACTCTGATAGCCATTTCCCGTAAATTAGAATTTTTCGAATATAAGGAACATTTTCTCAAAATCCACTCAAGCTAGAGAGATGAAATTTTTATAAAGCACTCCTAGTGGTCAAACTTACATTGTAACACAGCCATTTGGCAATATGTTCAGTAGTTTCATTTCAATTTAATTATAAAGCAATTATCTGTAAAAAAAAAAATTGGGTCATTAATAAAAAAAAAAATTGGAAGGAAACTAGAAAAGATACTCCAAGATCCCTCTGTCATAACTGCAATACTAAACCACTCTATACATTAAAAAAAATTTAAATTTTTCTATTTGGTAGTTTATTCATAAATGTTCCTCAAACTTAGTGATTTTAACATGGGCAGCATAGGCACCTGCGGCTCCCCTTAAAGACCTCAAGGATCGGGAAGAAAATCAGCCGTGCCTATTCAAATGAGCCATGCCGGCAGTTGCCTGGAGTGATTTAGGGAAATCACGGAAAACCTAAAACTGGTTGGCCATACGCGGGTTTGAGCCGTCGTCCTCCCTAATGGCTGACAGAATACGAATTCGATTCTACGTAGATTATTGGAAACAACTTGCTTCTGTTCTAGCAGCAGAGTATCGGAAATTTCTGGAGGAACGAAACGTTCCTAATAGCTGCAAAAACGCACAGGTCATTCCCATTCCCATTAAAAAAAAATTATGCCGGGCGGAGTGGCCGAGAGGTTCTAGGCGCTATAGTCTGGAACCGTGCGACTGCTACGGTCGCAGGTTCGAATTGTGCCTCGGGAATGGATGTGTGTGATGTCCTTAGGTTAGTTAGGTTTAAGTAGTTCTAAGTTCTAGGGGACTGATGACCACAGCAGGTAAGTCCCATAGTGCTCAGAGCCATTTGAACAAAAAAAAAAATAATCGGGCAGACGCACGAGACTGTATGCCTGTATCTCTGACGTCGGTCTGTCGCAGAGTTTTAGAATATACTTTATGTTCGAGTGTTAGATGTTTCTGTAGATACTGACATGGGTTCCGGATACAACGAGCGTGTTAAACACAGCTCAGAAAGCCCAGAAAGCAGCGGACACCGGCGCCCAGGTAGACTCTCCCCTGCCGTTTCGCCATTGACTGCGGAAGGCATCCTCCGCGGACAATAGGCGAACTAGTCTTATGTATGGACCAAGGCATCTCAGCCCGGAAGTGTTAAGTGATGACAAAACCGGCCGTGAAAGCCTTCATTCTACGATCAGAACACAGCATGTCACACTGAACCGCGGGAAGTCTTCAGACGTAAATGTAGCTTCGACTGGACCCCAAGGCAGCGTTTTAGGACCATTACTTTTCAGAATATACTCGTAGATAAATGCCATAGTAAATAACGACAGAAGTTCCATGAGGTTGTTTGCTGATGTTGCTGCGGCATATAGGGAAATCGCAACGCTGAAAATCGTAACGAAATGCAGGAAAACCTGCAGAGCATCGACGATAACTGTGTAAGTAGGCTATTTAGGTTTTTTTATTGGTAACGCCACCTCTGTATGAAAATCACTGGCTGTGCTGTGTGCAGTCTGTGGCTGCTTTGCATTGTTGTAATACTCGCCATTGTAGTGTTAGGCAGCTGGATGTGAACAGCGCGTAGCGTTGCGCAGTTGGAGGTGAGCCGCCAGCAGTGGTGGATGTGGGGAGAGAGATGGCGGAGTTTTGAAATTTGTCATGAACTGCTATATTTATATATGATGATATCAAGGTAAATACATTGTTTGTTCTCTATTAGTATCTTTCATTTGCTAACTATCCCTATCAGTAGTTAGTGCCTTCCATAGTTTGAATCTTTTATTTAGCTGGCAGTAGTGGCGCTCGCTGTATTGCAGTATGCAGTAGCTTGAGCAGCGAAGATTTTTGTGAGGTAAGTGATTTGTGAAAGGTATAGTTTAATGTTAGTCAGGGCCATTCTTTTGTAGGGAATTTTGAAAGTCAGATTGCGTTGCGCTAACGAAATATTGTGTGTAAGTTTAAGCACAGTCATGTATAATTGTTTAAAGGGGACGTTTCATAACTGTAGACTGTGTCAACTGACTGTCAACATAAACAAATGTAACGTATTACGTATATATAGACAGAAAGATCGCTTAAGGTGTGATTACAAGATTGTAGATCAATGGAAGCAGTTACTTCAATAAAGTATCTAGGAGTATGCGTACATAGCGATTTGAAATGGAACGCCCACATAAAATTAATTGCAGGTTCAAATGGCTCTGAGCACTATGGGACTTAACATATATGGTCATCAGTCCCCTAGAACTTAGAACTACTTAAACCTAGCTAGCCTAAGGACAGCACACAACACCAAGTCATCACGAGGCAGAGAAAATCCCTGACCCCGCCGGAAATCGAACCCGTGAACCCGGGCGTGGGAAGCGAGAACGCTACCGCACGACCACGAGCTGCGGACTTCATTGCAGGTAAATCAGATGCTAGACTGAGAGCCATTGCGGGAATACTCAGGGAATGAACCCCGTCAGCAAAGGAAGCGGTTTACAAAAGCCTCGTTCGACTAATCCTTTAATACTGATCGTCAGGATATCGATAAGATCCAAAGAAGAGCAGCGCGTTTCGTTACAGGTTCATGTAGTAAGCGCGAAAGCGTCTCACGAGAAGACAATCAAGATAAAATTAGGAAGATTCGAGAGCGCATGGAAACTTACTGGCTATCGTTCTTCCCGCGAACCATTCTTGAATGGGAAACGGGGAAGTGACAATGGTACAATAAAGTACCCTATGCCACACACCGTATAATGGCTCGCCAAGTACACTCCTGGAAATTGAAATAAGAACACCGTGAATTCATTGTCCCAGGAAGGGGAAACTTTATTGACACATTCCTGGGGTCAGATACATCACATGATCACACTGACAGAACCACAGGCACGTAGACATAGGCAACAGAGCATGCACAATGTCGGCACTAGTACAGTGTATATCCACCTTTCGCACCAATGCAGGCTGCTATTCTCCCATGGAGACGATCGTAGAGATGCTGGATGTAGTCCTGTGGAACGGCTTGCCATGCCATTTCCACCTGGCGCCTCAGTTGGACCAGCGTTCGTGCTGGACGTGCAGACCGCGTGAGACGACGCTTCATCGAGCCCCAAACATGCTCAATGGGGGACAGATCCGGAGATCTTGCTGGCCAGGGTAGTTGACTTACACCTTCTAGAGCACGTTGGGTGGCACGGGATACACGCGGACGTGCATTGTCCTGTTGGAACAGCAAGTTCCCTTGCCGGTCTAGGAATGGTAGAACGATGGGTTTGATGACGGTTTGGATGTACCGTGCACTATTCAGTGTCCCCTCGACGATCACCAGTGGTGTACGGCCAGTGTAGGAGATCGCTCCCCACACCATGATGCCGGGTGTTGGCCCTGTGTGCCTCAGTCGTATGCAGTCCTGATTGTGGCGCTCACCTGCACGGCGCCAAACACGCATACGACCATCATTGGCACCAAGGCTGAAGCGAGTCTCATCGCTGAAGACGACACGTCTCCATTCGTCCCTCCATTCACGCCTGTCGCGACACCACTGGAGGCGGGCTGCACGATGTTGGGGCATGAGCGGAAGACGGCCTAACGGTGTGCGGGACCGTAGCCCAGCTTCATGGAGACGGTTGCGAATGGTCCTCGCCGATACCCCAGGAGCAACAGTGTCCCTAATTTGCTGGGAAGTGGCGGTGCGGTCCCCTACGGCACTGCGTAGGATCCTACGGTCTTGGTGTGCATCCGTGCGTCGCTGCGGTCCGGTCCCAGGTCGACGGGCACGTGCACCTTCCGCTGACCATTGGCGACAACATCGATGTACTGTGGAGACCTCACGCCCCACGTGTTGAGCAATTCGGCGGTACGTCCACCCGGCCTCCCGCATGCCCACTATACGCCCTCGCTCAAAGTCCGTCAACTGCACATACGGTTCACGTCCACGCTGTCGCGGCATGCTACCAGTGTTAAAGACTGCGATGGAGCTCCGTATGCCACGGCAAACTGGCTGACACTGACGGCGGCGGTGCACAAATGCTGCGCAGCTAGCGCCATTCGACGGCCAACACCGCGGTTCCTGGTGTGTCCGCTGTGCCGTGCGTGTGATCATTGCTTGTACAGCCCTCTCGCAGTGTCCGGAGCAAGTATGGTGGGTCTGACACACCGGTGTCAATGTGTTCTTTTTTCCATTTCCAGGAGTGTATAAATGCCGACGTAGTTGCGGATGTAGGGATGTCTCCTCCTGCTGGGTACCAGGGTATGCGGAGATTCGCGGAAATGAGATGACCGATATTGCCCCCAAGGAGGCATGCGGTCTTCCGCGCCTATTAACCGAATATCCCTCCTCCTGCGTGCCGTGATGGCATTACTGAGAATGTCTGCAGTGTGTGTATGGTGGTAACATTGGCAAGGCGTGATGGATAAAATGTTGAGGTCAATAAAGTGGGCAGGGCTCACATAGACATTGCTTCCATCTCAGACGTGAGAACGTGCCTGTCTATGATGCTTTCTTGTACCGTACAGTTCGTCACACTTTTAATTGATTGTGTGCGTATGACGACGAGAGTGTAGAAACTGGTTCATTAGCAGACGTCTCCTCAAATGTAAGTGAAGATGTGATGGTTGTGGGACGCATTTGAAGATTTAGTGTCTTGCCTTAGCTTCTGCCTCAGATGAAAGGCGGTAGGTCTTACTGTGTGTAGAGGATGGTTGAATGAGCCAGTAAATGTGATCAGCCAGCCACCACTCCAAGGCTTGCTGCTCCTTAGCTTTTCTTATCTGCTAAACAATCTATTAACTGATTTTAGAATCACTTGAAATAGCACTCACTCGAAACCACCAGGAGTAGCTTCCGGAATTACCTGTATTTTTGTTGCGAAACATGGATTTTGTGTAGCGTTTGTAAATATTACAAGTCATAAATATTTAAGTCCTGTGTAACATACTACTTTTATTTGGAAGATTCTGTTAATTCTTCAATTGCAGAGTTTTAAGGTGAGTGAAATTATGCCAGTTTTTAAAACTAGTTATGTAACCTGTGGATTTACAGGGTGATCAAAAAGTCAGTATAAATATGAAAACTTAATAAATCACGGAATAATGTAGATAGAGAGGTAAAAATTGACAAACATGCTTGGAATGACATGGGATTTTATTAGAACAAAAAAAAAACAAAGTTCACAAAATGTCCGACAGATGGCGCTGGACAGCAAAACTGCTACCGTGACGGGTGAGAGGTACGCCGATATGTTACAGAATCGCATCATCCCCAGCCTGGCTGATAAACACCTGCTGGAACCTAAGATGTTTATGCTCCACCCCAAATTGCTAGACGCGTGAAAGATCTCTTGGCTCTTCGTTTGGTGATGATCGTGTGCTCAGCCGCCACTTCCGTCATGCTTAGCCTCCCAAGTCCCCAGACCTCAGTCCGTGAAATTATTGGCTTTGGGGTTACCTGAAGTCGCAAGTGTATCGTGATCGACCGACATCTCTAGGGATGCTGAAAGACAACATCCGACGCCAATACCTCACCGTAACTCCGGACATGCTTTACAGTGCTGTTCACAACATTATTCCTCGACTACATCTAATGTTGACGAATGATGGACATATTGAGCATTTCCTGTAAAGAACACCATCTTTGCTTTGTCTTACTTTGTTATGCTAATTATTGCTATTCTGATCAGATGCCATTTGTCGGACATTTTGTGAAATTTTGTATTTTTTTGGTTCTAATAAAACCCCATGTCATTCCAAGCATCTCGCTTCCCACGCCTGGGTTCCCGAGTTCGATTCCCGACGGAGTCAGGGATTTTCTCTGCCTCGTGATGACTGGGTGTTGTGTGATGTCCTTAGGTTAGTTAGGTTTAAGTAGTTCTAAGTTCTAAGGGATTGATGACCATAGATGTTAAGTCCCATAGTGCTCAGAGCCAGCCATTCAAAGCATGTGTGTCAATTTGTACCTCACGATCTACATTATTCCGTGATTTATTTAGTTTTCAAATTTATACTGACTTTTTGATCACCCGGTACATCGTCGGTTGTGCTGCATCTTGTACCTTGAAACGGAAGGATGTCTTCTACCATGGAACGCTTGATATTTGTGATTGGACTTAATTTCTCTGACCTTTAAAGGTCTCTGTTAGATTCCTTTCATGCTCTTTTTCTCGATTTATTGTTGTTTACGTCATACATTTGGACCTCTAAATTTACTGTGGTATTCATAAATTTATCTGGGAGAAGGCTGAGCAGTGGAATATGTCATATTGACATATAAACACGAACAACTTGTCATACTACATTTTCCAACATTTTTATATGTGATTCTTATCATAGTGTTTCCTATGAAACCCACATCCCCTTCCTATACGTAGTGTGTATGATTCTTTAAGATACTGTCATCTCCTTCCCTTCTGATGTGAAAGGATGAACGAGTGAGAGTATCTGTAGTTGCATGCACGGTCGTAGCAGAGAAGTTCTGTCTCCTAGAGAACAGTAGGACCGACGTCTGATTAGGTAGCTACGATTTCTAAGGCAAAGAGATTTCTCTCTTTGGTGTGGTTCTGTCCGTCCCTTGTCAAGTTGGTACAGGAAGATACCTCTCTGGTCACTTCCATATGTATGTGTGGGACACCCTCGGACAGGACCCTTGCTGGTCAGTCAGTGGGCAGTTTCTTAAGTGGTAACATCTCCAGGTAAGTGCGTGTTTGGTGACTACGAAGGACAATGAAATTATTAAATTTTCAGCCTAACTGAAATATTAATTACTTTTCTTACAGATCCACATCGAAAATTTTTTATATATTATTTTAAATCGGGATGCAGTGCAATTTCAGTGTTGGTTTCGGAGTGTATTGCGGTAGTAGCTAGGTTTCTACTCCAATAAATAAAAGTGGAAGCACGTTGTAATGACGCGTAATTGTGATTAAAATCATCGCTCTTTATTGTGAACTTGCGTATAAGTGTCTTCTCTCGTTGAAATTCTCGAAATTAATAATTTGTCTTTGTGTTCAACTCACGTGGTGTATGCTTTCCAGTAGCAGCGCCACGTGCTCGTAAAATTGTTTGAGCCATCAGGTCAATACTGTGCCGTTATTAACGCAGTTGGGAAGTTTCTTTTGTAACTAATGTGTCTGGATTCGATTTCGTCATTAAAATCGTCGTGGAATTACACATTTTCTGTAAATGTACTTGTGCACGTGGAACATGTGCTGCAGGAACAAAAGTAGCCCTCAGCTACTCTTTTGCATAATATTTCGCGTATTCAAAGTTAATTAATCCCTATTGCGAACAGTTTTCGTTTTTCACTATTTCTAGAAAGATTTTTGTAGAGTATTTTGGTAAGATTGTGGACACACCGGAACATGTGATCTTTGTCTAAACACCTAATACCAGTCTGTGGTTATCCAATGGGAACACGACTAGGCCAGGAGCGGAATTTCCTTGCCTTAAATAGAATGGATTCGTGACGGTTCAGTTTTTTTATGTACCTTGAACCATCTTTGTGTGCTTGTTTGAATGCGGTATCCCATTCTTTGTTTCCCATTCTTCGAAAATCACGTTTTATGCTAATTGAACCCCCTCTGAGTTACACTTTCCTTCATTAATTCGCAATAGTAAATAAGGCACCAGCTTTGATGCAGACTTAGCATCTGTTATACGTTTTAGTGAACATTGATGGATTTTAAAATAAATATCAAAATTTAAACATATTATACTTTACTTTAATTTTTCCCGTGATTTAATAACTTAAAATAATAAAATCATAAAAAAATGAGCTAGTAGTGTACGTGACTACTCCATAGATTTAAAAATTCATAACAGTAGTAAAACTTTGTCAGTCACCCACGCATACTTTCTACCCTAGGTTCGGAAGGATTTAAAAAGACTAGGCTCATTATAATCCCTTAACAACTTTCTCAGTCTTGGTAATGGAAATTTGTCTCAGTTGCCCAAAGCTTCAATTTCAAAATGTTTTCAATTAGCGACTGGTTTCTGATAATAGTAAGCCCCTACTAAATTTTATTTCACTTACTGGTTGCTGGTCTGTAGTAGATTAATAATATAACGTACAGACTATTAAATATAGTACTGACAAGAATTTTTCGACTGGAACATTTTTAATTTTGAATAGAAAGCTTGTTCCCAGCAACATGATCGTGCTGTACTTTGGAACAGTTTTTCGTATTTGGAAAAAACCTTAGTCTTCAGGAGTATTTTCTGTAGTTACAGAAATAGACTGCAGCGCACATAAAGCGCATGCTGCTATTTCAAAATGAACTAAGAAAATATGTTAAACTTCCATTACATGGCTGGCTAAACGCGATAGTCTGAGAAGCGTTCCAAGAATGTACAGCACTCTCATTTGCATTTGGAAGTAGATTTCAAATGTATACCGTTAAGAGTGACTCTGTGGACGACTATAAGGAAGAGTGATACAGACCAAAGATGGTCTTATGTAGCTATCGGGACGCCTGCATTTCATCTCTTTTAATTTCGACCTAATGCAGTATTTGCGAGGACTCAAATACTGACGTCCCTAAAGGAACAACCACAAAAAATTCGTATTTTATATCATGTTTATTCAGTTTCAGCGTCTATTCGTGGTGTGCTATCCTTGTTACATAAAATTATGTAGTTTGCGAAACATATTTGTCATTTTGGGAGGTAGCGCAGAAATAACAAAGCCTCCAACACAGTACACTCCATTCCGAACCCATGACGGGCTATGCACTTCTCGAAATGAGCCCATTCGCTTTAACGATTATGCTGACCAAATGATTTACCGCGAATTCTTCATTTTTCACAGCGTCCGCACATATGTATTTCACACGTGCCGTTAGCTTTTAACTCTGGAGAAACTTTATGCATCAGGCACACAGTTCATTACACACAATGCCCAACGTTACTATGCGGTAATGGACAATTTTACAGAGACTTCGAAACTGCCGAGTCTCGCAATCGACGTCACGAATTACGCTTTCTCATTAATGCACTGGCTAATGGTAGCCTCATTATCACTATTTTATTTTCGTATTGACCACCTAGGATAGCGTAACAAATTCAGTCTTTTCTTCTCAGATCCCCTACATCATCACATATTGCCTCCTCGTTTCTGTTCTTCCATGTTGTTTCAATCCATTTTTTGTGTCTTGGTACCGTCCTAAACTGAAGACCTTCGTTCTAAAAGAGATCACATCATCTTGATGTTTCAGTCTTTCTTTTCTCATTTTTGTGTTGTACACTAGCGTTGATTTCTTGTTCCAGAAGTACTGTATAATTTTTTTCTTAGCCCATCCTCTTTCTTTCGGTAGACATGTCTATAAAAGCGCAATCTTCGCTTTGCCATTACTTCCGGCATTTAAGTACATCTGTGTACACTTCTTTCTTGTCTCCCCTTTTCCAGTATTCATTTTAAAGTGTTGCAATCACTGCTTTTCAGTGTTACGTCTTTCAACTACTTCAAGTCTGTCCAACTTTTACTTCAGTTTAAAATACACACAGGTTTGTAAGTTTTCTTTCACTAACACTGTACATTACAATTTTAGTTTGTACTCCAGAAGTTGCACTTTTTGTTGGAATTTTTTGCTATTATTATTATTAGTAGTATTATTATTATTATTGTTATTCTTTCCTTTCTCAGACGTTATGTCTGGTCAAAAATGGAAAGTGACGCGGACCTTGACCAAGCGTGACTTCCTATTAACTGTACGGTATATTTTACATTGCGTTTAGGAACTTTCGGGTAATGGAACATGTATGAATAATTACAGACTTCTGTAGTTGTATATATGCGTTTGGATGTAGCTGTATTGCGTTGATATACTGGTGGATATTGTGTGGTATGACTCCTGTAGTTGATAGTATAATTGGTATAATGTCAACTTCATCCTGATGCCACATGTCCTTGACTTCCTCAGCCAGTTGGATGTATTTTTCAATTTTTTCTCCTGTTTTCTTCTGTATATTTGTTGTATTGGGTATGGATATTTCGATTAGTTGTGTTAATTTCCTCTTTTTATTGGTGAGTACGATGTCAGGTTTGTTATGTGGTGTTGTTTTATCTGTTAGAATGGTTCTGTTCCAGTATAATTTGTATTCATCATTCTCCAGTACATTTTGTGGTGCATACTTGTATGTGGGAAAGTGTTGTTTTATAAGTTTATGTTGTAAGGCAAGCTGTTGTACACCTGCTTGTGATGTGATCTACTGTTTCTATTTGTTGTTTGCAAAGTCTGCATTTATCTGTTGTGGTATTGGTATCTTTAATAATATGCTTGCTGTAATATCTGATGTTTATTGTTTGATCCTGTATTGCAATCATGAATCCTTCCGTCTCACTGTATATATTGCTTTTTCTTAGCCATTTGTTGGATGCGTCTTGATCGATGTGTGGCTGTGTTTGATGATACGGGTGCTTGCCATGTAGTGTATCTTTTTCCAATTTACTTTCTTCGTATCTGTTGATGTTATACGGGTGCTTGCCATGTAGTGTATCTTTTTCCAATTTACTTTCTTCGTATCTGTTGATGTTATGTGATCTAAAGGGTTGTAGAAGTGGTTATGGAATTGAAATGGTGTAGCTGATGTATTTATATGAGTGATTGCCTTGTGTATTTTGCTAGTTTCTGGTCGTTCTAGAAAGAATTTTCTTAAATTGTCTACCTGTCCATAATGTAGGTTTTTTTATATCGATAAATCCCCTTCCTCCTTCCCTTCTGCTTAATGTGAATCTTTCTGTTGCTGAATGTATGTGATGTATTCTATATTTGTGGCATTGTGATCTTGTAAGTGTATTGAGTGCTTCTAGGTCTGTGTTACTCCATTTCACTACTCAAAATGAGTGGGTCAATATTGGTATAGTGTAAGTATTTATAGCTTTTGTCCTGTTTCTTGCTGTCAATTCTGTCTTCTGTATTTTTGTTAGTCTTTGTCTATATTTTTCTTTTAGTTCTTCTTTAATATTTGTATTATCTATTCCTACTTTTTGTCTGTATCCTAGGTATTTATAGGCATCTGTTTTTTCCATCGCTTCTATGCAGTCGCTGTGGTTATCCAATATGCAATCTTCTTGTTTAGTGTGTTTTCCCTTGACTATACTTTTTTCTTACATTTGTCTGTTACAAAAGCCATATTTATATCATTGCTGAATAATTCTGTTATCTTTAGTAATTGGTTGAGTTGCTGATTTGTTGCTGCCAGTAGTTTTAGATCATCCGTATATCAAATGTGTGATTTTGAGTTGCTATGTTCCAGTAATATTGTATCCATAATTTGTATTATTTAGCATGTTCGATACTGGGTTCAGAGCAAGGCAGAACCAGAAAGGACTTAATGAGTCTCCTTGGTATATTCCACGCTTAATCTGTATTGGCTGTGATGTGATATTATTTGAATTTGTTAGGATATTAAGTGTGGTTTTCCAATTTTTCATTACTATGTTTAGGAACTGTATCAATTTAGGATCTACTTTGTATATTTCCAATATTTGTAGTAACCATGAGTGGGGTACGCTATCAAAAGCTTTTTGATAATCAATGTATGCGTAGTGTAGCGACCTTTGTTTAGTTTTAGCTTGATATGTCACCTCTGCATCTATTATCAGTTGCTCTTTACATCCTCATGCTCCTTTGCAACAGCCATTTTGTTCCTCATTTATAATTTTGTTCTGTGTTGTATGTGTCATTAATTTCTGTGTAATGACTGAAGTTAATATTTTGTATATTGTTGGTAGGCATGTTATGGGGCGATATTTTGCTGGGTTTGCTGTGTCTGCTTGATCTTTAGGTTTCAGATAAGTTATTCCATGTGTAAGTGAATCAGCGAATGTGTATGGGTCTGCAATGTAACTGTTAAATAATTTAGTTAGATGTGAATGTGTTGAGGTGAACTTCTTTAGCCAGAAATTTGCTATTTTATCTTTTCCAGGGGCTTTCTAATTGTGAGTAGAATTAATTGCTTGGGTGACTTCATGTTGCAAAATTATCACTTCAGACATTTGTGGTATCATCTTATATGTGTCTGTTTCTGCTTGTATCCACCGTGCATGCCTGTTATGTTGTACTGGGTTTGACCATATGTTGCTCCAGAAGTGTTCCATGTCCGTTATGTTTGGTGGATTGTCTATTTTAATGTGTGTGTTATCTATTGTCTGGTAAAATTTATTTTGGTTTGTGTTGAATGTTTGGTTTTGTTTCCTTCTATTTTCACTTTTTTTGTATCTTCTAAGTCGTTTGGCCAATGCTTGTAGTTTCTGCTTCTTTTCATCTAATTGCTCTATTGCTTCTTGTTGTGAGATTTTACCTAACCTTTTTCGTTTTTTGTCTGACATTTCATTTCTTATAAATTGTGTTAGCTGACCGATGTCTTTTCTAAGTTTTTCTATTCTGATCTGTAGCCTGTGTTGCAATGCTGGATTTGTGGGTTTCTTCTGTATGTTGGTTGGTTCTGATCTCTGCCTAGTGTGTACATTTAATGTAGTGAGTGCTCCTATATAAACCAGTAGTTGTAACTCTTCCATAGTTGTATTTTCATTTATTTTGTTGTGTATGATTGTGTTGGTAGTTGTTATTGTTGTTTCGACTTGTGGGTTATTTGGTGGTCTATGCAAGAATGGTCTAATGTCTGTATTTGTGTCTTTGTATTCTATATATGTCAGCTGAAATTTTTCTTCTATATCTAACATGTGTGTCACTTCGTGTTCTATTTGTGCTTATTCTGGTGGCTGTCGTAAGATTTTGTTTTCCTCTGATTGTTTAATTGATACTTGTTGTACTTTGTTTGTTTGCTCTGGGATGTTTGAGTCCATTACTGTATTTTCTTCTTCTTCTGATTGCACATTATTTTGTTCCAGTATTTGTTGTACTTTTTGTTTGATGTTTTCTAATTCTGACTGGGGTATCCTGTTATTTTTGATTATTACACGGATCTGATCAGCTAGTCGTTGTTCTGTTAAAAATTTTAATTCTGGGTATCTGGTAATAAATGTTGTGTATACTTGTAATCTGTATCCAGTTGTGTTGGTTCCTAGGTTTGTTGCTTGGTAATAACAGAATATGAGGTGTCGGTTAACTTCATCTGACCATCTCATCCTCTTTCTTTGTTTTCCTTCTAGGGTGGTTGCAGGAAGCATATCCTGCAAAACACCTGAATTTGGATTTAAATAATTTT
Source organism: Schistocerca piceifrons (assembly GCF_021461385.2). NCBI lineage: Eukaryota > Metazoa > Arthropoda > Insecta > Orthoptera > Acrididae > Schistocerca > Schistocerca piceifrons. The sequence continues at coordinate 56,099,454 of NC_060147.1, forward strand.
CGAGTTGGCTAGCAGTGTCGTTACCATTGTGGGCGGGCATAGGGTTCAAGCGTCGTCCCCGACCATGACGGCGCTTGTCCGAGGCTTCTTTAGTTCTGTCCTGAACCAACTAATCACACTAAAAGGGGGGTTAGCCCTATTAGTGATTTATTCTTTTCGTCGCCTTTTACGACTGGAAGAACATACCGGAGGCCTATTCTTTTCCCGGGCCTCCAGGGGGTTTATTATATTATTATTATTATTATTATTATTATTATTATTATTTCTTTTCTCAGACGTTATGTCTGGTCAAAAATAGAAAGTGACGCGGACCTTGATCAAGCGTGACTTCCTTTTAACTGTACGATATATGTTACATTGCATTTAGGAACTTTCGGATAGTTGAACATGTATCAATAATTACAGATTTCTGTAGTTGTATATATAAATTTGGATGTAGCTGTATTGCGTTGATGTACTGGTGGATATTGTGTGGTATCACTCCTGTAGTTGATAGTATAATTGGTATAATGTCAACTTCATCCTGATGCCACATGTCCTTGACTTCCTCAGCCAGTTGGATGTATTTTACAATTTTTTCTCATTATAATTATTATTATTATTATTATTATTATTATTATTATTATTATTATTGTAAACGATAAGGGTTCGATTACCATCTAATACCTGCTTGGGTTCAGTAGAAAGGAATATAGAAACATTACTTATCACAGAAGATAAGAAAATAAGAAAAACCTACAATTATATCACTCATAGATTTGAAAAAGGTTTCTGTCAATGTTGAATGGAATAGACAATGGAATTATGAAGATAGCAGGGGTAAAATACAGAGATCCAAGGGTTACTTACAACTTGTACAGAATCGATACCGTTGTTAGACGATAAGAAAGGAAAGTAGTATTTGTAGATATTCGGTCTGAGCACCGAGCAGGCAGTAAAAGTAGCAGACGAGAAATTAGGAAAGAGAAAATTCAGGGAAACGACATAGAAAATATAAAATGCAGAGCTGCAATAGCGAGAAAAACATTTCAGTAAATGAGGAATATTCGAACGTTTAATATAAACTGAAGTGATGAGAAGTCGTTTCTGAAACTATCTGTGTGGTGTGTAACCTTGTACGAAAGTGAAATATAGCTGAAAAACAGTACAGGCGAGGAGGATGAAGATGCTTTCAAAATGTGCGGCTACGTACGAATATTGAAGGAATGACTGATGAGAGGGATCAGAATCGAAAAAGAAGGAAACTTATCACCATTCTACTTGAAGTACGTATCGGTCGATAGGACACATCCTCAGGCACCAGGGAACAGTTCCTTGGATAATGGAATGAAGTCTATGGAAGAGGACTAAAAATAATACGAGGAGACCAAGACTTTATGAGGCCTATAGCAAAAAGGGTCTGCAGAGATGAAGGGTCTTGCACAGGACAGACTTATATGGACAGTTGCATTCAACTGTGAAACGGTGACAAAATGAGATCGATTAACAAGCATTAGAAGATTGTGAGCTAGGTCTGCAAGAAAACTCCGATTACCAAAGTCTGATTCTTGTGAGAAGTAAGTGTGTGTCTGATTTGCTTACATTATTTGCTAAGCTATCGTATTTTAACGAAGCAGCCTGCTGAACAGCAAATTTTTAAGTTCTGATTCGTCACATTGATTTAATTTGACGGGAAGTTTCAAATCACTCTTATTGTTGACAAAATAACTGAACTGTTGCATAATAACGAATAATCCCGTTTAAAAGTAACGTGGGGAAACGTTCTTATTGCAGATTTTCTGAAATGTACGTAAGCCTCTCATCACCACCAGTTCTCTGTATTAGTCGTGACAATTACATGCTGTTAATACAGTTTTGATAGCTTAACACTCACAGTGGGCTCAGGAAATAAGAACCGAATTTTGCAGAATCTAATTCTTTTTAACTTTTTTCCAAAGACGTTACTGCAAACCACGTTAGCTTATAGTCATGATCTTTTGCGGGAACTGTGTACCATAGCGCTGATGAATTTCTTTAAGACAACTGTTTCACGTAACATTTATTTACGAACTTCCAGTATGCTGGGGTAGCTGTGGGTGAGCAACATCTGTTAATCAGTACGATGAAAAAACAGTTCAGAGTTGCTAATTTCACTTTTTTTTTTTTAATTCACTCGATGACTAGTGTCGGTCGCATACACATAACTGTATGCGCTGTTACTGTTCCTCAAGCATTTTTGACATTGATTTCATATCTTCGGAAATACCATTTTTCACTACGTTATGATGATCTGAAAATGGGTCTCGGCTCGAAACTAGTCATCGAGTCAATAAAAAAAGTAAAATTTGCGTCTTTGAACTGGTTTTTCGTTGTATTAAAAATCTATTTATCGTCAATAATGAGTCATATACTATTGTAACAACTGACAGGTGTAAATCATGTTTCAGTCCATATTTTGACTAAATGATTTATTTTCTTGGAGGTATGTTTCGTCTATGCAGCCAATTGAACGCAGTTTGTTTGTTGCCGTACGCGTTTTGCTTCATTTATTTGGGAAGCATCATCAGGAGCCTGTAATACATGTTTCCTTTTTTACATACAATAAACGTATTATATGGTAGATATTATATACTGCTATACTACATTTTGTCGTGTCTTTTTTTTTTTTAGGTTAAAATCAACTTTTCTAGCACGAAGTTTTTAATGGGAACATACAGTTCGGCTTTACTTCCGATTTCCAGCGCTCTTAACTCATGAGTGTGGTCGTCGAGATGTATTTGTTAGTTTTCATACTCCAGCTGGCCGATTTCTGACGTTCTTTCACCCACATTTCTCATATCACCTACATCACTTTCCAAAAAAGTAGTTCAAATGGCTCTGAGCACTACGGGACTCAACTTCTGAGGTCATTAGTCCCCTAGAACTTAGAAATAGTTAAACCTAACTAACCTAAAGACACCACACACATCCATGTCCGAGGCAGGATTCGAATCTGCGACCGTAGCGGTCTCGCGGTTCCGGACTGCAGCGCCTAGAACAGCACGGTCACTTCTGCCGGCTATCACTTTCCATTTTGTGATCATTACATATATATATATATATATATATATATATATATATATATATATATATAATGTGTGTGTGTGTGTGTGTGTGTGTGTGTGTGTGAGACAGAGAGATCCAAACACATGAGTTAACAGCCCTCGACATCGTAAGGAACACCGAATTTTAAGTTCACACGACGAAATTTGTGTCATAAAAGTTGTTTATAACCTGAAAGATAAGAGAAGGGCACGACAAAACGTAATATAGCAGCATACTGTATCTACCACGTAATACGTTTATTGTGTGTAAAACGGTAAACTTGTACTACAGGCCACTGATGATGCTTCCGAAATAACTGAAGCGAAACGCGTATGGCAACTAACTGCCTTCAACTGATTGTATAGACGGTACATACCTCCAAGAACTTAAAGCAGCTAAGGGAAAGACGGAAAACAGCAAAAATGACATACAAGGTGAACCAGGAATCCCTCTAGAGATGAATTACGTTTTACGCTCCATCGGCGTGGAGGGACTGTTTCAGAGGCTCTTCCGCGAATGGATCGGCCTGCGCGTTGCCCCCGAGTGCGTATGTTAAGCGTTCAGTAGACAAATCTACATAAGCACTATACAGTCACGTTCAGGTGACCACCTGTCAAAAGCCTGAATGACAACCTTTTGCGACTCACACCGCTGCGAGAAGCGCAGGAGGATAGTCAATGAGATTCTAAAAGTTACCGACAGGGGTGTGGCGCCATGCCGATCCCAGTCCCGAGGCCAGCTGCGCAAGGTTTCTCCGTTAAGAATCGATGGTAAGAACAGCACGATCGAGGTGATCCCAAAGATTCTGTATTAGGTTTAAATCGTGGGAGTTTTGTGGCCAGGGTCTAACATTCTGCGTGGTGTCTGTTGTTCTATATCGTGTCTCCCTACCACTTTCGCGCAACGACGCTCTGAGCGTGCTTTTTAGGGAATTGACTAGTTTAAACCTGGGACCTGTTGCTGGCAAGGAGACGCCAGACCACACATGACATGCAGAATTCAGAAGAGTTCAGTGAGACTAGCGGTGATATAACCAAATACTTAATGATTTCAGCGTCAGCTCCACTGCACTCCCTGTAAAAGAATCTTAATACAAACTAAATTTAGTGGAAGGGGTTCAAGGCTTTCCTATTTTTAGTTAGCTGGTAAAATAACGTCGAAAAAGCAGTTAAGTTTACCGTTGGAAATTTTATTCTACTGACAAAACATTGTTTATAAATTGCACTATAGATAAAAGGAAATGTTTTAATACAGGATGGTAAAAACCAACTGCGTTCAACAAAAATGTGAACGAATATTCCCTGAGTGGGTTTCCCAGTTCTACAATGGATCGAAGGATGACCTATGCCATATCACATCTGTAATCTAGGTTTAAATTACGTTTCACAAGAGAGAAAACTATCAAAATGGTCTACAGTGACCCTCAATTATCTTTAATTGCTTATCTAACTTGTCGTAAATTACAGTGGCTGATGTGGCTTCTCAATAACTATTTAACAGAAAAATCATCTCGTTTCAGATTTTAACTTACGTAGCAAATGTGAATACCATGAGCTTTAATTGACGATCGACACTAGTATTACGTAAAAAGGGGATGTTAGAGATGAGACTTCTGCAGTTCTGAGTGAAGCTTTATGCGCTGTTATGCGGCATCGTGTGCGTTCATTACATTGTCGGTGTTTGTCAGGGGGCGGCGGGCAGCACAGCTCTGCTCTGCTCACTTCGCCGTCTCGGAAGCAAGTCTCTCCTATCTTCTCCTTACTACAATTTACCAAAGTTGGTTTAAAAAAAAACTATCTGGCTGTGTTTTCATCTGACCAATCAGGGTCTCAATGCTAACCTTGAGCTCCGCCTACAAAAATTCTGTCTATCCAATGAGAAACGTTATACTTTTCGTGGTGGGGCAATGTTTTTAAAGTCTGCAACATAACAGAGACGTAAAAGGTCTCACGCTAAAACTTGCAGCTGGTGTGGTCCTTTTAGTGTTATCGTAAGATCTATACTGTTCTTCTAGAGGGCTCTAGCTTTTAACATGGGCTGGGGGGGGTGGTCGCAGCGGTTAGCTGACGACGTGGGTGTCCGTCCCTTATCGTAGGGCCTTCTCGCGTAACACGGTTCTGCTCTCGGCTTCTGTTCTCGTTTCTCCCCTCGGAACTGCGTCTGTCTCACGGTGGGAAGGTATGACATGCATTTAGGCATTCTTGTGTTAGTCTGTGGTATTCAATTTGCTCACTCGTTACTCGTATTACTTTGGTTAATTGAATGTCACGATTTATTCGGAGCTATGTGACATACTACTGGATTTGCTTATCATGTCAGGGTTTTCATGGAAGGTGTTGGATTTGCCTGACACCTTACAAGGGGAGTATGGTAAACCAATCAAGGCGCTCTTAGTACCACGTACATTGCAGGCTGTGTGACACGTTGCATTGTCTTGCTGGTAGATTCCATCATGCTGACGAACAACAAACGGAATGAGATTTTCACTCTGCAGCGGAGTGTGCGCTGATATGAAACTTCCTGGCGGATTAAAACTGTGTACAGGACGGAGACTCGAACTCGGGACCTTTGCCTTTCGCGGGCAAGAAGAGACGATGTGCTGGCTGAAGTAAAGCTGTGAGGACGGGGCGTGAGTCGTGTTTGGGTAGCTCAGATGGTAGAGCACTTGTCCGCGAAAGGCGAAGGTCCAGATTTCGAGTCTCGGTCCGGCACACAGCTTCAACCTACCAGGAAGTTTCAAAAACAAACGGCACGTAATGGTGTAAAGGGCCCCCAATGATAGGGGCATCCTTGTGTTGATCCACTGTGTCTTCCACAATGACGCGATTATTCGGGGAATGCTACGAAAACATTCCCCAGACGGTACCGCTCGGTCTCTGGCCTAGAATCTTCGGAAGACTTCCTTGCAGACGTTTCACGCCGATGAAGCATGAAACGTGACTCATCTTGGAAAGCCAACTGTCATCACGTTTGACAGGGCGACACTATAACATAACTGTGGGAACATAATAAGTAATAAAAATATACATCTACTCTGTTGTTGAGGAGACGCTGTCGGTAGTCTCATCTTGGCGATCAGTTGTTAAAGAGTTGCACGTCTATTCGCTCGTTACATCTGAACAGCCGCCGTTCACTCGTGTCATCTATAGCGCTACGTTCCCACATTTGCCTCGATAACTGCTTTGGGTTGCGCCCTTTTCCCATTCGCGGTACACTTAAACCCGGCGTCGCACGTCCAGTTTCCAGACTTAGCCACTTTGGAAATGCTTCTACCCTTCTCCCGAAAGGTGAACATCATGCCCTTTCGGACTTCATATAAATCACTCCGTTTCCGAATTACAAAGATTACAGTATTTACCGCGTATCCCCCCCCCCCCCCTCGCAACCACGCAACGGTTTATTTACTCTCCACTGCTAGTGCATCCACCTGCCGTCTTTGTGTGGTTATTGCTCAATGATAACGAACACAGGCGGTTATAACAAAGTAACTGGACCGTGTATAAGGTTTAGTACAGCAAGGGCCACGCATTAAATTGTACCAAAGTTAATTACCATCTTGAAAAATTCAATAGAGGTAATTTGCTATTTTTTATTATGTTCCCACTGTTCTGTTATATTGCCACCCTGTCAAACGTGTGTTTCATTAGCAAGCGTACAGTCAGCCATATTTGACGAACCATACCAGGGATACATACTAGTGGATGTTTGGGCTGAATTAATAGCATTCAGTTACTACATTCACAACATTTTTATTTTCGTTTTTTCGTAATAATGTACTGAGAGTTTCGTCAGGCAGCTGCCACTATTTACTGTTCTGAAACAGCAATTTCTTGTGAACTACCTGTAGAAGAAAATTGAACAAAAATTCCATGGACCTGTTTCCAATTAAATAAACTTGCTTTTATACAACATTCACTTATTACAGCCTTTATTATGCTGCAGTTGTAGACCGTTTGTTGCACCTCATTTCTGTTGAACAGCGCATTAGAATCAACTACTATTTCAAAAAAAAAAAAATATTTTGGATCCATGGTTTGCGTGATGCACCCAGTACACACACTACGAATTCGTTGAAATTGCTTGCCTTCAATAAAGGATGCAGTTGAAGCACTTACTCAGCATCATGATTTTGATTTTGGAAATACAAAGACCACAAGATACATTGTAGAGAAGACCATTTGTAGGCTTCTGCTTATTGGGAGCCTTTTGGGCAAATTGTACCCCGTCCATGGAGGGGGCTTCGTATAGATTACTTGTGCGAGTGTTTGGTATCTCCATCAAGTAGGACTGAAGGAAAACACGGGAGGCAGCTTGCTTAGTTTGTCACCAGCAGGTCCCAGCAATACTAAAGTTATACGGAGATGCTCAGTAGACTAAAACAAGAATCCCTGGTGGAAACAAGACTTACTTTCGGGAAACATTACTGAGAAAAGAGCTTCTCCAGTTGATAGCAGAACGATTTTACTGCCACCAACTTACATTTCGTGCAAATGCCACAAATATGAGAGAAATTAAGGCTCGTACAGAGGCATATACGGTATACAGTCGAGTTTCCCTAGCTTTGTTCGCGAGTGAAATAGAAAGAAAATGACTAGCAGAGGTGAAAGGTACACTCTGCGAAACACCACAGGAAGGCTTTTCATGTGAAGTATGTCGGCAGATGTAGATTTTGAGGTAGAAGTACTAAACCTCGTAATAGATGTAAACGTTTCAAGCAGAGTTCCTTCGCTTCACTAAACAGCTATATTTTTCGCAAAGTTCTTAATATCTGGTACACGGATAGTTCGCCGACACAGTTTTACATTTACATCTGGTCAACTTCCTTGCGCGGAGAGCTCTCTCAAAGCTTAAAAATACAATGTTCATTTGTGGTAACGGGAAAAACACAACGTATAAAGAAAATTGTTGTTTTCATAGTTAAAAATAACATTTACTTGAACGAAGAGCCATGAAAATCAAAAGGCACACTGAACGAAACGAAAATGCATTCAGATAAATACGAAAGAGCAGTAATAAAAACAGACCTTAACCGTGACATATCGAAGGATTAAAAAAATATTACCTGGAAAACAGCACTAACATCTCACACATGTTAACACTCCTCACACAGCAGTACATCTACACCGACACTCCGCTTGCCACAGTACGGAGCGCTTAGGGTGGTATCCTGTACCAATACCAGTCATTTCCTTTCCTCTTCCGCTAGTGAAGAGAGCAAGGGAAAAGCGACTGTCTAAAAGCTGTCTTACAAGCCCTACTTTCTCTAATGTTCGTGATCGTTACTCGAAACGTACGTTGGCAACACTGGAATCGTTCTGCATTTATTTTCAAATGGCACTTTATCAATAGCGTTTTCGCGAAAACATCGTCGTCTTTGCTCCAGGGATTCCGATTTGAGTTCACGAACGTACGGGCAACGAATATAGCAGCCCGCCACGGTATTGTTTCGATGTCTTCCCCTATCCCTTTGAGTCCCAACAATACAAAATCAAGTATAATTTTAAAATCTTTCGCAAAAATAAGTTTTTTATCGCAGTAAGCAGTGAATACAAGAAGAAACGGGCATTGAGTCAACCCTGAATTGTTTTAAGGAAATGGTTTCACCGTCGAAAATTTTTCAGAAAATTAACCTTTGTTATCTCAGGAAGCAATGTATACAAGAACTGGCAAATATTAACAATTTTAAAGAGGTGCTTTCACTTTGAAACCACTAGGACACACCGTTTTCGACAACCCTTCATTTCATGTAATAATAAGTAAAAACGAATTCACATTTTTTCTTGACACCATCCCACATCTTGAAACATCCATGAAGTCATAGTATCCGAAACAAATTACAATCCTTAATTATAAGCAAAAATAGGCCTAAAATTTAATAAATCTTGTAGCAAACCTTCATACTGTTCATACTGCCCCAACGGCATCATTTCGAAACAATTCACAAAAGTGTTAGTAGGAACAGCAAACCTAAAGGCTTTTTTTCGTTTTTGGTCCATTTTCTCAAATCTTCAACACACATAACATACCTTATGCGGCGCCAAAGATTTATCTTAATAACGACGTTTAGATCCCAAGCATGACAGATAAACCTTTGTAATGTTTCTTTTGTGTCTTTAATCACAAATTCACCACACATATAACAACAATTGTCACCAGAGTTTTTACAACCATGATTAGACATTGTACTGAGCGCATGTACAGGAAACGGGAAAGGTAGGTTAGGTTGACAGTAAACAAAACACCATGTGTTAACACAAAAATATAATCGACTTTTTTTGCTAGAAAATGTTTTTCAGCAGTGCTACCAACGTCATCTACATTCATTACACCTCAAAGTATTTTAACTATATAAAAGCTGTTAAATTCTTTAAAAAATAGCTTCATTTAATAAATTGAACTGTAAGACGTGAAGAAATGATAGGTGATACAATTTTTTTAAGTATCGTAGTTGGATTCCCACCCTAAAAAAACATAAGAATAAGGTATTTTCAGGAAAAAAGGTTTCCCATCGTTGGCCTGTGTCAGTGATGTATAAGGGCGTGCTGAAAAGTAATGCCTCCGAATTTTTTATGTGGAAACTAACTTTTTTTAAAATAAAACAAACACTGTGCACGACGAATATCTTTATTCTTCAGTCTACATGTTTACTTCTCAGTATAGTTCAACCTGGCTAGAAAAGCATATTTCTTCCAACGATGGACCAGTTTATTAATACCGTCACTGCAGAACGTCTGGCTTTGTTAACGGAGCCACAACCCAACCTCTGCTTGCACTGCTTCCTTACTATCAAAGAGATGTCCTGGAAGGTGGTCTTTAAGTTATGGAAACAGGCGAAAATAGGGTGGGGCCGTATTAACATCTAAAACTGTAACCTGTCGCAATGTACCTCTTCAACCACACACCACCACCTCCCCTTCCCAACTCCCCCCCCCCCCCCCCCCCCAAGCCATAAAAAAATCACAAGCTTTGGGAATTATTATAACCACAACAACAAAACCATAAGATTTAAGATAAACAACAGGCTCTACCGCCCTTCCCCTTAGCAGTGTCGTTTTGCCCCCCAGTTGTGCTCAGGGCATTTGCCTTCGTGACTATGACGTCATGTTTTCAACAACTGCCTTCCACCCTCTACCCCCCCGCCGACCCCCCCCCCCCCCCCCGACCCCCCCCCCCTCCCACACACACACACACACACACACACACACACACACACACACACTTGGTTACCCATTGCCACGTTCACTGGTGCTAGCACAGCGGCAAATTACAGCCATATTGCGATTTAAGGGGCTCCGGAAAGGCTCAAAATCATGAAAAGTTCAATTTTTACTTTTTTGCGTTTTTTGAATCTGCAGACTATTACCTTTTAATAGATATATAATTTATTCAATTCTGATGACTACAACTATTTTTAAATTTTTTTTGAAGTGTGTTCTACATGGGCGTGACCCACTGTGGCGCTGTTAAACTGCTGTCAAATGGTGTTATTATTAACGTCCGTGTTCATCAGGTACATTTTAGTGATGTGAGATAAAGTATGTGTTGTGGCTAACCTGTGATGGTTCAATATATATCGCTGGTGTGATTGTCGATTGTTTCATGTTTATTTACTCTGTCGTTATCTCGAAAATATTCGTAATTAATTCTGTTTCTTGAGTCTCTGTTTTGTTGAAGTATAATAATGAGTAAAAGTAAAGTTATTAGAAATCCTCTGAAGGCTTTTAAGAAAAGGAGAAATGTTGGAAAGCCAAAGGTATGTGTTATTACTGTAAACAATAAAAACGATAACCAAGTGAGTGGGAAAGAAAATACTTCACGAAAGAAGCTTGGTTCAATGAGTGAAAACTATGAATGTTTTATGGGCGAATCGGATGTGAATGAAATATTTGATATGTCGGTTCTCAAAGGAATTTTTTCAAACTGTGTAAGATGTATTCATTGTAGTGAAGTTGGTCTGGAACTCTCCATAATAAAGCACGTAGGATTTGCTAGTGAAATACAACCGAAATGTGATAAGTGTTCATACATGACCACCTTTTGGAACAGTGTTGCAGTAACTGCAACTGAAGAAAATGGTAGCAAAATCTACGAACACAACAACGAGCGATGCTTGCTTTAGACAAGGAACGCCTTCGGGCTGCAAACAGGGCTGTAAAGAGTCTAGAAATACAAGCAAGAGTAAACAGGAGGAGGAACAAGAGGAAGCTGGAGGAGGAGTTTGCAGAGGATGAAGATAATCCATCCTATGGACCTGGAATGCACTAAAAAGTTAATCCAATCTTTGTCGCTCGATTCCCAAAACTTTTATTTTCTCATACTAAATACATGTTTTCTAAGGATCTTCCAAACATATTTGTTTCAAACTTTCTGTAAATGTTACACAGTACCTTCTGCATAATTTAACACAGCCTTTTTCCAAAAAACTGTATATTTTAAAATATATAAATAAAAAATTGCAAAAAATGTTGTGAATTTATAAGCGTTATTTTAACATTGCAAGTATAGTTCGTTCCGGAGCCCCTTAATACACGTGTGCAATTTTAAATCTCCGGTATCGGCGTTTTCCAGTGAGTTTAAGAAACATCCCCCGTGAGGTGCCAGAACGCAGTTCCGGCGCGTTACAGCCGAAATTAAGCCCTAAGATGGGGCCAAGTCGGGACTGTATCGACGATGATCGCGCACAGTGGAACCGAGTTATCTGACTGTTGCAGATGTCGCAGTGCTAGTGTGTGGACTGGCATTGTCATGCTGAAGGAGAGGCTGTCCCACGAATGAACGAACTCTGCGAACTCTGAACTCGATTACAGCACGCTGCTTCTCAAGCAGTGACACAGTTTGAGAGCCTAACATTTCCCGGCGAATTGAATGTTCAAACAACTTACGGGTTTGCTGCCGGGTGACGTCGTCGACCACCGCCGATATTTCGACAGGAGCACACCCTGCCATTCTCTAGGCACATATGCGAGGAGGAACGAATGTGCAAGGTAATTTAATACCTCGGTTCACATAGGAGAAACAAGGAAGATACCATAAACAAAGATGACCAACACCAGAAATATCGATAGTGACTAATCAGCAGGTGAGGTAGCACTTATTCTGTCCCTCTGGGGCCCGTCCACCCAAGTGTAACATTACAGCAGCAAACCCGTAGGTTGTTTGAACAGTGACACAGTTATGTTGCACATCACTATGTTACACATTCAGATTCGATCCCCTCTCGTGGGAGACGACTGCGAAATATGTAGACATGAGAAATGAAGATATGGAATGTTAATAACATTTGTGTTATTTAAATGAGCTTTAAGAATTCTGACGTAAAAAGTTCGGAGGCATTATTTTTCAGCACGCCCTCCCTCATATACAGAGACTAAGAGTGGTCATATCAGACTTTCCTGAGGCACTCCTAGCCAGACGTTTGTCTCTGGTGAACACTCGCCGTCTAGGACAACATACTGGGTTCTGTTACTTAATAAGTTTTCAAGCGATTCACGTATCAGCCAATCTGTTCCTTATGTTCGTACCTACAGTGCCGTGTCTACAGAGGGACACTTTGTGAATTACAGTTACAATATTGCGGTCTATAACCAAAAGCTCCAGTAATTTATAGTCTCAAGAATATCACTTGGGTTTGTTGGACAGGCCTAATTTTACTTCATCTGGGATAATGCCCGCTAACCTTACTTGTAGCCTGCAAAGACTTGACTACGTACTTAACACGACAGCCTGAATGCAAGCATTTCTAAGGGAAAGACTGCACACAACGCCAATGTCATTCCATCAAGGTGAACGCCCACCCAAGCGGAAGTTGTCCCCCATAAACAAGTTCAGATGCTGCCGTCTCGGAAGTTCTTCAATACCGACCTTCAGGAATGGTAGTAGACGGAAAGTACGCTGTGTCCTAAGGCGTCGGTAAAGCTGCGGGTCACCTTTACGAGTTGAGAAGTAATAAAACGAGAGAACTTCGAAACCGAGCGTAACCGAAGAGTGTGCACAGGGAGGATTTAAAGTGGAACACGAACTGTGATTAAACGAGAATACGTATGAGTGTCTACCGTCACATAATCAGAGCAAAACTCTCGCAATTTGCCATAATTGATTTAATGCATGTACGGAAAACCCATATGTAAATACCCACACGGAGTTTCGAATACCACTCCACAGGAATAGCAATCGAGTGCCTCTATCGCCGCTAGACCTGCTTGTTGACATATTTCGTACGGTCAATACCGGACGTAGCTGTGTACAAGTAAAGGATCGGAGTCTTTTTCAGTAGGAGAGTGGTTCAATCCAAATCCCTCCATACAGGGTTACAAGGGAATGGTCCAACAAGACATGTCGAAACCCACCCTGAAATTTTTTACACGGGAAGAAGACAACGAAAGAAACGCACTGTCAAAATTTTAACTGCTATGAGGCTGAAAATTGCCAAATTCGTAGCGCGCCAAGCGGCAGTACAAATGTACACCCCTACTGGCGCTGTAGCGCGAGCGCGCACACACACACACACACACACACACACACACACACACACACACACAAACACAAACACACACACACACACACACACACACACACACACACACACACACACACACACACGCACACACACACACACACAGAGAGAGAGAGAGAGAGAGAGAGAGAGAGAGAGAGAGCCGAGGTCGGTGGTACATTTGTAAACAGGGAACAGGAAACACGACACAACCCGATCGTAATTTGTAAAGGAAGTTTCACTTTACCGTTCGTTGATAGTTTCTCTGACACTGCAGTATACATTTATTATTCTCTCAATTTAGCCACTCAAGTTACATCTATTACACCTTATCAGTTGTCTTTTGGAGTATTCTTAAGTACTGACAACACAGATAAAGCTGAATTAATATTTATTCTTCTTTCGTAAGGCATGCCTGCCAATAGCACAGTTTTTTCTTCCAGTTTCACAGTAATGTGGTATCCAATTAACACTCTCAATTGAGCAATGATGCAATATGAAGAATGTGGTTTCCATTGAAAATCACCTACTTCTCCTGAGGACGTACACTCATTCGTTAGTTGATTTCCTTGACATTCATTCGAATGATATCGACATATCGTTTGAAATTTTTGACGCGTTAGAAGGAACAGGAAATAACTCTGACGATTCCATGAACTGTGTGTTGTGCCAGTAACAGTTCTAAAGAAAAATCCCTTCGAACCCTAAAAAACAATACTGGAACAGCTTTCAGCGACAAAGAAACGGCAGCTAAATATTGGTTAAACAAGGAGGGAAGAAACGTTTGAAAAAATGGTTCAAATGGCTCTGAGCACAATGGGACTCAACTGCTGATGTTATTAGTCCCCTAGAACTTAGAACTAGTTAAACCTAACTAACCTAAAGACATCACAAACATCCATGCCCGAGGCAGGATTCGAACCTGCGACCGTAGCGGTCTTGCGGTTCCAGACTGCAGCGCCTTTAACCGCAAGGCCACTTCGGCCGGCAAAACGTTTGAAGTTATGCAATGAGCAAAGGCGCTTTCGTTTCGTAAAATCAGAGCATGAACTGCACAAATGGAAGAATGAATTACATGAAGTAAGAAATATACTCCGAACGGAAACCCGAAACCGTCTGAATGAAAAACTAGTCGAAAGAGAACTGCTCGTTAGGGGTTAAGCAATGTCACCGACGGGTATCTACGAGACTGGGCCCTCCGAACTGGATCGGCCATGAACGTAGCTGATGTCCAGGCTTCGTCGGCCTGGCTACGCAGGCTCAAGAAATCGTACAGAACAGGAAGTCGCAAAATTACCAAATTTACGTCAGGTAAACGTGTAGAGCGACTGCCAGTTATGGACAATGCTATAGAGAAATTCATAGCTGACGTAAAAACGAAACTTGCTGTTAACCCCGCAACTGCTGTTTATAACGCAGTCGTAAAAGAGCTGCGTGCACACCCTACTTTATCATTCCGGAGTGAAAAAAAAAAAAGACTGAGTCGGTTGCCCAATCAATGAACGCAATGACACATTCATATGCGACAATGCCAGTGATAAGTATTAATGGTTTACTGTTTCTGCAGCTGTATACTTATCTTCAAGAGCCGCAAGGCAAATTAGGAACAAAAATAAAAAATCTACTGTTTAGTTGCAATGAATCTTGTAATCGACGTATCAAAATCTGGTAAAATGGGGAAGAATGATTTTCAACATTTCGTTCGAAAAGTATTTCTACCAGCTGGAGAAAATAAATCATTCCTTTTGTTGGTTTCATGGCCTCGACATAACGACGCCTCTCTTTTTGTGGAGGACGACGAAAAGTCTGCAAATATAATGTGGATTCCGCTGGAACTACTATTGCGATTCAACCTCTCGACGAAGAATCTGTTCGATAGTGGAAGCATTTTCCAGGAAATTATCAGACCGCAATTTCCGATACCTCTCTCTCATTTCAGGTTTATAAGCGGAACAGTACTCTTAAGCTCCAGTCATTTGTGCATTAGCAGTTTTCTTCGCTACGCTTTACGAATCCGATCAAGTATGCCCTGTATGTAGCACAAAGTCCGTAATAAGTGTTCTGTTTATAAATTTCCCCTCAGTGGTAATGAGAAGCCAGGGAAAATGCCAGCCGACATGCAAGGAAAATTTTGGACCTGTGCTTAGGAGAGGTGGAGATGAAATTCCATGTAAAGTGCACAATCTACACGCATGCCACGCTTCCATACAAATTAACACACTTAAATTCTTCCGTCCCTGCTCCATTTTGCATACTCCGTCAAAAACAGTGCGCTCGCCATGCAAAATAATCCCCACTGAATAGCGAAGTTTCGCATTGTGGCTGTAACAAGATAGAGTTGTATCCTGTATGAACTCAGCGTTCATATGTAATGTTCGCTACCTCGTGTTCTCTTCCGTTCCTTCTAGTACAAGCGCTTCTACCCATAGACAAGCGAATGATAGTGAATTTTCTGCAAATGCTCATTCGCACGTGTTCGCTTCCGTTCGCTCCATTGTAAACCGGATAATTCTGCTCCGCGGAGCTGTGTGAGTGGTTCGCTAGGGTATTCTTCACTTGGCAAAAATGTTTCATTTCAATATTTTTTTTACAAAATACTTGCAGTGCCTCTCAGCAGCTAAAAGTTTGGCAGTGCATCTTTTTCGTTGTCTTCTTCCTGCGTAAAATATTTCGGGATAGGTTTCGATATGTCTTATTGGACCATTCCTTTCTTAGTTCTCTCATGATTTTTCTGAATGTCAGACTGGAAATGGAGGGATGATTCCTCTGAACAACACACGGAAAAATTTCCGTCTCCGTCGTTCCAACATTCCATTTTTTATGTCTCCAGCGTCCTCCACATCGACTGGACATTAAGCCGTAATCTTCCCTCTGCGTACTTTGAACGCCCTTAGCGAGAAGATGTGGCGTGGAAGCGCTATTCCACTCCCACTATCAACAGAGGTGAACATGTCACATATGTACAGCGCATCACCAGGAATAAATCTCACGAATATGGGTAAGTTTACAACGATGAAACTACATCTACATCTACATTGATACTCCGCAAGCCACCCAACGGTGTATGGCGGAGGGCACCTTACGTGCCACTGTCATTACCTCCCTTTCCTGTTCCAGTCGCGTATGGTTCGCGGGAAGAACGACTGTCTGAAAGCCTCCGTGCGCGCTCTAATCTCTCTAATTTTACATTCGTGATCTCCTCGGGAAGTATAAGTAGGGGGAAGCAATATATTCGATACCTCATCCAGAAACGCATCCTCTCGAAACCTGGCGAGCAAGCTACACCGCGATGCAGAGCGCCTCTCTTGCAGAGTCTGCCACTTGAGTTTATTAAACATCTCCGTAACGCTATCACGGTTACCAAATAACCCAGTGACGAAACGCGCCGCTCTTCTTTGGATCTTCTCTATCTCCTCCGTCAACCCGACCTGGTACGGATCCCACACTGATGAGCAATACTCAAGTATAGGTCGAACGAGTGTTTTGTAAGCCACCTCCTTTGTTGATGGACTACATTTTCTAAGCACTCTCCCAATGAATCTCAACCTGGTACCCGCCTTACCAACAATTAGTTTTATATGATCATTCCACTTCAAATCGTTCCGTACGCATACTCCCAAATATTTTACAGAAGTAACTGCTACCAGTGTTTGTTCCGCTATCATATAATCATACAATAAAGGATCCTTCTTTCTATGTATTCGCAATACATTACATTTGTCTATGTTAAGGGTCAGTTGCCACTCCCTGCACCAAGTGCCTATCCGCTGCAGATCTTCCTGTATTTCGCTACAATTTTCTAATGCAGCAACTTCTCTGTATACTACAGCATCATCCGCGAAAAGCCGCATGGAACTTCCGACACTATCTACTAAGTCATTTATATATATTGTGAAAAGCAATGGTCCCATAACACTCCCCTGTGGCACGCCAGAGGTTACTTTAACGTCTGTAGACGTCTCTCCATTGATAACAACATGCTGTGTTCTGTTTGCCAAAAACTCCTCAATCCAGCCACACAGCTGGTCTGATATTCCGTAGGCTCTTACTTTGCTTATCAGGCGACAGTGCGGAACTGTATCGAACGCCTTCCGGAAGTCAAGAAAAATAGCATCTACCTGGGAGCCTGTATCTAATATTTTCTGGGTCTCATGAACAAATAAGGCGAGTTGGGTCTCACACGATCGCTGTTTCCGGAATCCATGTTGATTCCTACATAGTAGATTCTGGGTTTCCAGAAATGACATGATACGCGAGCAAAAAACATGTTCTAAAATTCTACAAGAGATCGACGTAAGAGATATAGGTCTATAGTTTTGCGCATCTGCTCGACGACCCTTCTTGAAGACTGGGACTATCTGTGCTCTTTTCCAATCATTTGGAACCCTCCGTTCCTCTAGAGACTTGCGGTACACGGCTGTTAGAAGGGGGGCAAGTTCTTTCGCGTACTCTGTGTAGAATCGAATTGGTATCCCGTCAGGTCCAGTGGACTTTCCTCTATTGAGTGATTCCAGTTGCTTTTCTATTCCTTGGACACTTATTTCGATGTCAGCCATTTTTTCGTTTGTGCGAGGATTTAGAGAAGGAACTGCAGTGCGGTCTTCCTCTGTGAAACAGCTTTGGAAAAAGGTGTGCGCCGGTATCGTTTAAATAAACACACTGAGGAAACGAATTGAAAATTTAAAGCTGAAGTAATTTATATTAGTTTCTTATCGGATAATGGAAACTTCCAAGGATCAATGAACGTCAGGAAGTATTCACATACCATGGGAAATCAATACGACAATAAAGTAATTTCGCGAATTGCGACAGTGTAAAACAGCTCTTTCATCAGAAGCACCCGAATTGCCTTAGATGTCCTAGGAGAACAGTTCATACTAAAATATTTCGCCCAACACGATAAAATGGAACGTGGATGATGAATAGGGGAACAGCTGACCTGCCTACGGTACTGAACAGCTAAGCCTCTTCGCGGTGCATGGTTCAGAGTTGCAGGTTACCGGTCTCAGGACTTCCAGGAGCGACGGAATTTTGATTTTGAATGTTTCCCGCACGCCGTTCGTGAGTGGAACCGTACAGAGACAGCTTGAAGGTCTGCAAACAATCTAAGATGGATACTCAGATTGTCTCCAATATCGTTAATATAGATCAGGAACAATAGAGGACCTATAACACTTCCTTCGGGAACGCCGGATATTACTTCTGTTTTACTCGAAGACTGTCCGTCTATTACTACGAACTGTGACCTTTCTGACAGGAAATCACGAATCCAGTCGCACAACTGAGGCGATACTCCGTAGGCACGCAGTTTGGTTAGAAGACGCTTGTGAGGAACGGTGTCGAAAGCCTTCTGGAAATCTAGAAATATGGAATCAATTTGACATCACATGTCTATAGCACTTATTACTTCAGGAGTATAAAGAGCTAGTTGTGTTTCAGAAGAACGGTATTTTCTGAATCCTTGCTATAGGTCAATAAATCCTTTCCTTCGAGGTAATTCATAATGTTCGAATATAGTATATGTTCCAAAACCCTACTGCAAATTGACGTTAGTGATATAGGCCTGTAATTCAGCGGATTATTCCTATTTCCCTTTCTTGGTACTGGTGTGACTTGAGCAACTTTCCAGTCTTTAGACACGGATCTTTCTGTGAGCAAGCGCTTGTACACTCCTGGAAATGGAAAAAAGAACACATTGACACCGGTGTGTCAGACCCACCATACTTGCTCCGGACACTGCGAGAGGGCTGTACAAGCAATGATCACACGCACGGCACAGCGGACACACCAGGAACCGCGGTGTTGGCCGTCGAATGGCGCTAGCTGCGCAGCATTTGTGCACCGCCGCCGTCAGTGTCAGCCAGTTTGCCGTGGCATACGGAGCTCCATCGCAGTCTTTAACACTGGTAGCATGCCGCGACAGCGTGGACGTGAACCGTATGTGCAGTTGACGGACTTTGAGCGAGGGCGTATAGTGGGCATGCGGGAGGCCGGGTGGACGTACCGCCGAATTGCTCAACACGTGGGGCGTGAGGTCTCCACAGTACATCGATGTTGTCGCCAGTGGTCGGCGGAAGGTGCACGTGCCCGTCGACCTGGGACCGGACCGCAGCGACGCACGGATGCACGCCAAGACCGTAGGATCCTACGCAGTGCCGTAGGGGACCGCACCGCCACTTCCCAGCAAATTAGGGACACTGTTGCTCCTGGGGTATCGGCGAGGACCATTCGCAACCGTCTCCATGAAGCTGGGCTACGGTCCCGCACACCGTTAGGCCGTCTTCCGCTCACGCCCCAACATCGTGCAGCCCGCCTCCAGTGGTGTCGCGACAGGCGTGAATGGAGGGACGAATGGAGACGTGTCGTCTTCAGCGATGACAGTCGCTTCTGCCTTGGTGCCAATGATGGTCGTATGCGTGTTTGGCGCCGTGCAGGTGAGCGCCACAATCAGGACTGCATACGACCGAGGCACACAGGGCCAACACCCGGCATCATGGTGTGGGGAGCGATCTCCTACACTGGCCGTACACCACTGGTGATCGTCGAGGGGACACTGAATAGTGCACGGTACATCCAAACCGTCACCGAACCCATCGTTCTACCATTCCTAGACCGGCAAGGGAACTTGCTGTTCCAACAGGACAATGCACGTCCGCATGTATCCCGTGCCACCCAACGTGCTCTAGAAGGTGTAAGTCAACTACCCTGGCCAGCAAGATCTCCGGATCTGTCCCCCATTGAGCATGTTTGGGACTGGATGAAGCGTCGTCTCACGCGGTCTGCACGTCCAGCACGAACGCTGGTCCAACTGAGGCGCCAGGTGGAAATGGCATGGCAAGCCGTTCCACAGGACTACATCCAGCATCTCGACGATCGTCCCCATGGGAGAATAGCAGCCTGGATTGCTGCGAGAGGTGGATATACACTGTACTAGTGCCGACATTGTGCATGCTGTGTTGCCTGTGTCTATGTGCCTGTGGTTCTGTCAGTGTGATCATGTGATGTATCTGACCCCAGGAATGTGTCAATAAAGTTTCCCCTTCCTGGGACAATGAATTCACGGTGTTCTTATTTCAATTTCATGGAGTGTATATAATTGCTAAATATGGAGCTATTGCATCTGCACACTCTGAAAGGAACCTGACTGGTATACCATTTGGACCGGAAGCCTCGCCTTTATTAAGTGATTTAAGCTGCTTTGCCACGCCGAGGATATCTACTATGCTTCTCATCTTCGTAGTTGTTCTTGACTGGAATTCGGAAATATTTACTTCGTCGTCTTTGGTGAAGGTGTTTCGGAAACCGTGTTTAATAACTCTGCTTTGGTGGCACTGTCATCAGTGACTCCACCGCTCTTATGGCGCAGTGAAGGTATTGATTGCGGCTTGCCTCTGGTGTGCTTCATATATGACCAAACTCTCTTTGGGTTTTCTGCCAGAATCCGTGACAGAGTCTCGTTGTAGACATTATTAAAAGCATTGAAGCATGCGCTATATTTCGAACTTTGCCAATCTTCGAGATTTCGCGTTCCTTTAAATTTCGCATGTTTTTTTCGTTGCTTCTGCAACAACGATCTGACCCGTTTTGTGTACCATCACTTATTAATTTATGTGGTATACATCTCTCAATTGCCGTCGATACTATCTCTTTCAAATCTTTTCTAAGCTTACGTGATCAGATCGGAAGGAGTGGAGACTGTCTCTTAAAAAGGTGCCAAGAGCATTTTTATCAGCTTTTTTAAATAGATGTAACTTGCCTTTCCTCTTGATGACTGTGGATGTTACGGTATTCATTCTAGTAGCAACTGTGTTATGGTCGCTAATCCCTGTATGACTTATGACACTCCCTATTTGTCCAGGAATATTAGTTGCTAAGCGGTCAAGTATGCTTTAGCAAGCATTTACGCTTCGTGTAGGCTCATGAACTAATTGTTCAAAATAATTTTCTGAGAAAGCTTTCAGTACAATTTCGGATGACGTTTTGTGCCTGCCACCGGCTTTAAACGTATAATTTTTGCAGCATATGGAGGGTAGATTGAAGACGGTACCGACTATAACTGTATGAGTGGTGTACCTATTTGAAATGAGACTCAAGTTTTCTTCGAACTGTTCACTGTTCAGTAACTGTATCTTCTGAGTCGTGGGGAGGGGGGGAGGTCGGTAAAACGATCCAATTAATAGTTTAGTCCGATTGTCAAGTATAACGTCTACCCATATTATCTCGCGGGAACTATCTACTTCAATTTCACTACAAGGCAAACTATTTCTGACAGCAATAAATACTCCACCACCAACCATATTTAATCTATACTTTCTGAACGCTGTTAGATCTTTTGAAAAAATTTCGGCTGAACTTATTTCCTGTTTTAGCCAGATTTCTGTACCTGTAACTATTTGAGCTTGAGTGCTTTCTCTTAGGGCTTGGAGCTCTGGTTCTTTCTCAACGCAGCTACGACAATTTACAACTATAATACCGATGGTTTTTAGGACTACCTTACTGTGTTTTACCTGCTCCCTTTGGCAGAACTGAAGCTGTGAAGACGGATCGTGAGTCGTGCTTGGTAGAGCACTTGCCCGTGAAAGGCAAAGGTCCCGAGTTCGAGTCTCGGTCCGGCACACAGTTTTAATCTGCCGGTTAGTTTTACACCCAACACAATTTGCAGACAGTATCCACTTTTACCACTGACTGTTCCCGCAAAATTTTGTGGCTGTATGGCACAGAGTTCTGGCAATACGAAGTCATAAACTTTGAGATGTGTGGAAAATGAAACGAGTAAACAAGACGGAGATGGAACACAGGATGCACAGAGGTAGTATGCTATAAAAATTCTACTTTCAACACAATAAAAATGATGAATCACGGCTGGCACGCATTTGGGATATTCCCAATTGCGCCATTTCATAACGCTGGAAAGGAGCGCAGTTTGGTCAAGGAAGTCTTGTGTATCGTTACTTGTCGAGATAGTACATGAACGGGAGAAGAAATACCTTTCTCGGTCCCCACACCTAGCATTTCTTCAGCGCAGCGATGTGTCCATAGAAGCCAGCCCCAAGGTGTAAACGTTTCGACACGGTTAGTCGGCCACCCACCTGGCGTGCGACATCGACACTTATTTGTGAGTGTGGAGCGAGATCGGCAGGAAAGTATAAGACAAAGCGCACACCGAACTCCCTCTGCTGCCCACGAGACATTAAGCATATTGCACGAGATAGGACTCTGCAGTGCCTATCGGGGACGCGAGAGAGCGGTTACGGTAGTGAAACCAATTCGTTAAGCAAACGTGGCGGGATTGGAAGACTGCTGACCACTCGTAACACCTTAGACCGATTCCGTCATGAGGTCGCATAGCAAAGCCTCACTGCAGGTGAACATAAATATCCGAACTAGCTGGCCTACAGGCCGTCTATCAGTAAGATTCTCTGCCTCCAACGTCGCAGTTCGTAGTAATAGACGGCTAATCATCGAGTAAAACTGAAGTGATATCAGGTGTTCCCCAGGGAAGCGTCCTGGAACCTCTGCTGTTCCTGATCTATATAAATGAAAAAAATGGTTCAAATGGCTCTGAGCGCTATGGGACTTAACATCTTAGGTCATCAGTCCCCTAGAACTCAGAACTACTTAAACCTAACTAACCTAAGGACATCACACAACACCCAGCCATCACGAGGCAGAGAAAATCCCTGACCCCGCCGGGAATCGAACCCGGGAACCCGGGTGTGGGAAGCGAGAACGCTACCGCACGACCACGAGATGCGGGCTATATAAATGACCTGGGTTACAATATGAGCAGTTCTCTTAGGTTGTTCGCAGATGATGCTGTAATTTACCGTCTAGTAAGGTCATCTGAAGACCAGTATCAGTTGCAAAGCTATTTAGAAAAGATTGCTGTATGGTGTGGCAGGTGGCAGTTGACGCTAAATAACGAAAAGTGTCAGGTGGTCCACATGAGTTCCAAAAGAAATCAGCTGGAATTCGATTACGCGATAAATAGTACAACTCTCAAGGCTGTCAATTCAACTAAGTACCTGGGTGTTAAAATTACGAACAACTTCAGTTGGAAAGACCACATAGATAATATTGTGGGGAAGGCGATCCAAAGGTTGCGTTTCATTGGCAGGCCACTTAGAAGATGCAACAAGTCCACTATAGAGACAGCTTACACTACACTCGTTCGTCCTCTGTTAGAATATTGCTGCGAGGTGTGGGATCCTTACCAGGTGGGATTGACGGAGGACATCGAAAGGGTGCAAAAAAGGGCAGCTCGTTTTGTATTATCACGTAGTAGGGGAGAGAGAGTGGCAGATATGATACGCGAATTGGGATGGAAGTCATTAAAGCAAAGACGTTTTTCGTCGCGGCGAGATCTACTTACGAAATTTCAGTCACCAACTTTCTCTTCCGAATGCGAAAATATTTTGTTGAGCCCAACCTACATAGGTAGGAATGATCATCAAAATAAAATAAGAGAAATCAGAGCTCGAACAGAAAGGTTTAGGTGTTCGTTTTTCCCGCGCGCTGTTCGGGAGTGTAATGGTAGAGAAATAGTATGATTGTGGTTCGACGAACCCTCTTCCACGCACTTAAATGTGAATTGCAGAGTAGTCATGTAGATGTAGATGTAGATTCCCGTTCTGTCACGCTCTGTGCCCCTAATAGTCTCGCTGCCCGGCCGAATGACAGCAGATCTGTAACCGTGGGTAACCGACGCCGGAGTCCAGGACGGAAACTGCCACTGACGGGTAGTCAATAGCTCCACCAACATAGTTCCAGATCGATGCTCTGATAGTTCGGCATTGTATGGGGCAGGTGGGCTGCCTCACAAGCGGGCCAGGACCAGCGTATGTAACGACACGAGACTTCACGCCACCAGACACCGATGTCCATCCGATTAGACAGCACAGGCAGGGACCAGAGAGGGACAGAGAGCCGCCAGGGCGGCGCGTAAGTCGCTCACACACGCACCGCAGTAACGCCCAATGCGCAGTAGGGATGGGAAAAACCGACAGGCTAAAACCCATACAGGTAATTCAGTTCTAAATTATAATAGTTATTTTTTTGGTCTCGGCTGTAACAGTTCTTTTGCTAATAACCGTGAGAAAAACCCTGTTATTAGGTTTTCATAGCAGCGGTAGTAAAAATGTACTTTTTTAATAAAACTTCATTTTACTTTATTTTACAGGTCCGTCTTGATTACATTTCTTTATTTTTTTATTATGAACAGTTTCGGCCATTGGCATCTTCAGATCATAAATTATTCTGCTATAATATTAACGTCCAACTTTCGGAAACGCGTAATACTGGTTCTTAAAATTCCCGTATATAAACAGACTATACAATAAATGCTGGTCATTGGATTAATTCGTTACTGAAATTCTAGCTATTGTAACTGTTCCTTGTAAATGTTTTACTTTGGAAAATAACTTTACTGCTTATTCGGTTTTTTTGGCAAAAAGTCAATAGTAATCAAATTCCTGTTAAAAAGTAAATAAATGAATTTGATTACAGAAAGGGTTTCCCATTCGAAGTAATTAAAAAAATAAAAACAAAAAAATTTTACGCAGAGATGCCATTAATATGAATTAATGAAAGAGAAAGGAAATTAAGGCTTATTATCCGCCTCTTAAAAGGCTTATCTGTCTCTGCAGCACTTTTTTTAACTGTCCTCTTCATTTCCATACATGAAGAACATTCCATATATATGGTCGTATTTTTTAAAGAGAATGTTCTCGGTCGTCCACTTTCTTCTGCATGATTTTGCCTTTAAGAGTATCTAGCAGAAGAATATCGTGTTTAAATATCCAACACGTTTTGCTTTGCTCTGGCCTATAATTTACAGTGGTTATTTCTAATCTCCTATTTCTTGTAGAAGCGTCTAATTTCTTCTTCTTCTTCTTCTTCTTCTTCTTCTTCAGTGGAGCTAGTTATCGTGATTCTCCTCCGAAACCATGTTTCCGCAGCTTTATCCTCGTTTGCTAAACACACACACACACACACACACACACACACACACACACACACACACACACACACACACACACGAGCGCGCGTTTCTTATTTTGGAAGCCGCTCTTGGCCAGTTTTATTCTTCTCGCAATTTCCTTGCGGCATCTACTGTTTCTCATAGAGAGCTACCGACCAAGTGTCCAAATAGTGGTGTGATCATCGATTATATCATGATTTTTACTTTGAAAGACTTAGAATCTATGTGACAACACTGGTGATTTTTGTAGTAGTACACGTCTCATTACTTTTAGGGAAAAGCAGCTGGTGGTGAACAGAAGAAGATTTGCTTTTCCTTTATTTACCTATTTGTTTGAAGTTTCGCCTCTACATTTCTTGAAGCATATAATACGAAAGTCTGAGACAGTCTTGGAGTTTTTTTAATTTTTGTTCGATGTCCTCGTTTATTAGTGGAAATATTCGGAATAAAATACCAAAAATGGGTTACTGCAGAAACGATTTACTTTGAGCGATTTTAACAGTCAAGTTAAACTGTACGTGGAAAAAAAAAACGGTTATACCCGAACAGCGGCTGTTTAACCGATAACCACCATCCCTCATCCCTAATTCGCAGCCCATCTGCCGCGCAGGACCGATGACCATCGCAGTCTGGTCCCTTGAATCCCACAAACCCAACCATCTGCCGCGCAGGAAGCGCCTAAAGATTGTCGTGTAGGCAACCCGCCAGACCAGGATTCGCCAGCCTGTGCTTCGACTGACTGAGGTACCTACGGCAGCCTTGAGTCTACCAATGATGACAGCAGGTTCCACTACGGCCTACGTAGCATACGGCCGTCACTGCGGCCACAGCTACGAGATATACACTTAAACTGAGTAGAAGGAACACACAGAAAATGTTGTGGGAAGGCTAAGCATTGGCTGCGTTTTATTGGCAGGACACTTAAGAAAATGTAACAGATCTACTAAGGAGACTGCCTACACTACACTTGTCCGTCCTCTTTTAGAATACTGCAGCGCGGTGTGGGATCCTTATCAGATAGGACTGGCGGAGTACATCGAAGAAGTTCAAAGAAGGGCTGCACGTTTTGTATTATCGCGAAATATGGGAGAGAGTGTCACTGAAATGATACAGGATTTGGGCTGGACATCAATAAAAGAAAGGCGCTTTTCGTTGCGACGGAATCTTCTCACAAAATTCCAATCACAACTTTCTTCTCCGAATGCGAAAATATTTTGTTGACACCGACCTACATAGGGAGAAACGATCACCACCATAAAATAAGGGAAATCAAAACTCGCACGTAAAGATATAGGTGTTCGTTCTTTTCGCGCGCTATACGAGATTGGAATAATAGAGAATTATGAAGGTGGTTCAGTGAACCCTCTGCCAGGTACTTAAATGTGATTTGCAGAACATCGATGCAGATGTAGAATAATAACTAATACTGTTATAAACGTCAAACGACGCCCCACAGGTCCTCAGGCCACATATACTGACGAAACGTAGCAGTTTCCAGCCCGGCAGTGGAAGACTCTCATAGTATTATGTTTAGCAACTGAACGCTACTGCTAGTTCCGAACATTCGAACTGGTAATGTGGCTAATCCCGTGCTAAAACCGAAAACAATGGTCATTAACATTCATCACGGCTGGCGTGGCCTGGTGGGAGTAAGTAGCTGATGGCTTTAACAGTAAACAATTCGTCAAGGGTCCTTAGCTGAACGGATTTCGAAGTAATTCCGACGAACAGAAGAAGGATGTAAACCACCAACACTTGAAGACGGCATTGCCGTCACTTTTACACTACCTGAAGAGCTTTCCAGCAGTCTTTTCTCTTTTATCAAAATATTCACGTCTGACACACGTTGTTTGATATTCTCGATTTGGGTTAGGGTGACTAAGGGTATACAGGTAGCTACCAACATTGTAAGTTGTGTTTCACGGAATGTTTCAAATCACAATACTGATTAGGCTCACTCTGTAATTTTCTACACGTATCTGGGTGTCCAGTGAATGGGTACCAAAACTGCTCTTACGGAAAGCTCTCACAAGAAATTTAGTACGTTGTGACACATGTAGTTGGTAACTGACAGCTCAGAAAAGCTAAGTGTTCCCTGAGCCAAAGTGGGACAATAGTATTGTAACATTGATAATACTGCGGTACTATTTTGTTTTATGAGAGCACAGATACCTACTGATATATCGGTCACTGATTATATTGATAAACATACAGAGTTTTTTCTTGCTATGAGAAAGGCTGTATTAATTGCTCCTCCATTGCCTGCTACTGCATGAACAATTCAACGATCCTTCAGTACTGGAGGAAGTGTAAAATTGTTGTTGTATTCTACAATCAGTGAGAATACGTTTTGTTGCTGCACGAGGAATTGTTCACAGAAGAAAAGTCATTGAAAAATCAGGTTTTACGAACTCAGTTATTGACAAATCCAAGCAACAGCCTCCGCTATTGTTATTCTCCTACCATCAAGAGCAGTTGTACCATTACATTTTGTGTAGTTACATATATCCAGGTATACATATATCCAGGTAAACATTGCAACTGAGGCAGTTGTTAATTTAAAGTTAATATTTATACAGTTGCTGACAGGGCCGCGAAATGTTGAAAATATTAGTTTCATATCGCATATGGTTCTTCACAGCAACTCAATGAAAAGAAGACAAATTACATTTCAAGTATTTACGAGACATCTAAGTCGTAATTGTAAGTGACCCCAATGGCCAGGAATTCTTCATCGTCATTCATCGCCAAATGCTTTGTTCATTAACACTGTTAACACGCCCACCAAGCAGCTCTACTGTAACTGTTCCAACGCTACGACCGGCAGCAGTTGGAAACATGACGTCATAGTCCCGGTGACTACCGACTTGGTGTCGTTATGTATCAAACAGAACTAGGGAGCCAAGTGACATCGCTACAGGAAGAGATGGTAGAACCTGTGTATTATTTTGACAGTAAGAAACTTTATTTTGAAAACATGAAGTTCCGATCATTGTAAGTTTTATCGCAGGTTCTCAAAAATCGAAATTTGCCATTCTTATGAGTGGACTGTGTGGGACTTAGCTTCCACGCCAGAAATTTTAGAAATAAAGCACTGGGACTATATAAGTATAGGGGGCAGATAAAATAGGCGAATATACCAACAAGAAGGGAGTAAGAGAACAGAATTATTGGCGACAAAGTCTTTACTCTGTAACAATTACGTTATGAGTTATGCCATATGAAGTGCGCTGTCAGTTACGAAATTTGTGTCTTACAAGCTAACCAAGCAATGCTTTGTAATTACTGCATATGTATTGGACATGGATATACGTCTTAATCTGACGTATCCCTGGGAACTGTGTTAGGACGCAAATTTCGGCTGCTCTTTGTGACTTCGCCCACTTCGAATGTGTGGAAATCGAAATTCTGCTAAATTATGCATAAATGGGAAGAAACGCTGTTACTAAAGGTCCCTATAAGTTCTTGACAAATTTACGTCAATTTTTTACACGGTACTCTGACAGACACTTCAGTCATAAATCAGTAAAAACCTTTTTGAATGTACAACCTCTTTTATTGTTACTGAAAACAAAGCGTTGATCCGCTTAAAGTTAGCGGGTGAATCTGTTATAATCATTCATGTGACGGTGATGATGATGAGCAGCTATCTCATTGAAATATTGTAACAACTTTCACAACGTTACCCGACGCGAAGACCTTACCAAGGCCTGTACTGCGCTATGGCAGTGAAACCTGGACAATTAAAGCGATAGATTCGTGAAGACTAACACACACTGAAATAGTCATCAGACGAATAGCTGGTTGCACCAAATGGCATTACAAAATGAAGGAAGATGTATCGAAGGAATCTGAAATAGAACCCATCACACAATGTATTGAGAACTACCCAAACAGTCTGAGGGAATATTTCCAACGAATGACTACAAACAGGGTCCCAAAACTTATGCTTCACTGCTACCCGAAAGGTATAAGGTCGCTAAGTCGACTATTCGAACGATAGCAAAACAACCTTTCAACGAGACCATAAGAAGTGAAAAGGACTAATACTTGGAAGAATATCGTGATTATATTACGATTTACGCTGAGACTTGCACGTGGTTCGATCAGCGAACTTGGGCAATGGAAGCCTAGGGGAATTATTAGCACTTAGTTGAATTTTGGAAAGCATTCTGTCATTGGAGCACTGCGATCGGTACAAAATGTTGAAAGTCTTGACTGCGGTTTCAGATTTTTTACTTGTTCGCAATCGGTTTCAGCCCTTTCCTCAGACCATCATCAGGCGTTTCACCGCCATTACGGCTGCTGGTGGCGGCAGACACAGCGAGATCCGTAGAAGCACGGTTGCAGTGACAAGCCTAAAGATGGTCTGGGGAAAGGGCCGAAACCGTTTGCTAACAAGTAAAAATCTGAAAACGCTAACCAGGTTTTATTTGATTTTTAACTTTGTTGAATAATGTGTGTTAGACAGACATGACAAAAGACTACTGCTCTGACACTGTTCATACTACTTCGTCTGAAAGGAACGTTCAGTTTGGCTGGATTTTAAGTTGACGTAATAAACATCCGCATGGCAAGGAAAGCGTTTCTGAAGAAGAGAAATTTGTTAACATCGAGTATAGATTTTAATGTCAGGAAGTCGTTTGTGAAAGTATGCGTGTGGAGTGTACCCATGTATGGAAGTGAAATATGGACGATAAATAGTTTAGACAAGAAGAGAATAGAAGCTTTTGGAATGTGGGGCTACAGAAGAACGCTGAAGCTTAGACGGGTAGATCACATAACCAATGAGGAGGTATTGAATAGAATTGGGGAGAAGAGGAGCTTGTGGCACAACTTGACTAGAATAAGGCATCAAGGGATCAGCAATTTAGTACTGCAGGGCAGCGTGGAGGGTAAAAGTCGTAGAGGGAGAGCAAGAGATGAATACAATAAGCAGATTCAGAAGGATGTAGGATGCAGTAGGTACTGGGAGATGATGAAACTTACACAGGATAGAGTAGCATGGAGAGCTGCATCAGACCAGTCTCTGGACTGAAGACAACAACAACAACATCAAAAACAGCAACAACAGCAACAAAGTTTTGTGAAATCATAGATGTTGCAGTGTGTCGCCTAAAATAATTTTTCTATAGTTGTCCGCTTCGTCTAAAATTTCAGAAACTTACAACAACAAACTGCAGATCTACACCTAAAGGGAACAGCCTATTACAGTGGAATGCAAATACCCCTAATATGAGGAGGAGGAGATTAATGTTTGATGTCCCGTCGCCCAAAGAGCCATAGTGATCAACGTTTCCGCGAGAAGGAGTAAGTTTCTTAATTTTGCTACTGGATCCGGTGTGTCATCTCCTATTCAGATAACTTTTTAAATGAAACTTCAATCGTGTAGCATGACATTGTAATGGAACACGTAAAAATAAAGAAATAAATAAATAATAAAATAAGGGAGAGTGGGTGACTTCGATCCGGCGGTGAATACGAGGTATCATTATTTTCCTGAACGGGAATGCAGTCTAGTGGCTGTTTATGAAGTCCTTTTCCGCATGATGGAGCAATCAGTTACTGCTGAGGTAGTATAGCGAACTAACGTATGTTTTGTCACCATTTGTCATAAATTGTCATAAATTTCTACTTTAATTTTAAGAGGTAACATCCACGGTTTAATTTATTATTAAATGCATGAATAATACGAACAATTTTCATATGTCACCACATCCAAGGATATAGTATTTAAGAGAATGTATAGCTTGTACGTTCTAGTTTCAGATTATGCCTAAATTGCGTCATTAAGCTCGCTATAGAGATTACATGTAGTAGAAAATTAAACATATTACTACTGCAATATTTTTCACCCACTTCACCGTCATTTTGCGCCATGTTCGGGTAAAATGGCACAGCGCAACAAGTAGGGCACAAATTGTGTCATATAAAAAAACTACCACTCAAAAGTCATATTACCCTAATACTGGGTTACGGATGCGTCCATGAAAGTTTAGGAACATATTACAAGATTTTAACTATACAACATGGCGATTATTAATAAAATTCCCTTAGATGCGCCAAATTTGCGAATCCTCCGCTAAAACTTCAAGAAATTCGACGTTAACGAGAGGGCGACCATGACGAGATCCTGTAAACCAATCGTAAACATTGTTTTCTGAAAGTTTGATTACTACAAGTTGACCGAAGCAACTACAGGTCTTTCGTAAATTCGTAACAATTCACCCAACGAAAATTTCCTTAGTTTCATAGTCTCACAAGTCTGTTTCCTTAAACGTCCACTGCAAATAAAACGTTCGTCCAATTCGTGAGATGTCAGTGTTTTAACAGTGGTAAAGGACAAATCTTTAGAACTCTCTTGATGTTACGACTAAATAGCACCATCTATTGGACGTTCGTAAAGAGAAGGTGGTGCCAGCCCATATAGGTTGGGTCGCGTAGAACTTACTTCGAGAATGGTTCGAGATATGTGAACGAGGGTTTCACTGAATGGTAGTATATGTGATTCTTCTGTGTGCGTAATACTGTTGACTACTGTATCAACCGAGATACCGTTTACTTCCTGGCATTCCACAAAGAACAGACAGTGCTGACTATCACACACGTATGAAATAAGTCGAAATTTGAATATTGTTGGTATTATTGATAACACGATTCGTTATGAGCAGCAACGATGGTCACCAGTCTGTCAAAAAAAAATGATTTTATCAATGTTACTAACACGCTATCCCGGAACGAGGCGCCAGTTGCAGTGAAGATCAACTAAATTTGATTTTGAATGTTTCGCGTAAGTGTTAACCGAATTTAAAAGTTTGACATCTTTTCAGTAAGACGTACAATTTTATTTTCGACATTCATAACTATTCATAACTATTTCCGACATTCATAACTTTACCGTCTCCTTTGCTACTAACATTGTTCGCAAGGCATTTCGCATACCGTATCTACAGATACCACATAATCTAATTATGTACGATTTTGTGGCACACACCCCAGGAGATATGACGTCAACAACATCAGGATTCGTGAAAAACGAGGTTTTGATTAAAACGAAGCACAGATTACAGACACCATATTAATTCTATACAGGGCTATTACAAATGATCGAAGCGATTTCATAAATTCACTGTAGCTCCATTCATTGACATATGGTCACGACACACTACAGATACGTAGATAAACTCATAAAGTTTTGTTCGGCTGAAGCCGCACTTCAGGTTTCCGCCGCCAGAGCGCTCGAGAGCGCAGTGAGACAAAATGGTGACAGGAGCCGAGAAAGCGTATGTCGTGCTTGAAATGCACTCACATCAGTCAGTCATAACAGTGCAACGACACTTCAGGACGAAGTTCAACAAAGATCCACCAACTGCTAACTCCATTCGGCGATAGTATGCGCAGTTTAAAGCTTCTGGATGCCTCTGTAAGGGGAAATCAACGGGTCGGCCTGCAGTGAGCGAAGAAACGGTTGAACGCGTGCGGGCAAGTTTCACGCGTAGCCCGCGGAAGTCGACGAATAAAGCAAGCAGGGAGCTAAACGTACCACAGCCGACGGTTTGTCAAATCTTACGGAAAAGGCAAAAACCAGAATCCTTACCGTTTACAATTGCTACAAGCCCTGACACCCGATGACAAAGTCAAATGCTTTGAATTTTCGGCGCGGGTGCAACAGCTCATGGAAGAGGATGCGTTCAGTGCGAAACTAGTTTTCAGTGATGAAGCAACATTTTTTCTTAATGGCGAAGTGAACAGACACAATGTGCGAATCTGGGCGGTAGAGAATCCTCACGCATTCGTGCAGCAAATTCGCAATTCACCAAAAGTTAACGTGTTTTGTGCAATCTCACGGTTTAAAGTTTACGTCCCCTTTTTCTTCTGCGAAAAAAAACGTTACAGGATACGTGTATCTGGACATGCTGGAAAATTGGCTCATGCCACAACTGGAGACCGACAGCGCCGACTTCATCTTTCAACAGGATGGTGGTGCACCGCACTTCCATCATGATGTTCGGCATTTCTTAAACAGGAGATTGGATAACCGATGGATCGGTCGTGGTGGAGATCATGATCAGCAATTCATGTCATGGCCTCCACGCTCTCCCGACTTAACCCCATGCGATTTCTTTCTGTAGGGTTATGTGAAAGATTCAGTGTTTAAACCTCCTCTACCAAGAAACGTGCCAGAACTGCGAGCTCGCATCAACGATGCTTTCGAACTCATTGCTGGGGACATGCTGCGCCGAGTGTGGGAGGAACTTGATTATCGGCTTGTTGTCTGCCGAATCACTAAAGGGGCACATATCGAACATTTGTGAATGCCTAAAAATACTTTTTGAGTTTTTGTATGTGTGTGCAAAGCATTGTGAAAATATCTCAAATAATAAAGTTATTGTAGAGCTGTGAAATCACTTCAATCATTTGTAATAACCCTGTATTTCACAGTGAGAGCTCTTAGCGACTTCGCACAAACTGCAAACGTAACATCAAACCTTGCCTAAACGTTTTTCCTCTGCATACTTCACACCAAATATGTAACACCTTTGTACAGTACTCAGATGTTTCAAGACGTTTTACACGTCGGACTTCGATTCTTCAAGGAATCGGGGGTGTACTGGTCATTTATCTAAGCTCTCCGCAAATTTCAGTCTCCCACTGCAGTGAGCTCCACCCCGAGTGGTGAGGCAGCTGGAGACAAGATTACGGACTTTATTGCCGAACCGCAGCGTTGTCACAAGAAAAACACCATGCTGTGGGTAAACGGTGCAATGACACTTGCTAGGTGCAGCTTTAAAGATATAGGAAAGATAAAAAAGGAATCCATGCACTACAGCAGATATACTGTTAGATAAGATGGATGTGACTGCCTTTTTTTGTTTTTTGTAAGTCGGCAGAAAGAGAAAAATCTGTTGTGTGTCTCGATGAAGACAGGACAAGAACATTTTTATCGCTCCACCGGTTGTAACAGTTTCCTGAATAAGATTGTACAGGGTGATTCAAAAAGAATACCACAACTTTAAAAATGTGTATTTAATGAAAGAAACATAATATAACCTTCTGTTGTACATCATTAGAAAGATTATTTAAAAAGGTTTTTTTTCACTCAAAAACAAGTTCAGAGATGTTCAACATGGCCCCCTCCAGACACTCGAGCAATATCAACCCGATAGTCCAACTCGTTCCACACTCTATGTAGCATATCAGGCGTAACAGTTTGGATAGCTGCTGTTATTTCTCGTTTCAAATCATCAATGGTGGCTGGGAGAGGTGACCGAAACACCATATCCTTAACATACCCCCATAAGAAAAAATCGCAGGGGGTAAGATCAGGGCTTCTTGGAGGCCAGTGATGAAGTGCTCTGTCACGGGCTGCCTGGCGGCCGATCCATCGCCTCGGGTAGTTGACGTTCAGGTAGTTACGGACACATAAGTGCCAATGTGGTGGCGCTCCATCCTGCTGAAATATGAATTGTTGTGCTTCTTGTTCGAGCTGAGGGAACAGCCAATTCTCTAACATCTCCAGATACTGTAGTCCAGTTACAGTAGCACCTTCAAAGAAAAAGGGACCAAAAACTTTATTGGCTGAAATGGCACGTTTAATACACCACCTATCAGGAGGTTTAACACCATACTTCGTTCGAAATGCACGCTGAACAACTGTCGTCGATTCACTTCTGCCGTACTCAATAACACAAAAAGCTTTCTGTTGAGCGGTCGCCATCTTAGCATCAACTGACGCTGACGCCTAGTCAACAGCGCCTCAAGCGAACAAATGTACAACTAAATGAAACTTTATAGCTCCCTTAATTCGCCGACAGATAGTGCTTAGCTCTGCCTTTTGTCGTTGCAGAGTTTTAAATTCCTAAAGCTGTGGTATTCTTTTTTAATCGTCCTGTATTTTGGGTTCGTAGTGAAGGGAAACACAGTAGCTGTCTATTTATTTGACAAACAGTTGGTCTCACAGCATCGAGATAGGAGTTTCTTTGATTGGGTGACACGTTCAACAATTAGCAACATCTACGGCGGCTCTATGCGAGACGCCCACCGCAGCAGAAGGAAGAGGTAAAGTTCCCCACTAAGAAGAAAATACAGCGAAGTTTATTTCAGATTGGTTTGATGGTGTCTGTTCGGCAGGCGGCTGTAAAAGCATTTCATGAACTTTCAGTTTTGACTTCACACTTAAAAAAATCAGAAAACATTTCCAATTAAAAACTCTAATTCATTCTCCAGCCAATAGTAAAAATAAATAAATATAACACAAGGGGGCACCATGGTATTAGGGGCAACGAAATTGTTGACGCTGTCCTTAATAGCGTCATCCACCATGGGAAGAAGATGTACGAACATGTTACACAGGCCTTCTGCAAGACGTAAGGCGACCTTGTGGAAAAGTGAGTGGCGCCTGCTGTACCAACACAGTGGGGTTTTATAGCGTTGTACCATGAAGTGCTACTCCATTGGTCTGTACCACGGAATGTTTCTGGTTATGTTCCGATCCCGCTTAAACCACGGGACAGTTACGGCTGCATCTGTATGGGCTACAACTGGTTGACTCACCCCTACGTGATTGTGGCGCTTTAAGAGGACATGGAACACATCGTTTTCGGTTGTCCTTTGCGACGAGACGCGACAGCCGAACTGATGTAGTGCATGGTCCCTCACGGACAACAGCTTCCTACGCTTCTGACGTCACTACTTGCAGCGTATATACAAGTTTTCTGCGACTGAACACATAAGTCAGTAACTGCTGCCTATACAACAGATGTAAATATTCAGTGAGATTCTTGAGTGTAGGATAAGCAAGGATATAGCGGCCAGGGCAGATAAAGTGACCGCTTCGTTTTATCCTCTTGGACGCTG
The DNA here is from genome assembly GCF_021461385.2 of Schistocerca piceifrons. Classification (NCBI taxonomy): domain Eukaryota; kingdom Metazoa; phylum Arthropoda; class Insecta; order Orthoptera; family Acrididae; genus Schistocerca; species Schistocerca piceifrons. The sequence goes on from NC_060147.1 coordinate 56,135,846, forward strand.
CTGCAGCCTAGTGGCGAACATTTCAACAGTTCAGGGAGACTTCTGTCTTTTTTTCCGACAGCGATAGCTGCCCGCTTCTCTCCATTCAAATATTACGCTTTCTTCAACGTCTCGTGTAATTCAAATGACAAATTTATTTGCATTTGTTACTGATGTGTGTATTATGACAGTTAATTACTGAATTCTGGTAAAACGATATATTTTAGCCTTTGAAACCACATATTTGTTAAATGCTTGATAATGAGGAGGTCCCATACTCCGAGGAGCGTAGGGGAAGATGCGGGAGACCCGCACCGCCGTACTAGTCAATTTGCCATTGCCTTCCTCCGACAGTAATGGGGATGAATGATGATTATAAAGACGACACAAGACTACCCAGTCATCTCGAGGCAGGAAAAATCACTGACCCCGCCGGGAATCGAACCCGGGACCCGGTGCGTGGGAAGCGAGAACACTACCACAAGACCACGAGCTTCGGACTATTAACTGCATAGGTTACGTAATTCCGCACTCAGATAATACATAGCGTAATGGCGATCGCTAGCCAGTCGCCTGACAACAGCAAAGTAGTCCAGTGGTCAGTCAGACCACATAATTTGTAGTATATTTAACTTGGCTCAGAGTAAGGGTACTGATATTAATACGAGAGTGTTTCCTAAAGTAAGTATTTTAACGCATTAGTGTATTACCAACTTCGAAAAAAGCTATGTTCTCTTTTTTAATGAGTCTGTTAAAGGCTATCAAATTCTTTTAGAAAAACACTACATCAAAAATGGGATACGCAAGTTAAGAAACAGGCATTGGATACTGCAAGGAAAGAAATGATGTCCTATGCTACAGCAGCCGAACTACTCAGTGTCTTAAGAAACACACTTACAGGACGAGTTCTTATAAAAATACTGTGATGCTACCAAATACAAAAAGAGTCTTGGGTGCTTCAGAAGTGTATTCAACGAACAGCAAAAGGAAGAACTCCTTTACCATTTTTTTGACAATGAACGAAAACATTATGGCATATCAGTAACTGATTTTCACCACTTGGCACTTCAGCTTGCTGGGTGGAAAAATGTACCGGAAGTCCGTCACTACAGCGACAGAACTATTCAGTGTCTGAAGAAACATAGTTAGAACTTAAGTTCTTAAGAAGATGAACAATTGATGCTACAGAAGCCAAAAAGATTCTTGTGAACCTCAGATATGTTTTCAACCAGGAGAAATATACAGACTTCCTGCATCATATTTTTGAGATGGGTCGAAGATACTGAGGCGTTTCAGCTTGCTGAGCAGAATAATTTATCACACCCGTTCAACGAAGAAAAAAAGATGGCAGGTGAGAATTGGGTGATACAGTCAACGAACAGACACCGAAACATCAGTCTTAGATAACCAAATTACCCTTCACCTGTGTCTTATTTTTCGTATCTCTCTCTCTCTCTCTCTCTCTCGACACTTTTTCACTTTTTGCTACCTACCAGGCAAAGTGACCTCTTTTAGGATTTCACTTAAACTCACTTTCCCAGTAAAAAGGAGTACTTGAACAACATGAGAACTTAACTGTGAATGTTTCCGCGGCCGGTATCAGTTGATACAGAAGTTTTCTACAGCATCATAGTGTGCGAAATTACAGTGAAAAACTCTTTTATGCCAATATGAGAACAGCTTTATAGTTACGGAAAGTAAACACTTTATACAGATACATTTAATATGCTTATATATCACATGATGTCAGAGAAAAACAACGATCTCCTTTTGGATGGCCACTTTAAGATGCTACCCCTTTAGTGTGAGATCGCGTGATTGGATATGCCTTTTAATTTGTAATTTATCGTGTATTGGAGCCTGGCTATGTGGGCCATCTCGTAAACGCAAATAGCCGAGATATTCGAGGAGAAATTTTTTTCGCAGTTGTGTCATACCGTTCTGTAATGGCATTAGAAAGTTAGTGAAGAGACGAGTACAGTGACATAGCGCTCATTAATTTTTGAGTTGAAACTTATTTCGCAAAAAATGCGAGAAGTTTTCTAAAATTAAAAGGTACAGCACTCCGAATAGGCTACTGCACTGTTAACAGCCCCTACTAGATTTCTCAAGTGAGGCTACGTCGCTGAACGCAGCAAGAAGAGAAGCCTACGCTACTAACGTAACATGTGTTTCTTCCTGGGCCTACTTTGTAAGACACAAATGCAGCGATAAGCTAAGATTGTTGGAAATAGAACTACTTGCTCACTTGTAGTGCAGAAGAAGGGACTGAGAAGCTCAGTTTTGAATGTGTGTAAGTGATCATGTTTCAGCGTATACCGTATCTGAAAACCAATGAACAATCTAGAGGCTTGTAGTCAACAACGGCGGAGCTTGGCATGTGAGATCAAATACGCGTTGTTAACATAACGCAGTAGCCGATTCCGACCACTTTGCCTCATAACATAGGACATTTGTCGGATCCTTAGTCGAGAAGTTTCAAGCCGACATCAAAAAACCGTTGCCTCACTCTACTCGTCTTTTTAAGTGCTTTCGAATGGCGTTGAAACAAATACATAGCCTCTTCTCCTCTACATACACTATGTGACTTGCATAAGTGCGTGTATTATTATCTGTGGAATGATAACATGTACACAAATCAGTGTCTTAGTTACTTTTTCTCAGCGTTCAACATCTTCGAGCAAACACGTAGCGTCATTCACTACCTGATGTTTTCTGCAGGGTCATAACTGCATCAATGACTGGACTACACCTGTCAGTAGAGACTAAGCGTTTCGCAATCGCGCGTCTCCTCTGTGACACTTGACCTGCTGCCCAGGGGAAAACAAACGTTAATGACATGCTCTTGCCGCATGTGCTTGGAGCTACTAACCAACCTGAAATTACTCTATTCCTAATAGCTACAATTATTAGACTGCAAATGAAGTAAGTACTGATTTAATGTTCCTCAATAGATTGTCGTCGGTCACCGATAAAAATATCTGTACTTGTCCCCTTTTTACACTGAACACATAGGCTAATCTTAGGAACTACTGCAGGGATATTGATCCGGTTTTGATTAAAGACTATTCACGAGGAAGGTTCGTGTACACAATTTCGTAAATTTTTGTGGAAAATGTCTGAACTATGATGAATATAAGTGCACTGGAGCTGTGAAAACGTTGGCATTGCCATCTCGCGGGACGGCAGCCGCAACTCCCGACGAGCAGAATCCGAGTTTGGCCTGGCGGTTTAGAGCGTGCCTGAAAACCGAAAGGTCGGGGAATCGAATCTCGATCGGACCACGAACTTTTCATCTTATTTTAACATAGTATTCACTTCTGGTCAATGTTGATAATCGCCGTAAGCCAAACGTGGTTCTCTTCCCGTATTAAATATAGATCTTATTTTCCGAAAAGGGAATCGAAGTCAGGTTGGTGGGCTTACTTCTGCGAGGCTCCCGATTAAGTCTCGTGGCCCGTCGTAAAAACCACCATCACTTAGGTAAATCATATTTTCTTGGAAATAAAAAGATAAAAAATGAACGATAAAGCGGTGTTGGAAATAGAAAATATGCGCGATCGAATCCCATTCGGATCACGAATTTGTATCTTTTTTTTTTTTTTTTTTAACCTAGCAATCAACTCTCAATTATGTAGATATTCACCAGAAAATAAACGTGTTCCGGATTCGACATTAAAATGTGTGTCGCCTTTTCCCGTTGGATAACTGGTTAGGGACATGCAAGTCGCCGACGTCACGTCCAATTAAAAGATTTGTACCAACACACTGAGTCACACGGAACTATTATTACCTCAATTAGTTGGTTTGTTGGGTGGTTAGTTTGCGGGAGGTCATTGGTCCCATCGGATGAGGGAAGGATGGGTAAGGAAATCGGCCGTGCCCTTTCAAAGGAACCATCCCGGCTTTTTCCTGAAGCGATTTAAGAAAATCACGGAAAACATAAATCAGGATGGCCGAACGCGGGTTTGAACTTTTGTCCTCCGGAGGAATGCGAAACAGCAAAGTTCATTTGAACATATAAAAAAGCCGAAAGAAGCAGTACAACTAACTACGGCAGCATAAGTATTCTGAATACTGCTTACAAAATCGACAGCAAACTAGTTAACGAGACGTTATGAAATATCATTCATGTAATTTTAGTGGAGGGACGAGTAGGCTTTCAAAGGAAAGATCAAGCACAGACGAACTTTCCGCAATGAAACAAAGGAAACAAAGAATACAAAAAAAGAGAGGTGGGAATTTAATCTCGAATTTAAGCTACCATTTGTGGATAAAGCAATGGACAGAATTCGCGGGGATAAGGTAAGGACAACAATGGAAGAAAGTGGAATCCATAAACATCTTATCCAAGTCGCAAAAAGGCTACATATGAACAAGAAAACTCGAAATGTGACAGGTAAAGAAATAAAACTTGACATACAAGCAAATCAAAGAGTAGAACAAGGTTGTAGTTTGTCACCAATACTATTGAGTATCTATATAAATGATAATATCAGAGAATGGAAAAGAGATAGAATACCATCAAGCATCAACATTGGGAGGGTAAACATATTGACAATCTGACAATATAAATAAATCTAAAACGGTGACCTTTTTAGGTGTTCACCAGGTACTAGCAAAAATGGTCCTCAATAACAAACCGCTAGAACATTTAGCCCATTTCAAATATTGAGGGTATGATTTATCACATGAAAAGATACGAATAGCCAGCACAAAACTATAACTTATTAGCGAGTATGTGGCACAATGAGGACAACACTTAATGGTAAAACAAGAAAATATACACAGATTTTATAGCCATGGCACATCCTACATTATTATATGTCGAGTAAAGCACGACGCTGAGAGGCGGAGATTTATGGCAACTCTATCATCAAAAATGAACTGTCTAAGTTGTGTCGAAGACTGCATTAGGGTAGGCGAAATTAGAAATGAAGTAATAACGGAAGACCTTGGGGCGCAACCAATAACCCAAAAGGCAATCCAATACAAAGAAAAATGGAGCGAACGTGCACTTCGTATTCCGCCATTAATATTTCCTAAACTAGCAATGGGCTGTAAACCACGGGATAAGAGAGATGAAAGACGACCGGTAAAGATATTGAGATCGAAACAGTCCTTAGGCCTAACCATAGAGTGGCAAAACAACAACAAGAACAAACACACAACCCCGAATTGCATAGACGTAAGGGAAATGATCAGGCTGCCACAGCTACGTTAATCATAATCCATAACAAACTTACATATTTCACAATCGATCACTCCTTTTCAACGATCATTACTCATATATACAATCAGAACATCAAACAATAAGATTACAAAAGAACAATTCAGTATCATTTGGTAACCTGCTGAACGCAGTTATCACAGGCTGTAACAGTGACTGATTGGGAGTGAAATTTCTGAAGTCTAAAATGTTCATGTACATGATGGAAGAACGACCTATACATCAGAAAGCAAAATTTTTAATTTGTTTTCAAATGCCAATTTTTTGTTGTCATATCACTATACACAATAATCTGTAAAATTCTTAATAAATTTCATTAAAGAAATCTCGGTTTTTACCTAATATACAGGTACGTATGCACCACAAAAAATTAGACTTTCCTCCAAGTAAAACAAAATCATTTGCGGAAAACCTCATCTCGATATCTTAAACCGTCCACGAAATGAAAGGTGTGTTAAGCCTCGAGTGACTCCCCTGTCTACATCACCATGCAACCCAACGAGAGCCAAAAGAGATGTCTCAAATCTTACTGCACGTACAAACGAAAAAGCCAGTTAACATGTCACTCGGACATGGGTAGATACGCGCATGGTTTCGACTAGAGTCTGTACTCGGCAAATGCCAGAATAGCATCGAATTTACAAAACAACAGTTGACATGACTATATAATAAGATTGGCAACATTCTTGCTAATCGCACAAACGAACCCGACTTCGCTGAAGAGGTTATGCAGGCTGAATATGAGAAAAATTCACCAGAAATCAAATGAAGATCGAGCAAGAGATTTTTTTTTCTTTAAGGAAATTATTAATTCCAAATGCACGGATAGCATTTTGTTGAGTTTCTCTTAAAGTACACCACTGTTTGGGTTTGTAGCGTCGCAGAACTAGGAACAGAGGCAACTCATGCTAAAACCACACACTGTTTATGTGACACTACGCGAGTACCTGGATGACAAACTGAAATTACTACAATAAGACCTCTTTGTGAAATTTCGAGAACATTATATTCTTCAGGTTATAGGCTCCCATTGTCTTCGCCAGGAAACCAGATGACCGTCACAGAGAGGATGGAAATTTTGTGATTGAAACAAAACTTCGGGAAACTAATGAGAAAAGACGTAGAAGTCACATTGACAATAATATTCCAAGACCGGCTTTTCTTTATAAAGATTGTCACTCCCCGTCCAAGTGACATAATAAGACTTGACAGCTCTCAGAGGATACTTTTACGTCCGTAAATGGCAGAAATTGGATAGGAAGAACGAAGAACGGAAATATAAGCGAAGAGTGACACATATAAAAAATTTGCATGACAAAGTATGCAGGCGTACGAAACTAAAAGCCTACAGCCCGTCATCATTAGGATGTTAGAGAACTGGGTGCCAGGAGAAGTTCTCCATTATAACAACCAAGGAAATCGCATTTGGAAAATCATATCGTCGATGGAACAACACATTTTTGTAGTCGCAATACAGGATCATACCCGACGCGGCAAATTAATGATGATTATGATGATGACCACAATGTGATGGTCGTCCCATAGAAGCAGAGTTTACAATTGCATTCAGATGCCACCTGTAGTATCTTCTACCTCACTGCGATTTTAAACCTTTAACTGATACTGTTAAGTATGTACACCACTAACTTCCACGTATCTATCATGTGTAATTCTTTCTCCAGATTCACTGGTATCTGTATTTACCACCCACGCCACATGTAAACATTAAATTGAGCAGTCTTACTCATTACTATACACCTTGAATACATGCTGACATGCATTTCACTGTTATGCTCACAGAATCATTTTGTCACGTGAAAGGTTAAATGTGGGAGATACGACTTAATTTGTGACATTTTAATTCTGTCTGAGGTGGTAAGGGTCTTCGAAATTTTGTTAATAGGAAAGAATACCGTCGTGAAAAGTTTGGATGGACATGTAAAACTCGTGTAATGGACAGGTTTTTAAAATTGTATCATGTGTTCTAGAGAGACTTATAGCAAGAAATGAGGGACAAAAAGTAGTGGATGAACATTGTTACTTATGCAGAAAAAGACCTGACGGTGACATAAGTAAAGAATATATATCATGTTGACTGTCAACTGCAAGAAAATCGTTCGAGAAAGAGGGAAATATTTTCAAACTGAACCTAAAGCAGTGCTGTAGGAAGTATTTCCCAAAAATGTTTTTGTGCATTTCAGAGTTATACGTTAGTGAAATGTGGCATTAAACAGCACGCACAAAATATAAAGACTGGCTGCATGTATTGTATAATTAAAGGAGAGATGCTGAAAGAGAGAAGAAAATATCTTTGTCGTGGGACTCTACTAAAAGAAGAGTTACGATGATACTACGCAGCCTGAGACATGAATGAATAGTGAACTTGGTGCCGTAGGTACTTATGTAGAGTAAAAATCGTTGAGGAGAACAATGCCTGGAGTACGTGAGGGATACAATGGATGTGCTTTGCAACAGATATGCAGATATCAAGGAACTTTCGCAGGATACACTCGAGTGGAAAACGATATTGAATCAGTTTTCGAACTGAAAACCGTAACAAGAGAACTTCTTTACACTCACACAGTACGGAGTAGGCCTACTATCTTAGTGGTAACTCTATTAGAATTTCGTAACCCAAAAGCAATTTAAAACTTCCACAGTAAGCGTCGACTGTACGAGTATTGTTAAGTTCTATAATGAAGACCATAGAGATAAGGGTCGAAAATTTTCAACGTCATCAAAACGAAATGCCTAACATAGAGCGATAACGTTTTAGATAGGAAAGATGCGTAGTTTCGCGATAGACACGCTTTCAGTAGTATGTGCAGTTTATAGTCTGTTAGACGATACAGACAAGGTTACATATCTTCTCACGATTTTAAATAATGACAGTTTAGTACGTAGTGTTTTCTTGCAAGCATTTGTAAGTGCGTAGTTGGTTACTTTCCCGGTGAATACAATGGGGTAAAATCTCGAAAGGTTGGAATATTGTTAATTACACCCCTCACATTCGCTGAGGACTTTCTATAGCAGCAAAACACCGATGTCAGCAATAGATGTGTCCCGGAGCGTTCGCGGCAGCAGACATCACAGACGGCGTACCTGAGTCCGTTGTATAGTCGTGCTGTCAGCAAACGAAGCCAGTCCTCAGAGTCGGCAGCATGGGTGCCTGCCGCCAGCCCCTGCGCGGCGGCGATTAGGCAAGCCCGCTTGGTGGACGCGCGCGCTGGGCTGCCTACCTCGCAGGCGTCACCTCGCCCCGGCTGCAAGACACGAGCTCCCCGCGTAAACTGCGTCGTATGCCGCGCCAGTCTGCTGGCGGGGGGAAGCGCCTCGCCTGGCGAGCGGGTGGACGGACGGACGGACGCCGGTGGGTGGCGGAGGGTGTGCCGCCCCCGTGGGCGGTGGTGGCGCAGGGGGAGGAGGGGCGGAGAGGGTGGGAGGCGGACGGCGAGAGGGGGTGGGGTGGCAGTTTCACCTGGCCGAGTCGCGAGGCCTGATTGGCCGGCGCTCACCTGGGCCCCGCGCGTCCCAGCAACCCCCTGGCCGCCTTCCGCTGCCCCCACCCCACCCCCACCGCGGCGCCACTCTGCGCGTTCCGTGCCGTGCGCGCGCTCTGTCGGCGCCAGCGGGAACCACTCGCCGAGCGGCGTTGCCGCCTGCTCTCGTCACGACAAGTGGCGTCCATTCACTGATCTGGAGCTCTCCACGATAGTCCCTTTTTTATCTGTAGGACTCAAAGCAGCGTTCGGTTCAACTCAACGCCGTGAAATTTACTATAGAAAAGTTGGTTACACGACTCATTTTTAGCTACAGCCAACCCCTGTAGAGAAGCAAAGAAAGAAATTTTTTGGAGAAGTATGAAGGGCCTGTTGTTCTATGGGCCAACAAGACGGGAACTGTGGTTAACTTCGATGTTACAAACTATCGTAAGGTAGTGCATGTGTTATTGCAGGACAGCACATTCTGGATTTGTAAAAGAATTCCAGGACATAACAGGGGCTTACTGGAGAATTCTGGCTCCTCTCACTATCTCATGAAGAATTCAAGGCAACTAGCACCTAGACCACCCAGATTCTATCGTCTGTCTAGAGGGTATCAGTAATGCTTAACTCTGAGCCCCGTCATAGACCTAGCATAAGAGCAGTTGTACTCAGCAGGGCGGTTGAAGTAGGCACTTCGTTTCATTCTTTTGGAGATCGCTGCAGCCTAGTGAAGAACATTTAAAGCTATTCAAGGTTCTATGAGCAAGTTTCGTGGCGATAGTCGAGCGAGTTTCTCTTCAGTGAAACAGTTTTGGTGTAAAACAAGTGACTACTTTATTTGCATGTATTGGGGATTTGCGATGTTCGATGCGAGTGCGGCAGTAGTTAAGAAGGGCAATCTACACGGTCTAAGCGCTATATTCAACGTCATCGTGACTAAGTAGAGAGATTTTGAAAAACCAGTGGTAGCCGAGCGCGGTCCTGTGAATAATCAGAACAATATCTTTGAACAAACGAGGATTCTGGCTGACGCATCGAACTATTGGGACTCCGTGACTAGGAAAAAAGTAGAAATTAGTTGGTGTCTTAACATTTTCGGAGGAGACACCGGCTGTGTACTTAGCAACGTACGGAAGCGCGCACTCAGTAAACAAAGATCATAGGGGGAGATCTCAAGATAGATTACCACCAGGCAGGAATGACGGCGCTGCAAGCGACGCAGGACAAAGAGCACGAACGTAATTTACGGACGAAGAGCGCGCAACCGCAGTATACGCCACCTCCGTGACTAATTTCTCCATATCAAATGCCACCGTTTAGGTGTAAAAGTGGGAGGCTGGACAGTTTTACGACAGCGAAACTCAACCCCCAACGACGGTGATGTTAATCGAGAACACTTTTTCGAAGCACACCATCCTCTTGGAACCTACTTGAAGACATTTTCTTGTTTTACAGCGCACAGGCATTTTTCAGACAAATTTGCTACTCAGATGCGTGTGTCGTCCATATACAGTCCCCAAGCAAAGTTATGCATCTGAAGAAGAGCCGCATTCATGTTGCGTTGCTGTGCCTCAGCATTCTCTAATGTAGTTAATACAGAAGCAAAAGATATAGAGGGATGGAGGACAAATTAGCATGAAAACAGTGATGGTACTATAGTCCATATTACTCAGCGTCACGGAGGCATTGGGACCATCCGCCAACCAGAAGAAAGGTAACGCTTCAAGTAACGGTAATACTGGTTCTGTAGTGGATTGTAAAATCTGACGTTGCTGAAGCGTAATGTTTGGAAAGAGAACTTGCTCGTCGACTTCAAGGAACGAAAATTGCAAATGGAATGTGACAAACATAAAAATCAGTTCGTCCGCCTAAATACTGCAAGGTTTCAGTCGTATTGTGACTTGTAGCGCGTGAGTACCTCACCAGGACTGGCTACTGTGGCAAGCCTTACAAAAGATGGTCCCAAACAACAATCATTTAAATTTATTGGGGGACATTTTCCTTGGCGAACAGTCAACGCTCTGCAGTGGTCAACGAACGAAAACGTGTTACAGTTCCCTTAAAACACTATGTGGTTGTAGACCGCGTCATCTTGTGAGATGAAGTGTTAGAGATCCCGATGAAGGCATTTGTCACAGAGGCCGAAACATATAATTTACAGCTGTTACGAAAATATAAGAGACTGCATCGCACATACTGAAAATTAATGAAAGAGCCACAGTTTGTATTACAAATCCCATCGCATACTAAATGATATTTATCACAGGACTTCATGCTAAAATTACCGTTTCAGTGACTGCCAAGAAAATTTTCAAAGGGGCTAGTTCGTTTTTGTTTTCACTTTTTTTATTAACCGCCCTACAGTTACCACTCTGAAAGTTACAATTATCGTTTCACATTCAAGAAGACTGCTACATAAAGGGGCGGGACAAAAGTATAGAAACACCGTGAAAAATGCTTGCTTGAACTAAAATGCAGAGGCTATCGAAACCTTCAAGGTCCAGCCGTCGTCAGAACACAGTTCTGTGTAGCTGTTAATGCATTATCTGTGAGCTAAGTGAATTATAACGTCGGGAAATAGCTGGCGTACGTATGGTGGGTGATACCATAACGAAGGTAGCCGAAATGGTTGGCGTTTCAAGAGGCACTGTATGGAAGATTTATACCTTATACAGGGAAAGCGAAAAAACATCAATGGCTACGTTACAATCCATTGCTGAGTATTGTAGTGAAAAGTGACAGGACTACAGTTAAAACGTCACTGCAGAACTGAATATAGCATTGGAAAACACTGACAGCAGCAAAACAACACACAGATAGCTGGATAAATAGGGAATATCATGGCGAGCTGGAACTCCAAAACCATAGATCAGTGAGGCAAATGCCCCGAGCAGGAATACGTAGCACCCAAGCCATAAAACCTGGACTAAGAAGTAATGGAAGAATGTCATTCTGCTCGGATAAGTCTTGTTTCATACTTTTTCCAACTTTTGACTGATTTTTGGTGCCATGATTGGAAAACGACAGAGATTCGGGGGTGATTTGGGCAGCCACATCGTGGTACTCCATGGACCACATGGTCACATTGCAATTTCATATTACTGCCAAGGTTTATGTGACAATTTCGGCGGATGAAGTCTATCCCATTGTAAAATATTTGTTCCCCAGTGGTAGTACTGTGTTCCAAGATGAGAGGAACCCTCTTCACGCAGCTCGCATCGCCCATGAACACGGGGGTTAATTGTTTCATCTCCCCTGGCAGCCCCTGTCACCAAATATCAGTATTACTGAGTGTTTGCGGTCTACTTTAAAGATGAGGTTGCGTCATATCTATCTACCTCCATCGTCGTTACCTGAAACTGTTACTATTTTGGAGGAAGAATGGTATAAGATTCACTTGAAAACCATACAGGACTGTATCAATTCCGAGACAACTGGAAGCTGTTTTGAATGCAAACGGTTTTCTTACTATATAACGCAGGGTACTTTGTTCTGTTTCTGGTGTTTCCATATTTTTGTTCACGCCATATAGATTACTTTTTGTCGCTGTTTCTGTTAGCTGTGATTTTTTTATGAGGAATATTTGAATTTCAGGCTAAGTAAGTGTGCCGACCACTTATAAAAGACAAGTTTCCGATACCTGCACTGTCTTCTCTAACATCACAGGGGACTACATGGAAACCATCTTCCTGAGGAAGCGGGAGTTTAAACGACTGAAAACAAATTAAGCGATGCAACATTTTGGGACACCTAGCTGTAGTTGTCCCTCTCAAATCCCTGTCATATGGTTACATTTTGACAATGAATTAAAGTATAACAACAATGAAAGATGGACGTGTTCTGGAGTATACAACTGAATCGATTAAATCTGCCTTTGCTAAAGTTAACTGAAATCATTTACGGGATATTGAATCGTATCATATGTTTGAAATTGCTAAAGAATAGAGGCATTCACATTTGAGTTCGGAGGAAACGTCGTCAACAAGCAAACATCTAACGCCGAGTATATTCTAACTTTAATGAGAAACTTGGGACAGCATAAAAGTGTGTGAAACCTGCTAAGACAGTTGCTCCAGGACATCAATATGGCAGAGGTTTCTGGAGAAACCTTAAACCTGAAAGGGGCAGGCCTATAGGCTGTTTAGTTGCATGGCTTATTATGGAAAAAGGTATATCTTCTGTGTGTGTGTGTGTGTGTGTGTGTGTGTGTGTGTGTGCGCGCGCGCGCGCGGAAAAACACAATCAATGCCCTCTACTTCAAACTGCCAGACCAGTGCGACATAATACGTGCCGTGTATCGCTCCCGTAGTGATGAAAAAAACGGTATTACACTAATTACAGAGTCATCCTTCCAGATTTCTGTATTCTAACGAAATGGGGAGAAACAATGTTACATGGTTGAATAGTAACTAATCTCTAGCATGGACGTAAATGACACCTGTATTGCTAGTACCACTGAATGTACCAGGACATCATTCTGAAAAATATTGAGCGGTTATTAAACATTTCGTAATGTCTGGGAGAGATGATTAAGGTCGTTCGTTCTTTGGATTTTATAAACGATATTGCCTCTGACACTAAAAAAAGTAAGTAAATAGCAGGATTGTATTTGCTATTACCTCCAGCACATTGGCTGGAAACGAATGTAAGAAAAACGTTGATTGTGCTTCAGACTGTAGTGTCTGATCCGAAACAATAAGATAAGCTATGTTATTAGAAGTATCTAGACACACCTATATAATGTGCCAGTGTTATATAACCATACTAGGAACCAGAAATGGGTAAATATAAATAAAATAGTCTGTACGGGAAATGTGTTCTAAATTTTAAGCACTTGATGAAAACGATGAGACAAACCTATGGCTCCAATCTGTCACATATTAATTGGCGCTGAAATGTAAGTAATGTCGTCTGAAAAGTGACTTTCTGGACGGTAAACTATTATGACGGATGCAACAACGGCATAAGAATTTGAAAATTCATTCTAAGACTACCTCGTGATGTCTATCAAGTGTACAAATGAATTCCATTTCCGAATTTGCATTTAAGGTTTATGCATTTCGTATCGTCTTCTTTAAGTCCACGACTTTGCACCGCAAGTACAAAGTTGTGTATTCATTAGTTACAATACTTTTTATTTTAGTATCTATCTACACTTCATTCCTAGGATCTGTGTACTGCGACACACAGCATCTGGTGTTTAATCTACTGTGTATGTCATTTTGAAGCTGGTGAGTAACTTTACATTCCACCAAGTTAAAACTGGAAACTTTGTTCTGGAACGTGACAATTTAGCGCTGTTTTGCAAAGTACTGCGTCGTTTCCCATAAAAACCTTCCTGTGACAAATTAAGGAGTGGTAACCGTCGCGCACATGATGTAGACAATGAACTGCCTGCAGAAACCGTCCGCACTCGCTCGTAAAATTATTGTATCGTGGTGGTCACGGTGTCCGCCCAGTCATGTACAATTCTATACTAATAAGTAGCTAAAACGCACACAAAATCCCGATTACCGGTTGCCTGTCTAACGCCTGTCAGGGGCTACAAAAATATGATTTTGAGTATTTCGTGTAATTAATGACCGAATTTAAAAGTTTTAAATTCTGTAGTAATCAACTGATTCAGAGGTATACAATCTTACGCTGAAGGTTTAACACAATAAATTACGTATTACAGTTATAAACTGTGTAAAATTCTTCAGGCAGCGTGGCTCATGGCGCGCAAATAACCGAGACTACATTCATCCACTATTTCACAATGAGAGTACTTAGTGACTTCAAACAAACTTTGCACATAACTTCAAAATTTTTCGAAGCTTTTTCTCGCTAACCCGAGTAATGTAAGAAAAAAAAGGCTATCGCTTACTACATTTCCGCTATTCACGCATGCTTAACGTCAAATATTTAACATACTAATTGATTCGTGAAGTAATCAGACGTTTGGAGCTCTTTTACTCAAGTGAGTTCGATTCTTTAAAGAATTGAGGCGGGCGGTTATGGTCTTGTTCTATTTTGATGTCCCTTACTTTGGTTTCCCACTGTCTTTTAATGTCGTCAGTGTAGATACTAAATGTGTGAGTGTTAAGGTACGTCATTGTCCCTCGCCTCTACAGGACTTCAGTCTTCTCTCTCCCTGTAGTTGTTATTATTTTTGTTTCTAGGTACAGGCATTTCGTAACTTTTATTAAGTGCATGGGTTCCCGCATTTCTAAAATACTCTATGAAATCTGTCGGCCGATTCATTGAAAGCCTTTTCTCGTAATCTTCATATCTAGTGTGTTTTCCATGTTAAACTCCCTCCTTTTTTCTAGGATTTGTCTTATAACAGTAATCACTATAGCACCTGCCCTTCCTAAATTCACCCATAAAAACGAAGACAATGCTGACTACACTCCTCAAAACGTGCACGTTGCGAAGGACTACAGTGTTTCAGTAACGCTGACTGGTGAGTGTGTCATGTTCAAATATCAGGAAGGTTGCACGCTCATGTAACATTTTACCTCCCCGTATCGTAACACCTGGGCCGCTATTACGATCATTTCAACAATGTTCCTGAGAGCATTACTGGCTCCGACCTCTCCCCATAGCCGGCCGCGGTGGCCGAGCGGTTCTAAGCGGTTCAGTCCGCGACCGCGCTGCTGCAACGGTCGCAGATTCGAATCCCGTCGCGGGCATGGATGTGTGTGATGTCCTTAGCTTAGTTAGGTTCAAGTAGTTCAAAGCCTAGGGCACTGATGACCTCAGATGTTAAGTCCCATAGTGTTCAGAGTCATTTGGACCATTTGAACCTCTCCCCATATGAGGGTACGTCCAGCATTTCAGAACATGATTCTTTAGGCGGTCGAGATGTTATGCTGGGGGGAGGCATGATGTTGCATGAGCGTACTGTCCTCCCAATCTATGAACACGATACACTCAAGTCATCATTGTGACACTGCACCCCTTCCCCTGGTGCGTCTTTTCGGGGGTGCATTCAGATCTGACTCCATTTTTACGAATGGCAATGCGCCACCACATCGAACGACGCAAGTGGAGGACCTCTTGGAACGAGAGGATATTCGCCGAACGGATTGGCTTGACCATTTCCACTACCTAAATCCCACCGAGCATGTGTGGGGAGCGTTGGTGAGAGGCACTGACAACCATACAGCAGGTGCTAGCTCCACGCTAGTGGAGTAAAGGTCGCCCTATAATAACAACTCCTTTTCAACTATGTGACCAGCGCGGAACCACGTTGCGGAGCATGCACTGCGTCCGTGCTGATCAGACGCACTATTAAAAACCATGTCCCGCATTTTGTAATGTCTAGGGAACCAGCATGAATCATGAGGACTTCTGCATAATTACTTTCTTTGATTGAAGTGCCATTACTGTTCGTCCCATTTCGTATTTCACACAGTTGCCTTTCGTAATATGCTGCAGTATTCAAATTCCATCGAGATATATTATTTGTCATCACGCGAAAGTTACTTTCGTACTTAAATTTCGTTCACCAGCGTACTATTGAGACCAATACAGAAGCTGGTGTATGGAGTTTTGCGGAGACGCCTCATTATCACGCAGCGGTGACCGGGTCAAACTGCGTGAATCAGACTCCTTTGGAGCGTCTCAGCTGCCACCTCCCACCAGATCTTGGCGCTGCCGTGCCAGCGGAGGGGAAGGAGGGCAGCGGTGTGAGGGAGGGGCGGTCGTGAGCGGTGGAGGGAGAAGGGGGCGTGGCCGGCCGGCGTGACGTCAGGCACAGTGGGGGGCGTGGCCACGGCGCACCGCGCCGGCGACTACTCGGAGCGTGGTTGCCCCGGCAACGGGCGGATCCTGCGGTGGGACGGGTCGTGTCCGTGGCGACGGTCGCTAGGCAACGCGTAACACCGCGCCGGCTATGCCAACAGAGGTAGACGGTGGCGTGTGCTCTCCGCAAACAGGACGAGTGCGCTGCCGCCGCGGCGAAATGAAAATCGCATCAACTGCGGCGGCGGCGGCGGCGGCGGCGAGGTGAGTGGCGGGGAGTGCTTGCGCACACAGTAGGTAACACTCGTACATGGCTGGACGCTCTTTCTGCCCTGGCGAGTAGTCATTTGCGGCGTCGGACAATGGCTAACAGCGGAAAAGGGCCAGTGAGGTGCGCGGGAGAGAGAGGTAGGGAGGAAGTGGGAGGGAGGAAGGGAGGGACGGAGGGGAAAGGAGGGTGCGTGGGAGGTCCAGTAGGAGACAAAGTGGGTGAGGGGAGGGCAGCGTCGGCGAGAGGCTGTCTCTGTGGGAGGCTTAACTCGATAGCGGACGACATCGATACTGGCGGGGTTACCAGGTCAAGGCGGAGCTGCTTCCTGTACAGAAGTGGCGTCTCAAAGCCACAGCAGAGACACGGGCCGTCGCCACGCACAGTGAGAGAGGTGGGGGCCAGTGCAGAGCTTACGCGTCCTGTCGACAGCAGAATGGAGAGAGACAAAGAGCCGAAGGAAATCAGCCAAGGCTTGCTCCAAGCAACCATCTGCATGTACGTCTAGATACAGGGCGACAATTATTGAACTGTATGAAATAAAATCGTCGTAACCTCTGAACAGTTTGCGTTAGAACGTTGAAACTGGACGGTAGCCACGCGGCGTGATGGGAACTGGTATGCGCTATATGGTTTGGTTTAGCGACGAATCTCATTTTCATTTGGATGGGTTCGTCAGTAACTGGCGCATTTAGGGAACTCTCCATCCTCAACGGGTGACTGTGTCGTGTGCAGTGTCCAGTCAGGGAATAATCGTTGCGATATTCTTCGATGGCACGGTGACTACCGAACGGTGCGTGAAGGTTTTGAAAGATGATTTCGACTCCATTACCCAAAGCGACCCTGAATTCGACAAGATGTGGTTAATGCAAGACAGAGCTCGACCCCATCGAAGCAGGAGTGTGTTTGATGTCCTGGAGGAGCACTTTGGGGAATGAATCCTGGCTCTGGGTTACTGGCGTGGGCTACGATTGGCCGCCATTTTCTCATAATCTGAACATATGCGACTAATTTTTGTGGGGCTACATTAAATGCAAGGTGTACAGCAGTAACTCCAAAACCATTGTTGAGCTGTGAACAACCATTCAAGAGGCCATCGACAGCATCTATGTTCCGGCACTTCAGCGGGTGACGCAGAATTTCGCTATTCGTTTGCGCAACATCATCGCCAACGATGGCAGGCATATCGAACATGTCATAACCTAAATCGGAATATTTGTACTGACTTTTACATATTGAATAAAGTGTATGCACGCCGTAGTTTGTAATTAATTTACATTGTCTTATATAGTTAAATAACTGTCGACCATGCACATACTCCTCAAGCAACATAATGGTGCATGGCGGAGGGTGCCTTGTCCCATTACCCACCATTTCCGGGCCTACCGTTGTGGCCGAGCGATTCTAGGCGCTTCATCCGGAGCCGCGCGACTGCTACGATCGCAGGTTCGAATCCTATCTCGGTCATGGATGTGTGTGACGTCCTTAGGTTAGTTAGGTTTAAGTAGTTCTAAGTTCTAGGGGACTGATGACCTCAGATGTTAAGTCCCATAGCGCTCAGAGCCATCTGAACCATTTGAACCACCATTCCCTTTGCTGCTCCACTCGGAAATAGAGAGAGTGGAAAGTGACTGACTGCATGCCTCCATACAAACTGTAATTCCTCCGATCTTATCTTCCTAGTCCTGACGTGGAATGTACTTTGGTGGCAGTAGAATCGTTATGTACGCAGGTTCAAATGGCGCTTCTCGAAATTTTCTCGATAGTGTTCCTCGAGAATAAGACCTCCTCCTCTCCAGCTATTCCCATTAGAGTTCCCGAAGCATCTCCGCAACACTTACGTGTTGTTCCATCCTACGGGTAACAGATCTAGCAGCCCGCCTCTGAACTACTTCGATCGCTTACTTCAAATCTTACGCCGTGGGGATCCCAAACACTGTGGCTGTACTCAACAATGGATCGTATTAGCGTTCTATATCCACACTCCTTAGCAGATGAATCGCACTTTCCTAGAAACCTCGTAATGAAGCGAAGTAGACCATTCGCATTTCATCCTGCAGTCCCTACATGTCCATTCCGTTCCATATCCCTTTTCAGCGTTTCAGCTAGACATGTAACCGACGTCGCTACACACTACTAGTATTGAATTCCAACACTTCGGGGTTGTTTTCTCTTTTCATCCGTATCACCTCACAATTTTCTACATTTAGAGCTAGATGCCACACATGACACTAACTAGGAATCTTGGCCTAGTCATCTTGTACCTTCCTACAGCGGCGCAACAACGACACCATCCCGCACACCATAGCATTATCAGCAAACCGTAGCGCACAGACCCTCATCATGCCATTCACATCATTTATGTAACGGAAAATAAGAGCGCTCCCATCACATTCTCTTGGGGCATTCCTGACGCTTTCCTTGTCAGTGATGAACACCCGCTGTCGATAAAAACGTACTGAGTTCTGTTACTTAAGGAGTCTCCGAGCCATACACGTCTTTCGAAGACCACGTGGCAGATAACGTATGCACACCGCATGCAAAGTCACGCCGAGAATACGAGGGTAAGTCAGTTATTAACCGCAAAGTAGTCATAAAATTTTATTGTAATCAAAAAGGAAACTTACAAGAACATTTTTCGACATAGTCTCCTTGCGTTTCAACGCACTTGGCCCATCGTTGTACAAGCTTCCCGATGCCATCATAAGAGGTGGTTCTCGGTTGAGCTGTAAGCCAGGAATGCACCGCTTCTTTCACTGCTTCGTCCGAGGCAAATCTACCGCCCCTTAATGCCTGTTTGAGTGGACCAAACAAGTGATAGAAGGAGCCAGATCGGGACTATATGGAGGATGATCCAGTGCTTCAAATTTGAGTTTCTGGAGCGTTTCAGCAGTGTGGGCAGCAGTACGTGGACGGGCATTGCCGTGCAAAAACACCCCTTCTGACAGCAACCCTCAGCGTTTGCTTCGAATTGCAGGCATTAGCCTGGCAGTAAGCATCTCACTGTAACGTACACTGTTTATTGCTGTGCCCCTTTCCCTATAATGTTCCAGTACTGGACCTTGTGCGTCCCAAAAAAACCATGAGCATTAGTTTTCCTGCGGACGGTTGGGACTTGTACTTCTTCTTGCGCGGCGAATTTGGATGTTTCCACTCTGCCGTTTACTCACCGGCTAGTAATGATGGATCCATGTTTCGTCACCAGTGATGATCCTGCCTAAGAAGTTGTCCCCTTCGTTACCATAGAGATCGAAATGTTTTTTTTTTTTTCACATGTCCAAGCGCGTTTGTTATTCAACTGTGTGAGTTGTTTTGGGACCCATCTTGCACAAACTTTATGAAACACAAGTGGATGATTTCGTAGGCAGAATCGTCACTAATTTGCAGAGATTTGTCACTTCGTCAACAGTTAATCGTCTAAGAGAATCATTTCAAGTGAACGCTCCACGGTTTCTTCATTTGTGGCGGTGAAAGGTCGTCCGGGTCCTTCATCGTGCGTAACACTAGTGCTACCATTTCGGAATTTTTCCATCGATTCGTAGACACTCCGTTGCGGAATAACACTGTTCCCGTACTAAACCGAAAGTCTTCGATCAATTTCGGCCCCTGATGCGCCCTCCGACCACAAAAAACGGATCATTTAACGTTGTTCTTCCTTGGTGCAAATAGACAGCGCAGCAGCCATAATTAACAGCACGGCAGTGCTAACGAAACGAACATAACAGCTTGAAAGTTGCAAAAATATAACAAAAAATAAACAAAGCATGCGTCGTCAACGTAAAGCGACAGTACAATGAAAATAAACAAAAGTATAACTAAAGTGCGGATAATAATTGTCTTACTCTCGTACGAGGTGCATTCAAGTTCTAAGGCCTCCGATTTTTTTTTCTAATTAACTACTCACCAGAAATCGATGAAACTGGCGTTACTTCTCGATGTAATCGCCCTGCAGACGTACACATTTTTCACAACGCTGGCGCCATGATTCCATTGCAGCGGCGAAGGCTTCTTTAGGAGTCTGTTTTGACCACTGGAAAATCGCTGAGGCAATAGCAGCACGGCTGGTGAATGTGCGGCCACGGAGAGTGTCTTTCATTGTTGGAAAAAGCCAAAAGTCGCTAGGAGTGGGACGGACGAGTCCATTTACTCGGGGGTAAGGCACGTATGTCAACAACGTTACCCGCCTATTGGCGCGAAGTGTTCCTGTATTGAAACTTCCAGTGACACGGTATACACCGACCGCACATCGTTCTAATAGATTATTTACTAAGGCTGTGGACGACGGTAAGCCTACAACGATTCTGAATTGCTTCTATGTCTTCCGTTAGTCCGATCTGGTCGGAAGTTCCACTAATTTTTCATACTCCGTATCCTAGTTACTCGAGTTCCATTTTTCTAGAACGCTGTCAATAAATCAAAATAGACCGTTTTCATTCTCCACAGCTGAAGTTAAACAGTCGTTCCATATAACGACGTTTTGCAACGTGACGGATAGATATTCAGTCGAAGTGACTAGGAGCAGGGTTACACGCTACGAGCGTGATGTACGAGGTGCATTCAAGTTCTAAGGCCGATTTTTTTTCTCCGGACTGGAAAGAAATAGAAACATGCGCATTGTTTTAAAATAAGGCCGCGTTCATTGTCAATACGTCCCAGAGATGGCAGCACCGTACGCCAGATGGAATTTTACCGCCAGCGGCGAGAATGAGAACTGTTTTAAATACTTAAAATGGCGACGTTTTTCTTACTTTAACAGCGTGCGATCATTCGTTTTCTGAATTTGCGTGGTGTGAAACCAATTGAAATTCATCGACAGTTGAAGGAGACATGTGGTGATGGATTTATGGATGTGTCGAAAGTGCGTTCGTGGGTGCGACAGTTTAATGAAGGCAGAACATCGTGTGACAACAAACCGAAACAACCTCGGGCTCGCACAAGCCGGCCTGACGACACGATCGAGAAAGTGGAGAGAATTGTTTTGGGGGATCGCCCAATGACTGTTGAACAGATCGCCTCCAGAGTTGGCATTTCTGTGGGTTCTGTGCACACAATCCTGCATGACGACCTGAAAATGCGAAAAGTGTCATCCAGGTGGCTGCCACGAATGCTGACGGACGACCACATGGCTGCCCGTGTGGCATGTTGCCAAGCAATGTTGACGCGCAACGACAGCATGAATGGGACTTTCTTTTCGTCGGTTGTGACAATGGATGAGACGTGGATGCCATTTTTCAATCCAGAAACAAAGCGCCAGTCAGCTCAATGGAAGCACACAGATTCACCGCCACCAAAAAAATTTCGGTTTACCGCCAGTGCTGAAGAAATGATGGTGTCCATGTTCTGGGACAGCGAGGGCGTAATCCTTACCCACTGCGATCCAAAGGGCACTACGGTAACAGGTGCATCCTACGAAAATGTTTTGAAGAACAAATTCCTTCCTGCACTGCAACAAAAACGTCCGGGAAGGGCTGCGCGTGAGCTGTTTCACCAAGCCAACGCACCCGCAATTCGAGCTAACGTTACGCAACAGTTTCTTCGTGATAACAACGTTGAAGTGATTCCTCATGCTCCCTACTCACCTGACCTGTCTCCTAGTGACTTCTGGATTTTTCCAACAATGAAAGACACTCTCCGTGGCCGCACATTCTCCAGCCGTGCTGCTATTGCCTCAGCGATTTTCCAGTGGTCAAAACAGACTCCAAAAGAAGCCTTCGCCGCTGCAATGGAATCATGGCGTCAGCGTTGTGAAAAATGTGTACGTCTGCAGGGCGATTACGTCGAGAAGTAACACCAGCTTCATCGATTTCGGGTGAGTAGTTAATTAGAAAAAAAATCGGAGGCCTTAGAACTTGAATGCACCTCGTATTCTACGGCCACTGACATTCGAGGGTTGCCCAGAAAGTAATGCACCGGAATTTTTGTTCTCAGCCGAAAACAATGCTACGAATGCGAAACGTTACGTATGTATTAGTTGAGGTCTCCTGAGTGAGCGCGCCAAGATCCCGTCACTTCCGGCAGATAGCGTAGCTGCAGGACAGTTTCAAAATGAAGTCCGTAGGTCACATAAGTTACAAGCAACGTGTCGTCATTGAGTTTTCATTGCAGAAAAGGAAACTGTGAATAATGTTCAGAAACGCTTGCACAACGTCTGTGGAGCATCTTCTGTCGACAGAAGTACAGTTAGTCGCTGGGCACGGAGGGTTCGGCGGAGCTCCACCATTTGCAGCGGTCGGGGAGACCATCCACGGCTGGCACACCTATCACACCTGACCTAGCCCCCTCGGACTTCCACTTGTTTAGGAAATTAAAGGATGCCATTCATGGAAGACAATTTGAGGACAATGAAGAGATGAAACTTCCTGGCAGATTAAAACTGTGTGCCCGACCGAGACTCGAACTCGGGACCTTTGCCTTTCGCAGGCAAGTGCTCTACCATCTGAGCTACCGAAGCACGACTCACGCCCGGTACTCACAGCTTTACTTCTGCCAGTACCTCGTCTCCTACCTTCCAAACTTTACAGAAGCTCTCCTGCGAACCTTCATATCAGCGCTCCACCACCAGCACAAGGATTGGTACCGACGGGGCATACACGACCTTGTTTCGCGCTGAAGGAAGGCCATAGAATGGGATGGAGATTACGTGGAGAAATAGGGGTGTGTAGATGAAACAATTCTTTCGTGTGAGTAATTCTCGTTAAGTCCAATAACGAATTGTCAAAGAAAAAAAAATGGGGTGCGTTACTTTCTGGGTAACCCTTGTTCATCTCGGGTAAGGACCACCAAGACAAATTAAGACACCTATGGAGGCTTAAAAACACCTCGTTGCCACAGGATAGAAAAGAAGATTGAGTGGCATAAGTTATCCTCCGCCATGCTACTTACGGTGAGTTGCGGTGAATGTGTGTGGATGTGCAAATACACTGAAGCTGACAACGCTTAACATGAAGATCACTGCTGTTTACTCACAGAGTAATAAATTGTACAGAATTACGGAGCAATTGTACCAAATTCGAAGTCAGTCTGTCTGTGTCTCTTGCAAGATCCTAAGCTCTGAAGCATACTGTATTCTCAAATATCATGTTATTCCTTGAAGAAAAACTTTTATCAACTAACCGGCACGGACTGACGAGACTCCACTTGTGTGGAGCTTGAATGTTTTCCTCCGTGAGAGTACATGACACCTTGCAAACAAGAGATGGAGACGAACAGATACATACTGTCTCGCTAGACGTGCGTGTACTAGGAGCGGGACGTGTACACCACGGCAATAAAAATAGCAACATCAAAAAAAAAATTAATGCAGAGTAATGAAACTTCAGGAATACATTTGTCTACGTAAGACATTTAAGTAATTAACTCTGCAAGATCACAGGTTGCTGTAGGCATGAGATAAGTTATTGCAGATGTGGAATGCTGGTACATTAATAATAGGTGTATCCGCCAGAATGTTGAATGCAAACCCGCAAACGTGTCTGCATAGTGGTGTACAACTGTCGGATGTCAGATTGCGGGATGAAGTTCCATGCCTGTTGCAATTGGTTGGTCAATATAGGGACCGTTAATGCTGGTTGTGGATGATGCTGGGATTGCCGCCTGAAGATGTCCCATATGCGCTCGGTTGGAGACAGATCTGGTGATCGAGCATGTCGAAACTCTGTAGAGAATTTTGGGTTACAACAGCGGTATGTGGGCGGGTGTTATCCTGTTGGAAAATATCCCCTGGAATGCTGTTAATAAATGACAGCGTGATAGGTTGAATCACCAGACTGACGTACAGATTTGCAGTCATGGTGCATGAGATAACCAGGCGGGTACTTCTGCTATCTTACGAAATCGTACCCGAGACCACAACTCCAGTAGTAGGTCCAGTATGTCGAGCAGGCAGTCAGGTTGGCTGCAGGTCCTGAACTGACCTCATGATGAACAACGGCTATCACTGGCACCGAGGCAGAACCAGGTTTCATCAGGAAGTACAACAGACCTCCACAATGCCCTCTAGTGAGCTCTTGCTTGACACGACTGCATTCGCAAGTGATGTGGATGGAAGTCGGTGGAATGCAGGCTATGGAGTTTCGTTGAAGTAACAGATTTCTTAACAGTTCGTTGTGTCACTCTGGTGCCAACTGCTGCTCAGATTGTTATGCCAGAGCCAACGTAGCCCCTTAGGGCCGGCAACCCATATTACATCTCAGAGGACAGGGTTGTCTACGTCCAAGGCGTAACAAAATCACCATGGTGTAAACACTGGCTATTTATATGCAATGGAAACAGACATTCCGAGCACAACTTCCTGGAGGGGGAGCTCGAACCACGGCCTGTAGAAAGTATCACTACGCCAAAACCTCACTGGCTGGAGACAGCTATTTAGGGGCTAGAACCAACCTCAAAGTTCAGTTCACTCCGGATGCCGACCTCGTGGACTTCGACCGCTGAAGATTACGTCTTCATCTCTGAGTCGGACTTTTACTAGTGTGTGTGCGTTACGACGAACCTTTGTGGAAAATTTAGAAGTGAACTTTTTGCTTGCCTTCTAGTGGAATCGTTATTGTTACCTTTCTTTTTTGTTCAGTCATCAATCTTGTAACCGTACATAATTGAAAGTTGTGTTTGTGAGAAATTGCGAACTGTCTGTCACTACACAGATTGCTGCTGCAGATGCAGTACGATACGACAGATCCATATGCCGAACACGATGGTTTTCCCTCTCAATAGTTAACATGGTCGTCCGGAGACCGGTCTTTATGCGACAGTACATTCTCTTGACCACCGCTACCCGCAACAATACACAGAAGCTACATTATTGCCAGGTCTTTCTGCAATATCGCAGAAAGAACACCCAGCTTCCCGTAACAGTTTTGGAGGACCTCGTACACACTCGGTGCGGTGCGGTGTTGATAATGGCACTTTTGTCGCCTTAAAGGCATTCTTGAGAAACATCACCAAGTCAGCGTTACAGTGACTGTTTAAATTGAGCCTGATTTGCAATCTACTAGCGCCACTCTTAACGACTAGAGCGAACTTTGAATAGTCATCATCTTTCAGATGTAGAAACACGCCTACAAGATTCTTTTATGTCGCGCAACTCTTGGTTGGTGTTGCTATTTTTTTTCCGTCACTGTATTTTGAACAAGAATTATTTTCTCATTTAACTCAGTACATTTTACAGCACGGTGTATGTTCCTGACAGACGGAAGTATGATGTATTGTGCGGTAAGGAGAGAGAATAGCTCTAGAGTGACAGTGATGTTGTCCACAGGGAAGTGTAATCGTTTGAAGATGGTAAAGAACTGCAGAATAGCTTCCACAAAATTTCCACTTGCTGCAGTCAATGGCAGCTCGTTCTAAATGTGTATAAGGACAAGGTAAAGTAAGTACCAAACAGAAAGCACCCGATAATATGACTAAGATCAGCAGTGAACATCTTGAATGCATCACACGGTATGGGTTTCTAAATATCTCTAAGTACGCTAGGAAGCGTGATGAAATGCGACAACCACGTGACGTCAGTATATTGCAGAGGGCGAACAGCAATCGTGAATTTGTTAGATCATTTAGGAGTAAAAGTAGTAGTGGGAGACCAAACTTTGCCTACAGCTACATCTGCATGTACATACACACTCCGCGAGTCACCACACGGTTCATGGCGGAGAGTACCTTATACCACTCCTTATCATTCCCTTTCCTGTTCCACAGCGAGGGTGGGTTCCGTACGAGCCCTAATTTCTATTACCTTGTATTCCCGATCATTACGCGAAATGTGTGTTAGTGGCAGTAGGATCGTTCTGCAGCCTGTCGTAAATGCCGAACCTGTATGCAGTGGCAATCCGCAAAAGTAAAAACTTCACTACACTGATTCCCATTGCTTCCATGTCTTCCATTATTCCGACCAAGTCAAACACTCCAGCAGTACACAAGAATGGGTCGCATCGGTCTTCTGTACGCCGTGTCCTTTATACGAGGGAAATCCCAAAAGTAAGGTCTCCAATTTTTTTATAAGTACAGACCGCTGTTTGTGTGGCAGTTGATCACACTGTTATGAAGAGTGCTTCACTCGCTGTGTGTAAACACGCGCACGCCGCGCTGAAGCGCTCAGTCTTGGCTTGCAGCCGTTGAGAATGGAGCTCCCGTTGGATGTTACCGCCTAATGCGAACAGCGCGCAGTTATTCGGTTTCTGAACGCAAAGGGCACTGCGTCGATTGAAATCCACCGCCAATTGACGGAAGTGTATCGTGAGTCGTGCATGGATATCAAAAATGAAACCTCCTGGCTGATTAAAACTGTGTGCCGGACCGAGACTCGAACTCGGGACCTTTGCCTTTCGCTGGTAAGTCCCTCTACCATCTGAGCTACCCAAGCACGACTCACACCCCATCTTCACGGCTTTACTTCCGCCAGTTCGTAAGTGGTGTAGAGAGTTTGCAGCTGGTCGGACCGAAATTCACGACGAGAAAAGGAGCGGGAGACCGTCAGTTTCTGAGGAGACAGTGTTGGAGGTTGAGCAAAGCATGCGTGAAGATCGGCGGATAACCCTGGATGATCTCTGGGAATTTTAACGGAAACCTTGAACTACCGGAAGGTGTGCGCAAGATGGGTGCCACGCATGCTGACTGAGGACCACATGCGGCAACGAGTTGACGCTTCCCGTGCATTTCTTCACCGCCATGCAACTGAACAGGACAACTTTCTGGACTCAGTTGTGACGAAACCTGGAGATACCACTTGCCACCTGAGACCAAGCAACAATCGCGCCAGTGGCGGCATCCTTAATTGCCAAAGCCGCGGAAATTCAAACAAACACAGTCTGACGATAACGTAATGACAACCGTTTTTTTGGGATCGTAAAGGGGTATTGTCGGTCGACCTTATGCCCACTGGGACCAGAATTAACGCTGACAGGTACTGTGAGACTCTGAAAAAACTCAAACGGGCAATTCAGAACCGGAGAAGAGGAATGTTGAGCAAGGGAGTACACATTCTCCATGTTGCTCTCCTGCAACAGTTTCAGGGGAACATAATCACCCACCCACCCTATAGTCCTGACTTGGCGCCCAGTGACTATCGCCTGTTCCCTAGGTTAAAAGAACATTTGGCCGGAAAGCGATTCAGCTCTAACGACGAGGTGAAAGAAGAGGTTCATAACTTTTGAGCAGCATGGCGGTGAGCTGGTATGACATGGGCATACAAAAACTGCTACAGCGTCTACAAAAATGCATCGACAGAAATGGTGATTATGTAGAAAAATAGCTAAATGTTCCAGCTGTAAACTGATGTAAACCATTGTAGAAATAAACAGGTCTATGTACTTATAAAAAAAAGTAGGTGACCTTACTTTTGGGATTATCCTCGTAGGTCACCTACACTTTTCTGTAACTATCCCAGTGAACAGAAGTCGACCCTTCGCCTTTCCACTAACCAACCTAATATGCGCCTACCATTTCATGTCCGTCTAAACGTTACGCATAGCTATTAAATCGACGTGACTGTAACAAACGCACATCGTTAATACCCAATTCCATTATCACAGAATCGTGTTTGCTACTCACCTGTATAAACCTACGTCATACACATTCACAACGAGCTGTCATTCATCACATCAAACAGAAACGCCATCCACGTCACTCTGTATCTTCCTCCACTTACTCCACGACGGCACTTCCCTGGACACTACAGCGTCATCAGAAAACAGTCGCAAATTGCTGCTCATCCTATGCATCACACCGTTTACGTATATCGAGGACAACAGCGGTCCTAACATATGTTCTTGGGGCACTCCTGACGTTACAACACTCTTAGTCGAGAACAACGTACTGTGTTTTATCACTTAAGAAGTTCATGTGCCTGAGAACCTGTTCCCATACTGGATCCTCTGACAGAGCTCTCGTTAACAATCAAACGTATTTCTCATATTAGGTTTCATCTAGTCAAACACGCCTATACACATAACAAAAAGTTTTTGGAATTCAACCTTTCTTCTGCAGCAGACGCTGTTTGTGTATGCGGTATTTTGAGTTTAGTGGGAATAGCTACACATGCAGTTAAGGTTAGCTGACAGAGGGTGGGGAGGGGGGGGGGGCGGTGGACCAAACAGCGAAGTCATCGGTACCATCGGATTAGGGAAGGAAGTCTGCCGTGCCCTTTGCCCTTTCAAAGGAACCATCCCGGCATTTGCCTGAAGCGATTTACGGAAATCTCGGAAAAACTAAATCAGGATAGCCGGACAAGAGTTTGAACTGTCGTCCAATCTGGCTCTGAGCACTATGGGACCTAACATCTGAGGTCATCAGTCCCCTAGAACTTAGAACTACTTAAACCTAACTAACCTAAGGACATCACACACAACCATGCCCGAGGCAGGATTGGAACCTGCCACCGTAGCGGTCGCGCGGTTCCAGGCTGAAGCGCCTAGAACCACTCGGCCACACCGGCCGGCAACTGTCGTCCACCCGAATTCGATGTTCAGATGTGTGTGAAATCTTATGGGACTTAACTGCTAAGGTCATCAGTCCCTACCCGAATTCGAGTCCAGTGTGATAACCACTGCGCCACCTCGCTCGGCACAAATGCAGATAAATTATGTGTTTAAAGCAGAACATGAAAACAAGGTGCTGGTCCGAACAACAGTTTAAAATGAGAGAGAAATAAGCATATCAAAATCTGTTGAAGGAATTGGTACAGCCTGAAACTAATGATTACATGGTACAGACAAACAGAATCAGTTATTAAAACTTGTTTAGATTTATTTCTCCATCACGCTGGCAAAGAAGACAAGTATCGAAAAATTTATTCTCTTTTATATGCTCCTCTAATGACAGTTCATAGAAATTCCACAACGTGGGAACATACAGCCTACATAGTGCGTGGCAGACCCGGACACCAGCGTAATATATGGGTGGTAAAGAAATGACATCTGTCATTTTTTTATCCTGTTCGTAATTTCCATATCTGTGGATACTCACGACACAGTGGCATCAGTTGTAATAAAACCATTGTTCACTAAACATATGCGGCGAAACATTGACATAAACAACGTTCGCCATCTTGTCCAATCTCTGTCAATGAAAATTTCTGTGAAACACGTTCTATGTTTGGCGAAAAGGCCATACAGCACTCCACGCGCCGCTCAAATATTTGATAAGCATTGTCAAATTTGACAAACTCTTTGAGGCAGTTAACAATCTGCAATGTGGCAATTTGACGAACGTATTCCGGAAATCTAGGATGGTGAAAGCTACCTGTTACTCGTTATCCACGGCTTCCGGGACATCGTGGCAGGAACGAGCTAAGTTTCACCCTGATTTCTTTAAAGGAAGCTTACTACACTGTTGTCCAAAAAGCAATAAACTGCTATTTCCCCGTCCTGCACATAATTCATGGTATAATCACACGAACTGTCAATAGATGTCGTTACGATCGTGCTCTACACGGAAGATGGCATTCCGACCAACGGAGAACCGCGCCAACAATGACGTCAGGGCACCTGTGAAGCGTAGTAGTGTTTGCAGGGTAGTCCCACATACACAGTCGATGGGTGCAGAGTCACAGACGGTGCGTTGTGTCACAGAGAAGACGCTGCCACACACACTGCAGTGAAGAGCCGTAGGAAGAATGGAAGCAGGAAAGTCACAAACTGATGTGGCCCGATGGCTTACAGGGAATCGTTGTGTTGTTTCTGTGATGAGGAGACAGTTTATAGAGACCGTAACAGGGCAGACATGTGACATCAGACAGAGGACCGTTGTTTGGCTATAAGGCCACGACGGTACCGCCTTAGTACTACACTGCAGTTGGCGCCTCACCTCGCAACAGCTGCTGGACGAGTTGTATTGAGCCAAACGGTGTACAGAAGGCTTCAGCAGAGTGGCCTTTATTGCTGGAGGCCTCCTGTACGAGGTGCATTCAAGTTCTAAGGCCTCCGATTTTTTTTCTCCGGATTGGAAAGAGATAGAAACATGCGCATTGTTTTAAAATAAGGCCGCGTTCATTGTCAATACGTCCCAGAGATGGCAGCACCGTACGGCAGATGGAATTTTACCGCCAGCGGCGAGAATGAGTACTGTTTTAAATACTTAAAATGGCGACGTTTT
This sequence comes from Schistocerca piceifrons, assembly GCF_021461385.2. Lineage (NCBI taxonomy): Eukaryota > Metazoa > Arthropoda > Insecta > Orthoptera > Acrididae > Schistocerca > Schistocerca piceifrons. The sequence goes on from NC_060147.1 coordinate 56,166,621, forward strand.
CCTTACTTGAACAGCGTGCAATCATTCGTTTTCTGAGTTTGCGTGGTGTGAAACCAATTGAAATTCATCGACAGTTGAAGGAGACATGTGGCGATGGAGTTATGGATGTGTCGAAAGTGCGTTCGTGGGTGCGACAGTTTAATGAAGGCAGAACATTGTGTGACAACAAACCGAAACAACCTCGGGCTCGCACAAGCCGGTCTGACGACACGATCGAGAAAGTGGAGAGAATTGTTTTAGGGGATCGCCGAATGACTGTTGAACAGATCGCCTCCAGAGTTGGCATTTCTGTGGGTTCTGTGCACATAATCCTGCATGACGACCTGAAAATGCGAAAAGTGTCATCCAGGTGGGTGCCACGAATGCTGACGGACGACCACATGGCTGCCCGTGTGGCATGTTGCCAAGCAATGTTGACGTGCAACGACAGCATGAATGGGACTTTCTTTTCGTCGGTTGTGACAATGGATGAGACGTGGATGCCATTTTTCAATCCAGAAACAAAGCGCCAGTCAGCTCAATGGAAGCACACAGATTCACCGCCACCAAAAAATTTTTGGGTAACTGCCAGTGCCGAAAAAATGATGGTGTCCATGTTCTGGGACATCGAGTGCGTAATCCTTACCCATTGCGTTCCAAAGGGCACTACAACAACTGCAACAAAAACGTCCGGGAATGGCTGCGCGTGAGCTGTTTCACCAAGCCAACGCACCCGCACATTGAGCTAACGTTACGCAACAGTTTCTTCGTGATAACAACTTTGAAGTGATTCCTCATGCTCCCTACTCACCTGACCTGGCTCCTAGTGACTTTTGGCTTTTTCCAACAATGATAGACACTCTCCGTGGCCGCACATTCACCAGCCGCGCTGCTATTGCGTCAGCGATTTTCCAGTGGTCAAAACAGACTGCTAAAGAAGCCTTCGCCGCTGCCATGGAATCATGGCGTCAGCGTTGTGAAAAATGTGTACGTCTGCAGGGCGATTACGTCCAGAAGTAACGCCAGTTTCATCGATTTCGGGTGAACTTGAATGCACCTCGTACTTGTTCTTGTGGCGCTTCTTCATAGAAGGGAACGTCTAGAGCGGTGTTGTCGACATGCTACCTGGACGGTCGAACAGTGGGCCGCTGTTCATCTCACCGAAGAGCCCCGATTTGGTCTAAAGAGTGACCCTCGACGTATTAGCATCTGGAGGGCACGTAGAACACGATTTCTGGATCCAAACACTGTGGAAAGAAACCGATATCTAGGAGGATCCCTAGTGGTGTGGGCAGTGATTATGTCAATTACTCGAACACCTCTTCATAAAAATTGTACTGGTGAATCAGGAAGACTTAACTGCTGTCAGGTACCGTGCGGGGGTTTTGGGATCTCACGCGCGGTTGTTGCGAAGTGCTGCGGGCCCAGACTTTATATTGATGGACGATAATGCTCGATCTCAGAGCAACTGTGGTTGGTTTTTTTGGAACCGGAAGATATTGCACCCATTGCGTGGCCTGCTTGCTCTCTCGATTTGAATCCCATACAGCGTGTGTGGGATGGACTAGGGAGACGGCTAGAATCACGTCAGCATACACCAACCCCACTTCAAGACTTAGCATCAGCTCTGCAAGAATAATGGGTGTTATTGCATCATAATGAGATTGAAGACATCAGTCACAACATATCCCTTGAGGCCTGTATTGATGCCAGAGGCGGTCCCATACTGACTACATTAATCAGTTGTCAGAATGTGTGTGCAAATACGTTCAGCTGGGAAAAAACGAAGAAAATTTTTGTCTAGCGTTATGCATGTAGCAGTTTGTTACGTCCTGTAAGCTTGACAATGTTTCTACTTTACTATCACCTGTTTCTCCTGTTTTGAGGCGAAATAAATGCAAACTTGCGAAATTTCCACTTGTTGCTTTGATTTTGCACGCCAGTGTATATCCGAAACTGAACTATGCTCAAGAATTCTCCATCAGACCGCCGTTAAGGACGTTACGTTCTTAGTTACGCAGAGATGAAGGAACTAACACGGGATGGACTGGCGTGGATAGCTCAAGGCTCAAATGGCTCTGAGCACTATGGGACTTAACTACTGAGGTCATCAGTCCCCTAGAACTTAGAACTACTTAAACCTAACTAACCCAAGGACATCACACATATCCATGCCCGAGGCAAGATTCGAACCTGCGACCGTAGCGGTCGCGCGGTTCCAGACTGTAGCACCTAGAACCGCTCGGCCACTTCGGCCGGCTCGTGGATAGCTCAGTCACATCAGTGTTCGGACTGAAGGTGGCAACAACAATACCTTGCCCTAATCATTATCTTGTAGTGTATACAGGGTGAGTCACCTAACGTTACCGCTGGATATATTTCGTAAACCACATCAAATACTGACGAATCGATTCCACAGACCTAACGTGAGGAGAGGAGCTAGTGTAATTGTTTAAAACAAACCATAAAAAAATGCACCGAAGTATGTTTTTTAACACAAACCTACGTTTTTTTTAAATGGAACCCCGTTAGTTTTGTTAGCACTACCGAACATATAAACAAATACGTAATCAGTGCCGTTTGTTGCATTGTAAAATGTTAATTACATCCGGAGATATTGTAACCTAAAGTTGACGCTTGCGTACCACTCCTCCGCTGTTCGATCGTGTGTATTGGAGAGCACCGAATTACGTAGGGATCCAAAGGGAACGGTGATGGACCTTAGGTACAGAAGAGCACATTACGTCCACATGCTAACACCTTTTTATTGGTCTTTTTCACTGACGCACATCTACATTATCATGAAGGGTAAGCTACACGTACACACGTGGTTTCCGTTTTCAATTACGGAGTGGAATAGAGTGTGTCCCGACATTTCAGGCCAATAGATGTTCAATGTGGCGGCCATCATTTGCTGCACACAATTGCAATCTCTGGCGCAATGAATGTCGTACACGCCGCAGTACATCTGGTGTAATGTCGCCGCAGGCTGCCACAATACGTTGTTTCATATCCTCTGGGGTTGTAGGCACATCACGGTACACATTCTCCTTTAACGTACCCCACAGAAAGAAGTCCAGAGGTGTAAGAGCAGGAGAACGGACTGGCCAATTTATGCGTCCTCCACGTCCTATGAAACGCCCGTTGAACATCCTGTCAACGGTCAGCCTAGTGTTAATTGCGGAATGTGCAGGTGCACCATCATGCTGATACCACATACGTCGACGCGTTTCCAGTGGAACATTTTCGAGCAACGTTGGCAGATCATTCTGTAGAAACGCGATGTATGTTGCAGCTGTCTGGGCCCCTGCAATGAAGCGAGAACAATGTTTCAAGCGTCAACTTTAGGTTACAATATCTCCGGATGTAATTAACATTTTACAATGCAACAAACGGCACTGATTACGTATTTGTTTATATGTTCAGATGTGCTAGCAAAACTAACGTGGTTCCATTTTAAAAAAACGTAGGTTTGTGTTAAACGTACTTCCGTGCATTTTTGTATGGTTTATATTAAACAATTACACTAGCCCCTCTCCTCACGTTCGGTCTGTGGAATCGGTTCGTCAGTATTTGATGTGGTTTACGAAATATATCCAGCGGTAACCTTAGGTGACTCACCCTGTATAATACTGTAAGTAGGCTGTTTACGTTTTTATATTGGTAACGCCACGTAGCGCTCTGTATGAAGATCACTGGCTGTGCTGTGTGCAGTCTGTGGTTGGTTGGACTCATTGTCGAAATATTTACTAGTGTAGTGTTGGTCAGTTGAATGTGAACAGCGCGTAGCGTTGCGCAGTTGGAGGTGAGCCGCCAGCAGTGGTGGATGTGGGGAGAGAGATGGCGGAGTTTTAAGAGCGGACGATCTGGGCGTGTGTCCGTCCGAAAAAGGAAATTTGTAAGACTGGATGTCATGAACTTATATATATATATATATATATTATGACTTTTGAACATTATTAAAGAAAATACATTGTTTGTTCTCTACCAAAATCTTTCATTTGCTAACTATACCTATCAGTAGTTAGAATCCTCTATTTAGCTGGCAGTATTGGCGCTCGCTGTATTGCAGTAGTTCGAGTAACGAAGATTTTTGTGAGGTAACTGATTCATGAAGGTATAGTTTATTGTTAGTCATGACCATTCTTTTATAGGGATTATTGAAAGTCAGATTGCGTTGCGCTAAAAAAATATTGTGTGTCAGTTTAGTGATGATCAGAATAAGTAAAGAGAGTAATGTCTGAGTACGTTCAGTTTTGCTCAGCTGTTTGAAAATCAAATAACGTAAGGGGTTTATCAGCACACTAATTCATTACTTTTTCTAAGGGGACGTTTCAATACGATGTCAGTGGGGTGTATCACTGGCTTGATTAGGGAGCTTCTGCTGGTGCACAGCCGGGAGTTCCCGCCAACGTGTACGACTTACCCCAACACCGCGGGCAGTCCATCGTGCTCCGTAACCTCGGGGCAGTTTTACGGCCAGGGGTGGTCCAGCCAACATACAAATGCCTCTACTGGGGGCGCTTTGGCGGCTTTCCGTTCACCCCTGTGTGTGCACTAACCTCGTGACTAATAGAACAGGCGGACGCTTTCACATCCCGCCGACAACTAAGCCCCTGATGTACTTGCGCTGGCTCCGGCGCCGCGCAAACTTTGCGAATTATTGAACGACTGCTAAATGGCCACTTTGTCGCTTTCAAACCACAGGATTGTTTTGGACGCTGTGCTTGGAATAGTAAATATTTGCATCGCTACAAAGGTCGCACTGTTCTGTTTTGTCTTTGTTAGCTTACACGTGACGTCACACGCCTCAACAGAAGTACGTCAAGAGTCAAAGTTCATTCCAGGGTCAACCGGACTGAATGTACTCACGTACGCAAGTGATTTTTACCCTTTTATAGCCACCGCATTACGACACCAACCGTAGTTTCCTTAAATATTACTACAAATTGATTGTTCATCATTAGAATGTAGGCGCAATCACGGAAGTCATGTGATCTGCTGGTTAGAAGCAACGAGAGCTGTAACACTCGTGTGTCAGGTTGTATACTAAACTAATGTACCGGGTTATATACTGGAATGAGCATGAGGCACTGTTCACTTTTATTACTACAGTAGTACAATCACTTCGTTGTGCAGAAATGAAGTAACAACAGGCAGTTATTTCGCTGTAATCTGCATCTACGTCTATTAGATTACTCCATAGTATGTCAGCGAGTGCATAGAATCACTGCCACACTTTCTCTAGCCATCAAACCACGAACAGGGCGTACTAACAAAGGAACCTCCCCATCGCACCCCCCTCAGATTTAGTTATGTTGGCACAGTGGATAGGCCTTGAAAAACTGAACACAGATCAATCGAGAAAACAGGAAGAAGTTGTGTGGAACTATTAAAAAATAAGCAAAATATACAAACTGAGTAGTCCATGTGTAAGATAGGCAACATCAAGGAGACTGTAAGCTGAGGAGCTCCGTGGTCCCGTCGTTAGAGTGAGCAACTGCGGAACGAGAGGTCCTTGGTTCGAGTCCTCTCTCGAGTGAAAATTTTACTTTATTTTCGCAAAGTTATGATCTGTCTCTTCGTTCATTGACGTCTGTGTTCACTGTAATAAGTTCAGCGTCTGTGTTTTGGGACCGCACCGCAAAACCGTGCGATTAGTAGACGAAAGGACGTGCCTCTCCAATAGGAACCGAAAACATTTGATCGCAAGTTCATAGGTCAACCGATTCGTCCACAGGAAAACACGTCTGATATATTCTATACGACACTGGTGATGGCATGTGCGTCACATGACAGGAATATGTTGTCGACCCACCCAACTTGCACACTTGGCGAATGGGTGAAAAGATTCTTCTACCTTGCTCGATTTGTTTTCTTGTGGATGTGATAATCACTCCCAAAAAAGTGATGAAAACATAAGAGTTTGTCACATAAACTGCAACAAATGAATGCAACAGTTTCACAGTCGCACAGTTTTCCCTGTGCTCTGTCAAAACATATGTTTTTTACGTTTTCAAATGTTTCCGTGTGTAGATCGTCAAATCCTGCATATGTCCAAACAAATCTGAACATGTCCTGGAATTTTGGAGAGCAAAGTTGGTTATGTGTGAGTGCCTGAACTTCGATAATTGTCTGAAAAAAAAAAAATTAAACTTTTCATTCGAGAGAAGATTTGAACCAAGGACTTCTCGATCCGCAGCTGCTCACGCTAACCACGGGACCACGGCGCACGTAAGCTGACACTACTTGATGTTGTCTACCTTGCGCATGGACTACTCAGTTTGCATATTTTGCTTATTTTTTTCGTAGTTCCACGTAACTACTTCCTGTTTTCTCGATTGACCTGTGTTCAGTTTTTCTAGGCCTATCCCTGTGCCAACTTATAACTAAATCTGAGGGGGGTGCGATGGGGAGGTTCCCTTGTAAGTAATGAATACATGTAAGTCTTTCTAATCGATCTCTGATTTCTGTTATTTTCTCACGATGGCCATTTACCCCTATATAAAAGGGAGCCAACAAACTATTTTGACATTCGGAGCATGTAGTCAGTGATTGAAATTTCGTGAATGTGTCTCATCGTAACGGAAGACTCATTTGGTTTGACTGCCACCCCCAAATTGGTTATAGTATACGTGACCTCCTCTCCCCTATTTCGCTGCCATTCTTTGAAACTTTTCGCTACCCTCCGCCAACACCACTATCTGCAACTGATCCCACAACCCAAGGCAATGCTGCAGAAGAGGACTGACAAGCATAGTGTAGGAATTTTTCAAACAACCTACGGGAATTCAGCCAGGTAATATTAACAGCGACCGCCGATATTTCGGCGGGAGCGCACACCGCCGCAAAGAAAACCGCCCTTGTTTCACTGACTGCCACCCTAACTCGGGTATCACATCAGTGACACTCTCACCCCTATTCCGCCATAACACGAAACGGGCTACCCTTCTTTCCACTTTTTCGATGTCCTCCGTCAATCCTACCTGGTAAGGATTCCACACCGCGCAGCAATATTCCAAATGGCTCTGAGCACTATGGGACTCAACATCTTAGGTCATAAGTCCCCTAGAACTTAGAACTACTTAAACCTAACTAACCTAAGGACATCACACACACCCATGCCCGAGGCAGGATTCGAACCTGCGACCGTAGCAGTCCCGCGGTTCCGGACTGCAGCGCCAGAACCGCTAGACCACCGCGACCGGCAGCAATATTCCAGCAGAGGATGGACAAGTGTAATGTAGGCTGTTTCTTTTGTGGGTTTGTCGCATCTTCTGAGTGTTCTGCCAACAAAGCGCAGTCTTTGTTTCGCCTTCCCCACAATATTATCTAGGTGGTCTTTCTAATTTAAGTTGCTCGTAATTGTAATTCCTAGGTATTTAGTCGAATTGACAGCCCTTTCATTTGTGCGATTTATCAAAAAAAAAATGGTTCAAATGGCTCTGAGCACTATGGGACTCAACTGCTGAGGTCATTAGTCCCCTAGCACTTAGAACTAGTTAAACCTAACTAACCTAAGGACATCACAAACATCCATGCCCGAGGCAGGATTCGAACCTGCGACCGTAGCGGTCTTGCGGTTCCAGACTGCAGCGCCTTTAACCGCACGGCCACTTCGGCCGGCTGCGATTTATCGGATTTCTTTTAGTACCCATGTGGATGACCTAGCACTTTTCTTTATTTAGTGCAAATTGCGACATTTCTCACCATACAGAAATTCTCTCTAGATAATTTTGTAATTGGAATTCATTAACTGATGATTTTACTAGACGATAAATTACAGCATCATCTGCAAATGATCTGAGGGAGCTGCTCATATTATCACCTAGATCATCTATACAAGTCAGGAACAGCGGAGGGCCTATGACATTACCTTGCGGAACGCCAGATATCGCTTCTGTTCTACTCGATGATTTACTGCGAACTGTGACCTCTCTGAGAGGAAATCACGAATCCAGTCACGCAACTGCCCGATACTCCATATGTACGCAATTTGATTAATAGTCGCTTGTGAGGAACGGTATCAAAAGCCTACTGGAAATCTAGGAATATGGAATCGATCTGAGATGCCTTGTCTACAGCACTTATTACTTCATAGGAATAAAGACGTAGCTGTGTTGCACAAGAACGATATTTTCTGAATCCGTGTTCGTTATGTATGAATAAGTCATTTTCTTCAAGGTGATTCATAATGTTCGTGTACAGTATATGCTCCCAAATCCTACTGCAAATTGCGGTCGGTGATGTGTGTCTGTAATTCAATGGGTTACTCCTATTTCCTTTCTTGAATACTGGTGTGACCTGCGCTACTTTCCAGTCTTTAGGAAGAGACCTTTCGTCAAGTGAGCGGCTGTATATGATTGCTAAGAAAGACGCTATTGTGTCTGCATACTCTGAAAGGAACCTGATTAGTATACCATCTGGACCGGAAGACTTGCCTTTCTTAAGCGATTTGAGTTGTTTCGTAACACCTAAGATATCTACTTTAATGTCACTCATGCTAATAGCTGTTCTGCGTTCGAATTGTGGAATATTTACTACATCTTCTTTCGTGAAGGAATTAAGTAAAACTGTATTTAGTAACGGTTTAGTGGCACCATCATCGGTAACATTTCCAGCGCTATCGCGCAGTGACGGTATTGACTGTTTTTTGCCACTGGTGTACTTTACGTACGACCAGAATCTCTTTGGGTATTATACCATATTTTGAGAAGACACGCTGACAGATGCGAGCCACCTGCTTCCCTTCACGCTTGATGTCTTCCCCGACGGCGATGTCATCTTTCAGCAGCATAATTGTCCGTGTTTCGAGCCATAATTGTGCTACAATGGTTTAAGGAGCATTACAGTGAACTCACGTTGATGTCTCGGTGCCAGAATTCGCTTGAAGTGAATCCTATGGAACCCATCTGTGTTGCTATTGGACGCACCGCACGCAAATCAGCACCCCGTTATTTACTCGAATTACATCTAATGCTTCATAACTCCACAAACCTACCAAACAAACAAACTTCCTGGCAGATTAAAACTGTGAGCCCAACCGAGACTCGAACTCGGGACCTTTGCCTTTCGCGTTCAAGTGCTCTACCGTCTGAGCTACCCAAGCACGACTCACGACCCGTCCTCACAGTTTCAATTCTGCCAGTACCTCTTCTCCTGGTAGAGCAATTGCCTGCAAAAAGCAAAGGTGCCGAGTTCGAGTCTCGGTCCGGGACACAGTTTTAATCTGCCAGGAAGTTTCATATCGGCGCACACTCCGCTGCAGAGTGAAAATCTCACTCTACCAACAAACTGTCTAATCCCTGATATGCAAAATCAGCGATGTATTTAATGCGAAACAGGACAAAACAAGCTACTAAGCAGTTGGTCAAAATGCCGTGGCTCACCAGTGTAATACTTCTCTACATTAGGGACTTTACAAAGTTACCCATGTCGTTCCACCCTAAGACCATTGCGCGACAAGAGTAACGCATTGCCAGAAGAGAGTGCATATTCCTGGTGTCGAGTGTGTGTAACAGGTGCACCACTGAGAACGGGTGAACTGGCTTGTCGAGTGCAAACTTACTCAAAAGTTTAATTACCCAGGACAGTAGGATTCTTGCGAACACATTTATCGTGAGGAGGAGGTGGAGGAGATTAGTGTTTAACGTCCCATCGACAACGAGGTCATTAGAGACGGAGCACAAGCTTGGGTTAGGGAAGGATGGGGAAGGAAATCGGCCGTGCCCTTTCAAAGGAACCATCCCGGCATTTGCCTGAGGTGATATAGGGAAATCACGGAAAACCTAAATCAGGATGGCCGGACGCGGGATTGAACCGTCGTCCTTCCGAATTCGAGTCCAGTGTGCTAACCACTGCGCCACCTCGCTCGGTACATTTATCGTGAAATTATTGCGGTATATAGACCGGACGCAATATCGTGTCCAGCCCCTGTGAAACCGGGCCAACAATTCGACGCGCGACACACACACACACACACACACACACACACACACACACGTGCGTGGTTCTGATGTAGAAGGAAAGCTACAGACATCGGCCACAGACATTAGCTCCGAGCAGTCGAGGAACTCTTTCACAAATATCGCAGTGTGGCTATTGGGGGACATTACTCAGTTGATGCTCGCCTCAACAGGCAGTAATCATTCCATCATCCGAGATTATCTGCGGTATTTGAAGTTGTGCTGACGCTGGGTTCCGCCATTACTGCCAACTCCACACAAAGCCGCAAGTCGATGGACTTACTGTAGCGTTACTCCGTGGGAGACAATGACTTCCTAACCTGCGTCATTACGGGCGATGAGACGTGGGTCCATCATTTCACATGTGCAACTAATACAGCGTCTATAGAATTGAGACACACCTCTTCGTCCCCACAGAAGCGTCTATAGAATTGAGACACACCTCTTCGTCCCCACAGAAGAAAAGTAAAGCTACGCCGTGAGCAGGGAAGATCATGGCCACCGTTTTCTTCGAGCGTGAAACACTCGTGTGCACAAAGTTTAGTCCAACCGTTCTTTACAGAAACTTCGTCATATATTTGTGTCACTTTTAAGCGTAGCAGAGGATTCAATAAAAGTTACATGGCGTGTCATAATAACCCGTAACTTCCTTTTCGAAATCTCCTGATAGATAATGACACAGTTCACGTTCAAGCGCTTGACAGAAGGTTGAACACATGTATTCCGCACAATTTCTTTATCAGGGCGTGGGAAGAATGAGTAACTATATCTTATTAGACTAGTTCAGTTCTCTCTTATTGTAGCGAGATGCTCATTCCTCTCGAAGCAATAGCCAATAAAATATTTTACCGTTTTTGAAACGAAGAGGTCACTTAACGTGATCAACCAGATGTGTCGCTGCAGTAAATACTGAAGGTGATATTTTAGTGCAGTTTTTCACCTGCAAATAAAGCAATTATTTAGCCGTGCTTCATGCGAAACTAAAACGTAGGGCCTGAAAATTGAAATATTGATTGATGATCTATTTTTCACTACATCTTATCTTTTTTTGAACATCTAAACAGCTATTATTGTGTACACTACGTTTTAGATGTGAATCCTCAATCACTTTTTTACGGTTATTTGAATATGTGGCCGCTACTGAACCGGAAAACGCAGCGCTTGCGTTGAAATTTTTGATACAGACTTCCCTAAAATGCAAACTTTCAGAAGTAGTACCAAAACTGAGTTGAAAGAATTTTAAAACAGTTTCCGCACATTTGGGTATGATGGAGATTTGAGCCCAAGCAATCCATAACTCAATGCATCCTCAAAAGAAGTGAAAAAATCGCAATCAAAGAGACGTCTGAAAAATAGTTACCAAAGCTAATGAAACTGCGCGTCAAAACAATGTCATCTTCGACAAGTTTATTATTGCCACGAGAATGTACGCGTGAGGTAATGAAGGGAGGAGATTTGTCTTACTTATTGTGGAATGTTTCTCGTTAGCCTTAATTCCTGAGACATATTTTCTCTAGTATTCGGAATAGCTGCCATTTTCATTTTCATTTGATCACGTACTGTTTTTTCCAGCGCCAAATTAGAAAGGCAAAATTTTACACCTTACTTCAACGTGAAGAGTTCCGAGTAAGTCGCAAGCAGTATACTGACCTAGTGAAATTCCCTGGAAGATTAAAACTATATGCCGGACCGAGGCTTGAACTCAGGATATTTGCCTTTCGCGGGCGAGCGCTCTATCATCGGAGCACATGCATGGGTAGCTCAGATGGAAAGCACTTGCTCGCTAAGGGCAAGTGTCCTGACTTCGAGTCTCAGCGTGTACGTTTTACTCTGTCAGGAAGTTTCATATCAGCGCACACCACGCTGCATAGTGAAGATTTCATGCTACTGACCTGTTGGCTAAAGTGACAGCTATCACTGAGGCCTGGCTTCGAAATTACAGCGATCTCAGGAGCGTACTCACCTGGAACACAGAAAGAAAGCACTTCGTTAGCCTCATACAGATTACGATCAGTTGCATTGTGAGAGTTTTCACGTTGCCCTTGTCTACAGAAAGTATCACAGTCGGAAGACAGTAAAGAATTTCAGAAAGACTTGTACAACATCTCTGCTCGCTGTAATGACCTGCAGCTCTCTTGATGCAATATCAAGCATATAAAAAAAAAAAAAGAGGAAAAATCCGTTGCCATCTGACCACAATATTAGTGGTTAATATGCTGAGCACATCGGATCCTATAACACTTTAAGGAATATAGTAAGATGAAACTTCCTGGCAGATTAATACTGTGTGCCGGACCGAGACTCAAACTCCGAACATTTGCCTGAAAGGCAAAGCTCCCGAGTTCGAGTCTCGGTCGGGCACACAGTTTTAATCTGCCAGGAAGTTTCATATCAGCGCACACTCAGTTGCAGATTGAAAATCTCCTTCTGGAATATAGTAAGATGCTATATGCAAAGGGATGATCATTGTAAAATCACCCCAAGACAACGCGAATGCAAGACATATTCTATGGGAGGGTTGCGAGAAACTGCAATGCATGCAAGAAACTTATGCGGCCAGTTATGGAGTACTGTGCCAGATTTGGGGGTCTTGTGAAATCTCCAAGACAGTGTTCAACCAGGAGCTAGGGCCATTCTTTCAGGAAACTTTCCTCAACCATAGAAGAAGAAAATATACAGGGTGTTACAAAAAGGTACGGCCAAACTTTCAGGAAACATTCCTCACACACAAATAAAGAAAAGATGTAATGTGGACATGTGTCCCGAAACGCTTAATTTCCATGTTAGAGCTCATTTTAGTTTCGTCCACATACGCTCAATGGAGCACGTTATCATGATTTCACACGGGATACTCTACCTATGCTGCTAGAACATGTGCCTTTACAAGTACGACACAACACGTGGTTCATGCACGATGGAGCTCCTGCACATTTCAGTCGAAGTGTTCGTACGCTTTTCAACAACAGATTCGGTGACCGATGGATTGACCGAGCGAGGTGGCGCAGTGGTTAGACACTGGACTCGCATTCGGAAGGACGACGGTTCAATCCCGCGTCCGGCCATCCTGATTTAGGTTTTCCGTGATTTCCCTAAATCACTCCAGGCAAATGCCGGGATGGTTCCTCTGAAAGGGCACGGCCGACTTCCTTCCCCATCCTTCCCTAATCCGATGAGACCGATGACCACGCTGTCTGGTCTCCTTCCCCAAACCAACCAACCAACCAACCAACCGATGGATTGGTAGAGGCGGACCAATTCCATGGCCTCCACGCTCTCCTAACTCAACCCTCTTGAATTTCATTTATGGGAGCATTTGAAAGCTCTTGTCTACGCAACCCCGGTACCAAATGTAGAGACTCTTCGTGTTCGTATTGTGGACGGCTGTGATACAATACGCCATTCTCCAGGGTTGCATCAGCGCGTCAGGGATTCCATGCGACGGAGGGTGGATGCATGTATCCTCGCTAACCGAGGACATTTTGAACATTTCCTGTAACAAAGTGTTTGAAGTCAACCTGGTACGTTCTGTTTCTGTGTGTTTCCATTCCACGATTAATGTGATTTGAAGAGAAGTAATAAAATGAGCTCTAACATGGAACATAACATATTTTCTTTCTTTATGTGTGAAGTGTGTTTCCTGAAAGTTTGGCCGTACCTTTTTGTAACACCCTGTATGGACATGAGTCCGGAAATGCTTTCTTCCAATCTATACCTCATTTTCTACTGCTAGTGATTATCACATTAATCATGAGTAACAAAAAACATAACTTAATCATAGCTAACACTTGGTTCAAGAAACATAAACGATGGTTGTAAACATGGAAGAAGCCTGGAGATACTGACAGGTTTCAGATAGATTATATAATGGTAAGACAGAGATTTAGGAACCAGGTTTTAAATTGTAAGACATTTCCCGGGGCAGATGTGAACTCTGACCACAGTCTATTGGTTATGAACTGTAGATTAAAACTGAAGAATCTGCAAAAAGGTGGGAATTTAAGGAGATGGGACCTAGATAAACTGACTATAGCAGAGGTTGTACAGAGTTTCAGGGAGAGCATAAAGGAGCAATTGACAGGAACGGGGGAAAGAAATACAGTAGAAGAAGAATGGGTAGCTTTGAGGAATTAAATAGTGAGGGGAGCAGAGGATAAAGTAGGTAAAAAGACGAGGGCTAGTAGAAATCCTTGGGTAACAGAAGAAATATTGAATTTAATTGATGAAAGGAGAAAATATAAAAACGCAGTAAATGAAGCAGGCAAAAAGGAATACGAACGTCTCAAAAATGAGAGCGACAGGAAATGCAAAATGGCTAAGCAGGGATGGCTAGAGGACAAATTTAAGGATGTAGAAGCTTATCTCACTAGGGGTAAGATAGATACTGCCTACAGGAAAATTAAGGAGGCCTTTGGAGAAAAGAGAGCCACTTGTAGGAATATCAAGAGCTCAGATGGAACCACAGTTCTAAGCAATGAAGAGAATGGTGAAAGGTGGAAGGAGTATATAGAGGGTCTATACAAGCGCGATGTACTTGAGGACAGTATTATGGAAATGGAAGTAGATGAAGATGAATTGGGAGATATGATACTGCGTGAAGAGTTTGACAGCACTGAAAGACCAGAGTCGAAACAAGGCCCCGGGAGTAGACACCATTCGATTAGAACTACAAATAGCCTTGGGAGAGCCAGTCCTGACAAAACTCTACCGTCTGGTGAGCAAGATGTATGAGACAAGCGAAATACCCTCAGATTTCAAGAAGAATATAATAATTCCAATCCCAAAGAAAGCAGTACACGGGACAGATGTGAAAATTACCGAACTATCGGTTTAATAAGTCACAGCTGCAAAATACTAATGCGAATTCTTTACAGACGAATGGAAAAACTGGTAGAAGCCGACCTCGGGGAAGATCAGTTTCAATTTCATAGAAACGTTGGAACGCGTGAGGCAATACTGACCTTACGACCTATCTTAGAAAACAGATTAAGGAATACTCTCTTTCAAATTCTGAAGGTGGCAGGGGTAAAATACAGGGAGCGAAAGGCTATTTACAATTTGTACAGAAACCAGATGGCAGTTATAAGAGCCGAGGGGCACGAAAGGGAAGCAGTGATTAGGAAGGGAGTGAGACAGGAGTGTAGCCTCTCCCCAATGTTATTCAATCTGTATATTGAGCAAGCAGTAAAGGAAACAAAGGAAAAATTCGGAGTAGGAATTAAAATACATGGAGAAGAAATAAAAACATTTAGGTTCGCCGATGACATTGTAATTCTGTCAGAGACAGCAAACGACTTGGAAGAGCAGTTGAACGGAATGGACAGTGTCTTGAGAGGAGGATATAAGATGAACATCAACAAAAGCAAAACGAGGTTAATGGAATGTATTCGAATTAAGTCGGGTGATGCTGAGGAAATTAGATTAGAAAATGAGACACTTAAAGTAGTAAAGAAGTTTTGCTATTTGGGGAGCAAAATAACTGATGATGGTCCAAACAGAGAGGATATAAAATATAGACTGGCAATGGCAAGGAAAGCGTTTCTGAAGAAGAGAAATTTGTTAACATCGAGTATAGATTTAAGTGTCAGGAAGTCGTTTCTGAAAGCATTTGTATGGAGTGTAGCCATGTATGGAAGTGAAACGTGGCGATAAATAGTTTGGACAAGAAGAGAATAGAAGCTTTCAAAATGTGGTGCTACAGAAGAATGCTGAAGATTAGATGGGTAGATCACGTAACTATTGAGGAGGTATTGAATAGAATTGGGGAGAAGAGGAGTTTGTGGCACAACTTGACAAGAAGAAGGGATCGGTTGGTAGGACATGTTCTGAGGCATCAAAGGATCACAAATTTAGCATTGGAGGGCAGCGTGGAGGGTAAAATCGTAGAGGGAGACCAAGGGATGAATACATTAAGCATATTCGGAAGGATGTAGGTTGCATTAAGTACTGGGACATGAAGAAGCTTGCACAGGATAGAGTAGCATGGAGAGCTACATCAAACCAGTCTCAGGACTGAAGACCACAACAACAACAACAACAACAACAACAAACAAAAAAGAAACAATATACCAGCTTTACATTACACGTCCGCTCGCATTAAATGTTCAAAATAGGATGTTGGCTACGGATGGTTGGAATTTACAGTGAATTGTAATTTTCAGGTTCACCGCCAAGTGGTCTTTGGTCCCATTCTATGAAGGTAACGTTGACACGTGATTCATTTCGATGCTTCTGTGGACATACGACTAACCTTTATGTTTTACTGTACAAATTAGCACATGGTAATGGCCGTGGCGCTGAAGTTTTGTATCTGGAGAGATTTTCAGAACGCCCCGACAGGAAGACATTTCAGGCAATGCTCTTTCTTCATGAAATAAATTACCAACAGCCATATGTATTGTAGAAACTTATTTTGAAAACTTCTTATGTGCTACCAGTTTCGGCATTACATTGATGCCATCTTCAGGCGCCACTCGTCATAGTCGTAAAATCGCTATACACGGAAGGAGCCATATAACTGGATCCGTGAATCAAACCGTTATGCAATAGCTCTTGGTGGCCAGGTCCATAATGGATCAACGAAGATTTCAGGCAATTTGTCGTCGTCTTAGGCAACATTGGATTCTACACGACAGCGTGTTAATGCACGTATCCTGCGAACAGAGAGTATTTCGACATTTAGGAAACTGTTCCATACTGTGCTCATAGCTTGTTTTTCTGTGTGTCTCCCATGTTTAATGTCCCGAAGAGTAGTGAAAACTGAGCTCTAATACGGAACAAAAAAAGCGTACCCGGACACACGTCCATAAAATATATTTTCTTCCTCTACGTGTCAGAAACGTTTCTTGAAAGTTTTCCCTTACCATCTTGTTACGCACCCTGTATACATCGAATAAATTCAGAGAACCGTGTCGGAGATTCCGAAAGATTCGTCTATGCCCTACGAGAGTTTATCACATATGGCCGTGGAACCTTATGGGGATCCGAAGTACGAAGGCAACACAGCTGTCGCAAAATCCTAGTGGGTAATCTTACAGAACCTCTGTTCTAAGCGTGACGCTATCACACGACTATCATACAATTCTCATGAGAATAAAACAAGGGAGAGTGGGCGTGTACAAAGACGTATAGGTAGCCATTTCTCCCTCGCTCAGTATTAGAATGGAATAGGAAAGAAAACTGATAATATTAGTACGACGTACTCTTCACCATGTACCGTGGAGAAGCGCGCGAAGTGAGTGCGAAGATAAAGCTTTACTGCCGTGGTATATCATCGATGACGATAGTCCGGTCATCGAATTAAAAACGAAAATTATACATCTCCAGGAGCTATAGTAAACAGGCTGAGATTCTCGGCTCCACAGATTGGGCAATACAATGACTGCGGCAAATGCTGACCGAACGTCTAACAAAATTCTGAAGACTTATTTCAAATTTAGAAGTTATATCCTTGGCAATTTATGTAACACATTACAAGCACAGAGAACTACTTCCGGCCTGTTTAAATATAGCAGTCTTTACTTCTTTACACGAAAGGTGAGAGGGGGGAAAAGACGGAAATGATTTTCGTCTGATTTTCCCCTTAATGACATCTCGTTCCAAAATGTTCCAGAAACTAATGAACTGAAGAGTTGTCCACGTGGAAACACCTTGCTTAGTACACCAAAGATTCAGTTCCCAAAAATGTGCTCAAATTAGAATTTTAGGTGTACAACACTCAACCAATTTACAGAACCTTGAATAACAAAATAATGCTAGCTGGTATTTTGTGTGATCCGTTCTAAACAAATTAGTGTTTTTTTAACTCCGCCTTACGCAAAAAACGCTGTATTTCTTTTTCATTAACCCAGATTTGTTTTGACATCTGTGTATCATCTTCAGTGGGTCTCGGTTTATTTCTGTAAAAAACCATACAAAGTTCATTGTTTTCTTATTTTAGGCCTAAAAACTATAACGTGTGTATTTTGTTTAATTGCTTTCGGCTACTCACTTGGAATTACTTCGCTTGTCAAACTGATTTTACAGGTCGGATTCTTTATGCTTTTCATTATTTTGACACCATGTCATATGCAAAGTAGTCATGAAGAAATTTACTTGACACCATGTCATATGCAAAGTAGTTATGAAGAAATTTACTTATTTTTTTAAATACTTTTTCGTGATTACAGAGAATAGCGTATGTCGCTATACGAACATTTTCAGTCCAGTCATTTAATTCGCAAACCAAAAGATTGTTTACGGGACCTGCCAGCCTGCGCAAGATGATTCTCAAACCCATGTCAAGCAAATGGTTGCGTGTACATGACGAAATTATTTTTAAAAAATCGTAGGGTGTACGGAATGAATGGTGTTACAAATCACTTGTGCAAATCGTAACCGACCGGAATCAACTGTAAACTAGCGAAAATTTGCGAAAGGAGACAAAATTTTAAAAACTGGTAGTTAATCAGGAATGTAGTCCCACAGTGTAAAATGTGAAAGGCCTTCCATTTAACACACATCAAACTGAGTTGGTAATATTCGCAGATGGAATTGATTTTACTCGCATAGTAATTCCTTTATACTGTAACAGAAAATACAGTTAACAGGTTTCTGAAAGAATTAATAACGAAAGAATCAGTCAAATACAGCATATTCAGTTGTGTAGATATAACGTTTCCAAAAAACTAATTTATATCGTGAACAGCAGTGAGTCAGCAGTATATAATGCTCCAAACCTTTCAATGTACATACTGATAATATACGGACAGCAAAACATACTGAACTTCTAAAGCAATTAATTCGCCAAATTTTCCTCCTCATATAATCTCTCATTTTTGAAACACTCAAGTCGGAAACTAAAACATACTTCTCATATTTCTTTTAATTAATATTCAATTTCGTTATATTCAGTCGCAATCCACCACGTAGAAATGAAATACTGGTTGCACAACACATTATAAAATGTGGTGTTATTGCAGTGTCTCTTCAAAGAGATACATTTTAACAGCACATTCACATTATTTATATCTGCTAATGAAATTCATTACAAATAATGTATTACAGAGTGAGGGGACTAGTAATAACACAGCTACAGTAGTTGGAAAAAATATTAGGTTCGTTACTCGTTGCTGGAACTGCTGCAGCTAAAAGAGAAAAAAAGAGCTCAACATACTAGTACAGACAGAAAAATCTTTTATCATTTGTTCGATAATATGCAATGTATGACAGATGGCAAGGTTAATTTTTAATCTACTGTAAAATCATTTCTTGTGGACGACTTATTTCATTGACTAGTATTTGTAAAGATGGATGTCATATATATACATTTTTATTATGAATTTGGCCAGCTATGGACCGCATACAACTTAAGACTTATGGTGTTTCTTTTGCTTCCGTTCTTCCCAGAACTTCATTTTCTCGCCAACTGCTCGTCTCTGCTCATCTGTCCACACTCTCTTGGGTCGAGGTTCTGGCGCATCTTCTTCATAGTTTGCGTTTTCTATAAGTAGCCTAAAGTTATTCCTGTCACGTATTATTTCTTCTGTAACACCTATTTTGTTGGCGTCTTTCTTTACAGCTTCTATCCATCCTACAGTGTTTTTCACCTTACTAACGTAATTAAAATTTTTCTTTGTAATCCGTGTTTCTTCCATTCTTTTTAAATGTCCATAAAATTTTAGCTGTCTCTTCCTCATTGTATCTGTGATCTTTTCTGTATTTTTGTATAGGTCTTCATCATTTCTCCTTTTAATCCACCTATTTTCCTTGTTTTTCTCAGGAGCTAGAATTTTTCTTAATATTTTTCTCTCTCTTTTTTCTAGTTCTCTTAATTCGCCTTTCTTATTCAATGTTAGGCACTCTGATCCATATGTTGCTTGTGTCCTAATAACTGAATTATAATGTTTAATCTTTGGTTGTATGGATATTGATTTCTTCTTGTAGTAGTTTTGTGTTAATTTATATGCAAATTCCAACTTTTTTTTCTTTCTTTATTTGTTGTGTTATCCAGTCCATTGGCATGGATCCACTCCCCCAGGTATTTGAATCTATCAAGTCTTTTAATTTTTCCATACTTTGTTTTCATAAACTTTTCTGTATTATGTTTGTGTTCTATATACTCGGTTTTTTCGTAGGATATTTTAACCCAGTCTTTTCAGCAATCTCGTGTAACATATCAAGCATAACTGTTGCGTCTGTTCGGATTTCAATTATCAATGCCACATCATCCGCAAAGGCTAAACATTTTACTTCAAATTTGTTCTTTCCTTGGCCCATGCTTATACCCTTTGTGCCTCTGTTTTTTAATGTGTTTTCCCATGTGTGTGTGTGTGTGTGTGTGTGTGTGTGTGTGTGTGTGTGTGTGTCAGTCAAAATCTTTTACTTGCTAACTATGCCTATCAGTAGTTAGTGCTTTCAGTAGTTAGAATCTTTTATTTAGCTGGCAGTATTGGCGCTCGCTGTATTGCAGTAGTTCGAGTAACGAAGATTTTTGTGAGGTAAGTGATTCATGAAAGGTATAGTTTATTGTTAGTCAGGGCCATTCTTTTGTAGGGATTATTGAAAGTCAGATTGTGTGTCAGTTTAGTGATGATAAAAATAAGTAAACAGAAAACTGAGTACGTTGAGTTTGGCTCAACTGTTTGAAAATCAAATAACGTAAGAGTTTTTCCAGCACTGCCATTCATAATTTTTGTAAGGGGACGTTTCAGACTGTCTTAAATTTGTGTTTCACTTCAAAAGTGGAAGTTTTGAGGATTAATATGTTTATTTCTGTCAAATACAAGCCACTTGGCTATTAGCTACTCTGCAGATCGCCAGTATGCTGTCTTATATATAAGCAACATGTATACTCAGATTATCTACCGAATCGTTTCGATTGACAATGCGTGTGATCCATTGAGTAAGTTATGTAAATAAGTACTTAGGGTATGGAAGAAACACAGCATCTAACTTTTTCATGACACTTTTCGCTAGTTGACCTTGCATATGACGTGTTTCATGAACCAGTTCGCCTTGGCAGATTATAATATGGCAACTTAAGTCATGTGGTGCAAACATTTTTTCCGAAAAAACAATCAAAATTTGCATTAGCCCCTCCCTACTCCGATGGCGATCCTATCAAGCGTGGAGAGTAGTTGACCTTGAGGCGTGGACTGTCACGGAAAATTGTGAAGTATAAACTTAATGAGGACGGTCATCCTAGGGAAATTTCAAACTGTAATAACAACACAGCTGTGATGTAGTCGATATAGCTGTTCCCAGTATTTAAGGCACCGTTAACCTAGTGGATAACCTTTGCTAAATACACAGCACGATTTAAAAGGTTGCATATAAATTGAAGGTACCCTACTTGAAAGGCTCCTCGCGAAAAACAAATGATCATAGGGCAATGAAACTTCGTGAAAATATTTTTAAGGGCATGTGGCAGAGAAGTAAAGACTAAACCATTGAAAGAAAGGTGAGATGATAACGTCTGTTAGTTGTGTACCATGTTTACGTTCCAGGGTAGAAACGTTGCTCAGGGTGGCGACCATCTTCATCCACGATACTCTTGAACGGCGCTAGAGGTACCACTCCGTCATTGCTGGCAGCGTTTCTCTAACGGTGGGCCATCGAACGTTCACCTGCCGTGACACAATTCGTTCACTTTTTTGCAGATTGTGTCCAGCATTCTCAGCCATGTCATCAGTAACTTTGAGAGAGGACAAGTTACCCGCACACCTATTTTTCATAAAGATTGTGTTACAACGTTACGCAACCTGAGCTAGACTCTAGAAAGTTAACGGCATGAGCAGGTGTTGATGGAGCCTGGTAGGCGCTAAAAGCATGAGGTATTTTTACGGTTCTTAGTTCGTAGAAACGGAATGTTGGAAGTTGGAAGCAAGTGGCGGCGAGCCCATCCCTCAGTAATTATTCCCGGACACGCCCGCGGCCGTATAAGGCAGGCAGAGCAGCCCTAGTCGAGACAGGTCTCCAGCAGGACAATGCTCAGTTATACCCACATTGGCGCAAGCCGAAGGGCGGGGTTGGGGCGACGGACTGAAGGGACGAGTCTACACAGTGGAGTCGTAGACCAGGCATTGTGGGCTGCGCTGCGCCACGCCTAATAAAATTTACAGGTTTCCGTGTTCGCCGATTCTACAAATAGGCCTGTGACCCACTTCCAGAGGCCGCCTCGGTCGTAGAAGAAACATGGATTCCGGAAACAGCGATCGTGTGAGACCCAACTCGCTTTATTTGTTCATGAGACCCAGAAAATATTAGATACAGGCTCCCAAGTAGATGCTATTTTTCTTGACTTCCGGAAGGCGTTCGATACAGTTCCGCACTGTCGCCTGATAAACAAAGTAAGAGCCTACGGAATATCAGACCAGCTGTGTGGCTGGATTGAAGAGTTTTTAGCAAACATAACACAGCATGTTGTTCTAATTGGAGAGACGTCTACAGACGTTAAAGTAACCTCTGGCGTGCCACAGGGGAGTGTTATGGGACCATTGCTTTTCACAATATATATAAATGACCTAGTAGATAGTGTCGGAAGTCCCATGCGGCTTTTCACGGATGATGCTGTACTATACAGAGAAGTTGCAGCATTAGAAAATTGTAGCGAAATGCATGAAGATCTGCAGCGGATAGGCACTTGGTGCAGGGAGTGGCAACTGACCCTTAACATAGACAAATGTAATGTATTGCGAATACATAGAAAGAAGGATCCTTTATTGTATGATTATATGATAGCGGAACAAACACTGGTAGCAGTTACTTCTGTAAAATATCTGGGAGTATGCGTGCGGAACGATTTGAAGTGGAATGATCATATAAAATTAATTGTTGGTAAGGCGGGTACCGGGTTGAGATTCATTGGGAGTGTCCTTAGAAAATGTAGTCCATCAACAAAGGAGGTGGCTTACAAAACACTCGTTCGACCTATACTTGACTATTGCTCATCAGTGTGGGATCCGTACCTGATCGGGTTGACGGAGGAGATAGAGAAGATCCAAAGAAGAGCGGCGCGTTTCGTCACAGCGTTATTTGGTAACCGTGATAGCGTTACGGAGATGTTTAACAAACTCAAGTGGCAGACTCTGAAAGAGAGGCGCTCTGCATCGCGGTGTAGCTTGCTCGCCAGGTTTAGAGAGGGTGCGTTTCTGGATGAGGTATCGTACATATTGCTTCCCCCTACTTATACTTCCAGAGGAGTTCACGAATGTAAAATTAGAGGGATTAGAGCGCGCACGGAGGCTTTCAGACAGTCGTTCTTCCCGCGAACCATACGCGACTGGAACAGGAATGGGAGGTAATGACAGTGGCACGTAAAGTGCCCTCCGCCACACACCGTTGGGTGGCTTGCGGAGTATAAATGTAGATGTAGATGAACTCTGGCGTATAAGAAACGTTGAGAGAGAAAATCTTTATGACACCTCACAGCCAGAACTAGCATGCTCCAAGGCAGATCTTTCAGATTGTATCTTTTCGCTTGTTGCTGAGGGAAGCGACGAGACTTCAGAGAAAAATATCATCTCCCTCCGCGAAAACTTAAAAAGGCCAGTAATTGGCGGTTTCTTTTTTTTCTAGAGACTCAGACTTCTTAATTCTGGCGCTGGTTCGACACTTATTTGTGCTATCGTGTAGGAGGGAATATTTAGTGCCTCTAAACCCCCGTGATTGGCTCAAGACGGGGTGAAGGTGGTGTCGTTCGTGCACCTTACAGGAAAACGGAATTTTTTTTATCTGGAGAGGTGCGAGGCACCCTGCTTCTGGACATTGGTCTGGAAGGAACTTCAGGTCGAAGCTCTGGCATGTATGGTTGGTACTTGGGACCTGTCCTGAGACTGACTTCACTTGTGAGTAGTTTAGACTGGGGAGCCTGTGGTGAAGTTACTGGCGAACGGGGGTGTGTCGCACTGAAATCTACCGTGATTTCAAGTCTATGGTAGGCAGTAAATTGCTATCCATCTGCCTGATCGCTGGATCGTGAGGTTTTGCATTCCTTTCGTGGGCGCGATCGATTCACCGGTGCTGTCTCTGTCGCACACGACTCTCCAGCTGCAAGTAAAATCGCTGCACGGAGCAAACATCGTAAAGTACTGCCGCTCTGGCGTTGTCCGGGTGAACAAATCCCAATCGCCACTTGCTCTCAGCTGCACTTTTCAAAACTTCTTGTAGATCATCGATCAAAGTCTGCTCAACGTCAGAACAATTCATACTGCGTTATACACTTGACTCACTTTTGCCATCCAAAATCGTTGTCCATTGTGGTCTTAAACAACCTCTTAGTTGTTTACAATAATCTAACAGAATTTTTTTACGAGGTGCATTCAAGTTCTAAGGCCTCCGATTTTTTTTCTCCGGACTGGAAAGAGATAGAAACATGCGCATTGTTTTAAAATGAGGCCGCGTTCATTGTCAATACGACCCAGAGATGGCAGCACCGTACGGCAGATGGAATTTTACCGCCAGCGGCGAGAATGAGAACTGTTTTAAATACTTAAAATGGCGACGTTTTTCTTTCTTTAACTGCGTGCGATCATTCGTTTTCTGAATTTGCGTGGTGTGAAACCAATTGAAATTCATCGACAGTTGAAGGAGACATGTGGTGATGGAGTTATGGATGTGTCGAAAGTGCGTTCGTGGGTGCGACAGTCTAATGAAGGCAGAACATCCTGTGACAACAAACCGAAACAACCTCGGGCTCGCACAAGCCAGTCTGACGACATGATCGAGAAAGTGGAGAGAATTGTTTTCGGGGATCGCCGAATGACTGTTGAACAGATCGCCTCCAGAGTTGGCATTTCTGTGGGTTCTGCGCACACAATCCTGCATGACGACCTGAAAATGCGAAAAGTGTCATCCAGGTGGGTGCCACGAATGCTGACGGACGACCACATGGCTGCCCGTGTGGCATGTTGCCAAGCAATGTTGACGCGCAACGACAGCATGAATGGGACTTTCTTTTCGTCGGTTGTGACAATGGATGAGACGTGGATGCCATTTTTCAATCCAGAAACAAAGCGCCAGTCAGCTCAATGGAAGTACACAGATTCACCGCCACCAAAAAAATTTCGGGTAACCGCCTGTGCTGAAAAAATGATGGTGTCCATGTTCTGGGACAGCAAGGGCGTAATCCTTACCCATTGCGTTCCAAAGGGCCATACGGTAACAGGTGCATCCTACGAAAATGTTTTGAAGAACAAATTCCTTCCTGCACTGCAACAAAAACGTCCGGGAAGGGCTGCGCGTGTGCTGTTTCACCGAGACAACGCACCCGCACATCGAGCTAACGTTACGCAACAGTTTCTTCGTGATAACAACTTTGAAGTGATTCCTCATGCTCCCTACTCACCTGACCTGGCTCCTAGTGACTTTTGGCTCTTTCCAACAATGAAAGACACTCTCCGTGGCCGCACATTCACCAGCCATGCTGCTATTGCCTCAGCGATTTTCAAGTGGTCAAAACAGACTCCTAAAGAAGCCTTCGCCGCTGCCATGGAATCATGGCGTCAGCGTTGTGAAAAATGTGTACGTCTGCAGGGCGATTACGTCGAGAAGTAACGCGTTTCATCGATTTCGGGTGAGTTATTAATTAAAAAAAACATCGGAGGCCTTAGAACTTAAATACCTCGTAATTATGTCGTTTTTATTTTTGGGAAAATAAATATTGTCACTAAACTAAATTTTGCTTACATTCTCAAACAAATCATCACTTTTATATAGTCACCCCAAGTGTTAACTTTCATCGTGGCGCCCCATCCCAGCATAACTTTCATTGTGTACCACCCTTCCAGGGTAATTTTCATTGTGTACGACCCCGCCAAGGTAACTTTGATTGTGTACGACCCTGCCAAGGTAACTTTGATTGTGTACGACCCTGCCAAGGTAACTTTCATTGTGTACTACCCTGCCAGGTTCTCAGTCAGTCATTTTGGTACAGCCCACAAACGGGATCACTTTCAACATCTTCAACAATCTGTGGGCTAACTGGCTGTTAGCCTCTCCTAGGAACAACTCCCGAATATTCAGTTATTTCGAATTTCTAAATCATGTTCTCCAACCCTCGTGCAGAAAGAGGACCCCTCCGTATTCCTTCCGTGCGTCGATACTC
Source organism: Schistocerca piceifrons (assembly GCF_021461385.2). Taxonomy (NCBI): domain Eukaryota; kingdom Metazoa; phylum Arthropoda; class Insecta; order Orthoptera; family Acrididae; genus Schistocerca; species Schistocerca piceifrons. Next base: position 56,192,646 of record NC_060147.1, read on the forward strand.
GCGAAAAGCAACAGCGGTGTTGCTGCTGCTTTGATAAGACAGCTTTAACAGTAAAGCCCCGCTCACCTGTGCAGACCCATGGTGAGTGTCTGCAACTGTAGTGCATACGGATGCTTGTGTTCAGCTCTACGTCGCCGTACCAGCACCGGCGTATAACTGCTAGTCATGACACTAATACCACTAACAATGCAAATACTGCAACATACAATGTGAACATAACTCATGTGTTGCTGGATACCCATACGGTTAATAGCTTCCCCTCTACACTGGCTGAGGTAGCGAAAATTTGATGATAACCTGCCTGCAATTCTGAGGCAGTGAAATGTTAGGAGTGTCAGGGAAGAGGGGCAGGGGGGGCGGGGGGGAGGGGTGGGGGGAACTGGCCATATGCAAGGAGGACTCGTCCACTGAGGGTTCTGTTACCAAATAAGCACGAAAGGGGTAAGTCCCTGTAGTCGCGCTATTCATCTGTGTTCTCGGTGATTTAGATGGATAGAGCGTCTGCCATGTAAGCAGGAGATTCCGGGTTCGAGTCCCGGTCAGGGCACACATTTTCATCTGTTCCCATTGAGGTATATCAACAATACCTGTCGGCAGCTGATTGTTTCAATTTATTATCATTTATTCTAGAGAAGCTGCACGGTCATTCGAGAACAAAAAAATGGTTCAAATGGCTCTGAGCACTATTGGACTTAACTTCTGAGGTCATCAGTCCCCTAGAACTTAGAACTACTTAAACCTAACTAACCTAAGGACATCACACACGTCCATGCCCGAGGCAGGATTCGAACCTGCGACCGTAGCGGTCGCGCGGCATTCGAGAACAGTTACTATCTTTATATATAATTTCATTTTGAAGTCGGACAACGTGTGACAAAAATATCTTTCTGTCATAGAACCACAGATAAACAATTTTCAGATTTTTTTCCTTTACATGTAGTATGAAATGTTGCTTCTAGCAAAATTTCATGGTTCTAGGTCAACAGGAAGCACCACATAGGTTTTCAGAAGCGAGCTTTCGAGTATCAGAATATAGAGTCCACTTCATTATTGGCGCTGTCATTGTCATTTTCTAGTGTACATTAGACGTACTTTAAGCGTCAGTTTAAGTACTACAGTACAGCAGCCAGTTCAATCTTTAGAGGTGTGAGCCATATTTAGACTGTATAATCTGATGGTGCTCTTATTCATTTGAGGAGCGCAACCCGTCAATAAAAATTTTCCAAGTGCGACTTGTGGCTGTTTTCAAAAACTTAAACTAATATGTGACATAAATGGCTGTATCTTTTGACTGAACTGAGTTAGCAAAGACCTTAAGACGTGGCATAAATTTGAATTTGCTACGTCTTCTTGGTCCTGAGGAGAAGGGTTCTTAACAGACAGACAGACAGGCAGACAACAAAGTGAAACTTCCTGGCAGATTAAAACTGTGTGCCCGACCGAGACTCGAACTCGGGACCTTTGCCTTTCGCGGGCAAGTGCTCTACCAACCGAGCTACCGCAGCACGACTCACGCCCGGTACTCACAGCTTTACTTCTGCCAGTATCTCGTCTCCTACCTTCCAAACTTTACAGAAGCTCTCCTGCGAACCTTGCACAAATAGCACTCCTGAAAGAAAGGATATTGCGGAGACATGGCTTAGCCACAGCCTGGGTCCCGAGTTCGAGTCTCGGTCGGGCACACAGTTTCAATCCGCCAGGAAGTTTCATATCAGCGCACACTCCGCTGCTGAATGGAAATCTCATTCAGACAACAAAGTGATCGTATAATGGTTCCATTTTTACAGATAGTGGCACAAAACCCTAAAAGTCGATGCACTGGTGGTCGTAAAAGTAAGTACTGAGATAATGGAGTGCTTCTGTGTACGTAAGGCTGGATGCAACTATTTTATCCATCGGTTTAACAAGGTGGATGAACGCTCTACAACACATCAAACGCTATAGAATGATTACAGCATAAATGTATTTATTTTCCATACACATAGTATTAGGGATACATAATTGTGTTTCCTAGAGATTATCCGCAGTCTGTTCCACCGGTGCTGGATTACAATGTTCACTGGCATTAGGAGCTGCAACAGCGAAAGGCTGTCCCTCATTGCAAGGACTGTCGTGAATTGGGCGTCGTCTGAGGTTAGCCTGAGGCGAATGCCAGAGGTTAAAGAGGCGTCCGGTCGAACAACAATTGCACTCACAAGGGGAGGCCGCCAATTGTGACATTCAGATTCGATTCATACTGCGCATAATAAAAGCTCATGGCCAGAGGTGTAATGTGGCAAAGCACCAAGATGCACTTCTCAGCCGTCGTCGAGAAAATCGACAGTTAAAAGAAACCGTTGCGGTGAAATACTCTCTACGATTAATAATTTTCTACAGCGTCGTGGCGCAGCGGTAAGCGCTCGTGTTCGTAATCCGAAGGTCGCCGGATCGAATCTCGCTCCATGCAATTTCTTTTCTTATTAGTTTTTTGTAATTCAAATATATATATATATATATATATATATATATATATATATATATATATATATATTAATGAATTGCTTATGCATGTTGGTGAAGGCGGATCGCTCTCCAATTGTACCGCCTCCATTCTTCCGTTTGTTTAACAGGGTGTGCCAAAGCTCTCCCGTCCGCACTGATTTTCGACAATGTTATAAGTTGCGCTAGGGACCGCATCTACCTTCTTTCGAAGTTAGCAGGCAACTACGCTGTTATGCGGCGGCTCGTTTCGGCCCATTCAACATCTGTCATTCAAGTGTAACGACCGAGCAACGGAGTTTATATTTCATACCTGCCACAGCAAATTTGTGTTCGTGGGGTCTCTATTCTAATTCGATCGTTTGACTTACGCTATACGTATTCGTTTCGAAATATCGTTTCTACGTCTTCCGTTAACTATATATATATATATATATATATATATATATATATATATATATATTTGAATTATGAAAAACAAATACTAAAAAAAAAAAAGTTGCATTGGGCGTGATTCGATCCGGCGACCTTCAGATTACGAACCCGAGCGCTTACCTCTGCGCCACGACGCTGTACGGAATTATTAAACGTAGAGAGTATTTCACCGCAACGGTTTCTTTTAACTGTCGATTTTCTCGACAACGGCTGAGAAGTGCATCTTGGTGCTTTGCCACATTACACCTCTGGCCATGAGCTTTTATTATGCGCAGTATGAATCGAATCTGAATTTCACAATTGGCGGCCTCCCCTTGTCAGTCAAACGATGAGAATTCGGCGTGAACTGGCGGCCCGACAAGAGCCACCTGTTGGTTTATGGCGAGTCCGCTCTATATGGCACCAGGTCATGGTGGCCGGTTTTAGGGGAGGTTCTGGACGAGGCTGATGAAAAAAAATTATTTTGTTTTACACAGTTTGAGTCACTAAAGCATACTGATAACGTCTCGAGAAAGATTTTTGGATTGTAAAATTATTTTAGAAGTTACAGCGTAGTGAATGGAACCGTGAGGCGACCGAAAACATCGGCAAACTACATGGGCTCGAAGAATAAGTTCAACAAAAGATTCGACAGCTGTACGCATTTCTGTTCAGTGGAGGTTTTCTTAAAAGATGCACCAGTGCCAAAACGCGAAATGACAACGAGGGCTTCAACGGGTGCATTTGCAAACTTGAAACACTGGAAGAATGAGACCTCTCCCCAGGTCACTACCATACTTGCTGACGAAAGTCATCCAGGCTAGCGCAGAACTGAGATCCATCAATGGACACAGTGTTACACCATTGATCAGTAGAGTATGCATCCCAGTCACCGCACCACTACCAACGCAGTAGTTTCTGTTGTACTAACAGCTGCCTACGATTGGGACGGCCACTCCGCGGCGCGGCTGCTGGTAATACCCGGAAAATAATCTGGGATGACAGTGAATGCTACATGGAGTCAATTACTTGTTCTACGACGGCAGGAGAAGGGGATGGGTAGAGCTTGGTGCACAAAATAGCGGTCCGCCGTTGGGGTGGTCAGACGTAATGGACAGCTATGTTCACGACAAGTATTCCTGCCCTCACATTCCCATGCAGTGAAACACAGGGCCACTGTGTCATTCGCTGCCGTAGGTAGAAAGGTTCAGGAGTGGAATTAAAATACAAGGTGAAAGGATATCAATGATACGATTAGCTGATGACATTGCTATCCTGAGTGAAAATGAAGAAGAATTAAATGATCTGCTGGACGGAATGAACAGTCTAATGAGTACATAGTATGGTTTGAGAGTAAATCGGAGAAAGACGAAGGTAATGAGAAGTAGTAGAAATGAGAGCAGCGAGAAACTTAACATCAGGATTGATGGTCACGAAGTCAATGAAGTTAAGGAATTCTGCTGCCTAGGCAGTAAAATAACCAATGACGGAACGGAGCAAGGAGGACATCAAAAGCAGACTCGCTATGGCAAGAAAGGCATTTCTGGCCAAGAGAAGTCTACTAATATCAAATACCGGCCTTAATTTGAGGAAATTTCTGAGGATGTACGTCTGGAGTACAGCATTGTATGGTAGTGAAACATGGACTGTGGGAAAACCGGAACAGAAGAGAATCGAAGCATTTGAGATGTGGTGCTATAGACGAATGTTGAAAATTAGGTGGACTGATAAGGTAAGGAATGAGGAGGTTCTACGCAGAATCGGAGAGGAAAGGAATATGTGGAAAACACTGATAAGGAGAAGGGACAGGATGATAGGACATCTGCTAAGACATGAGGGAAGGACTTCCATGGTATTAGAGGGAGCTGTAGAGGGCAAAACCTGTAGAGGAAGAAAGAGATTCGAATACGTCAAGCAAATAATTGAGGACGTAGGTTGCAACTGCTACTCTGAGATGAAGAGGTTAGCACAGGAAAGGAATTCGTAGCGGGCCGCATCAAACCAGTCAGTAGACTGATGAAAAAAAAAAAAAAAAAAAAAAAAAAAAAAAAAAAAAAAAAAAAAAAGAAGAAGAAGCTGTCTTGATACTGCACGATATGACCAGCCTGTTCAAATGGAGACACACAATTGGGTTCCTTTCAGTCTCTATCAGCTGCTGGCAACGCCGTCTCACATGAGTATGCGGCACCTCCGTGTCCTACACACTGATAGCTCAGCATATGGCACGGTTCACACTCATCATAGATGCAACCAGGCCTGGTGACTGTTGTACCTGTCACAAATTTGCTACTCCAAATCATTTACATACCATCCGATGACGTATTCGTGCGTCAAGTTAGTTTGACGCATTCGACCATGCGTTCTGCGTGTTTCACTATTTTATCGAGCTGTGTGTTTTTGCAAACAGCTACCTCCTGAGGGGTCCGGTTTCGTAGGCGTTTCGTTCCCGCCATCTGACTCAGCGTCTTACGGAGTGTCATGAACAGTACAAAATGTCAGCGTATGCTCTTCAGTCTCTGCGGAATTCTCGTCGTCTGAGCCATAGTTCGAAAAACACCAGAACATTTAGAAACTCTCCCGGAACCAAAATCAAATTGTCCCATGGTGTCAATTTTTTAGGAACCTAGAACTGCACCAGCGTAATCCCCGTCTCGCTACCTTGTCTCATTATTGTGCCGCATGCTAATTGGAATACCGAAGCAGCATCTCTGCAATAGCACGTGCTTTCTATTGTGTCCAAAGTAGACTTGTCTACTGTTTCTATGTTTCGCTACAGTGTATTAATACGTGCAACTGCTTCAGTGTTTCGAAACGGCTATGTTTCACTGTTTCGAAATAGTGGTGTTTCATTCCGCTCTGTGTCGGATAACGGGACTAGATTCGATCTCGAGACAGCCGCAGAAACTGTATCGGTGTTTCAAAATAACGCTGTTTCAGACCATTTGTGCTTGGAACGGAATAATTGTATCGTAACAGTGATGTTTCATTTCGCGCTGTCTCGGCCGAGATCCGAGCACGGTAAAGATACTGAAATACGTTTAATATACTACTTCATAAAACACTTTCAAGAGTGTCGAAATCTTTCTGACACACAACAGCATGAAGCTTAAGATTTCCGAAAATAAAGCTTCGTTTCTAATTGAGTGTTATATTCCGAAATGGTGTAATACATGTTTTATAAACGCTAACAAACAATAAAATAAAGCACACTATTCGCATTCAAAATAATTAAAGTGTGAAAAACAATCGGTTAAATTACACATCTCCTATAACATAAGCGCCGGCTGCTTTGGCCGAGCAGTTCTAGGCTCTTCAGTCCGGAACCACGCGGCTGCTACGGTCGCAGGTTCGAATCCTGCCTCAGGCATATATGTGTGTGATGTCCTTAGGTCAGTTAGGTTTACTTAGTTGTAAGTGTAGACTGATGACCTCAGATGTTAAGTCCCATAGTGCTTAGAGCCATTTTTTATAACACACGCTTGTCTGTTCATGTAAAGTAATCATATGGAAAACGTAATTAAACCTACAACATTTTGAATTAAAAAAGGCGTAGAGTGGCAGTTTTTAGATATATACGTAAATTGGATGTACTTTCAAGAAATGTGATTGACGGATCATTGATGATGTAATGGTGAACGGGAAGGGCTGAGAAGCATGGTGGATTTACAGTAAGGGCTCGAAACACCTTGGGGGACAAATTTTTTTCTTTTATACTTTGTTATTCATTCTAATTACTTGGCTTTATTTGTGAGTGTATAGTCAATGTGCCTATTCTCTACTATGATTTCACATGGAAATTGGCGGGACGGGTATATACAGGGTGATTCAAAAAGAATACCACAACTTTAGGAATTTAAAACTCTGCAACGACAAAAGGCAGAGCTAAGCACTATCTGTCGGCGAATTAAGGGAGCTATAAAGTTTCATTTAGTTGTACATTTGTTCGCTTGAGGCGCTGTTGACTAGGCGTCAGCGTCAGTTGATGCTAAGATGGCGACCGCTCAACAGAAAGCTTTTTGTGTTATTGAGTACGGCAGAAGTGAATCGACGACAGTTGTTCAGCGTGCATTTCGAACGAAGTATGGTGTTAAACCTCCTGATAGGTGGTGTATTAAACGTTGGTATAAACAGTTTACAGAGAATGGGTGTTTGTGCAAAGGGAAAAGTTCTGGACGGCCGAGAACGAGTGATGAAAATGTAGCCTCCAAGAAGCCCTGATCTTACCCCCTGCGATTTTTTCTTATGGGGGTATGTTATGGATATGGTGTTTCGGCCACCTCTCCCAGCCACCATTGATGATTTGAAACGAGAAATAACAGCAGCTATCCAAACTGTTACGCCTGATATGCTACAGAGAGTGTGGAACGAGTTGGAGTATCGGGTTGATATTGCTCAAGTGTCTGGAGCGGCCGTATTGAACATCTCTGAACTTGTTTTCGAGTGAAAAAAAACCTTTTTGAATACTCTTTGTAATGATGTATAACAGAAGGTTATATTATGTTTCTTTCATTAAATACACATTTTTAAAGTTGTGGTATTCTTTTTGAATCACCCTGTATTATCCACACTATGAATCCCAGTAGCGTATCCGTTTTTTCTGCAGTTTGCTCCCGCGTCCAGTTCCGTTCGTACTGGTTCTTCTGTCTTTAGCTACGGCGAAGATAAATCCTGAGAAAATTAAATGTAACTTGTGCTGGGCATTGTTGTTTAAAAGTAGTTCAACCTCTTGCTTAAGCAGACACTTGCGACATAAGCATCCAACAGTTAATATAAATGAATCTCGTTCGAAACCAGTTTTTATCAATTTTGGCAGTGACAAAGTCAGTTCAGTTTCCACAGCAGCTGTTCAGCACTCTGTCATTTCAGTGCCTGTGCATCAACATGAACAATCTGTGGAAGAAATACCCAGCACATCCATCGGTTCAGTTCTGGGTAGGTACGGTAGGCAAACAAAGATTACTGGATTTGCATCAAGACCAGTGCCTTCATCCAAACGAGCCAAAATGGACGAACAGATTTTAAGACTTGTTAAAGAATACCTTCCATTTAATGTAGTTGAGACTGTAGAGTTTAGAAAAATGACTCATTTATTAAATGAAAACTATGTACCTCCCAGTAGAATAACTCTCTCCCACTGTTTACTGTCTCAAGTGTTCGACAGTACATTAGTGCGAGTAAAATCTGCAGTGCTAGCTACATCCTACATCTCCGTAACAACTGATGGATGGAAAACTCTGAGTATTGAGAATTATATTGCAATGACTGTTCACTTCATTGATGAAAACTGCAATCTGAAGTCATACTTGTTATCTAGTCTTAAATTCCGTGACAAGCATACAGCGGCAAACATTTCCAGTGAATTACAAAATGTTACTTCAACTTGGGATATCACCAATAAAATTGTAGCTTGCACTACAGATAATGCACCTAATATGGTGGAGGCCGTGATGATATGCAAATGGTGGCATGTACCTAGTTTTGCACATACACTGAATATAATTGTGCAAGCAAACCTTGAACCAATTACAGACACAATGGCAAAAGTGAAATCAATAGTGGAATTTTTCAAAAGAAGCCATCAAGCACTTGAGAAATTACACAATATTCACAAACAAAAGGGCTTCCCTATTTTAACACCGAAACAAGGTTGCCCTACAAGATAGAATTCCATGTATGAAATGTTTGGCAGGTTTTTGAAAATCAAAGAGCCTTTGCAAAGCACCCTCGCTATCTTCAGTGCTGATTCAAAAACAAAACTGTCCAATAAAGACTGGTCAGTTACTGAAAAATCTTGTGAAATATGATCTCCTTTTGAACAAGTCACAACAGAAATTAGCAGTGAAATAAATGTAACCTTGTCGAAAGTTGTCTTATTAAGACAAGGTTCCCAAAGTCATTGCCTGAGACTGAAAAACTCAGGTCACAGCAATGAAGCCACTAATATCGTAATTGCTAAACTTAAGGACAGAATCTGTACCCGCCTCCTTCAATAGTTTGCAGATAAGGTAAGTGCTTGTAAAGCAACATTATTGGATCCTCGCTTCAGGAAGCATGTATTTCCAAAAACTGGGCATCGATTAAAAGAAACAAAAGACGCCGTAATTAACAACTGCTGTGCAATACGACAGAAACCCACTCGGTATTCTACAGAAAATCCACCACCAGCCAAACCGGTTGTGATGAGCACATTCACCTCTAGCAGGGGAAACATTTGGCAAGATTTTGACCAGACTGTCGGTGGCTTGATCCAAAGTGTAGACAATCCACGTGCTGCAAGTATAGACGAGCTTGATAAATATATGAAGATGCCACTGATACACAGGTCACAAGATCCACTGCTGTGTTGGAAAGAAAATCATGTTCTGTTTCTTACACTGAAGTAATGAAACGACGTCTTTGTATTATGGCCACCTCTGTTCCATGTGAGCGCCTATTTTCAAATAAGGGGCAAACAATAACAGACAGACAATCCGGTCTTTCAAGAGAAAAAGTATCAAAAATGATATTTCTAAACTACGACTTGGAATAGGCACAGAAATGAAACAGTAAAATTTCAATTGATTTTGTTCTTCTCTGGACAATGTGCACTAAATTTATATTTGATTGTATTTTGTTTAGTCTTCTAAATCGTGCATGTAGTTACCTTAGAACAATTTTCTGAAATTTTTTGCACACAGAAGACACGTTTTTGCTCACCATTCACTGACTAACTTTTTTGAATATGTTATTTATTCGTTTATGTGTTTAAGAATAATTATCTGATTTGTCTATGTATATGTTTGTGTGTTTAGTTTTGTAAATGTGATATGTTTAGTTATTACACTATAGGCATCTTGATACTTGTGTATCATAATTCTCAGGCGTATCAACAACGGTGCTTCGATACTTTAGTTTTTGGCGTTCAGATACTGTGATAAAAATTGCATTTCAACAGCAATTCTGATTTCCTGGGGAAGTTTATAATAAAATGATAATACAACTGCTTGCTGTGAGTACCTGAGGGAACTCCATGTACCTGTACCTCAAACGAACTTCTTTAGAAAGAACTATAAATGGTGTAGAGGCAGATCTGCCATGATATAGATATCACGAAGGCATTACGCTGTGTGAATTGTTTTGCATTATAATCTGGAATTTATACTTCAAAAAAACATATCTATCTCTGCATTTCAGTTACCTTGAAATGTTTTCCAGTTCTATCAAGTGTACTTATTATGAGATGTATCCAGCTAACTTGTAAATGTTTGATGAGAAACTGCCATACTTGACCATTGCGCTATATGCTCCAGTCAGTTATGGTATTTTTTTTATCTGTGTGCATCAGTCACTTTGCATCCTGCTCTGTGTGACAAACAATGGAAAATTTAACTCTCGTTGGTAAAAGTGTGAGTGGCACACTCATAATTGTTAATTCAGTGCCTCGCTTCCCAGAATGTTATCTCAATAAAAATATATCATGATAAGCGTTTTCAAGAGCACATACAAATTATCACTCACAAAACCTATCAAAATTATGCACTAGAATACAGGGAAACGAGTTTGGCAAAATCTGTTATGTGAAACATATTTAGTCTGACCACGGCCAATTGGAAAGCATGAAAGTCACATGACACGAAAGCAGCGCGCTTGCTACAGGAAATACGGAACTGCAAAGACGCCTAAGCGGAAGTTTCATAATTCCTGTGATACTAGAGGTAAGATAGATACTGCCTACAGGAAAATTAAAGAGACCTTTGGAGAAAAGAGAACCACTTGTATGAATATCAAGAGCTCAGATGGAAACCCAGTTCTAAGCAAAGAAGGGAAAACATAAAGGTGGAGGGAGTATCTAGAGGGTCTATACATGGGCAATGCACTTGAGGACAATATTATGGAAATGGAAGAGGATGTAGATGAAGATGAATTGGGAGATATGATACTGCGTGAAGAGTCTGACAGAGCACTGAAACACCTGAGTCGAAACAAGGCCCCAGGAGTAGACAATATTCCATTATATCTACTGACGGCCTTGGGAGAGTCAGTCCTGACAAAACTCTACCATCTGGTGAGCACGATGTATGAGACAGGCGCAATACCCTCAGACTTCAAGGAGAATATAATAATTCCAATCCCAAGGAAAGCAGGTGCTGAAATGTGAAAATTACGGTACAATAAGTTTAATAAGTCACGGATGCAAAATACTAACGCGAATTCTCTACAGACGAATGAAAAAACTGGTTGAAGCTGACCTCGGGGAAGATCAGTTTGGATTCCGTAGAAATGTGGGAACACGTGAGGCAATACTGACCCTACGACTTATCTTAGAAGCTAGATTAAGGAAAGGCAAACCTACGTTTCTAGCATTTGTAGACTTAGACAAAGCTTTTGACAATGTTGACTGCAATACTCTCTTTCAAATTGTGAAGGTGGCGGGGGGTAAAATACAGGGAGCGAAAGGCTATTTACAATTTGTACAGAAACCAGATGGAAGTTGTAAGAGTCGAGGGGCATGAAAGGGAAGCAGCGATTGGGAAGGGAGTGAGACAGGGTTGTAGCCTCTCCCCGATGTTATTCAATCTGTATATTGAGCAAGCAGTGAAGGAAACAAAAGAAAAATTCGGAGTAGGTATTAAAATTCATGGAGAAGAAATAAAAACTTCGAGGTTCGCCGATGACATTGTAATTCCGTCAGAAACAGCAAAGGACTTGGAAGAGCAGTTGAATGGAATGGACAGTGTCTTGAAAGGAGGGTATAAGATGAACAACAACAAAAGCAAAACGAGGATAATGGAATGTTGTCGAATTAAATCGGGTGATGCTGAGGGAATTAGATTAGGATATGAGACACTTAAAGTGGTAAAGGAGTTTTGCTATTTAGGGAGTAAAATAACTGATAATGGTCGAAGTAGAGAGGATATAAAATGTAGACTGGCAATGGCAAAGAAAGCGTTTCTGTAGAAGAGAAATCTGTTAACATCGAGTATAGACTTAGGTGTCAGGAAGTCGTTTCTGAAAGTATTTGTATGGAGCGTAGCCATGTATGGAAGTGAAACATGGACGATAACTAGTTTGGACAAGAAGAGAATAGAAGCTTTCGAAATGTGGTGCTACAGAAGAATGCTGAAGATTATATGGGTAGATCACATAACTAATAAGGAGGTATTGAATAGGATTGGGGAGAAGAGAAGTTTGTGGCACAACTTGACTAGAAGAAGGGATCGGTTGGTAGGACATGTACTGAGGCATTAAGGGATCACCAATTTAGCATTGGAGAGCAGCGTGGAGGGTAAAAATCGTAGATGGAGACCAAGAGATGAATACACCAAGCAGATTCAGTAGGTACTGGGAGATGAAGAAGCTTGCACAGGATAGAGTAGCATGGAGAGCTGCATCAAACCAGTCTCAGGACTGAAGACCACAACAACAACAACAACGACTGGCGCTCTCGCACCTCATTTGTGTTTTTGTGTCAATTTTTATACAGCAGACACGATGATGTAATATGAAGGCCTATACCATCACATAGCAAACTTTCGAAACAGTAGTGTTATGAAGCTTCAACTTTTCTACCCCTCTTCGGACCTCTGTCTACTCCAGCCGCATTTGGAATGAATTGCATGAAGACCACAACAACAACAACAACAACAACAACAATAAAAACAACAACGATTTGCGCTCTCGCATCTCATTTGTTTTTGTGTCAATATTTATACAGCAGACACTCACGATGATGTAATGTGAAGGCCTATACCATCACACAGCAAACTTTCGAAACAGTAGTATTATGAACTTTTCTACCCCTCTTCGGACCTCTGTCTACTCCAGCCGCATTTGGAATGAATTGCATGAAGACCACAACAACAACAACAACAACAACAACAATAAAAACAACAACGATTTGCGCTCTCGCATCTCATTTGTTTTTGTGTCAATATTTATACAGCAGACACTCACGATGATGTAATGTGAAGGCCTATACCATCACACAGCAAACTTTCGAAACAGTAGTATCATGAACTTTTCTACCCCTCTTCGGACCTCTGTCTACTCCAGCCGCATTTGGAATGAATTGCATGAAGACCACAACAACAACAACAACAACAACAACAATAAAAACAACAACGATTTGCGCTCTCGCATCTCATTTGTTTTTGTGTCAATATTTGTACAGCAGACACTCACGATGATGTAATGTGAAGGCCTATACCATCACACAGCAAACTTTCGAGACAGTAGTATTATGAACTTTTCTACCCCTCTTCGGACCTCTGTCTACTCCAGCCGCATTTGGAATGAATTGCATGAAGACCACAACAACAACAACAACAACAATAAAAACAACAACGATTTGCGCTCTCGCATCTCATTTGTTTTTGTGTCAATATTTATACAGCAGACACTCACGATGATGTAATGTGAAGGCCTATACCATCACACAGCAAACTTTCGAAACAGTAGTATTATGAACTTTTCTACCCCTCTTCGGACCTCTGTCTACTCCAGCCGCATTTGGAATGAATTGCATGAAGACCACAACAACAACAACAACAACAATAAAAACAACAACGATTTGCGCTCTCGCATCTCATTTGTTTTTGTGTCAATATTTATACAGCAGACACTCACGATGATGTAATGTGAAGGCCTATACCATCACACAGCAAACTTTCGAAACAGTAGTATTATGAACTTTTCTACCCCTCTTCGGACCTCTGTCTACTCCAGCCGCATTTGGAATGAATTGCATGAAGACCACAACAACAACAACAACAACAATAAAAACAACAACGATTTGCGCTCTCGCATCTCATTTGTTTTTGTGTCAATATTTATACAGCAGACACTCACGATGATGTAATGTGAAGGCCTATACCATCACACAGCAAACTTTCGAGACAGTAGTGTTATGAACTTTTCTACCCCTCTTCGGACCTCTGTCTACTCCAGCCGCATTTGGAATGAATTGCATGAAGACCACAACAACAACAACAACAACAACAACAATAAAAACAACAACGATTTGCGCTCTCGCATCTCATTTGTTTTTGTGTCAATATTTATACAGCAGACACTCACGATGATGTAATGTGAAGGCCTATACCATCACACAGCAAACTTTCGAAACAGTAGTATCATGAACTTTTCTACCCCTCTTCGGACCTCTGTCTACTCCAGCCGCATTTGGAATGAATTGCATGAAGACCACAACAACAACAACAACAACAACAACAATAAAAACAACAACGATTTGCGCTCTCGCATCTCATTTGTTTTTGTGTCAATATTTGTACAGCAGACACTCACGATGATGTAATGTGAAGGCCTATACCATCACACAGCAAACTTTCGAGACAGTAGTATTATGAACTTTTCTACCCCTCTTCGGACCTCTGTCTACTCCAGCCGCATTTGGAATGAATTGCATGAAGACCACAACAACAACAACAACAACAATAAAAACAACAACGATTTGCGCTCTCGCATCTCATTTGTTTTTGTGTCAATATTTATACAGCAGACACTCACGATGATGTAATGTGAAGGCCTATACCATCACACAGCAAACTTTCGAAACAGTAGTATTATGAACTTTTCTACCCCTCTTCGGACCTCTGTCTACTCCAGCCGCATTTGGAATGAATTGCATGAAGACCACAACAACAACAACAACAACAATAAAAACAACAACGATTTGCGCTCTCGCATCTCATTTGTTTTTGTGTCAATATTTATACAGCAGACACTCACGATGATGTAATGTGAAGGCCTATACCATCACACAGCAAACTTTCGAAACAGTAGTATTATGAACTTTTCTACCCCTCTTCGGACCTCTGTCTACTCCAGCCGCATTTGGAATGAATTGCATGAAGACCACAACAACAACAACAACAACAATAAAAACAACAACGATTTGCGCTCTCGCATCTCATTTGTTTTTGTGTCAATATTTATACAGCAGACACTCACGATGATGTAATGTGAAGGCCTATACCATCACACAGCAAACTTTCGAGACAGTAGTGTTATGAACTTTTCTACCCCTCTTCGGACCTCTGTCTACTCCAGCCGCATTTGGAATGAATTGCATGAAGACCACAACAACAACAACAACAACAACAACAATAAAAACAACAACGATTTGCGCTCTCGCATCTCATTTGTTTTTGTGTCAATATTTGTACAGCAGACACTCACGATGATGTAATGTGAAGGCCTATACCATCACACAGCAAACTTTCGAGACAGTAGTATTATGAACTTTTCTACCCCTCTTCGGACCTCTGTCTACTCCAGCCGCATTTGGAATGAATTGCATGAAGACCACAACAACAACAACAACAACAATAAAAACAACAACGATTTGCGCTCTCGCATCTCATTTGTTTTTGTGTCAATATTTATACAGCAGACACTCACGATGATGTAATGTGAAGGCCTATACCATCACACAGCAAACTTTCGAGACAGTAGTATTATGAACTTTTCTACCCCTCTTCGGACCTCTGTCTACTCCAGCCGCATTTGGAATGAATTGCATGAAGACCACAACAACAACAACAACAACAATAAAAACAACAACGATTTGCGCTCTCGCATCTCATTTGTTTTTGTGTCAATATTTATACAGCAGACACTCACGATGATGTAATGTGAAGGCCTATACCATCACACAGCAAACTTTCGAAACAGTAGTATTATGAACTTTTCTACCCCTCTTCGGACCTCTGTCTACTCCAGCCGCATTTGGAATGAATTGCATGAAGACCACAACAACAACAACAACAACAACAACAATAAAAACAACAACGATTTGCGCTCTCGCATCTCATTTGTTTTTGTGTCAATATTTATACAGCAGACACTCACGATGATGTAATGTGAAGGCCTATACCATCACACAGCAAACTTTCGAGACAGTAGTATTATGAACTTTTCTACCCCTCTTCGGACCTCTGTCTACTCCAGCCGCATTTGGAATGAATTGCATGAAGACCACAACAACAACAACAACAACAATAAAAACAACAACGATTTGCGCTCTCGCATCTCATTTGTTTTTGTGTCAATATTTATACAGCAGACACTCACGATGATGTAATGTGAAGGCCTATACCATCACACAGCAAACTTTCGAGACAGTAGTATTATGAACTTTTCTACCCCTCTTCGGACCTCTGTCTACTCCAGCCGCATTTGGAATGAATTGCATGAAGACCACAACAACAACAACAACAACAATAAAAACAACAACGATTTGCGCTCTCGCATCTCATTTGTTTTTGTGTCAATATTTATACAGCAGACACTCACGATGATGTAATGTGAAGGCCTATACCATCACACAGCAAACTTTCGAGACAGTAGTATTATGAACTTTTCTACCCCTCTTCGGACCTCTGTCTACTCCAGCCGCATTTGGAATGAATTGCATGAAGACCACAACAACAACAACAACAACAATAAAAACAACAACGATTTGCGCTCTCGCATCTCATTTGTTTTTGTGTCAATATTTATACAGCAGACACTCACGATGATGTAATGTGAAGGCCTATACCATCACACAGCAAACTTTCGAAACAGTAGTATTATGAAGCTTCAACATTTCTACCCCCATTCGGACATCTGTCTACTCCTGCCGCATTTGGAATGAATTGCTTAACACACCTGTAACACACACACACACACGTGTTGGCACAATATATACTACAAATATAATAGACACAGCTGCGAGAGGGATCAGCGTTGGTGGCAGCGCAGCGTTACAATGTGAACGGACAAACTTTAACGTTAGTAATGCTATGTAACTTCAATTACGTATTTCACTTGTCTCACTACTGTTACGAGTAAGTCTATGTATGGATCATCTGTGTAACAGGTACATTGCTGGCAGTGGCTATTACTGAACTTCCAATTCAACTAAAGTGACGTCCATTAGTACGACACTCAGTGTCAGAATTCAGTCGATTTGTTATTTCGTGAAATACTGTTATACTGTTACAAATTGTTTTAATATCTGCGTGTTGGAAACCATCATCCATTGTTCATCAGGGTAGCCGCACCTGCACAACGAGCAGATTCCGGGCGATCAATCGAGATCACTTAATGACGTCTTTAGAAATTCCAGATTACTTACAGCATCGTCGCCGAGCAGACTAACAGATTCTCCAGAAAGCTGCATGACGAACAAGAGCGAACTACTAGTGTTGCTACATTGAGGCACACCTTATAATTAATAACAACGTGTGCTATTAATACGAATCGTACCTAACCAAGGATTATTACCAGGTCTCAAGCAAGATTCAATGGTAAATAGCATTTGAATTTTTGAGTGATTAGTAATATACAGTCACACCCCAACAGCTCTGAATCAGTCCCTTATAAGGATCTACCAAATTAAGTATTTTAGCAGATTTCCTTTACCCTCTGACTTGAAATAAGACTAGCACTAATTAGACGTTATGGGTGAAAGATCTGTTTTACCTGAGAGTGCTGAAATAGGTCGATGCAGAATCAACAAGACACAGACAAATGGTAACCTACTGTTATGATTTCTTTACTGTCTAGATCGCAATTTTTCTATAACGATTAAAGTTCGATAACTAGTTACGGTTGCTAGCTGCAACCATAGTTATATCTGTAACACATGCAGGAAACATAGCGTGAGAAAAATAGGTGGAATTTCTTGTACTATGTTTGCTACATGTGTTACAGATCTGACCATGGTTGCACATAGCAAGCGAAACTAGTTACCGAACCTTGTGATTGGAAAATTGTGATCTAGGCATTAAAAACTATTACTTGAAATTTTTTTAAAATGGTTCAAATGGCTCTGAGTACTATGGGACTCAACTTCTAAGGTCATCAGTCCCTTAGTACTACTTAAACCTAACTAACCTAAGGACGTCACACACATCCATGCCCGAGGCAGGATTCGAACCTGCGACCGTAGCGGTCGCGCGGTTCCAGACTGTAGCACCCAGAACCGCTCGGCCACACTGGTCGGCTAAAAAATTTTTTTTTATTTTATAAACCACATTAAGACTTTCTGTCTCTCTCTTCCCATTTCCCCCCCCCCCCCCCCCCCACCCACCATGTTGGGCTTCGCTGTTGAAATTTTGGTATGTATGAAGCGCGGACAGGGCATCATGTGAAAATTGGGGGTGACAGACTGATACATACGCTGCCTCCATGCTTCACTGAAACGGCATACGTGTGCCAGAGCGTTTGAAATTGTCGAATTTGCTGTTGTAATTTCCACAGTCATGTCTGCAATTCCTGAAGCTTTTTCCCATCATCTATGAAAATTCGTTGTGATCATTACGCTATCACTTTGCAGAGGGTAAAGAAGGCTGCGACAGACCATCATAAATACACCGCTCAGTCAGGGTAACGTGACCACCACGTATGTTTGACGCCACTCACAAACGGCAGGTGGACCCACTACGAGGACGCACAAAAGTGTGCAATCGTCGTTGTCCGAAAGTGCATGATAATTGGATTTAGAAACATGGGTCAAAACATTTCAGAAACGGCTAAGTCTGTAAGCCGTTCGCTTGTCGCGGTCGAAGTATACCACGCATGGCAAAATGGAGCTACCCAAAACCGACTGCGAGCTAACTGTGGTTCATCACAGGCCATAGATGACAGGGGTGGACGCTGGCTGCGGAAATGTGTGCGGGCGAATAGATGTGCAACTCTTGAGCGGGTGACGATCCGTGGTATATGTGCCGAAAGAGCACAACGCTGGTGTACGCACAAGCGTTTGGGAGCACACCATTCACCGTACACTGTTGAAGATGGAGCTTCGCAGCAGACCACCCGTAACTGTTCACATGTCGACACAACGATATCGTCAGTTACAATATCAGTGGGCACAGGGCTATCGGGATTCGACTGCAGATCAATGGAAACGTGTCGGGTCTTCGGCTGAATTTTTGCTATACTAGTTCGATAGTCGTCTCCACAAACGTGCACCGCGCCGCGGCGTAGTGTTGTGAGAGCAATGATATGCTATGTGAGACATTCTCCTGCTCTTGCATGGGACCTGTGGCAGTAATCGAAAAAACCCTGAAACCTGTGAACCACCAGCATCCCTTCATGCTTGGTATCTTTCCCGACGGTTGTGTTACGTTTAAGCAGTGTAATTGCTCGTCTTTCGGTGCCCGAACCGCGCTACAGTGGTACAAACGGCTCTGAGCACTATGGGACTTAACTTCTGAAAAGGGAACCTCCCCATCGCACCCCCCTCAGATTTAGTCATAAGTTGGCACAGTGGATAGGCCTTGAAAAACTCAGCACAGATCAATCGAGGAAACAGGAAGAAGTTGTGTGGAACTATGAAAAAAAAAAATAAGCAAAATATACAAACTGAGTTGTCCAGGACAGTGGAGCGCCGTGGTCCCGTGGTTAGCGTGATCAGCTGCGGAAAGAGAGGTCCTTAGTTCAAGTCCTCCCTCCAGTGAAAAGTTTAATTTTTTTATATAATCAACTTCGCTCTCCAAAATTCCAGGACATGTTCAGATTTGCTTGGACATATGCAGGACGTGATGGTCTACACACGGAAAAATTTGAAAACGTTAAAAACATATCTTTTGACAGAGTACAGGGAAAACTGTGCGACTGTGAAACTGTTGCATTCATTTGTTGCAGTTTATGTGACAAACTCATGTTTTCATCACTTTTTTTGGAGTGATTATCACATCCACAAGAAAACCTAAATCGGGCAAGGTAGCCGGCCGAAGTGGCCGTGCGGTTAAAGGCGCTGCAGTCTGGAACCGCAAGACCGCTACGGTCGCGGGTTCGAATCCTGCCTCGGGCATGGATGTTTGTGATGTCCTTAGGTTAGTTAGGTTTAAGTAGTTCTAAGTTCTAGGGGACTAATGACCTCAGCAGTTGAGTCCCATAGTGCTCAGAGCCATTTGAACCATTTTTGAACCGGCAAGGTAGAAGAATCTTTCTACCCATTCGCCAAGTGCACAAGTTAGGTGGGTCGACAACACATGCCGTCACCAGTGTCGTATAGAATATATCAGACGTGTTTTCCTGTGGAGCAATCGGTTGACCTATGACCTTGCGATCAAGTGTTTTCGGTTCCCCTTGGAGAGGCACGTCCTTTCGTCTACTAATCGCACGGTTTTGCGGTGCGGTCACACACTAAACTTATTACAGTGAACAGAGACGTCAATGAACGAACGGACAGATCATAACTTTGATAAACTAAAATTTTCACTCGAGGGAAGACTTGAACCAAGGACCTCTCGTTCCGCAGCTGCTCACACTAACCACGGGACCACGGCGCTCCTGAGCACCCACCAACCTTGATGTTGCCAATCTTGCACATGGACTACTCAGTTTGTATATTATGCTTCTTTTTTTCATAGTTCCACACAACTTCCTGTTTTCTGGATTGATCTGTGTTCAGTTTTTCGAGGCCTATCCACTGTGCCATCTTATAAGTAAATCTGAGGGGGGTGCGATGGGGAGGTTCCCTTGTAAGGTCATCAGTTCCCTAGAACTTAGAACTACTTAAACCTAACTAAGACATAACACACATCCATGCCCGAGGCAGGATTCGAACCTGCGACCTTAGCGGTCGCGCGGTTCCGGACTGTAGCGCCAAGAACCGCTCGGCCATCAGGCCGGCGCGCGCTACAGTGGTTTGAAGAGCAATACAGTGAACTCACTTTGGTGTCTCGGCGACCAATTTCATCAGATGTAAAACGTATGGAACCCATCTGCATCGTTATCTGGCGCAATTATCGTGTACGCGAATCAACAGCCCGTGTGAGTAAGCATCTAATGCCACATACGTCCGCAAAGCTACCAACAAACTGTCGGATTACTGATACGGAAGGTCAGTTTTGTATTTCGTTCGAAAGACGGGCAAACAAACTACTAAGCAGGTGGACAATCTTTTGACTCCTTACTCTAGAAGTCCTAGAACAGCATAGCGGTATTTGCACGATATTGTTCACCCCGTTTGTTGTGCTTCGTGGAAAACCATCCTGGGCTTACATTTCAATGTCTGGTTACACAGTATCCTCAGAAAAAAAGACTACTAAATAATGGTTCTCGAATGTTTGTTTATTACTACTCAAATTGTTCAAATACCTCTGAGCACATTGGGACTTGACATCTGAGGTCATCAGTCCCCTAGAACCTAGAACTACTTAAACCTAAATAACCTAAGGACATCGCACACATCCATGCCCGAGGCAGGATTCGAACCTGCGACCGTACCGGTCGCACGGTTCCAGGCTGTAGCGTCTAGAACCACTCGGCCACTCCGGCCGACATTACTACTCAGACCTGACACCCGTGTAACAATTCAAAGTTAAGGAACAAAAGTAACAGCAGGGAAATGGCGGAAGAATTTCTGTACTGAGAGATTACAAATGCACATATTTAACACGTCGAGGCTTAATAGTGCGCTCTGCTGTGTGTTTTCCTTCGCCTCGACAATGACGAACTGAAAACCCGATGAAAGTTTTACAGTTCCAGAAAAAGCACAGCTAAAAATCACTGTTACGCCTGAATTAATAAAACAGAATTCTGTTGTCAAAACCGTGTAGAGGACTCCAAAATGGCTGTCGTCTCAATATACAGCGTTCAATTGTACCTGTTTGTAATGTAATGAACGCTTCTCTCTTTGTTTCTCATTAAACTCTAGGCGTTTTTGCCTTGAAAAACATAGTAACGCTTTAGACGATGACATCTGTTTCTATGCAAAGCTGCTGAGACTCGTATAGTAGAAGAGTAATGCCTGAGAATGAAAATAAACCGTTTCTGAATTAAGCAAGGAAGGCGGAAGTGATAGCAGCCGTACAGTCCGTCTAGTACAAAATATATACATATATAAAAAACATAATGACAGAGAGGAAGTTTAGTGTTAGAACTAAGGGTACTCGAGGGGACTCTTCTACATCTATACTCCCTAATCCACCGTATGGTGTGTGGCGGAGGGTACTTGTGCAGGCGTGCCGGTTCCCTCGTTTCCTCTTCCACTCGAGTACGTTCGTCGTGAAAAACGACTGGGCTCGAATATGATTTTATCTTCACCGTCTTTTCACGATACATACGTAGGAGTAAACAATGTATCGCTTGGTTCCTTTCAGACACGTACGCTTTCAGAACATTAATAATAAATCACTACGTGATGCACAATACCTGTCCTTGAGTGTGTCTCAGTGGCGTTGCCTGCTTATCTCCGTCACCGTTTCGTGTTTGCTAAATGAGCCTGCAACGAAACGCGCGCCTCTTCTTTGCATGTTCTCTAGTTCCTCTACGAATCCTGCCTGACCCGTATCCCACATTGTCAGTTAATATTCTAGTAATGACCGAAAAAGCGTTTACCTCCTTTATGGGTACACTACATGTCCTGAAGGTTCTTGCAATGAATCTCAGTACGGCTTCAGCCTAATCAGCGACTATTTTTCAATAGTGCAATCATGCCACAATGGGTGTTTCTGCCTATTTATGCGGAATAGATTACATTTCTTTGCATCGAGGGTCGACTGTCAGTGCCTCCACCAAGCAGCGATCCTCTGCAGGTCTGTCTACAATTCGTTACAATTTTCAGCGTAACCTGCTAAAGTCTGGTTTCGCAGGATAGAGCGGATCAGGTTATGGTTGTGGAGGGGGGCCGTAATCAGTTACTGTCGGTTTCACGAAACACACAAACTTTTATTGTCCTAAGAACCACTTAATCACACATTGCCTTAAAAGGGTCAGAATAATAATTAAGAAAGCTTGAAATACCTCCTGGGCTAAAGGCCCAAAACCACTCCAAAAACAAGAACGGCTGAAGGCCTGAACACGAGTTATAAAAAAATTGCTTTGAAGAACACACACGGCTGAAGGCCTTACTTAAAAGATATTTCACCTAAATACAGGGCTATTACAAATGATTGAAGCGATTTCATAAATTCACTGTAGCTCCATTCATTGACATATGGTCACGACACACTACAGATACGTAGAAAAACTCAAAGTTTTGTTCGGCTGAAGCCGCGCTTCAGGTTTCTGCCGCCAGAGCGCTCGAGAGCGCAGTGAGACAAAATGGCGACAGGAGCCGAGAAAGCGTATGTCGTGCTTGAAATACACTCACATCAGTCAGTCATAACAGTGCAACGACACTTCAGGACGAAGTTCAACAAAGATCCACCAACTGCTAACTCCATTCGGCGATGGTATGCGCAGTTTAAAGCTTCTGGATGCCTCTGTAAGGGGAAATCAACGGGTCGGCCTGCAGTGAGCGAAGAAACGGTTGAACGCGTGCGGGCAAGTTTCACGCGTAGCCGCGGAAGTCGACGAATAAAGCAAGCAGGGAGCTAAACGTACCACAGCCGACGGTTTGGAAAATCTTACGGAAAAGGCTAAAGCAGAAGCATTTCTTAAACAGGAGAT
Source organism: Schistocerca piceifrons (assembly GCF_021461385.2). Lineage (NCBI taxonomy): Eukaryota > Metazoa > Arthropoda > Insecta > Orthoptera > Acrididae > Schistocerca > Schistocerca piceifrons. Next base: position 56,215,929 of record NC_060147.1, read on the forward strand.
TGGAAAACGGATGGATCGGTCGTGGTGGAGATCATGATCAACAATTCGTGTCATGGCCTCCACGCTCTCCCGACTTAACCCCATGCGATTTCTTTCTGTGGGGTTATGTGAAAGATTCAGTGATTAAACCTCCTCTACCAAGAAACGTGCCAGAACTGCGAGCTCGCATCAACGATGCTTTCGAACTCATTGATGGGGACATGCTGCGCCGAGTGTGGGAGGAACTTGATTATCGGCTTGATGTCTGCCGAATCACTAAAGGGGCACATATCGAACATTTGTGAATGCCTAAAAAAACTTTTTGAGTTTTTGTATGTGTGTGCAAAGCATTGTGAAAATATCTCAAATAATAAAGTTATTGTAGAGCTGTGAAATCGCTTCAATCATTTGTAATAACCCTGTACTCGGCTGAAGGCCACACACAAGACATTGAAGAACTCAAGGATAACATAACAAGAATTTCAGATAAAGCCAATTTAAAAAAATAAATTATTTTTAAACAAACGAATCTTCAAATTTTAATTTAAGTTGGCTGAAGGCCTTATTTTAAAATTAAAACAAACTGAATTAATAGACGGCTGAAGGACACGCACAGTACCTCAGACTAAAATGAAAATCACAATCTAAAACCAACAGAACAGTGGTGCTTATAAGTGTTCCAGGGGTCGGCCTTAGAAGGTAGCTCTAACGTAAGGTGAGGTGAGGTGAGACAGGCAGTCAAGAGTATGGTTAAATAATCGGATGGCAACCAGACCCAGGCATGGACCGACCAACAACCTAATCATTTCCCTTCCACCCGACCAACGGCACGACAACCGAAAGGATCAGCTGAGGACGAAGATACCAGCAGAGCTACTATGAAAGGTGGCTACACTGAGCCACAGCGCCAGAGATCACGCCAAAGAGTTTTATTCCGCCGCCTCCACTGGCAGTGCTTGTCGAGAACTCGTAGTAGAGTGCTTGCTGAGATGTCGTAGTGAAGGGTGCTTGTCGAGAAGTCGTGGTGGAGAGTGCTTGTTGAGAGGTGGTAGCGAGTCGGTGTTGAGATGTTGTAGTAGGGAGTGCTTGTTCCATGTTTTATGCAGTTGTTTGATGGGATAGACAGCCGATGTTGTTCTAATGGAGATATTGTAATGATCAGAGTGCTTTTCGTCAATATATATCAAGGTAAAAACAAAAACAAAAACAAAACAAAAAAACGTGCATGGGGGCTTAATTAATATATAATGCAAATAATTTTATTTTTTTTTTTTTTTAGTCTCTCTATGTCCGACTACGCAGGTCTCCTAAACGGTTGGCCCTGACTAGTACTTGTACGCAATCTGACTGCATAGAATAACAACAAGGAATGAAAGAAAATTTTCGTTAATACAATTAATTAATTAATTAATTAATTAAAGTCCCCAGTAACTATAAAACCTACGAAACCAAAACACAAGTGTAATTGTTCTGTGTGTGGAAGTGTGATTCAACGTACACATCTGGCACGGTTCTTCTTCAACAAGACAAGAAATTTTAAATACCATTTATACTGAAGTAATTAAAAAAAATAGAAATACTGTAATTGCGCAAGAAAACCAGAATTACACTCTAATACAAGAACACAAGCCAGATGCTTTGTTGACTGAACCTGTAATGACGCATTATTTAAGACATTGAAATGATAAAAAGAGAAGGAAATTTTGTTTTTACCTTGATATATATTGACGAAAAGCACTCTGATCATTACAATATCTCCATTAGAACAACATCGGCTGTCTATCCCATCAAACAACTGCATAAAACATGGAACAAGCACTCCCTAATACAACATCTCAACACCGACTCGCTACCACCTCTCAACAAGCACTCTCCACTACGACTTCTGGACAAGAACTTTTCACTACGACACCTCAGCAAGCACTGACTACCACGAGTTCTCGACAAGCACTGCCAGTGGAGGCGGCTGAATAATACTCTTTTGCGCAATCTCTGGCGCTGTGGCTCAGTGTAGCCACCTTTCACTACGTCTTCAAAATTGGCTTCTAAAAACATGTTCCACGAAAACACTTGCACAAACAACTCGAACAATACTAAAACCAGTGACTGTGGAATAACAAGGATTAATTCCAAGTCGACACACACAGAGAACCCAGAAGCGATCGGCGTCCGAGGAGACGACCGATGGAACGGCCACCAGACCAAGGTCGTCCTCAAGCCTGTGTGTCGGCAATGGTCGGGCGAGCCATGGCCGTCCGGACCTCACTGGTGCTCAGTCCCGACTCAACCCCTGACACACGACGACCCGCAAATTCTAGCTGTCGCTCCTATCGATAAGCGCTGCTGCTGCCACTCACGGGCAGGCAAGCCAGCAACTTAGTGACGCCAGTAAATCGAATAAGAAATGAGACGGCAGTAACGGAAAGACAAGATGTCAAGCAGTAAATGACACAAACACGAGCCATGCACGCCTCACCCAGATCTGTGTGTGGAGCAATACTATCCGCGCAAAGCCTATCCAGTAGGCCGCACTGGAGCTATGCACTATGCTGTCCTCTCTTTATTGTGCCTTTGTCCCGCATCGGTGCTAGATAGACATCGGATTTGACATGGATATTTTAGGGGGTGACCACATGCCGCTGGTATAACCACTGTTGTGGACTGGCAAGACAGCCAATCCACAGTGACGGGTAACCGAAAGGCACGCGCTTGAACTCACGCAGGCTGGCGTGAGGTCTGAAACAGGATACGTAATGAATGCGATGAAGAAAAGTACGTAGCTGCTGGAATACTTAACTTTAATCCACAACATTGGTCTTGTTGATACAGTATATGCGTCATTAGATACATAGCAAAGGATAATTGGCGCCTTGCTAGGTCGTAGCAATTGACGTAGCTGAAGGCTATGCTAACTATCGTCTCGGCAATTGAGAGCGTAATTCCCAGTGAACCTTTCCTAGCAACGTCGGCTGTTCAACTGGGGCGAGTGCTAGGACGTCTCTCTAGACCTGCCGTGTGGTGGCGCTCGGTCTGCTATCACTGACAGTGGCGACACGCGGGTCCGGCGTATACTAACGGACCGCGGCCGATTTAAAGGCTACCACCTCGCAAGCGTGGTGTCTGGCGGTGACACCACACGCACCACATTACCATCCAGAACGTAACATACTCTACGACGCACCACGAAGGAATTACCTGAATGCGACTGAAATCTGTAGACGTGACACATGTACTGACAAAGAAGTGATGACAGTTTTAGAAAAAAATTTATGATTTAAAATTCAAGAGAAAGATCTTCAGAAACTGAGCAAATCAATAATGCGTTGGTCCGCCTCTGACCCCAACGCAAGCACTTATTCGGCTTGTAGTTGATTAACACAGTTGTAGGATGTCCTCCCAAGGGATAGAGTGCCACATTCGAATTGGCATGTGAGATCGTCGAAATCCAGAGCTGGTTGCAAGGCCCTGCCCATAAGGTTCCACATCCTCTCAATGGCCGAGAGATCCTCGAGCCTTGCTGGGGAAGACTGGGTTTGGCAAGGACGAGGACAATCAGTAGAAACTGTCGCCATGCAAGGGAGGGCATTACCTTGCTGAAATGGAAGCCCCGGATGGATTGCCACGAAGAGCAACGAACGAGGCATGTAATACTGTGGAGATGCCGCTGTGTTGTAAGCGTGCTGCAGATGTCAACCGAAAGGTCCTGCAATGAAATGAAGTGACACCCTAGACTATCATTTCTAGTTGTTGGGACGTGTCTCCAGACACCTCTTCAGCCTGCAGTCTCATTGACTGGAGTGGAATTGTCTTTAGTGGTGAGTCCCGCTTCTAACTGAGCCCCGATGACCAGCAGAGTAGTATCTGTAGACGCCTCGTGGGACACCAGGCCGACTGTCACCCGACAACCAGGAGTGATGGTCAGGAGTGTCACTTCTTTTCATCGAAGGACACTTTCGGTTGTCATCCGCGGCCCCCTTACAGCATAGCGGTACGTCGACGGTATTCTGCGCCCTGTTTTGTTGCCTGTCATACTAACCGAACCTGGGCTTGCATTTGGAAAGATAAAGTCTGCCCACACACACGGTGAAGTTTCTACTACTTGTCTAACCCTATCTTTGGCAGCAGGTTTGCCCGATCTCACCCCAGTTGTTTGCAGTATAATGCGCGGGGTCTTCCAAATAGCTCGGGATTTAGGAAATCTAACGCGGGAATACAGCAAAGGACTTGGAGGAGCAGTTGAACGGATTGGACAGTGTGTTGAAAGGGGGATATAAGATGAACATCAACAAAAGCAAAACGAGGATAATGGAATGTAGTCAAATTAAATCGGGTGATGCTGAGGGGATTAGATTAGGAAATGAGACACTTAAAGTAGTAAAGGAGTTTTGCTATTTGGAGAGCAAAATAACTGATGATGGTCGAAGTAGAGAGGATATAAAATGTAGACTGGCAATGGCAAAGAAAGCGTTTCTGTAGAAGAGAAATCTGTTAACATCGAGTATAGACTTAGGTGTCAGGAAGTCGTTTCTGAAAGTATTTGTATGGAGCGTAGCCATGTATGGAAGTGAAACATGGACGATAAATAGTTTGGACAAGAAGCTTTCGAAATGTGGTGCTACAGAAGAATGCTGAAGATTAAATGGGTAGATCACATAACTAATGAGGAGGTATTGAATAGAATTGGGGAGAAGAGAAGTTTGTGGCACAACTTGACTAGAAGAAGGGATCGGTTGGTAGGACATGTTTTGAGGCATCAAGGGATCACAAATTTAGCATTGGAGGGCAGCGTGGAGGGTAAAAATCGTAGAGGGAGACCAAGAGATCAATACGCTAAGCAGATTCAGAAGGATGTAGGTTGCAGTAGGTACTGGGAGATTAAGAAGCTTGCACAGGATAGAGTAGCATGGAGAGCTGCATCAAACCAGTCTCTGGACTGAAGACCACAACAACAACAACAACAACGCGGGAATTGGACTTGATTTGGCAAGATATACCTCAGGATGGCCTCCACCAAGTCCATCAACCAGTGCGAAGCCGAATAGCTACTTGCATAAGTGCCAGTGTTGGACCAACGCTTTACTGACTTGGTCCATTCGTGAACCCGTTTCTCTTGATAAGTCATCTAATTTTTTTCTGAAATTGTAATCACTTGTTTAGCTGTAGGCGTTCGTCACATGCACAGGTCTCCGTCCCATTCATTCAGATAATGCCTTCGTGGAGTGCAGGTTTTTTCCTCCCTCCTAGAGTGTAGGTACACCCAAAGCATCAGCGTCTAGACAGTCATGTGAATGTGAGCGAAAGTTTTCTAAATGCGATTCGTTTAACTGAAGCGGGAGCTGGGTACCAGCTCGTGAGACGCCCGCTAAACCCGCTGGGGACAACAGGTAATAGGATTGTGGAAACGGCCAAGGATTGAGGTCAGCTTCTGCTTCTAATTGTCATTTATTGTAATTTCATAACCTTTACAACCAAAGTGGCAAATAGATGGACCTTTATCGAATGCAGATCTTTCACGGCTGAAGGCCTCCAACAAGAAATCTTAACAAGATAAAAATCCAATTAAGATAGCAATCAAATAATTCAAAAAACAACATACGCAAAGTGCAATACAAATGGCTGAGGGCCCCAATTAAATTCAAAAATTTTAGAAGATATTACCATAATCTTTAAAGGAAGAAGGACGCAGTGTTTAAGCTTGAAAGGTAAATTTAGAAATTAATTTTGCAAAATTTTAAGAAAAGAAGCAAATAACCTTAAGTCTAAAATTTAAAATTCCATTAGGCATAAACACAAACTCTCTATATGCTTCCCTGAATTGCCGTATTAAATCATCAAGATTTGGCTTATAATACCAGAGTTCTTCAAGTACAATTACAGCAGCTGAATAATTAATCTTGTTTCCATAAAATGTAATTGCTAATTCATCAATCCTTTCTTGACTGGTAGGAACAAGGAAGGCGAGGCGTAGGTCGTCCGGGTAATTTCTGATATGGTCCCAGTTGCCATAAAAAAACGCCAACGCAGATATTAGCTGTAAATAACAATCTTTATTCAGAACGTTACTGTACCCTTGCGTTTACAAAAGGTCATGTACACTCTATTTCTAACAACAAACGTTACATATTTAACTTCACTTTGCACTACATCGTTCTTAGCAGGTCCATCACCAGCAATTTGCAAACCAATATAAAAAGGATTAACACCTTGAAAGAGCTTATTTTTGGCTCGACATTGGGTCTCCAAATCTGTCCATGATTTTACTTTTGATATGTCAGCACTTGTCTCGGGCTTGGAATACGTTACAAACTTGAATCGATTCTTTCTAGTGGTCTGTCTGCCCTCGTTCACTTGGGTGAGGCAGGTGGTGAGCCCAACTACACTTGATCCGTCGGAACCCAACCAGAGGACAGCCGCGGACCGACCAACACAACGAATTACTTCCCACCAGTCAGTACATGAGAATTCAAACCGGCAATGTTATAAACGTGATAATCCACAATGGAGTATGTGTTAGCTGTCAAAATTACACACCATGTTGGACAGCGACAACAGGTGAGGAAAGGACGCTGCCTGAAATTACGTTAGTGGCCAGGGCAGGTAACCAGAACACTAACTGCCACAAGACAGAAAATTCAACTGGTGCACTCAAATCGTAGTCGACCAAAATAGTTAATTGCACCCATGGCGGCTAAATCTCAGCAGTACAACCACTCGGTGTTGCTCACAGGAAAACCTCCCCGACAGCAAACCATCGAAGCGAACCACTACAACAGGAATGGACGTGGCTTGGGTAGTTGAAACCACTACTCAACTTTGACGTCGTGGGTCGGCGAACCACGAAGCTCGCAGCGATCAGACAGCTCCACACACGCTCCGACACTGCGCAGGGACCGCCAGCGGCCCCAGCCGACTGCGCCGCGCAGAGATAACTTCCCTCGTGGGCAACAACCGACCGACCCACTCCAGTCCACCTTGCCGGAAACTATATGCACCAAACCAAAGATGGTACACTGCTCAAATATCGATACACATCACTGCTGCCACACGCAGAAGGAAGAAGAACCACGATGTAACCGCGACAAGGGCGGGAAACCAAACACAGATAGACAGCCAAGTTCACGAAAACGCATAGTTGGGAGAGAGCTCGGCTCAGCCCGGTATTCACGCAGCAGGCTGTGGGGAAAAACCGCATCCAAGCTGACCGTCTCGGCGAAGCTCGTTGTTACTCACCTGGGTGAACTGGATTCGGGGTCGGCGCTCTAGCAAGCACGGGTGTGTTGTTATCCTCCAGGTCGTTTATACAGGGTGTTTCATGTACTATGCATGGGCGAAGCTGGCAGCACACAAGGTAGATTCACAGACTGTTGCTCCCTGCATCTGTCATAAGACGTCTGCAGGCGCTTAGTCCAGTTGACCGTAAAACATTGATGCAGTCTGGCTAAATTAAGCTTCCTTTACTTCGGCTGCCGAAATTTAGGGAATGACTAGCCTAACCCTGGCCTCGAACTCTTCGAGTGTATGGGGAGTGTTTGCATACGCTTTCCCTTTTAATATTCCCCCAAAGATAAAAATTACACAGATTTACTTACGGAGAACGAGGCGGCCAGTCGATTATCCTATCGTCGAAAACACTTCTTATTACTGTAATAGAAGCATTGGCTGTGTATGGTATTGCTAGGACTGTTGGTACTTTTAAAAAATATCGGAAATGCGATTTATTGACGGAAAAAGTTATCGACGCACCGGCCGAAACACAGTATTGGCTGCACGTTGTAAATATACTGCCAGTTTTAGACTTGTATATTTAAGTATTGATTTAATATGAGATATTACGTAGATCAACAAACTAGCAGCCTGCTTATCCCCCTAAGAGCAAGAATTAAAAGAAAGGCGACGCACATTCACGTTGGTGATAACCACTTCGTTAACATGATAACTGCAGGTTAAGTGGCACAATGAAAAGTGTACGATGGTCCGTCTTTCAGTTTCGTCACTTAGCACTTAGATTTGTGCGGAACGCTTTATGTCGAAGTCCCTGCGTTTTTTTAGTTCTGCAAACGCCAGCGACGTATCAGTTGTAGTGTCAAAATTCCGTGGTGAAATTAAACGATTTAGTTTGGGTTAGTAACGCCGAGTGCTGATTACGTCAACATTCCCCAGACACACACACACACACACACACACACACACACACACACACACACACACACACACACACACACACACACACACGTCTCCGCCTATCGCAGAGACCAATCTTGTCATTTACTTTTTTTCATCAGTTTCAGCAACTGTGTTTGAAGGTTGCCGATGTGAAGAAATAGCACACTACTTGCGCTAAAAACGGTTTTCTTCGCATCGGATATCTTGTTACTCCATTCACACCACCACATACCAGTGCAATCTGACTACAACTCTGTGGCATCTATACTTGCTTCGCACAAAGAGAAAGACTGAACATGATGAAAGCGTAAGAAATTGTAAGATTCCTTCGCACAGTGAAAGTAAGATTATGTTCTACTTCAAATATTTATCGAAAATTGTGGAAAATATATAGCACAAAATAAAAAGATCTGTTCTTGATATTGCCATTTTGATATCGATAGTGGGTGGAATAAATGTTTCCATATTTATCGATCCTTTTTTAAAATAATGGCGATATATCGATATTTCTTCAAAGGCCCCAGATCTTGCATTTTCTGAATGAAAAATAGCATGTCTTTTCTTTGGGTGTTAGTTCTCTAGAAAAGGATGAAATATATTGTTGACCCAACTATCAGAAGTTATGTTTTCATCGAAAAAATTGGTACAATAATTCGTCTTGTAGTAATGACACACCAAGCTTCTGTTTCCTCATGCAGAGGCTACTTATGCTTCTGATGAGGAGTTTACGAGCTTAAACGCCGATTCTTATGAGAATTTATGACATGTCAGTGGCTGCCGCCTCCGATGTGGCTTCTGTCTAAGCATCGAGGTGGTTTCGCCATTACCTTCCTTATGGGAGGCGAATGTCGTGTGTCATTGGCGCCTGATAATGCGGCAATCCCGCCCAACTGCAGTGCCTTGCGGGTTGCCGAGAAGCCAACCGCCTGCAACTGTCGCTGCGCGACTTCACTGCGCCGTTAGCTGCAGTAAGGTGGACTCCACTATAATCGGACACAGCCGGCACTATTTCGTATCCGAAAAGACACTTGACGCCGGACACTTCCTGTTATTCATAAGTTGGCCGGCCTTCTGCAGGGTAACTAAAAAAATGGCTCTGAGCACTATGGGACCCAACATCTTAGGTCATAAGTCCCCCAGAACTTAGAACTACTTAAACCTAACTAACCTAAGGACATCACACACACCCATGCCCGAGGCAGGATTCGAACCTGCGACCGTAGCAGTCCCGCGGTTCCAGACTGAAGCGCCAGAACCGCTAGACCACCGCGGCCGGCGTGCAGGGTAACTATTGCCACCTAAAATAACTCAGAGTGTACTATATGAGCTGAAAAGTTCGTGGGACAAAAGTTGCGTGGGACAACGTGCCATAATATGATGTTGATTTTTTGTTGCTAGGTGGGGTGGCTCCAGAGATATGAAGGTCAACTTTGTTTTTCTAAATGAGATGCTACAGTTTGGTACCTATTTTCTGATAGCGGCAATCGAAACGAATCCAACGATGTGTAACGATGGTCACAAAGGTGGCATGAACGCCCATTCACAGAAGGTGTTCGAAGTGATGACCATTGATATCAATACAGTGCTGCAATCTTCTTATCACGGATTGAGTGGTATTCCTTATCACATCGTCACTTATCGAAGCACATGCTCTGACAATTCTCTCTCGCATATCTTCAGGTGTATTTCGAAAGTCTCTATAAACTATGTCTTTTACGAATCCTCACAAGGAAAAAAAATCCAGAGTCGTCAAGTCTGGCGGTCGAGCCGACCACGACACATCACCTTCGCGTCCAACCCAATGATTTGGGAATTGTCTCTGCAACTCATTTCTAGCCATCAGCGAAAAATGTGCCGTCCACCCATTCCGTTGATACAATATTCTGTTCCTTGTTCCTAAAGGTATTTCTTCCAATAACAGACCTAATGTCATTGTCTCCAGCGTTCTTTCTGTGCCACAACCACTGTTTACTGTCTGCCAGTATTCATTACTTTTCCGTCTCTTTTCCACTATCTTCTTCTCTCACAGCATAACAAAGGGCGAATATGTTCGTATGCTAAACTTTTTGACAAAAAAGGAAGGTAGAATGAGGCAGCTGGTGCTGCACTTTTCAGTCACACGCTTTTAAATAAACAGGAATATATTTGCATTTCTTGCTTCGATAGTATTTTTCCTCTGTATCCCGTATTTTCCCTCCTGCAGCAGAGCATATAACTCATATTAAAAGAAAAGCACTGATCAGTACAATTTAGATAGTTTTCTTACGGGAAGCTGAAATAACGCAAGACTAATTTTACGCGTCAGACCGGATATTACGTTGACAAGATTTTTGAGCTTCAGTACTAGAAGGTAGTATTCCTAAATGGTAACGGAGTTACTTTACTGCGTATCTCTCCGTGCTATTTCACTTTGCAAACTACATTATGGTTCCGTTTGGGCCTAGAATGGTCAGGGAAGCCAGTTCCTATGCAGAAAAATTTTATTATTTTCAACTTTTTTACCTCACATGAAGTCACCCTCCACTACTTCATTCATATTCCTCTTGATCCTCCACTTCATCGGACCACGTGACCTCATAAACACACACACACACACACACACACACACACACACACACACACACACCGAATACTTTCTCATATATTTTACTTCAATTTCAAATCAGTTGTGTTACCATGGAACTTTCTGATATGAGCAGATCGTTTTCGGGCGAAAGATGTATATTATACTACTTCACCGTTTTCAGTTCTTGCTTTGACTCTTTGCCGTGGAGAATACCATTACGTGGCTCCGTTTTTATTCTGCCGATGTTGCAGACACATCAGTATTTTCACTAGTACTGTCAGACATTTTTGGTTGACTGGAAATTTTTCACAATATTCTCACTGTCCTCTCACAATGTTCTTGAAAATTCACCTTGCTCGGCCGAAAGCTAGCAAGCGAAAGAGCTCCTTAGGCGCAGCTAGTTTTGTTACCAGCGGCAGATCGGTCGATTTTAGCTGCACAGGGAACCTATGGTGATTGTACAGCTGGCGCGTGCTGCTTCAAAGTCAAAATGAAATTAACGAAACACCAAATCCTGTACTCTTCTTAAAAAGTTATTTGCAGAATCCTCGCGGATGCTGTAAGTATAAGCCTCTCTTGGAAATGTATTTGCCATCCCACATTTTCCACTGCCTTTCCTTTCCATGTTTTTTTTGAAAATATTAATACACTAGCTGATTAACTCGGCACTGCTCAGGAATTAATTTTTCCGTTTTCCATTAGAAACGAAAAAAATTAACTCCTTTTGTAGTGTATTGTCGGGATAATTTCATTTGCATGAAATCGTGAAAACACGTTTGAAATTGTGGAACAGTCGTACAAAGCAATACGCACAATGTACAAATATACAGGTACAGTATCCAGATTAAGAAACAGTATCCCGGACACGCACAGTAAGCTGTTCGCAGCTGCTTCGCGTGTCTACAATGCGATCTGCTAAACGTATCTATAGCAACCCCTCTGCATAGCTCTACAGAGCTCTACTTTCGCCTATAGCTGTTTTTGTTTCGTAGCTGAAAGCTGTCAAAAGCGCTGCCAGGAATCAGGGATTTCCTTATGTTGACTCTACTGTGGGAGTGCCTTAGCAGTAGAGAATAAATGTATTAAAACTTCATGCATGATGCGGCATTTTTCCACGTATCTCAGTGTTGTTGATGTATCTCTTGAACTGCGTGTCCTGCAACGATTTTATTGTGCAGGTACAGTCAGCGGGGTATGTTGCTATTGTCTGCGAAACATGTTGCGAATAATTTCTGTAGCAAAGAAGTAATTAGTTTAAAAGCCATACATGATGCAGTAGTTCTACATGCATGTCAGTGTTTAGGATGCCGTATCTCTTGAGCTACGTGTGTTACCATGATACACTTTCGTAGGTGCATTTACCAGCGTATATGGATGTCTGCGAAATTTCTTACGAATACAGTTAGTAGAACAGAAGTAACACATTTAAACGTTGTGTATGTTGCAGCAGTTTCTCACGCATGTCACTGTTTACGTCGTCGTACCTCCTGAACAGTGATAGGTAGTGATTCTTGCTCATGTTGCCTGACAGTAAGGGATGCGTGTACGAAGTCTGGTTGAAATCGACCCAGTGGATTAGGAGAAGATGTAGGAAACACACACAAAAACACATTTTTACAATAGCTATTGATACAATGTACGAGAGCAGTTCAATAAGTAATGCAACACATTTTTTTTCTGAAACAGGGGTTGTTTTATTCAGCATTGAAATACACCAGGCTATTCCCCAATCTTTTAGCTACACAACACTATTTTTCAACGTAATCTCCATTCAATGCTACGGCCTTACGCCACCTTGAAATGAGGGCCTGTATGCCTGCACGGTACCATTCCACTGGTCGATGTCGGAGCCAACGTCGTACTGCATAAATAACTTCTTCATCATCCGCGTAGTGCCTCCCACGGATTGCGTCCTTCATTGGGCCAAACATATGGAAATCCGACGGTGCGAGATCGGGGCTGTAGGGTGCATGAGGAAGAACAGTCCACTGAAGTTTTGTGAGTTCCTCTCGGGTGCGAAGACTTGTGTGAGGTCTTGCGTCGTCATGAAGAAGGAGAAGTTCGTTCAGATTTTTGTGCCTACGAACACGCTGAAGTCGTTTCTTCAATTTCTGAAGAGTAGCACAATACACTTCAGAGTTGATCGTTTGACCATGGGGAAGGACATCGAACAGAACAACCCCTTCAGCGTCCCAGAAGACTGTAACCATGACTTTACCGGCTGAGGGTATGGCTTTAAACTTTTTCTTGGTAGGGGAGTGGGTGTGGCGCCACTCCATTGATTGCCGTTTTGTTCCAGGTTCGAAGTGATGAACCCATGTTTCATCGCCTGTAACAATCTTTGACAAGAAATTATCACCCTCAGCCACATGACGAGCAAGCAATTCCGCACAGATGGTTCTCCTTTGCTCTTTATGGTGTTCGGTTAGACAACGAGGGACCCAGCGGGAACAAACCTTTGAATATCCCAACTGGTGAACAATTGTGACAGCACTACCAACAGAGATGTCAAGTTGAGCACTGAGTTGTTTGATGGTGATCCGTCGATCATCTCGAACGAGTGTGTTCGCACGCTCCGCCATTGCAGGAGTCACAGCTGTGCACGGCCGGCCCGCACGCGGGAGATCAGACAGTCTTGCCTGACCTTGGGGCGATGATGACACACGCTTTGCCCAACGACTCACCGTGCTTTTGTCCACTGCCAGATCACCGTAGACATTCTGCAAGCGCCTATGAATATCTGAGATGCCCTGGTTTTCCGCCAAAAGAAACTCGATCACTGCCCGTTGTTTGCAACGCACATCCGTTACAGACGCCATTTTAACAGCTCCGTACAGCGCTGCCACCTGTCGGAAGTCAATGAAACTATACGAGACGAAGCGGGAATGTTTGAAAATATTCCACAAGAAATTTCCGGTTTTTTCAACCAAAATTGGCCGAGAAAAAAAATGTGTTGCATTACTTATTGAACTGCCCTTGTATTGAGTTATATTACGGTTTGTTTGCGTTGTTAAGTAACGTAGAAGTTGAAAACACAAGAATAAAAGTAATACGTTTCCACATAGGGACTCGACCTCAAGACCGTCGGATTACCGTTCTGTAGCCTTTCGTGTTCGGAAATCGCTGCCCAGAAACTACGTTAAAATAAGTCGCTCATGTCTTGCTGACCCCCCTCAAAAATGGTACTTTTCCCAAACGCTTGGGCATCCGGAGTTTCCACTACTGTCGTTTTCATTAGACCATAAAGTCTGGAGGATATGGCTGCTGTGGAGTGGGCGCGCTCTCCTTGTCAGTGCAACACATTCCAGTCCTCCCGCCAAGGAAAAAATACCTGGTCATCCACATATCCTCAAGCCACGGTAACCAAAATTACCTGTACACGGACGCGTGCGTTTGCTTAAAACGGAGAGGAAAATCTCACCGATTGTATTCATGCAGTGATTGATAATGGAAACACTTTGCGACTTGCAAGCAACGAGCTAAACATGATTTCAACATTTTCTGAAGCCTTTCAGATTTAAATGGTTAACGTCAAATATTTATCTCCTTAAGGGAGGACGTTCATGGAAATGACCGGAAGTGTTAGTTTTAAATTTATCTTTTATTTATCAGTAGAAATCATGGACAGTAAGTCCCAATGATGAAATCGCATCCGAAGTGCCTGAAAAATAGAGATAACATGTACTTCATCATCTATGCCACATAAACAAGTGCAGATATCTTCAGGTTCAAAGGGATAGAAACCCTTGTATTCACAAGGAGAGGCTCTCAAAATGTATCCTCTACATTGCATATTGTCAAGTCCACATACACGTTTCCCGACCAACCTGAATTTCTAAAACAAGTGTATTCATGGCAAAACCCAGAATCCAAGTGAGTCTCTAAATTCACTCATATGGAAACGATGCCCTGAAACCCCCATTTTCGCCTGCTACAGTTGTCAGAATTGCAACTTATTATGCAGTTCTGGTAGATGGGAACGTAGGCAGAGGGATGATATTATAGAGAATGGGCTTTAAGATAGAAAAAGTCACTCAAGACATCTTGAGAAAGTAGATTTACAGCGCGTCTCTGCAACTGAAAAGTCAGTTGAAGACCTGGTAAAGGAAAGAAAGCAAAAATAGAAGAAAGAAGAAGAGAAGTCCTCAGGGAAAGGATAACACTTAGTACACATCTGGAACTTTCTGAAGAGGTGACTAGAGAAAAAACTGTATTGAAATTTAAAATTTCTGAAAATTTTATTTTTTTAGTTTATTTACCTTTTTCTCAGATTGCATGAAAGCTAGAATTATGAGATTTTCTACACGTATTTCTACACACTGAGTAGATGATGTCTCAAGAGCAAATTTCGAAAACGATAGCATAAGCTGAGATACGGGGCAAAGTGCTTGAATTTTGCATGAAATTCGTATTATTACGTCATAATTAAGAAATTTTTTAAATTCTCCTATTCGATATATACGAAAAAACTTTATCAGAGACGTTTACT
Source organism: Schistocerca piceifrons (assembly GCF_021461385.2). Taxonomy (NCBI): domain Eukaryota; kingdom Metazoa; phylum Arthropoda; class Insecta; order Orthoptera; family Acrididae; genus Schistocerca; species Schistocerca piceifrons. The sequence goes on from NC_060147.1 coordinate 56,231,126, forward strand.
GTATGAAACGAGATTAAACAGAAAATTTGCTAGGGAATAGTTTCTGAGAAAAAGGTACATATACTATGTTCTGAAAATAAAATTCAGTAAAAAAGGTTAAATACATATAACCAAAGAAGTTCAATAAGTGTGTTAATTTAAAATAAAATATGGTACAAAATTGCATTCCTTATCTTCAAAACTGTGAATTTGTTGTATGTTTTAAACGGAGTGTGTTTTTCATGAACGTCTCCCTTAACTCACTGTTACATCTACATCTGCATGTTTACTCTGGAATTCACTCTTAAGTGCCTGGTAGAGGGTTCATCGAACCATTTTCATACTACTTCTCTACCATTGCATATTCGAATGGCGCGTGGGAAAAAGGAACACCTAGACCTTTCCGTTCGAGCTCTGATTTCTCTTATTTTATTATGATGATCATTTCTCCCTACGTAGGTGGGTATCAACAAAATATTTTCGCATTCGGAAGAGAAAGTTGGTGACTGAAATTTCGTAAATAGATATCGCCGCAAAGAAAACCACCTTTGTTTCAGTGACTGCCACCCCAACTCGCGTGTCATATCAGTGACACTCTCACCCCTATTGCGCGATAACACGAAACGAGCTGCCCTACTTTGCACTATATCCATGTCCTTCAATCCTACCTGATAAGGATCCCTCACCGCGCAGAAATACTGCAGCAAAGGACGGAGAAGTGTAATGTGGGCTGTCTCTTTAGTGGGTTTAACGCATCTTCTAAGTGTTCTGCCAACAAAGCGCAGTCTTTGTTTCGTCTTCCCCATAATATTATGCATGTGGTCTTTCCAATTTAAGTTGCTCGTAGTTGTAATTCCTAGGTATTTAGTCGAATTGACAGCCCTTAGATTTGTGCGAGTTATCGTATACCCAAAATTCATCGGATTTCTTTTAGTATCCATGTGGATGACATCGCAGTTTTATTTGTTTAGTGGTAATTGCCACATTTCGCACCATACAGATAATTTCTGTAGATCATTTTGTAATTGGAATTGATCGTCTGATGATTTTACTAGACGGTAAATTACAGCATCATCTGCAAACAATCTAAGGGAGCTGCTCAGATTTTCACCTAGATCATTCACACAAATCAGGAACAGCAGAGGGCCTATGACAGTACCTTGCGGAACGCCAGATACCACTTCTGATTTACCGTCTATCACTACGAACTGTGACCTCTCCGAGAGGAAGTCACGAATCCAGTCACACAACTGAGACGATACTCCATATGCACGCAATTTGATTAATAGTCGCTTATGAGGAACGGTATGAAAAGCCTTGTGGGAATCTAGGAATATGGAATCGATCTGAGATCCCTTGTCGACAGCACTCATTACTTCATGGGAATAAAGAGCTAGCTGTGTTGTAGAACAACGATATTTACTGAATCCGTGTTGGTTATGTATCAATAAGTCATTTTCTTCAAGGTGATTCATAATGTTCGAGTACAGTATATGCTCCCAAATCCTACGGCAAATTGAGGTCAGTGATATGGGTCTGTAATTCGACGGGTTTCTCCTGCTTCCTTTGTTGAATGTTGGTGTGACCTGTGCTACTTTCCAGTCTTTAGGAACAGACCTTTCGTCAAGTGAGCGGTTGTATTTGAATGCTAAGAAAGGCGCTATTGTTTCTGCATACTCTGAAAGGAATCTGATTGTTACACCATCTGGACTGTGTGGCGGCGCGGTTCTTTCCATCCCTTTACGACAGACCTGCACCTACCTGTGAACATTGTCTCCGCAGATCATCAGTAGGAAAGCCGATTGAAACCTACTGTGCTTCGACGTGAGCCAGGCTGCAATTTAAGTCACTAATCTACGTTTCGGGAGAAAGTTTTCACCCAAATGAAAGTTTGGAAATTGTGTCCTCAATTAATATGTTCTGAAACTTAGGTGAACAAGTATCACTGCCAAGCCCGTGCTAGTCTTAGCACAGTCACTCACAATCCCTTTCACCCACGTTAGCAAGTTTATGGTGTTGCATTTCCCGGAAACGTAATAGCTACAAAAATACTGATTGTTTTTGATTGATAATGCTCGCCAAATATTAAGTCTGTCGGTACCAAATGCAGTCACAGGTTTTAGCCACCGACCTGCTCAATACGCCAAGCGGAATATATGTCTTTTCTCGACACAAAATTCACGTAAAAATTCAGAAATTTCTACACCCCCATCGGAATAATTATGCCGTCATTTTACCACACTTTTGATGTATGAAACACTGCTAGATCCGGCAACTTACCATTTCCATCGGAACTACTACTACACACGTCCGAACTGTTTCATGGTTAGGCTCCGACTCCTCTCTAGAATACTCTTAAGTCTTCTCTACCAGCAGAAAAAGGCGCGTGCAGAAGACTGCTTTACCATTGGTCAGTTGACTCAACAGTCAACAGCAAACCAACATTCTCCCGCGTGACTCCGCGCTTTCCATCAATACCCAATCGTAAAATAGTAAACATAACGACTGCACTTTTTTACCGACGTAATTATCTAATATGCTGAAGTTTTGTTTATGCATAAACTTATTTACTATTGTAAATTCCCTTTACCATACAGTTACTTTACAAATCTATTCTACAAAAATCCCCTTTGTCCATATCCATACTTCTTCGAAATGTTCCCACACTAAATCCTACTACATAACTCGTTAAACAATTATCTTCTTGTTAACCTTAAACCACACTCACGCATCATTCATACTGCTAAAACACGTTTATAACATTTTACATACACAAAAAGACATAATAACGGTTTATGAAAAACATTCTATTACTTTAGTGCACTCTAGTGGGCACAATCGAAACTAAAATCACAGTCCCCCCATCCAGTATTGTCCTCTATCGGCTGCTACATAAACTACGTACGCGTCCAGTCTCGCCGTCACCTTCTGTCACTATCCATCTCTGAGACACATCTCCCACTTAACCGCCTCCAAGGCAGGATCGTTATGCGGCGCTACGCCTCAACTAGAAGAGTTGCCTTTCTTAAGTGATTTCAGTGGTTCCGCAACACCTAATATATCTACTTTTATGTCACTCATGCTAACAGCTGTTACGGTTTCGAATTCTGGAATATTTACTTCGTCTTCATTCGTGAAGGAATCACGGAAAACTGCATTTAGTAACTCCGCTTGAGTGGCACCATCTTCGGTAACATTTCCATCGCTATCGCTGATAAAGTAGTTCGACATCTGAAGCTCTTTTATGTAAGGGAATTCGATTCCCAAAATAATATCAGGGCTGAGGGGTTTACCCGCTGAATCTAAATGTGCCATCAGCTTTGTCGTACAATCCAAATGGACACGAGGAAATATTCTTAGTGGTAGTGACAGCATATTGACGCAAGAACGATTGTGTGCGCGTGCTGGCCGCGCTATCTGCGTTTGAAGCCACAGGCGGGGGCGCTGCTGCACTAACGCGCCTTCTCGTTCCGCGACTGAAAAGCCAGCCACTGCAGTTTCGCTCCCGGCGTCCATTAGGCCTCCCGTCTGCGGCGGTGACTGCGCCGCCGCTTGTAATCGCCTCGGGGCTGCCAGCCTCCACAAACACCTGCTGTTGCTGCCGCCGCCGCTGCCTCACCGATAGCCTAATGCTGCTGCTTCACCTGAGGTGGTCTCCCACAATGAGCTCGAAACGGCTTCTGTTAGCCACTAACGCAATACAGGTTGACAGTTCAACCTTCGGTCCTCTACAGGGTAAGCAGACACAGCATTGGCAAATGAAGCTTCAGTGCCGACTGGAATACTATTGCTGATAGCTTAACAATGGAAAATTGATGGACCTCTCAGGTCAGTTGTCGTCAAACATTTTTCCTTAGCACTCAATTTACTCATTGCAGAGCGACACTTCGAGTCCCATAGGAAAGGAGTTTGGGGGGGGGGGGGGGGGAGTAAAGAGGCCACTCCAAGAATAATTCAGTTTTTACCAAAGTGTTGTTGATAGATGCTTAAGAATTATACATGTGAATCGGCATATTGTATGGTATAACAGCCAACATTTTGAAGTGAAACATAAAATTGTATTTATTCGTATGGCAAGGGCCCCCCGTCGGGCAGACCGTTCGCCAGGCGCCGGTCTGTCAATTTGACGCCACTTCGGCGACCTGCAGTCGATGAGGATGATAGGATGATGATGATGAGTTTTTTTGGACAACATGGTTGTGGAGATGAGGCAGCGATTAGTATGATTAATCAATTATTCAAAAACAGTCTTAACCACATTTATTATTATTATACCGCCAACCGGTTTCAACCCAACAAAAGGATATAGTGATAGTTTTTTTAAAAAGACTAAAAACCCGCCTCGATTGCGAAAAAAGCACCTAGTGTTAACCCAGGTTTCGGCGTAGATAACTACACCTTCTTCAGAACAACAAAAAAACCCACAAGTGCCTAAGAAGACCTTTGTCAGTGATTAAAAGAACACCATAGCTATACATTTATAAAGGAAAAAAAAAAAAAACGATTGCTGACGCACTGCGATGTTGAAGGTTCGTATAGTGATAGTTTCCTGCCGTTATGTAGACAGGAGTGACACCACCAGCAGTCGACCAATGGTGTAAACGCCCAGAAGATAACCCCCTACGTCGGGTCGAAACCGGTTGGCGGTATAATAATAATAAATGCGATTAAGACTGTTTTTGAATAATTGATGATGATGATGACGATGATGACAGCACAACACCCAGTCCCTGGTCGGAGTAAAAATTCCGTGACCCAGTCGGGAATCGAACCCAAGCACAGAGAATAGACAATCTGTCACGCTGACCATTCAGCTATCGGAGGCGGACAGTGAAACATAAAATAATATATTGGCACTACATGCATTTTCCTGAAGGCTTAAATAGCGACCAGTCTTCCGCGTCTAAGTGGGATACCCTGTTTGCTTTTCTGATTCCCTGGAACAGTTTCTAGGTATCTCCACACTTTACTGTCTGAAAAAATACTAAGCGTCTGCAGCAGACTCTTTTTGATCCTCCTTTCGTATTAGGGCTAATAGAACAAAAGAGAAACGGTTGTAGGTAATGTAACTTAATTTATTCAACATTTTCACAAATGTATAGAATGGTGGATGATAGGTTTGTACACGGAAGTTTTCAGAAGTCAGTTTTATCTGTTGTACCATGCGCGTGTTTTGGAAGTAACTAACTCTTACGGGGATGACCACCTTCGCATGTTTTCCCGATGAGTAGTCTGGCCATTTTTCACGACCGTACATCATGCCAGCATTAGTAATCGACAGAGGAATCTACCAAACTGAAATAAATAATAAAGAACTACAGTTGTAGGCCAAAAGACATTGTTTAAACACTGATGTAAAAATTATTACTTCCCATAGACGAGAGGTAAAGTAAATCAGTTATATAAGAGTTATGATCGTCTCTACAGGGTGTAAATTTTAAGTTGACAAACCAGAATAACTGGAAAAATAAGCTTCACACGAAAAATGTGTAGAATCCAAAGTTGATTATTTTCGAGGGGGACATCTGCTGGTGCTAAAATTAGCCCGCCACCCCCTGCCTCCTGGGGGTGGGGCGGGAGGCAACTTTAAAATTTCAAATGGGAACCCCCATTTCTTATTGCAGTATCAGATTCTACATAAAAAACTACGTACATTTTGTCTTGAATATTTGTTTTGATTCTTGGTAGTTGGCGCTACAATTCAAAAACCCATGTTCTCATTTATGCGTGGAAAATGGTTACGGATAAATAAAAAATACTTATTTACTTCGTAAATTTTGATTCTCTAAAACACTCCCTTTCTCTCCATAGGGTGGGGTTTGAGAGAGAGGAATTTTTTTTTTTTTTTTTTTTTGGGTCAGCAGTCTACTGACTGGTTTGATGCAGCCCGCCACGAATTCCTTTTCTGTGCTAACCTCTTCATCTCAGAGTAGCACTTGCAACCTACATCCTCAATTATTTACTTGACGTATTCCAATCTCTGTCTTCCTCTACAGTTTTTGCCCTCTACAGCTCCCTCTAGTACCATGGAAGTCATGGCCTCATTTCTTAGCAGATGTCCTATCATCCTGTCCCTTCTCCTTATCAGTGTTTTCCACATATTCCTTTCCTCTCCGATTCTCCGTAGAACCTCCGCATTCCTTACCTTATCAGTCCACCCAATTTTCAACATTCGTCTATAGCACCACATCTCAAATGCTTCGATTCTCTTGTGTTCCGGTTTTCCCACAGTCCATGTTTCACTACCATATAATACCAGACGTACATCATCAGAAATTTCTTCCTCAAATTAAGGCCGGTATTTGATATTAGTAGACTTCTCTTGGCCAGAAATGCCTTTTTTGCCATAGCGAGTCTGCTTTTGATGTCCTCCTTGCTGCGTCCGTCATTGGTTATTTTACTGCCTAGGCAGCAGAATTCCTTAACTTCATTGACTTCGTGACCATCAATCCTGGTAAGTTTCTCGCTGTTCTCATTTCTACTACTTCTCATTACCTTCGTCTTTCTCCGATTTACTCTCAAACCATACTGTGTACTCATTAGACTGTTCAATCCGTTCAGCAGATCATTTAATTCTTCTTCACTTTCACTCAGGATAGCAATGTCATCAGCGAATCGTATCATTGATATCCTTTCACCTTGTATTTTAATTCGACTCCTGAACCTTTCTTTTATTTCCATCATTGCTTCCTCGATGTACAGATTGAAGAGTAGGGGCGAAAGGCTACAGCCTTGTCTTACACCCTTCTTAATACGAGCACTTCGTTCTTGATCGTCCACTCTTATTATTCCCTCTTGGTTGTTGTATATGACCCGTCTCTCCCTATAGCTTACCCCTACTTTTTTCAGAATCTCGAACAGCTTTCACCATTTTATATTGTCGAACGCTTTTTCCAGGTTGACAAATCTTATGAAAGTGTCTTGATTTTTCTTTAGCCTTGCTTCCAATTTTAGCCGTAACGTCAGAATTGCCTCTCTCGTCCCTTTACTTTTCCTAAAGCCAAACTGATCGTCACCTAACGCATTCTCAATTTTCTTTTCCATTCTTCTGTATATTATTCTTGTAAGAAGCTTCGATGCATGAGCTGTTAAGCTGACTGTGCGATAATTCTAGCACTTGTCAGCTCTTGCCGTCGTCGGAATTGTGTGGGAATTAGAGTTTCACAAATGTTGACCCAAATGTGCATTCCCGAATCCATGCTAGTTCCGTATGACATTTGTACCATAGCAACTGATCGGTGCTTCTCACGCTCACTTGTGAGTTGTCAGCTTTGGGAGACAAATAGTAAAATATTCCCCTTCTCACTTCTATCAAGCCCGCAGTGGCCGCGCTACATACAATTTTGCTCCTGACACAAGCGGCACACTATACTTAACTCACGGTCAAATTCACCGACGGCAATTAAAATTAACGACGTCTTGAAATGTTGCTGTCACGTATTGTGATGGTACACTACAGGGTGATTCAAAACGAATACCACAACTTTAGGAATTTAAAACTCTGCAACGACAAAAGGCAGAGCTAAGCACTATCTGTCGGAGAATTAAGGGAGCTATAAAGTTCCATCTAGCTGTACATTTGTTCGCTTGAGGCGCTGTTGACTAGGCGTCAGCGTCAGTTGATGCTAAGATGGCGACCGCTCAACGGAAAGCTTTTTGTGTTATTGAGTACAGCAGAAGTGAATCGACGACAGCTGTTCAGCGTGCATTTCGAACGAAGTATGGTGTTAAACCTCCTGATAGGTGGTGTATTAAACGTTGGTATAAACAGTTTACAGAGAATGGGTGTTTGTGCAAAGGGAAAAGTTCTGGACGGCCGAGAACGAGTGATAAAAATGTAGCACTGGCCTCCAAGAAGCCCTGATCTTACCCCCTGCGATTTTTTCTTATGGGGGTATGTTAAGGATATGGTGTTTCGGCCACCTCTCCCAGCCACCAATGATGATTTGAAACGAGAAATAACAGCAGCTATCCAAACTGTTACGCCTGATATGCTACAGAGAGTGTGGAACGAGTTGGAGTATCGGGTTGATATTGCTCAAGTGTCTGGAGCGGGCCATATTGAACATCTCTGAACTTGTTTTTGAGTGAAAAAAACCTTTTTAAATACTCTTTGTAATGATGTATAACAGAAGGTTATATTATGTTTCTTTCATTAAATACACATTTTTAAAGTTGTGGTATTCTTTTTGAATCACCCTGTATTTTTCACAGTATGAGTTAACGCAGCTACGACATATGGCAGAGTCTGGCTGATCTTATACATATTAAGTATACCAAACACAGACGATGTTTGTAGGAATTACGTTAATTTCTGTATTGAAACCTAAAGAGTTCGTGTGTGTGTGTGTGTGTGTGTGTGTGTGTGTGTGTGTGTGTGTGTGTGTGTGTGTTTAGGGGCTGGGGAGGAGGGGGGGGGGGGGGGCTCTGTTCCTTACGTTTCATGAGCAGCGGTGCTGCTAAGCGGCAGCGGAAGGAATCTTCCAGCAGCGCCGGAAATTGAAGTCACCGGTCGCAGACGACAGACACAAACGAAAATATGTTGTTACTTCAGTCCTCCGTCATAGTTCTATGTTAGCTGTTGTGAAAGAGCCACGCTTCGTGATGCCACATGTACAGTGGAATACCTGCGTAGCAGTCATTTGAGTAAGATGCTACGAAATGCGTTTGTGACTTCTAAAAAGAGAAACGTCGAAGAATTAATTAGTTTGGAAATCGATGACTGTTTATACTGAGATGTTTGTGGGGATCCGGAACAGCGATGATTTTTACTGAGGGAAAATTTATATATCTTACGACGCTAAGAGAAAGTCGTGTTTAATCTCTCACTTTTCGAGTTTACGAGAAGTTATATGAATTGTGAATCTAGCAGAGCTTTTCAAAGCATAATGATCTGATAGCGTATATCAGTTAAACATTATCAGTTTTATTACTCAAGAGACGTCGAAATTGAACTCAAATTACATAAATAAAAAATACCTGCATTTGTGAATTTTGGTGCGCTTACGAGAGATAATTGTGCCCGCGGATCGTGGTTCGCATAGTAATGGATGAACTAATAGAAGAAAGCATTTGGTTTCAGTTATACTATTCAGTGCCTGCAATTCTACCGCTATCGTGGAGTGAACCTATCTAAAGAATAATTTTACTAATCTTCGTAATTATATATATATATATATATATATATATATATATATACAGGGTTTTACAAAAAGTTACGGCCAAACTTTCAGGAAACATTCCTCACACACAAACAAAGAAAATATGTTTGGAAACGCTTACTTTCCATGTTAGAGCTCATTTTATTACTTCTCTTCAAATCACATTAATCATGGAATGGAAACACACAGCAACAGAACGTACCAGCGTGACTTTAAACACTTTGTTACACGAAATGTTCAAAATGTCCTCCGCTAGCGAGGATACATGCAGCCACCCTCCGTCGCATGGAATCCCTGATGCGCTGATGCAGCCCTGGAGAATGGCGTATTGTATCACAGCCGTCCACAATACGAGCACGAAGAGTCTCTACATTTGGTACCGGGTTTGCGTAAACAAGAGCTGTCAAATGTCCCCATAAATGAAAGTCAAGAGGGTTGAGGTCAGGAGAGCGTGGAGGCCATGGAATTGGTCCGCCTCTACCAATCCATCGGTCACCGAATCTGTTGTTGAGAAGCGTACGAACACTTCGACTGAAATGTACAGGAGCTCCATCGTGCATGAACCACATGTTGTGTCGTACTTGTAAAGGCACATGTTCTAGCAGCACAGTAGAGTATCCCGTACGAAGTCATGATAACGTGCTCCATTGAGCGTAGGTGGAAGAACATGGGGCCCAATCAAGACATCACCAACAATGCCTGCCCAAACGTTCACAGAAAATCTGTGTTGATGACGTGATTGCACAATTGCGTGCGGATTCTCGTCAGCCCACACATGTTGATCGTGAAAATATACAATTTGATCACATTGGAATGAAGCCTCGTCCGTGAATAGAACATTTGCACTGAAATGAGGATTGACACATTGTTGGATGAACCATTCGCAGAAGTGTACCCGTGGAGGCCAATCAGCTGCTGATAGTGCCTGCACACGCTGTACATGGTGCAGAAACAACTGGTTCTCCCGTAGCACTCTCCATACAGTGACGTGTCAACGTTACCTTGTACAGCAGTAACTTCTCTGACGCTGACATTAGGGTTATCGCCAACTGCACGATGAATTGCCTCGTCCATTGCAGGTGTCCCCGTCGTTCTAGGTCTTCCCCAGTCGCGAGTCATAGGCTGGAGTGTTACGTGCTCCCTAAGATGCCGATCAATTGCTTCGGACGTCTTCCTGTCGGGACACCTTCTTTCTGGAAATCTGTCTCGATACAAACGTACCGCGCCACGGCTATTTCCCCGTGCTAAACCATACATCAAATTGGCATCTGCCAACTCCGCATTTGTAAACATTGCACTGCCTGCAAAACCACGTTCGTGATGAACACTAACCTGTTGATGCTACGTACTGATGTGCTTGATGCTAGTACTGTAGAGCAATGAGTCGCATGTCAACACAAGCACGTAAGTCAACATTACCTTCCTTCAATTGGGCCAACTGGCGGTGAATCGAGGAAGTACAGTACATACTGACGAAACTAAAATGAGCTCTAACATGAAAATTAAGCGTTTCCGGACACATCTTTTCTTTATTTGTGTGTGAGGAATGTTTCCTGAAAGTTTGGCCGTACCTTTTTGTAACACCCTATATATATATATATATATATATATATATATATATATATATATATATATATATATATATATATATACGTCTGGTTGGACGCGATCTCTGTGCAGGTGATGGTAGAACTTACTGGCCTACGAGCTACGTAACATACGCTCAGCCAGTAGAGTCTTTAAGCTTCTGATCCTTAATATACATATAGAGAAATTGCAACGTGTTTTTGTTTGTTACTGAACAAGAAAACTACACTCTTAGGAATATCGTAACGTTAGTTGATGTTTCTGGAATCTGCTTTTCAAATGCGCGTAGTTGCCGGAATGCGTTACTTCCTGCAATAGTCTGATAGAAGGGGCATTGCTGAGGCTGTGTGCTATTTGCGTACTGTGCGCTGATACAAGAGCTTGTCCGTATGTACGTCTCGTTTGTAGCGCATGTGATGCTTCTCCACTGGCTTAAAATGATTCTCCTTTTACCGTGTCAAAGTGTGCGTCGTGAACAATTTAGCTTCCGAATATCAGGATATGTACCGTTATTTGTAATTATTTTCATTCGTATTATTTACCAGTTCTATCACTAATCCTTTTTTTTGTATATTCCAGGGCGTTTCTCTGCATTCTTGTTAATAGGGCGTGATACAAAAATCATTCCTCTACTTGAAATTAAAAAAAATAAAATAGCCGTGGAATACCGCAGTTTGATTTTGTACGATTGTTCCACGTAAATGATTTGTCACCTATAAAAATATCTCAGAAGTGAATTCTGAAAGCATTTTGTTTTTATGTCAGGCTCTTCGAAAGTCCTCCATGATCTTATGAAGAGATGTGGAAAAGTGTTTGTAAAAAGATTAGACTTCGTGAAAAATTGTATATAATCAGATCCTGCCTTCCCTAACGAAGAAAATGAAGATTTTAAAAATAAAATTCCTTAATAAAGTCACAATTAAAGGAATTATAGCTTACTCACACAAACTGGACAGTACCTCCTTAAAAATAATTACAACTGGCTGCAAATAACCACTAAAATTCTATGATGCAAAACTCGAGTTGATTGGCCGTCAAATTTGTTCCTAAAGCTAAGCGAACGCAGAAAAAGACGCAAGACACAGATACTGAGAAACAATTTTGAAGCCACTCAGTTGACGTGCATCAGTCAAATGAAGACCCGAGAATTTGGAAATGGTGATAGTACCATAATGGTTGAATCTATTACTTGCTCTCCGTTACGTAAGGAGCTACTTACAGAAACTATTGGATCGGAAAAAAATTTCCTACAGACAACCCTTGTCAGTCCTTGTAGAAGCCTCGCTGACAAGCAAACAATTCGAAATAATCTGAACAGCTGATAACTAGGTGTATCTGTGTTACAGTACCTTTCAAGATACTAAAAATCAGTGCTGCCCTGTGACTGAATCCTGTCAGGTGACTGTCACATTTGTGGAGGTTAAACTTCAATCCTAGTCTAGTCAGGGATGCGAGCGATTAATACTACATTTGGAAGAGGTTTTAAACGATCTTCCAAATTGGAACGTAGGTATCAAGGGGGGGAGGGTGCGGGGTGGGGAGTGATGGTTCACAGCAAATTCATGAATTCATTTACAATAGAAATTTTTAAACAATCACGATTCCGAGATTTCAGTCATCTTTAGTCCCTCTTCAAGTTATTAGTCGCACGAATAAACACAACTGTCGCGAAAAGTCCTTCCCAGACACCTCCTCGCTATTGAAGACTGAGAGGCGTCACTACTGGCCATTAAAGTTGCTACACCAAGAAGAAATGCAGATGGTACACGGGTATTCATTGGACAAATGTATTATCCTAGAACTGACATGTGATTACATTTTCACGCGATTTGGGTGCATAGATCCTGAAAAATCAGTACCCAGAACCACCACTTCTGGCCGTAATAACGGCCTTGATAGCCTGCCCATTGAGTCAAAGAGAGCTTGAATGGCGTGTACATGTACAGTTGTCCATGCAGCTTCAACACGATACCACAGGTCAGGCGTATTGTGACGAGCCAGTTGCTCGGCCACCATTGACCAGACGTTTTCAATTGGTGAGAGATCTGAAGAATGTGCTGGCCAGGGAAGCAATCGAACATTTCCTATATCCAGAAAGGCCCGTACAGGACCTGCAACATGCTGCCGTGTATTATCCTGCTGAAATATAGGTTTTCGCAGGTATCGAATGAAGAGTAGAGTCACGGGTCGCAACACATCTGAAATGTAACCTCCACTGTTCAAAGTGCCGTCAATGCGAACAAGAGGTGACCGAGACGTGTAACCAATGACACCCCATACCATCACGCCGGGTGACACGCCAGTATGGCGATGACAAATACAGGCTTCCAATGTGCGTTCACCGCGATGTCGCCAAACACGGATGCAACCATCACGATGCTGTAAACAGAACGTGGATTCATGCGAAAAAATTACGTTTTGCCATTCGCGCACTCAGGTTCGTCGTCGAGTACACCATCGCAGGCGCTCCTGTCTGTGATGCAGCGTCAAGGGTAACCGCAGCCGTGACCTCCGAGCTGAAAGTCCGTGCTGCTGCAAACGTCGTCGAACTGTTCGTGCTGGTGGTTGTTGTCTTCCAAACGTCCCCATCTGTTAACTCAGGGATCGACACGTGGCTGCACGATCCGTTACACCCATGCGGATAAGATGCCTGTCATCTCGACTGCTAGTGATACGAGGCCGTTGGGATGCAGCAAGGCGTTCCGTATTACCCTCCTGAAGCCACAGATTCCATATTCTGCTAACAGTCATTGGATCTCGACCAACGCGAGCAGCAATGTCGCCATACGATGAACTGCAATCGCGATAGGCTACAATCTGACATTTATCAAAGTCGGAAACGTGATGATCTCTCTCTCATTTCTCCTCCTTACACGAGGCATCACAACAACGTTTCACCAGGCAACGCCGGTCAACTGCTGTTTGTGTATGAGAAATCGGTTGGAAGCTTTCCTCTTGTCAGCACGTTGTAGGTGGCGCCAACGACGCCAACCTTGTGTGAATGCTCTGAAAAGTTAATCATTTGCATATCACAGAATTTTCTTCCTGTCGGTTAAATTTCGCGTCTGTAGCACGTCATCTTCGTGGTGTAGTAATTTTAATGGCCAGTAGTGCAGTATTACAACTTCAGAAGTACAGAATCTAATAACAATATTATACTTCCGTTTCATTTCATGTTACGTTGTATGTCAATACATCATTCTATAAATACGATCTACAGAAAATATAAAATACTAATTCCGGCCAACGTTTCGCGTTAAATACCTCGTGCGCGGCGGGCAGCCTACTCAGGCCTACGGCTGCTATTGGATAACCGGACTTTCCAGTGATTTTAGAACCACTATTCAATAACATTCCTTATAAAACCGCTGTCACACTGTCGCAATGGTTGCAGCTTCTGAGTACCACGAAAGAGAAATACAGAACTAAGCCAGGATTCCTGTTACAAGCTACCCTGGGCGGAGAAAAAGTTACTTTGGAAAAATGATAACTTGTATATTTCTGATTGGAAAATTCTGTAACTTGAGATTTATACTAACAAAGTACGTGCCTGCAACCCACTACAATATAATACCCATACCAAGTCGAATTATTGTTTTTCGTTTTTACGGCTTGTGGCGTCCCAGCACAGTTTTGTAGTGCGATCACCACAAGTGCCATAAAGCGAGATTCCTTTAATAGTTTTCACAACTAAACATTGTCTCGAAACTTTGTAGAAAATCCGAAGAAATTCTGGTCGTATGTAAAGACACAAGCGGCAAGACGCAACCAATACCTTCGCTTCGCAGTGCCGATGGTACTGTTACTGACGATTGTGCCGCTAAAGCGGAGTTATTGAACTCAGTTTTCCGAAATTCCTTCACCAGGGAAGACGAATGGAATATTCCAGAATTTGAAACATGAACAGCTGCTAGCATGAGTTTCTTATAAGTAGATACCTCAGGGGTTGCAAAGCAACTCAAATCGCTTGATACGGGCAAGTCTTCAGGTCCAAATTGTATACCGATTAGGTTCCTTTCAGATTACGCTGATACAATAGCTCCCTACTTAACAATCATATATAACCGCTCGGTCACCGATAGACCTGTACCTACAGATTGGAAAATTGCGCAGGTCGCACCAGTGTTTAAGAAGGGTAGTAACCCATCGAACTACAGACCTCATTCATTGACGTCGGTTTGCAGTAGGGTTTTGGAGCATATACTGTATTCAAACTCTATGAATCACCCGGAAGGGAACGATCTATCGATACGTAATCAGCATGGTTTCAGAAAACATCGTTCTTGTGCAACGCAGCTAGCTCTTTATTCGCACGAAGTAATGGCCGCTATCGACAGGGGATCTCAAGTTGATTCCGTATTTCTAGATTTCCGGAAAGCTTTTGACACCGTTCCTCACAAGCGACTTCTAATCAAACTGCAGGCCTATGGGGTATCGTCTCAGTTGTGCGACTGGATTCGTGATTTCCTGTCAGGAAGGTCGCAGTTCGTAGTAATAGACGGCAAATCATCGAGTAAAACTGAAGTGATATCAGGTGTTCCCCAGGGAAGCGTCCTGGGACCTCTGCTGTTCCTGGTCTATATAAATGAACTGGGTGACAATCTGAGCAGTTCTCTTAGGTTGTTCGCAGATGATGCTGTAATTTACCGTCTAGTAAGGTCATCCGAAGACCAGTGCCAGTTGCAAAGCGATTTAGAAAAGATTGCTGTATGGTGTGGCAGGTGGCAGTTGACGCTAAATAACGAAAAGTGTGAGGTGATCCACATGATTTCCAAAAGAAATCCGTCGGAATTCGATTACTCGATAAGTAGTACAATTCTCAAGGCTGTCAATTCAACTAAGTACCTGGGTGTTAAAATTACGAACAACTTCAGTTGGAAAGACCACATAGATAATATTGTGGGGAAGGCGAGCCAAAGGTTGCGTTTCATTGGCAGGACACTTAGAAGATGCAACAAGTCCACTAAAGAGACAGCTTACACTACACTCGTTAGTCCTCTGTTAGAATATTGCTGCGCGGTGTGGGATCCTTACCAGGTGGGATTGACGGAGGACATCGAAAGGGTGCAAAAAGGGCAGCTCGTTTTGTATTATCACGTAGTAGGGGAGAGAGTGTGGCAGATATGATACGCGAATTGGGATGGAAGTCATTAAAGCAAAGACGTTTTTCGTCGCGGCGAGATCTATATACGAAATTTCAGTCACCAACTTTCTCTTCCGAATGCGAAAATATTTTGTTGAGCCCAACCTACATAGGTAGGAATGATCATCAAAATAAAAAGAGAAATTAGAGCTCGAAGAGAAAGGTTTAGGTGTTCGTTTTTCCCGCGCGCTGTTCGGGAGTGGAATGGTAGAGAGATAATATGTTTGTGGTTCGATGAACCCTCTGCCAAGCACTTAAATGTGAATTGCAGAGTAATCATGTAGATGTAGATCATGTAGATGTAGATCGGAACGTTGACGACAATCAGAGGGTTGTTTGAGTGCCCACCTTTACTGTCGGAGGTAGAGGGAGAAAGCTCTCGGAGGTAGAACTGGGTGGTTACTGTTTGCAGTGGTAATCTTTTTAGGATTAATGGAAGGATGGGTATGCTGAAGACTGCAGTATTTATTTAAGTAATATCTTAATTCTCTTTTTTAACTTATAAAAGAGGTGCCAGTTCCTAAACCCTTTCTGTATTACTTGTCAGACTCAATTTATTCTTCTGAACAGGCCACTCGCTTAAGCTTATAAAAGGCAACTACTATTCTGTAAGTTGTTCTTGTTGATTTCGAAGCTACAACTGCTAGCTGTTCCTTGCGACAAAGACAGATCGTCTACTTTCAGAGCTATTCCCCAGAATAGATAATGATAACTTATCTTGCAGTTGATGTGTGTGTCTCCAGATCTGATCACCTACATCTCGCTGCGAATATTACTTCTGCATACTCAGGTTGTGGCTGACTAGCGTAATACTGCTCTCGGACTCTTCCGTCAGACTACTCCATCAGAATTCTCCATCAGACTGACTCTTCTCATTTTATCTCTTGCTTATATACCGTCTCCGTTTCGTTTGGCGTGTGGCCCTATGCGGATGTGAAACTTGGACAATTGGAAGAGAAGAGAGAAGACGGCTAGAGGCCCTGGAGATGTGGTGCTATAGAAGGATGATGATCAGCTGGAGAGACAAAGTAACAAATGAAGAGGTGCTTACAAGGGAATCTCCCCACCGCACCTCCCTCAGATTTAGTTATAAGTTGGCACAGTGGATAGGCCTTGAAAAACTGAACACAAATCAATCGAGAAAACTAAGAAGTTATGTGGAACTATGACAAAAATAAGCAAAATATACAAATTGAGTAGTCCATGCGCAAGATATGCAACATCAAGGATAATGTGAGCTCAGAAGCGCCGTGGTCCTGTGGTTAGCGTGAGCAATTGCGGAACAAGAGGTCCTTGGTTCAAGTCTTCCCTCAAGTGAAAAGTTTATTTTCGCAAAGTTATGATATGTGCGTTCGTTCATTGACGTCTCAGTTCACTGTAATAAGTTTAGTGTCTGTGTTTTGCGACCGCACCACAAAACCGTGCGATTAGTAGACGAAAGGAAGTGCTCCTCCAAAGGGAACCGAAAACATTTGATAGCAAGGTCATAGGTCAACCGATTCCTCCACAGGAAAATACGTCTGATACATTCTATACGACACTGATGACGGCATGTGCGTCACACGACAGGAATATGTTGTCGACCCACCTAACTTGTACACTTGGCGAATGGGTAAAAAGATTCTTCTACCTTGCCCGATATACGTTTTCTTGTGGATGTGATAATCACTCCCAAAAATGTGATGAAAACGTAAGAGTTTGTCACATAAACTGCAACAAATGAATGCAACAGTTTCACACTAGCACATTTTTCCCTGTGCTCTGTCAAAACATACGTTTTTAACGTTTTTAAATTTTTCCGTGTGTAGACCATCAAATCCTGCATATGTCCAAGCAAATCTGAACATGACCTGGAATTTTGGAGAGCGAAGTTGATTGTATAAAAAATTATACTTTTCACTCGAGGGAAGACTTGAACCAAGGACCTCTCATTCCGCAGCTGCTTACGCTAACCACGCGACCAGGGCCCTCCTGATCTCACATTATCCTTGATGTTGCCTATCTTTCGCATGAACTATGTATATTTTGCTTATTTTTTTCATAGTTCCACACAACTTCTTCCTGTTTTCTCGATTGATATGTGTTCAGTTTTTCAAGGTCTATCCACTGTGCCAACTTTTAATTAAATCTGAGGGGGTGCGATGGCGAGGTTCCCTTGTTAGAACAGTGCAGGAAACCAGATCTCTGTGGAGGCTTATCCAAACAAGAAGAGACAAACTTGTAGGGCACATCCTACGACACAACAACATTGGAACAATAGCAGAAGGAGCTATTGAGGGAAGGAATCGGCATGAGCGACCAAGGATACCATACATGCAACAGATCATGAATGACGTTGAATGTAACACATACGTGGAAATGAAGAGGGAGGCAGACAGAAGAGAGGAATGGCGCTCTGCTGCAAACCAACCTCAGGGTTGAACACTACAAGAAGAAGAATTTACCGTCTAAGTTGCGGTTGACGCTCGATAATAGCCTATCGGGATATTTCCATTAGCTGGCTCCCCTGACACGTAAATACTTTAATGTTGGATTCCTCCTAGAGGTTTCCGTTCGATGTTCCCACTTGCGTACACTGGAGAGCTTCCGTTGACGTCAGGGCTTGTATCCCTTGGCGCAAATAGTTCCATGACGTGTTTAGTCCGTGATCTGACGGGCTACTAGAGGTCCCTACTTTATATAGCATACGGAAAACTTCTGTTGTCGTCCAACTGCGGTTCAAATAATGTCTTAATGTGCGTGTTTTGATCGTATACGTCTTCTCTCTCTCCCCTTCACAAATATCCTCCACTAAGGTTTCTCAGTGCTTAACCTCTGAGGCTTGTAACTTCATGAAGTGACATTTGTTCTCCGCTCATTTCAACTGACAAGTACTGCTTGTTGTTGTTGTGGTCTTCAGTCCAGAGACTGGTTTGATGCAGCTCTCCATGCTACTCCATCCTGTGCAAGCTTCTTCATCTCCCAGTACCTGCTGCAGCCTACATCCTTCTGTATCTGCTTAGTGTATTCATCTCTTGGTCTCCCTGTACGATTTTTACCCTCCACGCTGGCCTCCAATACTAAATTGGTGATCCCTCGATGTCTCAGAACAAGTCCTACCAACCGATCCCTTCATCTAGTCAAGCTGTGCCACAAGCTCCTCTTCTCCCCAATTCTATTCAATACCTCCTTATTAGTTATGTGACCTACCCATCTAATCTTCAGCATTCTTCTGCAGCACCACATTTCGAAAGCTTCTATTCTCTTCTTGTCTGAACTATTTATCGTCCACGTTTCACTTCCATACATGGCTACACTCCATACAAATACTTTCAGAAACGACTTCCTGACATTTAAATCCATACTCGATGTTAACAAATTTCCCTTCTTAAGAAACGCTTTCCTTGCCATTGCCAGTCTACATTTTATATCCTCTCTACTTCGACCATCATCAGTTATTTTGCTCCCCAAAAAGCAAAACTCCTTTACTACTTTAAGTGTGTCATTTCCTAATCTAATTCCATCAGCATCACCCGATTTAATTCGACTACATTCCATTATCCTCGTTTTGCTTTTGTTGATGTTCATCTTATACTCTCCTTTCAAGACACTGTCCATTCCGCTCAACTGCTCTTCCAAGTCCTTTGCTGTCACTGACAGAATTACAATGTCATCGGTGAATCTCAAAGTTTTTATTTCTTCTTCATGGATTTTAATACCTATTCCGAACTTTTCTTTCGTTTCGTTTACTGCTTGCTCAATATACAGATTGAATAGCAACGGGGAGAGGCTACAACCCTTTCTCACTCCCTTCCCAACCATTGCTTCCCTTCCATGTTCCTCGACTCTTGTAACTGCCATCTGATTTCTGTACAAATTGTAAATAGCCTTTCGCTCCCTGTATTTTACCCCTGCCACCTTTAGAATTTGAGAGAAAGTATTCCAGTCAGCATTATCAAAAGCTTTCTCTAAATCTACAAATGCTAGAAACGTAGGTTTGCCTTTCGTTAATCTTTCTTCTAAGATAAGTCGTAGGGTCAGTATTGCCTCACGTGTTCCAACATTTCTACGGAATCCAAACTGATCTTGCCCGAGGTCGGCTTCTATCAGTTTTTCCATTCGTCTGTAAGGAATTCGCGTTAGTATTTTGCAGCTGTGACTTATGAAACTGATTGTTCGGTACTGTTTAGTAAAATCATTATTAATTTTTTGTTGTTTTTTCTTAGGACTGTAAAGGCTTCCCTTGGTGAGAGGGTAGCGCACAGTAACATCACAGATGTTGTTCTTCCTTTCTGTTGTGTACTGTAAGTGCCTTCCATTGTGTACCTGTAATTCTTTTGATCCACCGCGTTGCCTATGTCCGTACCTGCCACATTGCGAAACGACATCTGCGTAGTGCAGTTACATGTTCGTTATTGTCCAACAGGATCGCGATGCAGTTTATATTCCTCACCCACATTTCGGTGGTAGACAGACTGCAATTACTCACTGTCCACCCTGCAACAGGTCGTACATGGAAGTGTTAACTAGGAAGTTAGCAAGGCGATTGTCAGACAATATTCCCCTCTGAATTCTTACACTGTATCGTACAAACCCAATAATTTTATGAAAATGGCGCAATGAATCAGCACGAAAACCAAACGTCCTGTGCTTTAGGCTAAGGCGAACGATGAACTGGGAAAAAGTAAAACTTCAGTGGCATCATTTGCGAACAGCCTAAATGAACTAAGATGAAAGTCATTGCATAAAAACGCCATAGTCTGTAGACATAAAACTTCTTTATTTAAATTTATTTGATAATGAAGCCTTTTGCTCATGTCTACCGATTTCGGTGTTTTCACACTATATCTTCCATCAGCAAAAGTAAATTGTAGAGTATTCTACAGAAGGAAGCAAGAGAGAGTATGTTATCGGTGCCCTGTATCTTCTTTCAAAACACCTCTACATCTACATCTACATAAATACTCCGCAATCCACCATTCGGTGCGTGGCGGAGGGTACCTTGTACCACAACTAGAATCTTCTCTCACTGTTCCACTCCCAAACAGAATGAGGGAAAAATTACTGCCTATATGCCTCCGTACGAGCCCTAATCTCTCTTATCTTATCTTTGTGCTTTCCGCGAAATGTAAGTTGGCGGCAGTAAAATTGTACTGCAGTCAGCCGCAAATGCTGGTTCTCTAAATTTCCTCAGCAGCGATTCACGAAAAGAACGCCTCCTTTCCTCTAGAGACTCCCACCCGAGTTTCTGAACCATTTCCGTGACACTCGCGTGATGATCGAACCTACCAGTAACAAATCTAGCAGCCCGCCTCTGAATTGCTTCTATGTCATCGCTCAATCAGACCTGATTGGGATCCCGAACGCTCGAGCAGTACTCAAGAATAGGTCGTATTAGTGTTTTATAAGCGGTCTCCTTTGCAGATTAACCACATCTTCCCAAAATTGTACCAATCAACCGAAGACGACTATCAGCCTTCCCCACAACTGCCATTACATGCTTGTCCCACTTCATATCGTTCTGCAATGTTACGCCCAAATATTTAATCGACGTGACTGTTCAAGAGCTACACTATTAATGGAGTATTCAAACATTACGGGATTATTTTTCCTATTCATCTACATTAATTTACATTTGTCTATATTTAGAGTTAGCTGCCGTTCTTTACACCAATCACAAATCCTGTCCAAGTCATCTTGTATCCTCCTACAGTCACTGAACGACGATACGTTTCCGTACACCATAGCATCATCAGCAAACAGCCGCACATTGCTATCCACCCTATCCAGAAGATCATTTATGTAGATAGAAAACAAGAGCGGGCCTACCACACATCCCTGGGGCATTTCAGATGATACCCTCACATCCGATGAACACTCACCATCGAGGACAACGTACTGGGTTCTATTACTTAAGAATTCTTCGAGTCACATACTTGGGAACCAATCCCATATAGTCGTACCTTAGTTAGGAGTCTGCTGTGGGGCACCGAGTCAAACGCTTTACGGAAGTCTAGGAATAGGCCATCCTTCTGATACCCTTCATCCATGGTTCGCAAGGTAACATGAGAAAAAAGGGTGAGTTGCGTTTCACAGGAGCGATGCTTTCTAAAGCCGTGGTGGAGCATGGACATCAACTTCTCTGTCTCAAGGGAACTCGTTATATTCGAACTGAGAATACGTTCGAGAATCCTGCAACAAACCGATGTTAAGGATATTGGTCTGTAATTTTTTGAGGATCGGTCCTTCTACCCTTCTTATATACAGTCGTCACCTGCTCTTTTTTCCAGTAGCTTGGAACTTTACGTTGGGCAAGAGATTCGTGATAAATGCAAGCTAAATAAGGGGCCAATTCAGTAGAGTACTCTACTGAATTAATACGGTTCTTTATTTACATGAAGCTGCTACTTGACTTGAGTAGAATCTGTGTTCGTGGTACAAGCTCATCAGTAATAGTCTCCTTGCAGACAATATAGGTAATCTTGCTATTACAAACTTGAGTCACTAATCTAGTCGCCATTCACGGTCGCAACCTGAGTCAGTGAGGCTCTCCGGTCAGCGGCGTCGGCCTAAATACCTGCTATCGAGAGGGCGTTGGCGGAATGTTGCTTGTCAGTGTGTCTCTGGCCTCTCTCGCGGAATGCGCCCGTGATCCAGCGCCTGCTATCGATCTTCGCTGTAGATGTTTGCCGACTGGTGTCCGCGAGAGTAATTACATACCCTGGAGCACCTTTTTGACATAATGTTCGTTTAAAACGTTGTCTCAAGGACAGACAAAACACACCTACTGCAACAGCGAAATCACGAATTTCATTGCTCGTGGTCTGTTTTGTCATCAAGACGAAGTTCGATTTGATGGAGGCCTTGAGCCCTGTCACCTGACAGCGTTTTTCTTCAGCTGGCCACACATAGGTGGATTTCCTCGACGGGCCAGAACCGTGGGCGACTTCTGCGTGCATCTGTAGCGGACCTCGCCCGCTGATCTGAGCGAGGTCCGTCGTTTCCCATTAACGTGCAGTCCCCGCCAGTCGGATCAGGCTCTCCAATCTGTCCACAGGCAGCGTCCGTTTGTGTGCATGAGTGAGCAAATTGCGGGGTATCTGCGATTTATGCACTGACTCAAGGGCCGGGGGCACCAGATTTCAGGAGTTGCCAATGTATCCCATCGAAAGTACGTTGTACAGTGCTGCGTTTTACAGGGTGCACCAAAAAGAATAAACCGATTTTAAAAACACATCACTGTTACGACATTTGATATGTGTTTGTGGATAACGTACTGACGCAAAGAACAAACTCTACAGTTCTCCATGGTTCCCGCTAGGTAGCAGCAGAGTGCGCCCACTTCAGTTCCCGTAAATGGTCTCGGGGCAATAGAAAGTGTTGTATGTTCCACATTTTCCGCAGTGCGAGTCAGTAATAATTGTTCAGCGTGACTTTCGTACTAGGTATGGTGTGGATCCTCCTACAGCACAGAGCATTATACGATGGCACGAACAACTTCGAGAAACAGGTTGTTTGTGTAAAGGCAAATCGCCGGGCCGTCCCCGAGTGTCTGACACAGACGTCGAATGCATCCGCCATAGTTTCACAAGGAGTCCGCAGAAATCCGTTGGCCATGCAGCTCGACACATGAAGGTTTGAACGCTATTGACAATGGATTTCAGATCGATTCCGTATTTCTGGATTTCCGAAAGGGTTTTGACACTGTACCATACAAGCGGCTCGTAGTAAAATTGCGTGCTTATGGAATATTGCCTGAGTTGTGTGTCTGGAATTGTGATTTCCTGTCAGAGAGGTCACAGTTCGTAGTAACTGAGTAAAACAGATGTGATTTCTGGCGTTCCCCAAGGTAGTGTTATAGGCCCTTTGCTGTTCCTTATCGATATAAAGGATTTGGGAGACAATCTGAGCATCCGTCTTCCGTTGTTTGCAGATGACGCTGTCGTTTATCGACTAGTAAAGTCATTAGAAGATCAAAACAAATTGCAAAACGATTTAGAAAAGATATATGAATGGTGCGAAAATTGACAGTTGACCCTAAATAACGAGAAGTGTGAGGTCATCCACATGAGTGCTAAAAGGAATTCGTTAAACTTCAGTTACACGATAAATCTGTCTAATCTAAACCCGTAAATTCAACTAAATACCTAGATATTACAATTACGAACAACTTAAATTGGAAGAACACACAGAAAATGTTGTGGGCAACGCTAACCAGAGACTGCGTTTTATTGGCAGGACGCTTAGAAAATGTAACAGACGTACTAAGGAGACTGCCTACACTACGTAATGTAATGTATTGCGAATACATAGAAAGAAGGATCCATTATTGTGTGATTATATGATAGCGGAACAAACACTGGTAGCAGTTACTTCTGGAAAATATCTGGGAGAATGCGTGCGGAACGATTTGAAGTGGAATTATCATATAAAATTAATTGTTGGTAGGGCGGGTACCTGGTTGAGATTCATTGGGAGGGTCCTTAGAAAATGTAGTCCATCAACAAAGGAGGTGCCTTACAAAACACTCGTTCGACCTATACTTGCGTATTGCTCATCAGTATGGGATCCGTACCAGATCGGGTTGACGGACGAGATACAGAAGATCCAACGAAGAGCGGCGCGTTTCGTCACAGGGTTATTTGGTAACCGTGATAGCGTTACGGAGATGTTTAATAAACTCAAGTGGCAGACTCTGCAATAGAGGCGCTCTGCATCGCGGTGTATCTTGCTGTCCAGCTTTCGAGAGGGTGCGTTTCTGGATGAGGTATTGAATATATTGCTTCCCCCTACTTATACCTCCCGAGGAGATCACGAATGTAAAATTGTAGAGATTCGTGCGCACGGAGGCATTCCGGCAGTCGTTCTTCCCGCGAACCATACACGACTGGAACAGAAAAGGGAGGTAATGTCAGTGCCACGAAAAGTGCCCTCCGCCACAGACCGTTGGGTGGCTTGCGGAGTATAAATGTAGATGTAGATACGCTTGTCTGTCCTCTTTTAGAATACTGCTGCGCAATGTGGGATCGTTAACAGATAGGACTGACGGAGTACATCGAAAAATTTCAAAGAAGGGCAGCACGTTTTGTATTATCGCGAAATATGGGAGAGAGTGTCACTGAGATGATACGGGATTTGGGCTGGACATCATTAAAAGAAAGACATTTTTCGTTGCGACGGAATCTTCTCACGAAATTCCCATCACCAACTTTCTCCTCCGAAAATATTTTTTTGACACCGACCTAGTTAGGGAGGAAAGATCACCACGATAAAATAAGAGAAATCAGAGCTCGTACGGAAAGATATAGGTGTTCGTTCTTTCCGCGTGCAATACGAGATTGGAATATTAGAGAATTGTGAAGGTGGTTCGATGAACCCTCTGCCAGGCACTTAAATGTGATTTGCAGAGTATCCATGTAGATGTAGACATGCCCCCGATGTCCGTCTGGTGTGTGTTGCGTCGAAGTTTACGTATGTAAACTATATAAAATTCAGCTACTTAAGACTTCGTGAAGGTGGCAAACAACAACATGTGGAGTTCTCTAATTTCGTTCTTGGCAAGATGGAGCATGACAGTTTTCTTCCACGCTTTGTGTTCAGTGATGAGGCAACATTCCATTTAAATGGAAAGGTGAACCATCATAATGGGAGAACGCCTTGTATGGAACAACGACATGAAGTTATACAACATAAGAGGAACTCTCCAAAATGTGATGTTTTGTGCAGCATCATGTGAAAAGGTGTATAGACCATTTTTATTTGCCGAGAGCACATATCTCGATATGCTTGAGAGCTCTTTTTCCTGCTGTTGGAAACTGATTCGAACGACTTCATTTACCAACTGGATGGGACACCGTCATACTGGCATCTGGAAGTACGGGAATTTTTAAATGAAAGGATTACTGAACGATGGCTCGGTCGCACTGGACAATATGATTCAGCCTTACATCACTGGCCTCCAAGGTCACCGTACCTGACTGTATGTGATTATTTCTTTTGGGGGAGGGCTTATAAAAGACTCTGTTTATGTGCCTCCGTAACCAGCAGCTATGAAGGAACTAAGACATCGCGTAACAGAAGCTATGGAAGCGGTAACTCAAGGCGTGATCGCTGCAATGTGGGAACGAAATGAATACCGCATTGACACATCCTGTGCACCTCAAGGGGGGCATATTGAACCCATATGAAAAGGTATGAAAAAAACTTTTTAGTTTCCTGTTTCTCAAAAACGAAATTCATTGCGTATGTTCACTAGTTTCAGAATATACACCCTGTATATTTTGGCATTTTGAAAGTAGTTCATATTTTCAAGAGAAAGTATGAACGATACTAGACAGAAAATTGTGGCAATTGTGGGCTGTTTGAGCCTTCGTATAATAAAGTATTTTACAATACCTTTTAAATAATGGACATAATACAGATAAGAGTAATAGCGTACATTGGCGAACACAGTATAGGCGACATTTAACTGGTACTCAATATATTGTAGCTTTATAGAACTCATCCCCGTCTCTCCCTTACACTTCTTTGGAGAGACCTACACCTTTCTGAGATTATCTCGGAAATCATTGAATGTATTTTAAATTCGTTGTTGCAGCTACAAGAAAATTAGTGCTTTTGACAAAACATGCCTTCCGGTTTATTGAAATGAAGCATCAGTGGTCCGTAATGAAACATTTTGACACTCTGGCTTGCTTTCTTCGCCTGAAAAAAGTTTGTTGGAAAAGATGTTACTTACGATATATAATGTCCGAATTTCTGTCACACCAGGAAACTATGCCTGCTTCCTTGTTTTTGAGGTATGCCATCCTTTGGCAACGCTGTTACTTTGTACAACACTTTGGTCTACAGTTTGAATATTGTCTAGAAAATTTCAGCCGTCTCATTCCACGCAGTATTTTTTACATTCTTGTTTGTGTAATGCTCATGTTTCAGTTTTCATAGACAAGGTACACTCCTGGAAATGGAAAAAAGAACACATTGACACCGTTGTGTCAGACCCACCATACTTGCTCCGGACACTGCGAGAGGGCTGTACAAGCAATGATCACACGCACGGCACAGCGGACACACCAGGAACCGCGGTGTTGGCCGTCGAATGGCGCTAGCTGCGCAGCATTTGTGCACCGCCGCCGTCAGTGTCAGCCAGTTTGCCGTGGCATACGGAGCTCCATCGCAGTCTTTAACACTGGTAGCATGCCGCGACAGCGTGGACGTGAACCGTATGTGCAGTTGACGGACTTTGAGCGAGGGCGTATAGTGGGCATGCGGGAGGCCGGGTGGACGTACCGCCGAATTGCTCAACACGTGGGGCGTGAGGTCTCCACAGTACATCGATGTTGTCGCCAGTGGTCGGCGGAAGGTGCACGTGCCCGTCGACCTGGGACCGGACCACAGCGACGCACGGATGCACGCCAAGACCTTAGGATCCTACGCAGTGCCGTAGGGGACCGCACCGCCACTTCCTAGCAAATTAGGGACACTGTTGCTCCTGGGGTATCGGCGAGGACCATTCGCAACCGTCTCCATGAAGCTGGGCTACGGTCCCGCACACCGTTAGACCGTCTTCCGCTCACGCCCCAACATCGTGGAGCCCGCCTCCAGTGGTGTCGCGACAGGCGTGAATGGAGGGACGAATGGAGACGTGTCGTCTTCAGCGATGAGAGTCGCTTCTGCCTTGGTGCCAATGATGGTCGTATGCGTGTTTGGCGCCGTGCAGGTGAGCGCCACAATCAGGACTGCATACGACCGAGCCACACAGGGCCAACACCCGGCATCATGGTGTGGGGAGCGATCTCCTACACTGGCCGTACACCACTGGTGATCGTCTAGGGGACACTGAATAGTGCACGGTACATCCAAACCGTCATCGAACCCATCGTTCTACCATTCCTAGACCGGCAAGGGAACTTGCTGTTCCAATAGGACAATGCACGTCCTCATGTATCCTGTGCCACCCAACGTGCTCTAGAAGGTGTAAGTCAACTACTCTGGCCAGCAAGATCTCCGGATCTGTCCCCCATTGAGCATGTTTGGGACTGGATGAAGCGTCGTCTCACGCGGTCTGCACGTCCAGCACGAACGCTGGTCCAACTGAGGCGCCAGGTGGAAATGGCATGGCAAGCCGTTCCACAGGACTACATCCAGCATCTCTACGATCGTCTCCATGGGAGAATAGCAGCCTGCATTGCTGCGAAAGGTGGATATACACTGTACTAGTGCCGACATTGTGCATGCTCTGTTGCCTGTGTCTATGTGGCTGTGGTTCTGTCAGTGTGATCATGTGATGTATCTGACCCCAGGAATCTGTCAATAAAGTTTCCCCTTCCTGGGACAATGAATTCACGGTGTTCTTATTTCAATTTCCAGGAGTGTATTTCAAGGTAGAAGTTTCTCGATGTGTCAATTGTGCCCCCCCCCCCCCCCAATTTATCTGTAAAAAATAAAAATTGCTGTAACATGAAAACAAATCATTCATCAGTGACGAATTCCGAGTATCACCTACATCTCTCTTGTTGGCCTGTTGAAATTTCTTTGTTTTCAGAACAAAGCGAAGTTTACACAGTCACAACGCTAACATCCTAATGACGTTGAAAATACGCCAGAATCATGAAACAATGGTTTATTGAACGAGGAACTGAGGACAGATCAGGTCTGAAGGTTATGAAAACGCACATTCTCGGTATAAATATAAACGTGTAACTTCTTCACTCACCTTGTCGCAAAGTGACAGTAATTCTCATTTCACCAGCTTCCGACGACTCCCAAAAAATTGCATGATTCCATTGCAAAAGTCTGCAATCACTCGTATATCGCTGTGTAAGAAAGTTCCGCTACTTTGGCATAAGACAAATTAGTCTTATCTTTCTGCTCTATCATTTGCCAAAATCTCGTTTCGAAATCCCAAACCGTTTCTGAGGTATGAGGAGCGTTAAGAGTATGTCATTCTAGATCTATTGCTGGTTTGCGCTGGTATGTGATACTTTACATCAGTTGAAAGTGAACACACTTCGAACTTCGCCATTGCAGTGTAAACACTTCTATTGTTACAAGATGACCGGTTTCAACAGCCCTACGTTGGCATCATTTACTCTTACAGAACTTGTTACGAAATTGATTCCGTAAGATCAGATGATGGCGGCATAAGGCTGTTTAAGTCGGTCATCTTGAAACAACACAAGTGTCTCCACTGCGATGGAGGCGTAATAATTGTGTTTATCTTCAACCTTACTGATCGCCCCCACAGCACGTGTACCTTAAAAATGAACATCAATTTATCGAGATTGGTGATAGACACGCCTCCTCCCAAGTCTAAACAAAAATTCAATGTGTGTGCCAAATTTCACCGTCAGCAATATATGGTCTACCATGCACCAAAACCAAATTCATAGCGACACCTTTTTTTTTTCACACCACTTCACTTCCGGAATTTTTCTTATGTACGAAATATCACAGTAATTGTGACCGTTAGCGAAATGATACTCTTCCCCATGAAGCTGACGTATAAAGCTGTAACTGATGTAGAAACTACTTTTTTTTTACCCTACAGTTTGTTTAAAATCGTTTGAGAAAGATAGCGGGGTAGCCTACGTGAGCGCGCCGATTTGCGAGAGTAGCGCATTAGCCAGTGGCTCGCGGAAAACTTCCAGACTTCGCAGAGGAAGGGCAGTCGCAGAAATCCGCCCTTGTGTGTACCTGCTCAGATTCCGGATCGCGGTTTTCCCGAAGTACGGGTTACGTTGTGAAGATCGTGTCTCCGCCACCTCACGGGCGGTGACTGCAGTTATTCATGAATCCATCTGAAATACCTGCAGGAATACGTTCCTGTATGGCCAGGTAGTAGACAACATTCCATTAGAACTACTGACGGCCTTGGGAGAGCCGGTCCTGACAGAACTCTACCGTCTGGTGAGAAAGATGTATGAGGCAGGCGAAATACCCTCAGACTTCAAGAAGAATATAATAATTCCAATCCCACAGAAAGCAGGTGTTGACAGATGTGAAAATTACCGAACTGTCAGTTTAATAAGTCATAGCTGCAAAATACTAACGCAAATTCTTTACAGACGAATGGAAAAACTGGTAGAAGCTGATCTCGGGGAAGATCAGTTTGGATTCCGCAGAAATGTTGGAACACGAGAGGCAATACTGATCCTACGACCTATCTTAGAAGCTAGATTAAGGAAAGGCAAACCTACGTTTCTAGCATTTGTAGATTTAGAGAAAGCTTTTGACAATGTAGACTGGAATACTCTCTTTCAAATTCTAAAGGTGACAGGGGTAAAATACAGAGAGCGAAAGGCTATTTACAATTTGTACAGAAACCAGATGGCAGTTATAAGAGTAGAGGGACATGAAAGGAGAGCAGTGGTTGGGAAAGGAGTGAGACAGGGTTGTAGTCTCTCCCCGATGTTATTCAATCTGTATATTGAGCAAGCAGTGAAGGAAACAAAAGAAAAATTCGGAGTAGGTATTAAAATACATGGAGAAGAAATAAAAACTTTGAGGTTCGAAGATTACATTGTAATTCTGTCAGAGACAGCAAAGGATTTGGAAGAGCAGTTAAACGGAATGGACAGTGTCTTGAAAGGAGGATATAAGATGAACATCAACAAAAGCAAAACGAGGATAATGGAATGTAGTCGAATTAAGTCGGGCGATGCTGAGGGAAATGAGACACTTAAAGTAGTAAAGGAGTTTTGCTATTTGGGGAGCAAAATAACTAATGATGGTCGAAGTAGAGAGGATATAAAATGTAGACTGGCAATGGCAACGAAAGCGTTTCTGAAGAAGAGAAATTTGTTAACATCGAGTATAGATTTAAGTGTCAGGAAGTCGTTTCTGAAAGTATTTGTATGGAGTGTAGCCATGCATGGAAGTGAAACGTGGACGATAAATAGTTTGGACAAGAACAGAATAGAAGCTTTCGAAATGTGGTGCTACAGAAGAATGCTGAAGAATAGATGGGTAGATCACATAACTAATGAGAAGGTATTGAATAGGATTAGGGAGAAGAGAAGTTTGTGGCACAACTTGACCAGAAGAAGGGATCGGTTGATAGGACATGTTCTGAGGCATCAAGAGATCACGAATTTAGTATTGGAGGCCAGCGTGGAGGGTAAAAATCGTAGAGGGAGACCAAGAGATGAATACACTAAGCAGATTCAGGAGGATGTAGGTTGCAGTAGGTACTGGGAGATGAAGACGCTTGCACAGGATAGAGTAGCATGGAAAGCTGCATCAAGCCAGTCTCAAGACTGAAGACCACAACAACAACAACAACAACAACAACAAAACAATGGCCAGATGTTTCAGCATATCGCGTCATTGGAGATCTGCGTTACCTACTATGACACAGAACTGCAGCCGGCCTCCTTAGGTTGGTTAGGTTTTGAACCGTATCATCCTCATCTTTGCCTAGGTGTGGTGTGTCGTCTTCCGGAACCTTGGTTTTGCTCTGCCGCAACTGGTCCGTTTGCTTTTAAATTTCGGAGGGCGCTGCGTTATGGGGAGAGACCTGCTGACGACGAGAGTATCGAGTGCTGCTGCCGGAGTGAGGCGGGGAGTTTAGTTTCCGGTTGTGTGGTAGCGTAATGTTACGGGAAAGCTGGTATAACTTCCTCTGAACGCACGTGATTGCTACGAGCGTGTGTACTCGGGACGGCGGCAGTCGTTCTGGACGGGCTGCGTGATAAGGAAGCTCGGCGTAGCAACTGTTGACGCTGCGTGTCCGCGTTGCTATGGCGGAACTGGGGCGATTGACGTAACTCGAGTTGGTGCTGGTTGCAACCTGTCGCCGAATGCTTGTCTGCCTTCTGGACTAACGGTGAGGATTTCTTGACTTGATGTGTCTCACTCAATTTCTGCCCGTGTCGTCGGGTGCGTTTTGCTCTAAGGTCGTGTGCCATGGTGTTTCGCAATTTTAGTAGGCTCAGGTCTGCTCGTAATCCTGATTCAATGATCTGCTGTTATATTGTCAACTGTAACTATCACTAGGAAAGTGTTAACTCTGTGCCTTAATGACTGAACCTAAAATATTATCTGTGGCTGAAATTTTATTCTGACCCCAAGTGCAATAACGATCTTGTATTTTACAATTTGTTGAGTGGTATTATTCTTTAGTACTGGCCGTCACATTTACTAAGTCGAAGATTTACAAAGGTCAGGGGGCGTCATTAACAGTTCCTGCGTAGATAGGCGTTATATTTTGAACCATGTGTTTCAATGTTTAGTAATTTTTATTTTGTGTGCTATACAGAGTTGCTGTCATGCCCTATGTGGACGATTCGCCACGCTGGTGAAGTTTCTAGTTGTTCTGCAGATCTGTGCCATATTGCTAAAGCAGGCAGTCCTAGCACAGCTGATTGTAAATTTTTCCTAGCGTGAGGAGAACGAGCTAGTTTTAAGTGCTAACTCACTAACTTCAACCATTCTCAAATATTTATTACTACTGATATTCAGGCCCTTCAGGCCGAGTGGCGACGTCACTACCCCTTTTTTGGTTATTCATTTTATCTTTTTAGCTTGTTTCATTAGGAAAAAACCTATGATATATGAATTTGTCTTTTGGTCTTTACTGCTCCTTTGGACGAAGTAAATTAACTGTTGGTTTTGCATTCTTGTAGCATTATCAAAACAGCATTTATGGTTATATTTGATTGGCTCTTCTGGCCGAATGATTAAAGTCATTCCCTTCGGTAACTTATTGTACTGGTCAATAATTAATCGAAAGTGTTGGGTCAGTCAGACAGTGATTATCTCCTTACGTTGAATCTTAAGGTTGTCATTCTGACGTTACATTTGTGAATGTTCAGCGGCCCTTCAGGCCTGGAGTTTAAAAAATTTTATCATGTTTTGTGATATACATATACATACACATTTGTACCAGTGAACAAGTGTTTTTTTAATGTTTAATAAAATTAAATTCTGTTTGAAACTGTAACCTCCTTTGCGTCTACGCTTTCACTCCCTGCAGCCTTTGAGCTCTGCTTACCTTACGTATTGATTAAGTTTTCCCATACCACGACGTATCAGGTTTAAGTACTTCTGGGGGACTGATGACCTCAGATGTTGAGTCCCGTAGTGCTCAGAGCCATTTGAACCATTTTGTCCACGCGGCAGCGAGCGTTGCTGACAAACTGCACGTATTTTGCTTGACTACTTGCCTTTGGAAATATCTGTTACATGAGTTGTGCAGGATAGTTCATGCCCTTTCACGGTGTGTATCTTTATATCACTTGTACTTTGGAGCTCTGAAATCAAATTTCAGGTACTTGACCGTGCATGCCGCTTTCTGCACCGCGCGGCGGAGTCTGTGAATGAGAAGCTGCAAGTATTTTCGTGCAGTGTTCGCCTTTTGTAACTTCCGATACGCCAGTTAATCAAGGTAATATATGCACTTCGGATCAAAAAGTCAGTATAAATCTGAAAACTGAATAGATCACCGAATAATGAAGATAGAGAGGTACAAATTGACACACATGCTTGGAATGACATGGGGTTTTATTAGAACCAAAAAAATACAAAAGTTCAAAAAATGTCCTACAGATGGCGCTTCATCTGCTCAGAATAGCAATAATTAGCATAACAAAGTAAGACAAAGCAAAGATGATGTTCTTTACAGGAAATGCTCAATATGTCCACCATCATTCCTCAACAATAGCTGCAGTCGAGAAATAGTGTTGCGAACAGCACTGTAAAGCATGTCCGGAGTTATGGTGAGGCATTGGCGTCGGATGTTGTCTTTCAGCGTCCCGAGAGATGACGGTCGATCACGATACACTTGCGACTTCAGGTAACTGCGACTTCAGGTAACCCCAAAGCCAACAATCGCACGGACTGGGGTCTGGGGACCTGGGAGGCCAAGCATGACGAAAGTGGCGGCTCAGCGCACGATCACCACCAAACGACGCGCGCAAGAGATCTTTCACGCGTCTAGCAATGTGGGGTGGAGCGCCATCCCGCATAAACATCGTACGTTCCAACAGGTGTATATCAGCCAGGCTGGGGATGATGCGATTCTGTAACATATCGACGAACCTCTCACCCGTCACGGTAGCAGTTACAAAACCAGAATCACGCATTTCTTCGAAGAAAAAAAGGCCCGATAACGGTAGATGTGGTTCTAATAAAACCCCACATCATTCCAAGCGTGTGTGTCAATTTTCACTTCTCTGTCTACATTATTCCGTGGTTTATTAAGTGTTCAAATTTATACTGACTTTTTGATCACCCGGTATATTTGTGTCATCCGTCTTGTATACGTTAGGAAATCAAATTGCATCTATTCGATCGACTCGTAAGCTGAGAACATCCATGAGCAGATGAAAACGGTAGCGTTTTGCGACATTACAAAGACGAGCAGATAGTGACAGCGCTGGTAGGAACGATGAAATGCGGACAACGGCTTCTCGCCCTCTATTGTGCACGTTTCTCTGTTCCCGCACTCTGCCGGGGCGTAAACGAATACCCGCATCCGTCAGGGCGCTCTCCATGCCCGCTATACACGTATACCCATAGCCGCGAAAGGGTTAATGTGTCCACCGCCTATGTTTCATTTCAACGTGCAATAACCACTCGCAGACGGCAGGTGGCAGCACTAGCAGTGAAGGGTATACAAAGCGTGGCGGGTAGACGCTACTGAACCGTGAGGATTTACTTTCAAAACCTTTTCTTCAGAATTTACTTTATTTACTAGCGATTCATCAAGAACATTAATACATTTAATCACACTGTGTGAGTAGTTGCCAGTGGGTAACTGAAGAAAATAATTTTTTTCCAATAAATGGAAATTTTATTTCTAAAATCCTTTTTTTTAAACAGATTTAAAATTATAATCAGAAAGCACCCTGTAAATATCAAGTTACAATTTATTCAGAGGCAGAAATAACAATTTTTTTTTTTTTTTTGACAGTATGAGCTTTCGGGCTGAGAACCTTGTCGCTCTCTTTTAACACGGCCGTAGACACGACCGCTCACAACCACCTCTGAAAGACTACACTGGTGCAAATCTTTAACACACCAGATTATTTTAAACTAAAACTTTTAACAACTCACACAAACAGAAACTATGCACCCAGTAGGAAGGATGAAAATGGTACAAAACACTCACATTAAAAAAAAAAAAATTACTTGCCACCAAAAGTGTAACTTGTTTTTAAAAGAAAACTCTTACGGTGGAAGGGTGGCAACTTCATATACTAAAATGACCATTTAAATAAAAACCCGTGAAATGGAGTCTTCCATAAAGTGTACAAACATGCTCTACATTACACATATTCCGCCTCTCAAGATGATAGGCAAGATAAAAACATATTTCAGGAATTCGGTCTTTACACCTTAAGCTATAATTTCGTTAACACCGAATCCGACAAACATGACAGAGGCAGTTGTTAACGTATGGCAGACCGACAGACACACAGACACTAACTGCCTAACAAATGCGGACGAGAGACAGACGAGCAAGCTGGGGACGAGAGGCTGGCCAAGAAAACAAGTAGAATTTAACAAGTAAATGAGACAACGTATCACGAATCACTTAACTTCTAATAAACTGCTATGTCTGGCGAAGACCTGGCGCAGTATCCCCAAAACGCTCTCCCGAACCGTCCGTTGCCAGCCGCTTCAACGTACGCAGGAAGGCGCGCCGATCTCCCGTCTCACGGCGTCGCAGCTCGCACCGGCCAGACCCAAGTCGTGGGTTGACTCCTGTCGCCCTCGTGTCGGCCGCGAAGTCACTACTCCTCGCTATACGCCGCGGCCCACTGGACTCACGTGGCGACCTCACATGCACCGACGCTCAAGGCGCACAAGTCATCTCGTGTCTCAGGGCGCGACCGACCGATCGATCCAACCGCCAATGACCGTTGCCTGAGCAAACACGAGCAGACTGGCGACCTAACAGATACTAGCACTCTGGACGACACACAGACAGTGACTGACACGGCTGACCCGGCTGACCAACTGACCAGACTCCCGAAACTGGCCGACTGGCGAGCTCGTAGCGCCCCTTAAATGCACGTGAACAGGCAATTTTTGCCCCTTTTCACCAGAGGGAGACACCAAAGCTGCGATGGCCACAGCGGCGCCACCGCAGAAACGGTGGGCGACTGCTTCACACTACGCGCTGAGGCGCGCTCTTCAAAACAGCAAGTTTTACCACGGCGCAGCTATAAACACTGCAGTCCTTGTCGTAATGCGGAAACGGAGAGATTTATCTGACGTACAACCGCATTATCATTGGCATTCGGGCCAAGGGTGCAACCATTTCCTAAACGGCTAAGTTCGTAAACTCTTCGTATGCCGCTATGGTTAAAGTATACCTCCCAATTAGTCCATAAAGGACCATCGGCACCGACCGGCCGCCATGTCATCCTCAGACTATAGGCGTCACTGCATGCAGATATGGAGGGGCGTGTGGTCAGCACACCTCTCTCCCAGCCGTATGTCAGTTTCTGAGACCGGAGCCGCTACTTCTGAATCAAGTAGTTCCAAAGTCTGCCTCACAAGGGCTGAGTGCACCCCCCTTGCCAACAGCGCTCTGCAGGCCGGATGGTCACCCATCCAAGTGCTAGCCTAGCCCGACAGCGCTTAACTTCGGTGATCTGACTGGAACTGGTGTTACCACAGCGGCAAGGCTGTTGGCTGAAGTATACCTCGCATGGCAAAACGTCGCTACGCAAAAGCAGCTCCGAGGCGATTGTGGAGCCCCACGGGCCATAGTTAAGAGGGGTGAACGCCGGCTGCGGAACCAAGGGGGTGAAACAGTGCGTCCTCAACGACCGTTCACTGAACGTTGCTGCGTACCGACCTCCGCCACAGGCACCTCGTTCATGCACACATGTCGAATTCTGTTCATCGACCACGCCAATGATGAAACTGGACTTCCACTGACAAGGGAGTTAGCGCAAGTTGCGTTCGCCATTACACTTGAGTTACGGTCTCTGTGAATATACTTGAGGTGCTGATTAAGAAACGGTATACACTAACAAAGGGAGGCCACAGCATTTGGGACGCGGATTTACTGCATACTTTGTACACTCGTAGTACTCCATGAGGACAACAAAATGTGTAAGGAGTAGCGCGTACTTCTCAAGCGTTATTGAGAAAATCGCAAGAAATGATTCAAATGGCTCTGAGCACTATGGGACTTAACTGCTGTGGTCATTAGTCCCCTAGAACTTAGAACTACTTAAACCTAAGTAACCTAAGGACGTCACACACATCCATGCCAGAGGCAGGATTCAAACCTGCGACCGTAGCGGTCACGCGGTTCCAGACTGAAGCGCCTTTAACCGCACGGCCACAACGGCCGGCTAATCGCAAGATAATTTGGGTCGTCCAATATATACCTGTGCGTGGCCATTTTTACCATGAAGCAGCGGCAGCCGAGTTGGTAGCGTTGAAGCTCCGTAATCGCTGGATCGAGACCCGTTCGTCAATTTTTTTTCTATTTTCAGCACAGCCATTTTCTTTATTATTTATATTACAGTATAATGGGAAAAATACTTGTAATCGGACGAATTTTTATTAAATTTACAATGTTATTTGGCAGTCTACAAATTTTTATTATCACAAATACTATAATATTCTTAACTATCGACTAGTAAACGACCAAACGCATGAAGTGATACTGAGAATGATTGCTTGTCCGTGTCTTCTAAACTGTTCGTATTTAATCGAAAGAGAACGAGAAATAGCTTCTCGTGAAGACGCTATTAAAATACACTCGATAGTTCATGACCAATTATCAGCGCCGATATTTAAGGAAATACTGCGTTATGCATGGTTTGCTTCCAAATTATCGGCTGAAAGGGAGGTTTTTGAAAACGTTAACGAGGTTTATGTATCCACGGAAATCCTCAAAAGACCTTGCGTATGCGGAAATATAGCATTTATTCAATGCTGCTGGTGCCGTTTAACTTTATGTTTTCCATTTTTTTTTTTACGAAAAATACCATCCTGCAACTTGCACTCGTAATGTCAAAAGCGACGATTAATTGTACATCTTTCGAAAGCCGTCTGTGCCGGTCAAAACTTGGAGGTAACAAGTAGTTTCGAACTCCTCCTAGGTATAACGGATTTCTCAAATCATGGACAAGCATACATTTTCAGTATCACTTTATGCGTTTGGTCGTTCACTAGTCGACAGTTACAAATATTACATTATTTGTGATAAAAATTTGTAGACTGCCGAGTAACATTGTAAATTTAATGAATATTCATCCGATTAGATGTATTTTCCCGTTATATCAATTGTAATATAAATAGTAAAGAAAATGACTATTGAAAATAAAGAAAAAAACTGACGAACGGGACTCGATCCAGTGATTATGGAGCTTCAACGCAGACCACTCGGCTCCCGCCGAGTGAAAATGGCCACGCACAGGTGTAATATTTGCCAACCGCGCTTGAGAAGTACGCGCTACTGCTTACACATTTTGTTGTCCTCATGGAGTACTACGAGTGTACGAAGTTTGAAGTATGTCCGTGTTCCAAACGCTGTGGGCTCCCCTTGCAAGTGCCGTCACCAATCACACTGTACGCTACGAGGATTCCACATTCCGCTCACAGTGGAAAGTATCTAACGCGATATGGTGACTTTAGTAACTGTAGCCATTGTAAAAAGTGTTCCTCTAGCTATCGCAGTAATCTGCACGGTATGCTATGGTAGACACACGCCGCGCCGTACCTAAGGTCACCTACCGAAGTGTCCGAAGGGACGTCTAGGGGAACCAGACTGACATTACGCATAACAGCAAGGGATACACTGTAATAGAGAACGTTGTCTATGCTGCATCAACCTCGGCAGTTAATCTGTCCGTTTGCGGTGTTACTGATTTAGTAGCGCGTCACCTCACTCTTATTGTCAATGTGATCCTGTGATAATGAACGCTACACGACCGCAGAAAATGGTGTATGGAGTCAAGACTCCCTCCTGGGTGCACCACTGACATTCAGCCCCTTCATGTGCTATGCAGGGGAGTCAGCACAATTGTTAACCATTACAAATACTATACAAGATCTGCAGCGATTACAGTAAAGGAGAAAAATGCAGCTCCATTCATCATCACTGTGACAGATGAAATAGCGGCAACCAATGTTAATAATGATACATCATGAAAATACAATACACTATATTGAAGAATACGAGCACGCAGAAAAAGACTTGTCTGGCTGTGAAAAACGTATGGATGATGCAGATCCTGATAGTGTTGTTGAGCTCCTACTAAGTGATGGAAGGCAGTCGTCTGTGTATCTGCCAAGCCCACCGAAGAGCAAGAAATGAAGTGATATGTCTTTTGAAAAGGCAAAGGAAGGAATTGTTTTCCAGGATTCTGGGAAACTAAAAATTAAGCTTCAATACAGTAGAGAAATGATATCGTATGGTACAAGACATGCATCATTTACGATATTTACGTCACGTGATAGAGAAAGGCGAGGAATGCCAGCGCTCAAAACTTTACGTGCTTAACAGTGACGTAACTGAGGAGATAACTGATCTAGGCGCTGATATTCAAGACAGTAGTATTTGTGTTTGGAGGTTGGGAAAGACCCGAGATGTAGGACTGACTCGATACGGATACAGATCTATCATCGCGAGCACTGCATTTTAAGAGAGAGAGAGGTCGGTTGGAAATTGGGTGCGGAGTGCTTATGCAACACGTCATTCTTACGCCATCCAACTCGTTACGTCGGAAAGCTGACACGTGTTTCCCAAGGTCTTGGTAATTTACTGGGAGTGCGAATAGTGCAACACATGCTGAAACCGGAAAATGTGAGACAAGTTGCCTCAAAGTCCTGACGGAGTCATTTCAAGATGCGTATTTCCCATATCCAGTGGAGGTGTCTTTTCTTCTGGCTGATTCGGTTAGGATTTTTTTTTTTTTTTTCATCAGTCTACTGACTGGTTTGATGCAGCCCGCCACGAATTCCTTTCCTGTGCTAACCTCTTCATCTCAGAGTAGCACTTGCAACCTACGTCCTCAATTATTTGCTTGACGTATTCCAATCTCTGTCTTCCTCTACAGGTTTTGCCCTCTACAGCTCCCTCTAGTACCATGGAAGTCATTCCCTCATGTCTTAGCAGATGTCCTATCATCCTGTCCCTTCTCGTTATCAGTGTTTTCCACATATTCCTTTCCTCTCCGATTCTGCGTAAAACCTCCTCGTTCCTTACCTTATCAGTCCACCTAATTTTCAACATTCGTCTATAGCCCCACATCTCAAATGCTTCGATTCTCTTCTGTTCCGCTTTTCCCACAGTCCATGTTTCACTACCATACAATGCTGTACTCCAGACGTACATCCTCAGAAATTTCTTCCTCAAATTAAGGCCGGTATTTGATATTAGTAGACTTCTCTCGGCCAGAAATGCCTTTTTTGCCATAGCGAGTCTGCTTTTGATGTCCTCCTTGCTCCGTTCGTCATTGGTTATTTTGCTGCCTAGGTAGCAGAATTCCTTAACTTCATTGACTTCTTGACCATCAATCCTGATGTTAAGTTTCTATCTGTTCTCATTTCTACTACTTCTCATTACCTTCGTCTTTCTCCGATTTACTCTCAAACCATACTGTGTACTCATTAGACTGTTCATTCCGTTCAGCAGATCATTTAATTCTTCTTCATTTTCGCTCAGGATAGCAATGTCATCAGCGAATCGTATCATTGATATCCTTTCACCTTGTATTTTAATTCCACTCCTGAACCTTTCTTTTATTTCCATCATTGCTTCCTCGATGTACAGATTGAAGAGTAGGGGCGAAAGGCTACAGCCTTGTCTTACACCCTTCTTAATACGAGCACTTCGTTCTTGATCGTCCATTCTTATTATTCCCTCTTGGTTGTTGTACATATTGTATATGACCCGTCTCTCCCTATAGCTTACCCCTACTTTTTTCAGAATCTCGAACAGATTGCACCATTTTATATTGTCGAACGCTTTTTCCAGGTCGACAAATCCTACGAAAGTCTCTTGATTTTTCTTTAGCCTTGCTTCCATTATTAGCCGTAACGTCAGAATTGCCTCTCCCGTCCCTTTACTTTTCCTAAAGCCAAACTGATCGTCACCTAGCGCATTCTCAATTTTCTTTTCCATTCTTCTTTATATTATTCTTGTAAGCAGCTTCGATGCATGAGCTGTTAAGCTGATTGTGCGATAATTCTCGCACTTGTCAGCTCTTGCCGTCTTCGGAATTGTGTGGATGATGCTTTTCCGAAAGTCAGATGGTATATCGCCAGACTCATATATTCTACACACCAACGTGAATAGTCGTTTTGTTGCCACTTCCCCCAATGATATAGGATATTTCGTTACAGAACTCTTATAGTGCTACACGACCGCAGAAGATTGTGTATGGAGTCAAGACCGTCCCTCCTGGGTGCGCCACTGAGATTCAAAATGGTTCAAATAGCTCTGAGCAATATGGGACTTAACATCTGAGGTTATCAGTCCCCTGAAGCGTCTAGAACCGCTCGGCCACCACGGCCGGCCCACTGAGATTCAGCCGCTTAACGTGCTATTCTTCCGACAGTTCAAGGCGCTTCTGTAGCGGATTGAAGATTACAGTATCCTTAACTATTATCATTTCATACCACAGACGAATTTAATTGCACTGTCAGTTCTGTTCTCCAGTCTTCGCAAACTCACTCGGTAATCCCGGACAGTAGCGGGATATGACGACTTCAGACCAGACCGGTTTCGAACACCGCCCGAACTTATTTTTTATTTTCAAACGCAGTGTGACTCGGAAGAT
Source organism: Schistocerca piceifrons (assembly GCF_021461385.2). NCBI lineage: Eukaryota > Metazoa > Arthropoda > Insecta > Orthoptera > Acrididae > Schistocerca > Schistocerca piceifrons. Next base: position 56,272,729 of record NC_060147.1, read on the forward strand.
TGTCTCAGGTAGGCATTTATGAAGTGCCCATACAGTGATAAGCAGCTCTGTTTCCGGTACTCTGTGCTCATAGTCATACTCGTAATCTTTTGCCAACAACCCATTTTTGAACATAGTGACTAAACATCGCATGACTATGAAGTGCAGGGTAAGTGTCGATGACGAATATTGTGAGCAATGTACATGAAAAAATCTTACAAGCAAACCAAATTTTTTTTTTTTTTAATTGCTATCGCAGCTTGCGCTAATTCACTTGTGAGTGGCGACAGGTAACCTTTCCAGACGAATCACGTTTAATGCGCGATCGGGCAGACGGCGTGTAGGCCCTGGAATAGTCACCCGAAGGGTACAACTGCATGAGGGTGCTTTATGATATGGGAAGGTTTACGTCGCATTCTCCCGGTTGTCTCATGATTCTGAAGACACAGTGGCTCAACAGAAGTATGTATCTATCCTGGGGGTTCATGCATTTTCGTTTATCTCGACACTATGCAATCTTCCAGCAATACAGTGTAACACGGCACACAGCTCACAGTGCTGTGGTTGGAAGAACACCAGAATGAGTTTACCGTACTCCTATGGCCACCAAATACCACAAATTTAAACCCAATCTAAAATGTAATGGACAACCTCGATCGGGCTGTCCACGCCATGGATCCTAAACCGAGAAGCCTACAGCTCCTGACCACGTCACAGCAGTTTGCATGACTCCACTTCCCTGTCCATACCTTCCAGAACCTTACTGAAAATGTTCCTGCACGTTTCGCCGCGGACCGCGTTGCGAATAGTGGTTATCAAGGCTACTAACATGCAGTGACATTAATGTGGCTGGACAGTGTAATTCAGACACACATGAGAGGGCTCTGAAGAATCTCTAGGAACTGTGTGCTGTCCTTTCCACAGATTTCGGACAACCCACACACAGTGTGATATCGGACAACTCTTCGTCGGTATATCTCTCTGTAGTACAACTGTGTATCACTGATACAACTGCAGCAAAAGAGAACCGCAGACAGAATCGAGCAGTACTGAACGCAAACGTCAGGGAAACAGCAATTGTCGTGAGGGAATGGAAACAATATAGGGATGGTGTCTGTTTACTCGGACATGTGAGAAAGGACAGACACCATGCAGTTGTGATGGTTACTGTCTCCGGATGGCTCAGTGGTTAGAGCATCTGTATAGCAAGCACGAGACCTGGCTTCGAATCCCGGTGCTCCACAAATTTTCAACGTTCCCATTGATTTAAAACAGTGCCCTTTGGCAGCTGATGACTAATTTCTTTCTGTATTGAATGGAAACGAAACACCTGGTGAAATTGAAAGAAATTAAAAGCAAGGGTGATAAAATTAAGAGTGCAATGGGGATTCCAATAGTAAATGCAAGGGAGAAAGCGGATAGGTGGAAACAGTACATTGAAGGCCTCTATGAGGGAAGGTAGGGCTTGTCTGATGACGTCAGTAGACAGGGGATTCATTATTAGAATCAGAATTTAAAAGAACTTTTGAAGGCTTAAGATCAAAATGGCTCTGAGCACTATGGGACTTAACTTCTGAGGTCATCAGTCCCCTAGAACTAAGAACTACTTAAACCTAACTAACCTAAGGACATCACACACATCCATGCCCGAGGCAGGATTCGAACCTGCGACCGTAGCAGTCGCGCGGTTCCGGACTGAGCGCCTCAACCGCGAGACCACCGCGGCCGGCGCTTAAGATCAAATATGCAGAAAGGGTAGATAACATTCCATCAGAATTTCTAAAACCATTTGGGTAAGTGGCAACAAAACGACCTTTCACGTATTTGTGTAAAATATGAGACGTGCTATATACCATCTGACTTTCAGAAAAACATCGTCCACGCATTTCCTAACAATCCGTTTAACAGCTCACGTATCTAAGTTGTTGACAAAAATTATGTATAGAAGACTGGAAAATATACTTCGTAATCTCTTAGATGACCATCAGTTTGGGTTTAGGAAAGGGAAAGGCACCAGATACATAATTCTGATGTTGCGTTTGTTAAAGTAACACTGAAGAAAACTCAAAACACATTCATAGGATTTGTCGACCCGGAAAAAGCTTTCGACAGTATAAAATGGTTCAAGATGTTCGAAATCCTGAGTAAAATATGAATAAGTGAAAGACGGGTAAAATGCAATATGTGTAAGTTACAAGACGGAATAGTAAGAGTGGTCAACCAAGAACGGAGGGGCAAAACAAGGCTGTAGTCTTTCGGGAATCCTTTACAATGTATACCTCGGAGACACATTGACGGACATAGAAGGAAGATTGAAGAGTGGGGTTAAAATTCAGGGTGAATGGATATCAGTGATAAGATTAGCTGATGACTAGTTAAAAACAACTAAGTGGTCTGTCGGAATGGCTCTGAGCACTATGGGACTCAACATCTTAGGTCATAAGTCCCCTAGAACTTAGAACTACTTAAACCTAACCAACCTAAGGACATCACACACACCCATACCCGAAGCAGGATTCGAACCTGCGACCGTAGCAGTCCCGCGGTTCCGGACTGCAGCGCCAGAACCGCACGGCCACCGCGGCCGGCGTGGTCTGTCGGATGGAAGAAACAGTGATGAATAGAAAGCATTGATGGAGGATAAATCGGAGTATGGAAGTAATGTGAAGTAGCAGGAAAGAGAACAGCTTAAAACTTAACTTCAGAATTGGTGATCACGAAGAAGCTGGAGTTAAGGAATTCTGGTACCTCGGAAGCATGATGGATGGAGCGAGGGGGACAAACAGCAGACTACATTGTCCTTAATTAGAGAAAGAAATTTCTGAGAAAATATGTTTGGAGCACAGCATTCTATGGCAGTGAAACATGAATTGTGGGAAAACCGGAAGAGAAGAGAATCGAAGCATTTGAGATAAAGTGGTGTAGAAGAACATTGATAATTAGGTGGACTGAGAAGATAAGGAATGACTAAGTTCTCCGTAGAATCGGTGAGGAATGTCATATGACACTGACAAGACGAAGGGACAGGATAGTACACCTGTTGTTGGAATCACGGGGTAACCTCAATGGAAATAGAGGGGTGTGTATTGGGGAAACTATAGAGAAAGATACAGACTAGAATACATTCAGCAAATAATTGAGGAAGTAGGTTGCAAGTGCTGCTCTGAGACGAAAAGGATGTCACAGGAGAGCAATTCATAGTGATCATCAGAAGACTGACGACTGCAAGAGAACTATCTACATACATGTCGGGCCTGGTGGTCTAGCGGTAAAGCGCGTGCCTAGCCACCGAGAGGTCGTGTCATCGAATATCGGTCGGACGACCGATTTTTCTGGCTTAATTTTGACCTGTTTTCACCTCTCAACGATGTGAGTAGTCGCCAGAAACAACACGTGGTTTGGAATGCACATTAAACTGTAGGTCCCCTTTCCTCAGGTGAGTAACTGAGGTAGGTTAGGGACACCCAAACGCCAACCAGGTGTCCAAAAAAATACTTTTACCAATACACAAAATTATTATTCGTATCTATAAATACAGGGTAATCCATTGATCGTGACCGGCCCCAGTATCTCACGAAATAAGCGTCAAACGAAAAAAACTACAAAGAGCGAAACTTGTCTAGCTTGAAGGACGAAACCAGATGGCGCAATGGCTGGCCCGCTAGATGGCGCTGCCATAGGTCAAACGGATATCAACTGCGTTTTTTTTAAAAATAGGAACCCCCATTTTTAATTACATATTCGTGTAGTACGTAAGGAAATATGAGTGTTTTAGTTGGACCACTTTTTTCGCTTTGTGATAGATGGCGCTGTAGTAGTCACAAACATATGGCTCTCAACTTTAGACGAACAGTTGGTAACAGGCAGGTTTTTTAAATTAAAATACAGAACATAGGAACGTTTGAACATTTTATTTCGGTTGTTCCAATGAGATACATGTACCTTTGTGCACTTGTCATTTCCGAGAACGCATGCTGTTACAGCGTGATTACCTGTAAATACCAAATTAATGCAATAAATGCTCAAAATGATATCCGTCAAACTCAGTCCATTTGGCACCACGTGTAACGACATTCCTCCGATCAGCGAATAGTTCGTCTTCCGTAATCTTCGCACATGCATTGACAATGCGCTGAGACATGTCAGGCGTTGTCGGTGGATCACGATAGCGAATATCCTTCAACTTCCCCCACAGATAGAAATTCGGGGACTTCAGATCTGGTGACCGTGTGGGCCATGGTATGGTGCATCGACGAACAATCCACCTATCATGAAATATGCTATTCAATACCGCTTCAATCGCACGCGAGCTATGTGCTGGACATCCATCATGTTGGAAGTACATCGCCATTCTGTCATGCAGTAAAACATCTAGCAGTAACATCGGTAGAACATTACGCAGGAAATCAGCATACATTGCATCATTTAGACTGCCATCGATAAAATGGGGGCAAATTATCCATCCTCCCATAATGCCGCACCATACATTAACCCATCAAGGTCGCTTATGTTCCACTTGTCGCAGCCATCGTGGATTTTCCGTTGCGAAATAGTCCGTATTATGCCGGTTTATGTTAACCGCTGTTGGTGAATGACGCTTCGTCGCTAAATAGAACGCGTGCAAAAAATATGTCTTCGTCCCGTAATGTATCTTGTGCCCAGTGGCAGAACTGTACGCGACGTTCGAAGTCGTCGGCATGCAATTCCTGGTGCATAGAAGTATGGTACGGATGCAAACGAATGCGACGTAGCATTCTCAACACCGACGTTTTTGAGACTCCCGATTCTCGCACAATTTGTCTGCTACTGATGTGCGGATTAAACGCGACAACAGGTGAAACACCTACTTTGGCATCATTTGTTGCTGGTTGTGGTTGACGTTTCAGATGTGGCTGAACACTCCCTGTTTCCTTAAGTAACGTAACTACCCAGCGAACGGTCCGGACACCTTGGATGATGTCGTCCAGGATAGCGAGCAGCATGCATAGCACACGCACGTTGGGCGTTTTGATCACAATAGCCGTACATCAACGCGATATCGACCTTTTCCGCAATTGGTAAAGGGTCCATTTTAACACGGGTAATGTATTACGAAGCAAATACCGACCACACCGGCGGAATTTTGTGTGCTACCACATACTTATAAGTTTGTGACTATTACAGCGCCATCTATCACAAAGCGAAAAAAGTCGTCAAACTGAAACATTCATATTTCTTTACGTGCTACACGAATATGTAATAAAAATGGGGGTTCCTATTTTTAAAAAACCGCAGTTGATATCCGTTTGACCTATGGCAGCGCCATCTAGCGGGCCAACCATAGCGCCATCTGGTTTCCCCCTTCAAGCTAGAGCAGTTTCGTTCTTTGTAGTGTTTTCGTTTGACGCTTATTTAACGAGATATTTGGCCCAGTCACTATCAATGGACCACCCTGTATAATTAAGTTTGCACGGAACACTTACAGCCCGATTCCTACTCGCACTTCTACAGGCTACTTCTATCTTCTTCTTCTTCGTCGTCGTCGTTTGTCTTGTGACTATTTTGATGCGTCCCGACGTGATGCTTTTCTCCTGCGCCGACCTCATAATCGGTGAAAAGTTCTTGCACCCGACGACTTCAGTTACTTGATGTGCTTCTTCCTCTAGTACCATGGAACCTTCTCCGCGATGTCTAAACGCGCTTGCTATCATCCTGTCCCCCCCTCCTCGTCAGTGTTTTCGGTATCTTTCTTTTATCGCCTATTCGGGGAGAACCACCTTGTATCTTATCTTACTAGTCCATTTAATTTTCAACATTGCTCTGTAGCACCACATCTCAAATGATTCCATTTTATTCTTTCCGGTTTTCCCACTGTTCATGTTTCACCACCACTCAATGCTGTGCTCCAAACATATTTTCGCAGAAATTTCTTCCTCGTGCGAAACTTGATCGTTGATACTAGCAAAGATCTCTTTGTCTGGAATGCCCTCTTTGCCTATGTTAGTCTGTTTTCGATAGTTTGTTCCCTTCATCCATTAAGTGTTATTTTGCCTTCGAAGTATTAGACTTCCTGAACTTCGTCTTTCTCCAATTTTGATGTTCAGTTTCCCGTTATTCTCATTTCTGCTACTTCTCATCACTTTTGTATTACTCCGGATTACTCTCAGTTTATATTTTGTACTCATTAGACTGCTCGCTCCGTTCGACAGAACCTGTAATAATTCATTGAGGATAGCAGCCGTCATGGAATCTCACCACTGATATATTTCAAACATGAATTTTAATCTCACTCTTGAATCTTCCTTTTATTATATCCGTCATCATTTCTTTGCTGTTTAGATTGAACATCGAAATAAGTGTCCAAGGAATAGAAAAGCAACTGGAATCACTCAACAGAGTAAAGTCCACTGGACCTGACGGGATACCAATTCGATTCTACACAGTACGCGAAAGAACTTGCCCCCCTTCTAACAGCCGTGTACCGCAAGTCTCTAGAGGATCGGAAGGTTCCAAATGATTGGAAAAGAGCACAGGTAGTTCCAGTCTTCAAGAAGGGTCGTCGAGCAGATGCGCAAAACTATAGACCTATATCTCTGACGTCGATCTGTTGCAGAATTCTAGAACATGTTTTTTGCTCGCGTATCATGTCGTTTTGGGAAACACAGAATCTACTCTGTAGGAATCAATATGGATTCCGGAAACAGCGATCGTGTGAGACCCAACTCGCTTTATTTGTTCATGAAACCCAGAAAATATTAGATACAGGCTCCCAGGTAGATGCTATTTTTCTTGACTTCCGGAAGGCGTTCGATACAGTTCCGCACTGTCGCCTGATAAACAAAGTAAGAGCCTACGGAATATCAGACCAGCTGTGTGGCTGGATTGAAGAGTTTATAGCAAACAGAACACAGCATGTTGTTATCAATGGAGAGACGTCTACAGACGTTAAAGTAACCTCTGGCGTGCCACAGGGGAGTGTTATGGGACCATTGCTTTTCACAATATATATAAATGACCTAGTAGATAGTGTCGGAAGTTCCATGCGGCTTTTCGCGGATGATGCTGTAGTATACAGAGAAGTAGCAGCATTAGAAAATTGTAGCGAAATGCAGGAAGATCTGCAGCGGATAGGCACTTGGTGCAGGGAGTGGCAACTGACCCTTAACATAGACAAATGTAATGTATTGCGAATTCATAGAAAGAAGGATCCTTTATTGTATGATTATATGATAGCGGAACAAACACTGGTAGCAGTTACTTCTGTAAAATATCTGGGAGTATGCGTGCGGGACGATTTGAAGTGGAATGATCATATAAAATTCATTGTTGGTAAGGCGGGTACCAGGTTGAGATTCATTGGGAGAGTCCTTAGAAAATGTAGTCCATCAACAAAGAAGGTGGCTTACAAAACACTCGTTCGACCTATACTTGAGTATTGCTCATCAGTGTGGGATACGTACCAGATCGGGTTGACGGAGGAGATAGAGAAGATCCACAGAAGAGCGGTGCGTTTCGTCACAGGGTTATTTGGTAACCGTGATAGCGTTACCGAGATGTTTAATAAACTCAAGTGGCAGACTCTGCAAGAGAGGCGCTCTGCATCGCGGTGTAGCTTGTTCGCCAGGTTTCGAGAGGGTGCGTTTCTGGATGAGGTATCGAATATATTGCTTCGCCCTACTTATACCTCCCGAGGAGATCACGAATGTAAAATTAGAGAGATTCGAGCGCGCACGGAGGCTTTCAGACAGTCGTTCTTCCCGCGAACCATACGCGACTGGAACAGGAAAGGGAGGTAATGAAAGTGGCACGTAAAGTGCCCTCCGCCACACACCGTTGGGTGGCTTGCGGAGTATAAATGTAGATGTAGATGTTGTGGGGAAAGACTGCATCCTCACTTAAACCCCTCGTTCTTGGTCGCACAGTCTTATTGCTGCCTCTTGATTCTTTTACCTATTGTATATTGCGTGCCTTTCCCTACCGCTTACTCATGTTGCCCTCAGAATTTCGGACATCTTGCACCATTTTACATTGTCGAACGCTTTCTACACGTCGACAAATTCTACGAACGTGTCTTCATTTTTCTTGAGTCTTACTTCCACTAACAACAGCAATGTCAGAATTGCTTCACTGGTGTCTTTTTCCCACAGTCGAAATGATCGCCTTCTAACAGATTGTCTTTTCCATTCTTCTGTGTATTATTCTTACCTGCATTTTGAATGCATGAGCTGTTAAGTTGATTGTCAGTTCTCGCACCTATCTGCCCATGCTGTCTTTGGAATTGTGTGGGTAATAGGTTTCAGAATGTCTGATCGAACTTCCGTCAGGCTCGTACATTCTACACTCAATTTAGATAGTTGTTGCCTTTTCCTTCAGTGAATTCAGAAATTCCAGTGGAATGATGTCTATCCCTTCATTTGCTCTGAAGTCTTCCACAGCTCTTGTAAAAAATGACTCTCATACTGCATTTCCCACTGACTGGACATTTTTGTTGTTCTTTCGTGGATCACTAAGTATTTGTTCTATTACTCAAGCTTTCTTCGCATTTACCTTCCTTGTACCTACGTTTATCTGTGCAACATCTGTGGCACATCTTTGTATAGATGTCCACTCCTCTTCAACAGAACTGCCTACTTTTGGCGATTCTTGTCACATTATCCACATCCTTAGCGAACTTGAAACGCGTCTCATAGTTCCTCAGTATCCCAGTTCCGTCCACATCGGTTCTTCCACACGATTCTCGTAAAGATTATTGCTGAAGCAACTATTTTATTAAATTTCTGTTGTACTGCCAGTGTCTATAGCATGAAACCACCTATTCTGTTGCAAGAGAGACACATGCAGTAGTGGAGTGAGGTGCTTCTACGAATGTAGTGGATTGCTGGAGTCACTCACGGCATTCAGAGCAATTTGTAGTCTCATGGAATGTGCCACGTGATTGTACGAGATTGTAACATTCGTGGCCATACTGAGGCAATGTATTGACGCTGACAATAAGTATATCTGAAGTTATGGCATCGTAAGTGTGAGTCCTTAATGTAGGTTTTAATGCTTGGTTTCGAAGTGAAACCACTGGGGCAGTATGTAGTTTCGAAACAAAATTTATTATATTGCAGGTCCATTTTTGTTATTTAGGACTACAATCTTTTTTTAGGTGCTATGACCTCCGAGATGTGGGATTTTGTCTAGAAAAATGCAAATTTGGTCACAAATGTACCAAATGAAATAGTGAGTGGTTGAAAACTGTATGTCCCAGTGGTTCCAAACTGAAATCACCTGAACACCACCTTAAAACATTGTTTACTTCTTATCAGTTTCTTCTTGCATTCGTTATGCACTATGATGAAAAAGATTAATTTTGTGAAAAATTCTGAAATTATATATTTTTATTCACATCGTTGGGGTGCGAAGGATTAAATATCCATTTACTCTTCATTCTGGGTATACCGTACAATCCGGAACTTGAATTCGGAAACACCGTCTCAGCATGTTGTAATCGAGCTAGAATCTTTTCTTGTTTCCTGTTTTTTTTTTTTTTTTTTTTTTTTCCAAGTATACCTCAGACACTCATGATTCTTGAACAGAGTATGAACTGAAATTTTTTAGAGATTCAATTACTCATTCTCCTATCTCATTCCTACTGACAAGCCAACGTCCTTCGTAAACCTTCCGTCTGTTCCTTCCCCGCAACCGTGTTTGAATCTCCCATAATTATCATATTTTCCTCTGCCTTACATACTGAATTATGCGTTTGGTATCCTCATATATGGTCTCCATCTATTTATCTTCTGCTTCTCGCGTCGGCATGGGTACTTAAACTATAGTTGATAGCGTTGGTTTGCTGCCGAACCTGATAACCTTATCACGAAACTTTTCAAAAATGTTCAAATGTGTGTGAAATCTTATGGGACTTAACTGCTAAGGTCATCAGTCCCTAAGCTTACACACTACTTAACCTAAATTATCCTAAGGACAAACACACACACCCATGCCCGAGGGAGGATTCGAACCTCCGCCGGGACCAGCCGCACAGTCCATGACTGCAGCGCCTCTGACCGCTCGGCTAATCCCGCGCGGCGAAACTTTTCAAAATAGATCAATGTCTGCCCTATGATCCCGTTCGTAACGAACCCTACTTCCCTTATACCATTTTCCGCCCTGTTGGTATTACCCTGACCTGAAATCCTTGTCTTCTTTCCATTTCAATTTACTAACTCCTACTATATTTACACTGAGGCTTAGCCTCCCCTTTTCAGATTCTCTAGCTTTCCTACTACATTCAAACTTCTGATATTCCATGCTCTGTCTCTGAGAATGTTACCCCCTGGTACACAATTACTTACATATGTACATACTTTTATGTGGCGATGAAACGTCGACGATAAACATTAGACACAAGACGAGAGCAGAGGCTTGGTGAAACTGATGTGAAACAAGTATACTGAAGATTGGATAGGTACATAGTGCGACTAATGAAGATGTACGGAATCGAAAGGAGAAGAACAGTGCTTTGCAGCACAACTTGACATAAAGAAATGAGAGCTTCATAGGAAACATATTGAAGCATAGAATAACAGTTTTTTGGTATTGGATTAAGGTACTGGAGGCAAAAATTCTGCAGGGAAATCAAAGCGTTTACACAGTAAGCAAATTGAAATGAATGCATATTGTAGTAGCTATCCAGAAATGAAGTGTAAAATAGTTTCTCATGGAGAACTGTCCCATGCCAGTTTTTGCTCTGATAACTCTAGAAACAACAACAACATTCAATGGATGGTTGTCTTTTTCTTTAATTTTTCATTCCCTTGGAAAGTTCAATTGCCGCTGTATATGGGACGCCCGGTTCTCTCGAGTGTAACTACGGCTAATTCGGAGTGGGTCGACAAGTTCCAAATTTGGATTATTTTGTGTTTCTGATATTTTCTGATAACCAAGGTAAACCACCGGTAATTCTTGGTCAAAAGAAGGCGAGTGATATATAAGATTTGTTAGAGACGTACAATGTGATTAAATTCATGATTGCAGGAGACTAATATTACTTTAGAAAGTACCTGCTTTGCTAGAAAGTACCTGCTTTGCTAGAAAGTACCTGCTTTGCTAGAAAGTACCTGCTTTGCTAGAAAGTACCTGCTTTGCTAGAAAGTACCTGCTTTGCTAGAAAGCAGCGAACAAACAATTTATTAGAGCAATTTTGGTAAACATTTTTGGAAAGCAGTGATCAATAAATTGTTATATTTTGACTAAAGTTCAGTCTTGATCACGTCATGTATGTTTTAATGATACAGGTGACCGGTTTCGGTTCTTTCTACAAAACCATCATCAGACCCTGGCTCCTTTAGGATGGTAGGCGGAGCTCTCCTCGCTGCTATGCAGTCAACTGATCAGTTAAGTCGCATAGTGCTCAGAGCCATTTCAACCATTTTGATTCTTGCTCGGTACGAAACTGACCGTGACAATCTTTCTGTCCGTCACAGACGATGAAACATGGTTTGATCAATCCTAACCGGAAAGGAAACGGCAATCATCGAGTGGCGCTACACCACCTCTCACCCGAAGGGCAATTTCAAAACCGCACCCTCACCAAGTAATGTCGTTGTGACGGTCTTATGGCCCTCTGAAGGAGTTATTCTGTTGGATGTCATTCCTCATGGTGTATCAATTATGAAGTCGTATTGCGCTACTCTGAGAAAAGAGGAGAACCGACTACAACGTGTTCATCCCCACAAAAATGCAAACGAACTTCTACATACCAACTCTAGACATCACATGTGTGCTATAGTCTCTCTCAGAAATTGGAAAAATTACTGCGGAAAAGTAAGAGTTTTCCAAATAAGGAAAACCGTTCCAAGATACGACATATGATATACCTAGCAACAAGTATTGTATTCAAATGTAAAAGTGTTTGCAATAGAAAAAACTTTTGATGCTGTGTTTAATCTATGGCGTAAACGCATACAGTTGAAAGTACACGATACTAGAAGCAAAAAAGTCTCAGTAAACACAGGGTCGAAAACGCATATATAGTAAAAAAAACCTTTACTTTAGAAAGATGTTTGTCGGCATCGAGAAGGACCAAACGTAATGATCCACCTGAAAGCCATAATAAAACTTCTCGTCTTAATGCAATTTTTCATTCGGAAATTTTTCTGTGTACTAATCAGTTTGCCACATTCGCTTGTTGTGGACACTTACAGCTAATTTAGTACTCTTTTCCTGTTTAGATCTGTGACATCGGTGATACTGCTACATGATGCATAAAAGAAACGAACTTGTTGAGAAAAGCGAGTGCAGATAAAGCTTTTTGCATGAGCAAGGGAAATCTCAGGTGGAGTTTTTGAAAACTGTGAGATTTTCAAGTCAATCTGTGCAATATACTTCTGAGTGATTAGCCATGATCGGGTCACCTATTGATATGGCCAGAATCTGGCGCAAGCGGATCGCAAAAAGATCACCCGATAGAAGCTCGGGACTGTGTTTCCTCATCTCCCGGATCTCTCACCTTGCGAGTTCCACCTGATTGGGCCAATGAAGGATACACGCCGAGGGAAGAAGTATTTAGATGTTGTGGAGGTTGCTGATGCAGCAAGATGTTGGCTCCGACATCGGCCAGTGGAGTGGTACCGTGCAGGGATTCAATCCCTCCGAGTGTGATGGCGTAAAGACCGTCGCATTGAAGGGAGTCCATCTCGAAAAACATGGTTCTTCTTTTGACTGCGCTGTGTAACGCGTGACTTTGCTCTTCAATAAGCCCCATAGATGCTCTATGGGGTTCAGGTCCGGCGATTGGGCTGGCCAGTCGAGAACCCGAATCCAAGTCATTGTGCGTACACATTAATGGGAGATTGGGTAATCGTGCTGCAATATAATGTCGTCCGTGTTTGTATCGCCACAAACGGTTGTAAAAGAGGGCAGTAAAGCAGATTCTAGGACGTTTGTGTACTATGTGGACTCCATGCGGCCTTCAAATACGACCATTCGTCTCAGTTCTGTGGCGCTGATGTAGCTCTAGATCATCACCCTCCCTCTTCGTGTTTCACTGTAGGTACTACCGCACACCCTAGTTTATATTCCTCGCCCATACGGCGATGGACAAGGTCACACCATGAGTACAAAGAATCTGAAACGTAAATAAATATTTTAGAGAATCCTTTCATGAGTTTTGAAATTAATACATCTCTTCTACCACAATTCGTATGTGTTGTTAGAACATCAAGTTGAAAAACCTAACTGAATGTTTGCTTCGTCAGATCAAACGAAATTTGACCAAACTCGTACGGTGAACGTTTGGTATTTCAGATACCACTCATACGGTGCCATTCTATTCTTGTCGGAGAGCCACGGCTTCTTCCTCGCTTTACATGCTTTTGGACAAGCTTCTTGAATTCTTCTATGAGTCGTGCGAGCAGATGGTATTTTGTTGAAGCTATCAGAGTACTCAGCAGCGAGGTCTAAAGAGGTTTTCTCCCTATTTTTTTAACGACTCTCTTACTATCATTCGGTCCTCATAGTCTATTGTGATCCGCTTGCGCCCGATTCTGACCGTATCAACATCTAACCCGATCATGACTAATCACTCAATAGTATATTGTACAGATTGACGTGAAAATTTCACAGTTTTCGAAAACTCCACCTGCGATTTCCCATGCTCATGGAAAAACCTTAGCTACACTCGTTTTTTTTTCAACTAAGTTCGTTTCTTTTACGGTTCATGTAGCAGTATCACTGATGTCACAGATCTAAACAGGAAAAGAGTACTAAATTACCTGTAAGTGTCCACAACAAGCGAATGTGGCAAACTGATTAGTACACAGAAGAACTTTCAAATGAGAAATTGTGTTAGACGAGAAGTTTTATTATGGCTTTCAGGTGGATCATCCATACTTCGCGGGTCGTAACCCATCTTTTACATTGAAACAGGAGGTCCTTTACCATAGAACTCATATTTACAAAGGTACTGCGTTTCTCTGTTCTATTAATTTTCGAATATAAAAATGAAAACTTGTGTAAATGACCAGTCCATTTCAAAATGTACTTAACCTATAACCGGTTTTTGATAATACTTTTGCTTCATTTGATTTCCCTTGCAGAATTTGGAGTGAAGTAATAATGTAACACAGAGAGATTAAATACAGCATTAAAAGGTTTTCTATTGCAACACTTTTAAATTTGAATACAATAGTTGTTTCTGGGCTTATCTTCTTGTCGTACCTTGTAACGATTTTTCACATTTGGGAAACTCTTACTTTTCGCAGTAATTTTTCCAATTTCAGAGAGAGAATGCAGCATCCATGAAGAGAATAACACCATTTAAAAATGGAAAAGAAAACTTATTATTCTTCAGTTACAATGCTAGCTAGACTCAAACGTCTAAAAAGTGTTCCAAGTTACAACAGCTTCTACCCCTACTAATCAAAGAAGGCAGACGTATCTCTTGTGGCGACTTATTCGTAATGAGAGACTGTGCTGAAATTTAAATTTATCCTATACTTGTGCGCCATAATTTTACATTTATTTTCATGATCTGACAATTTCCGACCAGTATTTGATCATCTTCGCATCTATGTTGCTATGTAAGTAACCTGTCATACCTATATCGCAAGGGTTCCCAAACTGCGTACCTGGGAATACAGGCGTTCCGTAGGAAATGAAAAGCTGTTCCGGGGTAGAGTGTTAGCAACATAATGGATATTATGACGATAGTATTTTTTTTTTTTTTTTGAAATTTCATTATGATGTCTGTGTTGTTACTGAAAATGTGAAATGCTGCTTTTTTTTTCATGTGTACCTATATCGATAAAACGGAACTCTTGTAGCATCACGTTGTTGTCCAGCTATCCGACTGTTAAAGACACTTTTTCCGTAACGGGTAGACGTATCAAGATCGATTTTTTTCGGCTGTAACAAATGTAATCTTTTAAGTCAATGCAACCGAAAGATACGACCATTTAGGCCGCATATGTTGATGCTGGCCTAGAACAAATGATTCATAACCCGGGGGGCAATTACCCTCTGAGGGCTGAAACGAAATTTTCTGAGGGGTAGGAACTAAACGATTAGATTCTGTTTCAGTGACAAAACTAAATTATTTTCGAAAGATCACTACTATTATCACAATTTTGCAGGACTCTAATATTGATTATGTAAGTTATCAGTAATACCTATTTCACTGTCAGTAGCGTTAATGCAGTGGAGGTCACAGGTTCCTCACGTAGTCGACCCACTACACACATATGCAGCCATCAAGTGATTTACGAACAGGAAGTATATTGTACGCACTTCCGCTTGATGGATTGATTTTAAATGTGGTTGCTGTGTGGGTCAAGTAAGTGCCGCAATGGAGGTAAGTAATGCAGGGGAAGTATGTTTTGTAACAAGTGTCCACACTCTTTGTAGATAGTTAGCTTTCTTATCTGAGAAGGAGTTGTGAGTAGCACTTCCGACGCCACGAATTCCTTCACCATTCATTCTCACCACTTCCGATGCACCAGTACTTCCTCCACAATTCATTCCAACACACACACACACACACACACACACACACACACACACACACAAACACACAAACTAAATATTATCCGTCTTTTATAATTAAAAAAAAAGAGTTTTCCAAGGAATGTCCTTCATTCTACAGTTTGTTAGGTGCTCAAGTTGGTGATAACGTGGCGTAGGACCGGCGGGGGAGGGGGGGGGGGGGAAGAGGCAATAGACGACGGGGGTAGGGCGTAAAGCGGGGTTACTAGTTAATTTCTGATCGCACTCAGGATAAAGATCTAAGAAAAGTTGGTAGCCACTGGCCTAGAATCATCAAATTTGGCAACAAGCGAAGTTTCACGGTACAAGTAACGGAAAAAAATCCGAAATCTCCAATTCTTAAAACATCAAACGAAAAAACTATTTCCATAGTCATTTGTTATCCGACGTCAAACGTGAAATTAAAACAATCAGTAGTTCTGCATTCAGGCTAAAAGGATCGCTGTGGTAAAAGCGAAACATCAGACAAATATAGTTCAAATGACTCTCAGCACTATGGAACTTGAAATCTGAGGTTTCAGTCCCCTAGACTTTGAATTACTTAAACCTAACTAACCTAGGGACATCACACATATCCATGCCCGAGGCATGATTCGAACCTGCGACAGTAGCAGCAGTGCGGTTCTGGACTGAAGCGCCTAGAACCGCTTGGCCAAAGCGGCCGGCGAAACGTCAGGAAAGGAATGATTATATTACCCATATGACGCGTTTCTGAATTCATACGTTATCACACATCCGGGAGCGATTAAAGCATGAAGATCGGTCTGCGAATGTTTCATTTACATACAACTTGGAACGATATATCTACGTGCAGTGATCGCTCTGATGATGAACGAGCTTCGTAACGCGTCATAGGAACGATAAAGTCATTCCTTGCATGATGTTTCTGGGACCGCGGGACCGTTACGGTCGCAGGTTCGAATCTTGCCCCGGGGATGTATGTGTGTGATGTCCTTAGATTAGTTAGGTTCTTAAACCAGTTCCAAGTTCTAGGGGACTGATATCCTCAGATGTTAAGTCCTATAGTGCTCAGAGCCATTTGAACCATTTTTTTGCCTGATGTTTCACTTTTAGCGTTGCTACCAAGTCAGCCTGAATGCACAACTACTGATTATTATAATAAAGGTCATATACCTTCTGCATGACTGTCCCATTTATTTTAGTGAAATAAAAACATTCGGGAAAATCGTGGAATCCGCGGGAATGATATCGATAACGAGCAAAAATGGTTGAGATTCTTGATTTAAGGAACGAATAAACCGAAAATAATTAGGTGTGTACGGAACCCTCAGTGCGGGAGGTCTACTCTCATGTCGCCATTTTTTAAAACTTTAATAACATTAAAATCAGCAAGAAGTTCCATCTAAGTACCAGGATTCTTAAAGTGTTCCGCCAAAGGAAAAGTTGGAAACATCTGCCATAAGGTACTAAAGGAATTTCGCAATTATTTCTCACTCCTGCGTCCAGAATGTAGAACAGAAGGGTATCCGGATACGTGAGTGCAACGAATGACTACGCAACTGCATGGACATGGTGATCAAATACTGATCGAAAGCCGGCTTCATAAAAGTAAGTGTGTAACAGATAGAGTTAAATAAGGAGCAAACGTAGACATTTGGTGATTAGTGAAAAAACACTGCAGTTGCTAATTAGAACTTTTAGCCTGCGACCCGTTTCAGCCTTTACGTCAGTCCTTTTTCAACTGGATCTGAAATTACTATTGTCACGGCATAATGTGACAGATATATAAATACTAGTATCTAGATCCGTGATTGAGTACCAAGGAACACAGTTTCACATGCAGCCTGCCTATGCAACAGATTCCAGCTGCTACAAAACTTTGCCTGTCAATATGTCGCCTGATTATTGACGGAGCTTGTTGTTGTTGTTGTGGTCTTCAGTCCTGAGACTGGTTTGATGCAGCTCTCCATGCTACTCTATCCTGTGCAAGCTTTTTCATCTCCCAGTACCTACTGCAACCTACATCCTTCTGAATCTGCTTAGTGTATTCATCTCTTGGTCTCCCTCTACGATTTTTACCCTCCACGCTGCCCTCCAATACTAAATTGGTGATCCCTTGATGCCTCAGAACATGTCCTACCAACCGATCCCTTCTTCTGGTCAAGTTGTGCCACAAACTTCTCTTCTCCCCAATCCTATTCAATACTTCCTCATTAGTTATGTGATCTACCCATCTAATCTTCAGCATTCTTCTGTAGCACCACATTTCGAAAGCTTCTATTCTCTTCTTGTCCAAACTATTTATCGTCCATGTTTCACTTCCATACATGGCTACACTCCATACGAATACTTTCAGAAATGACTTCCTGACACTTAAATCTATACTCGATGTTAACAAATTCCTCTTCTTCAGAAACGCTTTCCTTGCCATTGCCAGCTTACATTTTATATCCTCTCTACTTCGACCATCATCAGTTATTTTGCTCCCCAAATAGCAAAACTCCTTTACTACTTTAAGTGTCTCATTTCCTAATCTAATTCCCTCAGCATCACCCGACTTAATTAGACTACATTCCATTATCCTTGTTTTGCTTTTGTTGATGTTCATCTTATATCCTCCTTTCAAGACACTGTCCATTCCATTCAACTGCTCTTCCAAGTCCTTTGCTGTCTCTGACAGAATTACAATGTCATCTGCGAACCTCAAAGTTTTTATTTCTTCTCCATGAATTTTAATACCTACTCCGAATTTTTCTTTTGTTTCCTTTACTGCTTGCTCAATATACAGATTGAACAACATCGGGGAGAGGCTACAACCCTGTCTTACTCCCTTCCCAACCACTGCTTCCCTTTCATGTCCCTCGACTCTTATAACTGCCATCTGGTTTCTGTACAAATTGTAAATAGTCTTTCGCTCCCTGTATTTTACCCCTGCCACCTTTAGAATTTGAAAGAGAGTATTCCAGTCAACATTGTCAAAAGCTTTCTCTAAGTCTACAAATGCTAGAAACGTAGGTTTGCTTTTCCTTAATCTTTCTTCTATAATAAGTCGTAAGGTCAGTATTGCCTCACGTGTTCCAGTGTTTCTACGGAATCCAAACTGATCTTCCCCGAGGTTGGCTTCTACTAGTTTTTCCATTCGTCTGTAAAGAATTCGTGTTAGTATTTTGCAGCTGTGACTTATTAAGCTGATAGTTCGGTAATTTTCACATCTGTCAACACCTGCTTTCTTTGGGATTGGAATTATTATATTCTTCTTGAAGTCTGAGGGTATTTCGCCTGTTTCATACATCTTGCTCACCAGATGGTAGAGTTTTGTCAGGACTGGCTCTCCCACTGCCGTCAGTAGTTCCAATGGAATATTGTCTACTCCGGGGGCCTTGTTTCGACTCAGGTCTTTCAGTGCTCTGTCAAACTCTTCACGCAGTATCATATCTCCCATTTCATCTTCATCTACATCCTCTTCCATTTCCATAATATTGTCCTCAAGTACATCGCCCTTGTATAGACCCTCTATATACTCCTTCCACCTTTCTGCTTTCCCTTCTTTGCTTAGAACTGGGTTTCCATCTGAGCTCTTGATATTCATACAAGTCGTTCTCTTATCTCCAAAGGTCTCTTTAATTTTCCTGTAGGCGGTATCTATCTTACCCCTAGTGAGATAGGCCTCTACATCCTTACATTTGTCCTCTAGCCATCCCTCCTTAGCCATTTTGCACTTCCTGTCGATCTCATTTTTGAGACGTTTGTATTCCTTTTTGCCTGTTTCACTTACTGCATTTTTATATTTTCTCCTTTCATCAATTAAATTCAATATTTCTTCTGTTACCCAAGGATTTCTACTAGCCCTCGTCTTTTTACCTACTTGATCCTCTGCTGCCTTCACTACTTCATCCCTCAAAGCTACCCATTCTTCTTCTACTGTATTTATTTCCCCCATTCCTGTCAACTGCTCCCTTATGCTCTCCCTGAATCTCTGTACAACCTCTGGTTCTTTTAGTTTATCCAGGTCCCATCTCCTTAAATTCCCACCTTTTTGCAGTTTCTTCAGTTTTAATCTACAGGTCATAACCAATAGATTGTGGTCAGAGTCCACATCTGCCCCTGGAAATGTCTTACAATTTAAAACCTGGTTCCTAAATCTCTGTCTTACCATTATATAATCTATCTGATACCTTTTAGTATCTCCAGGGTTCTTCCATGTATATAACCTTCTTTCATGATTCTTAAACCAAGTGTTAGTTATGATTATGTTGTGCTCTGTGCAAAATTCTACCAGGCGGCTTCCTCTTTCATTTCTGTCCCCCAATCCATATTCACCTACTATGTTTCCTTCTCTCCCTTTTCCTACACTAGAATTCCAGTCACCCATGACTATTAAATTTTCGTCTCCCTTCACAATCTGAATAATTTCTTTTATTTCATCATACATTTCTTCAATTTCTTCGTCATCTGCAGAGCTAGTTGGCATATAAACTTGTACTACTGTAGTAGGTGTGGGCTTCGTATCTATCTTGGCCACAATAATGCGTTCACTATGCTGTTTGTAGTAGCTTACCCGCATTCCTATTTTCCTATTCATTATTAAACCTACTCCTGCATTACCCCTATTTGATTTTGTGTTTATAATCCTGTAGTCACCTGACCAGAAGTCTTGTTCCTCCTGCCACCGAACTTCACTAATTCCCACTATATCTAACTTCAACCTACCCATTTCCCTTTTTAAATTTTCTAACCTACCTTTCCGATTAAGGGATCTGACATTCCACGCTCCGATCCGTAGAACGCCAGTTTTCTTTCTCCTGATAACGACATCCTCTTGAGTAGTCCCCGCCCGGAGATCCGAATGGGGGACTATTTTACCTCCGGAATATTTTACCCAAGAGGACGCCATCATCATGTAATCATACAGTAAAGCTGCATGCCCTCGGGAAAAATTACGGCTGTAGTTTCCCCTTGCTTTCAGCCATTCGCAGTACCAGCACAGCAAGGCCGTTTTGGTTATTGTTACAAGGCCACATCAGTCAATCATCCAGACTGTTGCCCTTGCAACTACTGAAAAGGCTGCTGCCCCTCTTCAGGAACCACACGTTTGTCTGGCCTCTCAACAGATACCCCTCCGTTGTGGTTGCACCTACGGTACGGCTATCTGTATCGCTGAAGCACGCAAGCCTCCCCACCAACGGCAAGGTCCATGGTTCATGGGGGGCTTAAAAATATAAAATTCTCACGTAACATATTCGTTAAGAGGTATAATTTTATATTAGACGTTTGACCCAATATTATGAAAAGCATAGATTGGTAACACATCGAGGACATGTCGAGTAGCAGACAGGCACAACGAAAAGACTGCTATTACATTTTAATGTAACACTATCTACGAGTACATAAATAAAAATTAAAATTTTGTTCGCTCAGAATCTTAAGTCTCAGGAAGTTCTTCACCGGCTGCTTTTTAACTTTGACGAAATGTTGCACTCTAATATGCGCCTGTTTATATACCTACTAGGGCACCACATGTAACACAAATATATACGTATTAATTATAACAGAAATCTATATAAAAACGTATTTATTTTTTGTTCAAGATCTTAAATCTTCGAAAGTTTTTCATCGATCGCTTCAAAATTGTGACAGCGATTGTCGAATGCGAGTGTTTTTTATACACATTTTTTAACATATTAATAAATATGCAATATATGAAGGGGGATGTTTCTACTATAAATCTTGACCGATATACTTCAGACTTTTACACACTCCTCTAATGAACATATTGGAGAGTCATCGCCTACATATTTTTAATGTTATACATGCAAAAGAGAAAGTTCTATTTATGGTCTTAGAATATTAATAGAGCATCTGAAGTGTGATAACGATTGAGAAGGCTGAAGGTCAAAGAGACGGGGGAGAAGAAGATAAACAGAGGGGTGGGAGGAAATGGACACAGAAAGCGAAAAGAAGAAATTGACAAGGAAAGGGGGCAGGAGTAGATGTATGGTGAGGGGGAGGAGAAGATGGACATGAAAATGAGGTGGAGGAGGGGGGAGAGGAGTAGGGGGCAGGGAGGCGGGGGGAGAGAGGGGGGGGGGAGGCGGCAGGAGGAGATGTAGAGAGAGGGGGACGAGAAGGTGAACAAAAAGAATGGGGGACGATGTGATGGACAGAGAGAGTGTGGAGAAATGGAGGAGATGATGACAGACAGTGGGAAGGAGGAGATGATGAAGAGAGACATGGAGGAAAAGGACATTAGCACGTATACCCCATTCCCATACACACTGGAAACTTGTACTTTGTATCTGTTTCCTTTCTTTTTCATTTAAACAGACTGAACTCAAACGACGCACTGCTGGAGACTGCTAGTAACATAATAAGACAAGTATTACACTTAAAAACTGTGTCTTCAGACAGTGGAATTGATGTGCAAATACCCGGGCTTCATTCATCTAGTATCTGAGAATGATAAAAGTTAGCGACTTCCTACTGACTTTACATGTAATTTCAAAACTTTATGAAACTTTTTTCGCTGACACCCCACAGAAAACGATGAATAGAAAAATATTGTCGCCTACTATATTTTCGCTATTCATGCAGTCAAAGATTAGTATCAGGCAGGAAGTTTTAATTTATTGCTTCTTTATTATTACACTCTTCACAACAGTTTTCACATAGTATCCAAGTATATCACCGACAGTACTTGCAAAATTGTATCACTGTGCGACACATGGTTCAAGAGATTTGAAGTCAAATATTTAGATGAATGAGAAACTAGTCCACGCTTAAACTGGCACGCAGTAAAAGCTCAACATTAGGTTTGACGTTTTGATTTATTAATTTATTACTTTTTTACTTCTAACTCTATGCTGAACACACTTTGCAGACAGTATCTACATATACTACTGCATTGAGATGCTAATTTATATCATTATCCAACTCACAGTTCAGGAGATATCACGGCATAAACATAGAGACGCGTGAAAAAACTTTCTTTTGTTTGAAATGAAGAACAAGTTACCCTGACACTGTTCACCCAGCGTTTCATAATGAGGGCACTTAGCGACTTCCAACAAACTTTATGCCTAAATTAAGACTTTTATGCACTTTTTCCTCTTTTTCATGCTTAGTATCAAATATTTAACACATTACCTCATTTATAAAGTATTCAGACCTTTCTCCAAAAATGTTATAGCTAGTATACTGAAACTTCGGACTATTATCTACAACATAATTCTTGATTTTCCATGCAAGTTTTATTTGAAAATGCGCATCGACATACATTTGATAAGGAATTGTGTGTGTGTGTGTGTGTGTGTGTGTGTGTGTGTGTGTGTGTGTTGTCCTTAGCTAAGGTAAATTAGATTAAGTAGTGTGTAAGCTTAGGGACCGATGACCTCAGCAGTTTGGTCCCATAAGACCTTACCACAATTTTTTTTAATCAAGCAGTAAAACTGGAATTTCACGGCTTACATCTGCATAGGAGGCAAATAAGAAGTGTCGATCAGATTTTTGTTTAAGATCGTAGTGGCTTTGAAATTAGTTTTTCCGTTTTGCATTATCCACGAATGCTATTTTTCTCAAATTTTAAAGGATAATTTTTCTCAGAGAAAAGATAAAAGAAAAGTGCTCCACAGGATTATTCAGCAAGTAATTCAGAAGAAGTGTGCCAAATTTCTGGATGTTACATTTTCTAGTTCCTGGGTAAAGGTACATCATAGCTCAAAAAATAGGTTTACAGGAATTCGCATTTCTAGTTTTTATTTCAATTTTTGGCAATTTGCTATACCTCCAATGACTAATGCTGGCCACGTCCATAATCTTTGCTCTCTTCCCCGTCTTCCAGGTGTACTCTCATCCCCTGCCTCCTTTGCCTAGGAAGTTTTTTCATTTTTTCTTCTGCTGCCTGAGCTTAGTCCAGTCACGCTTCATCAGTGCTTCAAAGTACCTTCAGTATGAAAGCACCTGTATGGAAGCCTAGTCCCCGCAAGCAAATAACCCTACCTACATTTCCACTATAGAACGCTACTCAAGGCATCACATGCAGCAATCTTCACAACAATTAGGGACACAAATGCTGTTTCCGAGTGTAGCTCTCATTTGTATTCTGTGTTTTCCCATGTACGTATTTTTTCAGCAGTTCAGCATTAGCTATCTACCAGAAAGTTGGTTTTAACCTAAATAAACTGGAAAACTCGTCTTTGGCACTGTACACAGCATCATTAATTTCTTCACTAATTTCCTTCTTCGATGAATTCAGTGACCTTGTCGAAAAGTGTTTTTCACACTTAGGAGCTGCATCTGTAACACGTATTTAAATTTTCTTTACCATTTACATTCGATATTTCTTCACATTTTGGACATGCGTCCACTGGAACGACCCATTTCGTGGAAAACAGGTTGATATAGGCAGAAAACTGAAATAAGTTTGTAGCACGTACTATTAAAAAAACCGCATTATGAACAAAGGAACAAGCAACGATAATTTTTCTCAAAGACTTCGAGACTCATCTGCAGTTCGTTTCGATTGTGTGAACAAAAAATTAACAGACAAAAATCTTATAGAGTAGAGAAGGTGTTGATCACATTATAGAAAGAGGGGGCACATTAGGCGCAGACATCCAAGCAAACTTTTTAGAAATTTATTTCTGGCCAGAATTCGATTACGAAACTTTGTGACGTTATTCTTAAGGAATCAGTCCAATAAACGAAGCAGTACCAAATTCGCATTTTCTCGCAATTTTGCCCTACATCTCCCCTTAAAGAATCGACTGTTTACCAGCTTCACATAATAGGAGTTAAAAAACAAAGCTTAGATATACACATTGTTAATACAGAAAGAAATGACTTAAGCTCTGCTGTAGAGAAGCAAAGCAAAGTGATAAAAATAATGTGAAAGTCAGGTAGTTTTAAAGAGATAAGAACCCAACGACATCGCGGGAAATATGCATGTGCTATGATTATAGAAATTACCTACTTCGATACATTACAAGTTTTGGGATTCTTTAGCTTTAGGAAGAGTTGTATTTTGACATGTTGGAAGTTACAATTTGCGTGCTTTACCAATAGAAGGCTGATGGTGATTTTTCAGATGTAATAAAAAGTGTAAAATAATTCTATTTAACGGAGCATCCTAGCTGAGTATAAAGTTATTTAACGTAGCGTACAAAATTTGAAACACAGCCAACAGTAGAGGGCGCTAGCGTAGCTTGGTCGCATCATGGACTGCTTACAAAATGATGTTAAGAGACATCTGGCTATAGCTATGAACTTATAGAATCTCTTTCCAGGAATCTGTTAGTACAAGAGAATCAGGTGACCAAGACAGCGGTGTTTCTGAGTGTGTATTGCTCGTTTTTTGCCGAGTTGATTTCATATTAAAAGACTTAAGTGTAGAGGGGGGATATATGAGTATGTATATGTGACCAGTTTCGTTCACATAGATTGTATGGCCTACGCATTTTTTAATTGCTTTTATGTTGTTCAGAAATTGCAACACCTACTAAATTTTTCGCGCTAAGTAAAGCCATGGTGTTTTCCGAATTTACTTCCGATCAAAAGGCGATTCTGGTAGCTGTCGTCCAAGAATTCTGCTAATCATGCCTTGTGGTGATACTTCCAGAGAATCTTTCATTTCCTAACACGTATTTTTTTTATATCTTACAGCGAAGTGAAATACTGATTTTCATACATTTAGCTTTATAAATTGATTAATGTGACGAAATATTTTCTTAAAACTTTTTATCGCCTATTTCTCTCACTCAGGGAATTGAGTTTCCAAAACAGTGAAACATGTAATTTTTGCTTCTAACCATGAAGTCATATACCCATTTTCAGAAATGTAGCTTTAAAAAATGCTTTAGTTGTTCTTTAATAATGATTAATTTTGGAAATAATTTTCACCCACTGTTCACGCTTAGTGGTTTAATTTCAAAAATGTTGAAACAATTTTTTTTTCCTTCTGTATGAGGTACCAAATATCAATTTTCGTAGTTGTAGCTTCAAAATTGCTTTAACAGAGACATATTTTGGAAAAGCCTTTGGTCCTCTATTTCACCCCCTTACAAGTGAAATTTCGAACAATCCCTTCTTAAACGATGCTCACAGTATGATACCCACATCCTTTCCAAATTTCTAGTTTCTCTCCTTAGCGGTTTTGGCTGAGCGATGTTGAGTCAGTCAGGACATAGCCTTTTCTACTACATGTAGTTGTGTACATCACGTTTTTAAAAAAGCCTGCTCTGTCTATATGAGACATGGCTGTAGAAAGGAAACGAAACAATTTTTTTTATGTAGGACGTCATTTGGTGTCAGGTCACTGCATGAAATTACAAACATCGAGCATTGGCGTGATAGCCGCTATTCCGGCTTGTATTTGAATGTTCTTTTTCTACTTATGTAGTATATTCTGTCAACTATTTAGTCCAAAACGAAAGAAGGTCTTTTTATAACGAGCATCATGACATGTCCCAGTAGGAATAATGACGTCATAAAATGCAAGTTTATGATAAATTACAGAAGCGTGTCTATGATCATTCGCAACGAGGAGAGTATCTCGAAACTTAATACTGCTATCCCGATGTTGCTCGACTGTAAATGTAATACTAATATGCGTTTTTCTAAATGAAGTAGCAAATAGCTTAATTTATAGTTGTCAACTCAAAAAAATTAGATCATCAAAGGAACGTTTGTAGTACACTATACAGGCGTTAATTTCAGAGTGATCTTTGAATCATTTGTTTTCCATAGAACTGAAAAATATATGTGCCAATGTACCCACCGAGAGAAATCCCATAGCTAACCCGTCTTTTTGAAGGCAGATTTTGTAAACTGACGTAATTGTCCTTTTTAGTAACTGAACATATATTTGCTGAACCAATGCCCTCCGGATATGGAAAAACTAATACTATCTGATAACGAATACCTAGTTCAATCAGTCTACGAAATCAAACACACCGGCATTTCTTTTGAATTTTTTGGGGCCGTCGTTTTTACTCCTTTGAGACAGAACGTTTGTTCCATGGCAGCACTGGGCTGAGGATTATATCGGAGGAGTAAGTGGTTTCATTTGTAACAATCTTTATTTTAGTTTGGAGATCTTGGCTATATAATTATTTACCTTTTTTTTCCTTTTTTTAATGGACTTTGGGATCCGCTCCCATTGTCTTGCAGCACACAATTTTTTATTATTACAGTTTACTCTTTTATTATTACAGTTTACACCAAATGACGAAAACCGGTTGTGTTTGCAACACAAGGTGGTTGATTTGGAACTGTTGTGCAATTTCTTTATTGTAGAGAATAAAAGGCTGTTCATAGTGATGCGATTCCGATACTTTTATTGCTACGACTTGATGATAAAGTGTATACACGTTTTAAATAAAGAATTAAGTGAATTGATAGTATGTTTGACTACTCCATTCGCTATACAACTGAACCAACTTCAAATAATTTAAGGTAATGCAAAAATTTAGTATTACGCGAATTGATAAGCAATACTTTTGGTTTTCTGATTTCGCGTATGGTTATAAAAAGTTCTTGAAGATACTGCTTTGGAAAAAGCAACTTACATTTTACCATTATAAAAATATGGCATTGTTAAATTGAATCCGGCAACGCGCAATGTCTGGCCTCGAGCTTCGTTGATCGTCATCGCGTAAGGAAGATGCACAGGAAACTGTAGCAGTTTGTACGATAAGGGAAAATCGATGGCAATCTGTGGATTGCGTGGAATCATTCTGTCTTCTCTTTTACATCTGCCGTTAACTACTGTTGCTTCAATCACATTCGGCATCAGTTTTTTTCACGGAAACTGTAGTTCGGTAGCACAACTGTGATGTGTTTAGATTCTGAAGGAGCAGTACACGTGACCCAACTTCCAATGTAAATTCGTGCGGTGGCATTCTAGCAGACTTCAATTAACTGAGAATTCCTGCTCGATGATTAAAAATTTGATCCTTTCCTGTAACTGTACCAATGTATTTGTATTTCGTAACCGCACCACATCTTTATACACAAAAATACATGATGCTGTATCTGTTTGAGATTAGCAGACTTCGACATCGTTTGAACGATCACCATGAAAGTTGACACACACACACACACACACACACACACACACACACACACACACAATTTCCAATTACTGAGGACCGAGGCTTCTATATTATTTTTGCGACCGACAGAGCGACCTAAAAGGTGATATTCTGCAGTGCCATCTGGTGGCAAGTTACAACAAAGTGGGCAGCGCGAAAATATTCTCCTTGTTCAAATACATAGCTACACCTATTTAAGCGAGAACAGAAGCTGCATGCAGGGGAAACAGCGACTGCTGAAATTAAGTTTATCGGGGCTGCTGCAAATCGCAAACATTATGTTTTATTTTTACCGGTTTCTCTCTACAGTTTCACAAGAGCATCATCAGAAACTGTTTAAAGTACAGTACTTGGCTGATAACATTGCGAGCACCAGAGAGTAAGTTGGCTGTACACATTGAGACTTGTTGCCGTCTGATAAACTTTGTACAAATTTCCAAGGCGATCGATTGAGCGGTCTACAAATCGATGTGCTGGAGCGCAATGTGGTGACGAGTTAAGGAATGACAACTTTCTCTATGACATACATTGATATGTGTGTCAGTTTTTAGGGAGTCAGTGAAGAGGTGTCTCAGACAGACATACTAACGCCCAAGGTCCCGTACCACAATAAACAAAACTTCAATCCTTGTAGGATCACTTCATTATCCCTCCGCCTGTCCGACTGTTCAAAACCTTTTTTCTGACGAACGGGTAGGCATATCAACTCGAAATTTATGTCACATATTAAGTTCTACGGTGTCCTGGCTATGTAAGAAATGTTGGCTTCTACGTCCATGCAATCGAAAGATACGCCTATTTGTATCGCACATTTCGATGCTGGCGAACTCAGTCATCAAAAGAAACAGCGCACCTCCGGTTGACCTACTATCATGAAATTTGCGCAGGAGCAAGGACTGACACGACAAACAAAGGGAAAAAAATCCCAAAACTGTTAGTTTCTGGTTATATCACAAGATTTCTTTTTTGTGATGAAATTGTCTGTCAGTCCGTTCATCTGTTAGGACTCATTTCTCTCAGGAACGGGTAGACGTGTTAAGTTCAACAGTTCAACTTTACGTCACATACTAAAGTCTATGGTCTCTTGGTGGTATAATTCTTCTAGCTTCCCAGTCAATGCACTCAAAATATACGGCCATTTATGTCACATATTTCGATGCTCGCTAACTCGTACATCAAAACCTACAGGGCACTTCCCGATGACGTAACATCAGAAATTTGACAAGAATAAAGGTTTCACAGTACAAGTAAAGGAAAAAGATCAAAACAGTTAATTCGTAATTATATAATACCAGATCATACTGCTTTCCTCACTTGTTACACTACTTTAAACTTGATATTAAAACATCCACTAAAGTCTGAATCCCTGGGACAAATAACAAGCCGATATCAATATCGATGAAAATTCTCGAGATCTCGATTGCCAGACTGTATGAAATATCTATATACATAATTAAGTTTGTACGGAACCTTCAATGTGAGAGAGCTACTCGTACGTGGGAAATCTATTATGTGTCAAGATAAATAATCGCCGATACTACCTGAACACACGCCACCGTTTTGACAGCTGACAACAGACTCAACATCCGATATTGTTAACACTCTACAGTATTCTTCCAGGCACCGCTACCAACATAGGAAGTTGCTGAAATCTAACTAATAGAACATTATAAATTACAAAATTCCCGATACTTTTTGAATCCATTTCGTAAAGCTACTATGCAAATCACGCTTTCTTTTTAGTATTTAGAAAGAGAAAAATCACTCCCTCATTAAAACTAATTATCTCTCATAATGTAGAGGAGGTAAATTGGAAATAACTGCGTAAACAAACCGACCTTTTTACCTCTAGGTAGCCGGTTGGCCCTGGAGTTTGGCGGAACAACAGCTGCAGCAGCAGCAGCCGCGGCGGCGGATGGAACAGCCGAAGAGTGTAGCGGATGCGAAGCGAATTACCCGCGCACTGGCAACGGACGCCACCGGCTCTGCACAGCACGGCACAGGTCGGGAATGGGACGGGGCGCGTGGGTAGAGCAGAGGCGAGGGGAGAGGGGGGACGGCAGAGAGAGAGAGAGAGAGAGAGAGAGAGAGAGAGAGAGAGAGAGAGAGAGAGAGAGAGGTGGGGGAGGAACGGAAAGAGAAAGAGAGGGCGGGCCCGGTCCAGCCAGCCGTCGCCATGGCAACGCCACAGCAGGTATCAAGGAGAGCGGAGGCAACGGACAGGTAGCGCTCGACAGGTAGGCAGCCCACGCGCGAGGGACGCTTCGTAGGTTGCCTGCATGCCAGGGGCTTCGCTGTGCGCTATCGCGTCGCTTGCAGTGGATGGTATTATTACTGACAGAGTGGGGCATTCGTATCTGTCAAATCACGTTTCAAAATCACTACCAGACAACGTCGGCAGCTTTCTACATCTCTAAAATTCAATAAAAGTTTGTTTTACGCATTAAAACAGTCTGACTTAGTCAAGACATGTTTGAGGACCGCATGAAATAGTACTCAGTTTTACGTAACACAGACGAGTGCATTGCAACGGTGCAGTACACACATTTATTTTATTCCTTCTAAAATATTAAAACGAAAGAGGATACGTAAGAAAGGCGTCAGTTGTTGACTGACACACGAAGGGGAAAAAGTGGGGCAATTCCCTTTAGTGATCCTTGTGTTAAAACATGTACGCCTTACCAGCTGGTAAAGGACAACTTGAGCTATCAGCCAGTTTCACATATCGCATGTCTCAGACCCTGGCAAACTGAAGTATGAATAGAAGACTTCAATTTATACTAGTTCTAGGACCGAGCGGCTCAGCTATCAAGACTACCGCGTACGAATACCAGTGCCACCCAATACTGAGTACTGTTCTCGAGTTGGGGATCACTAATAGGTCAGATTAAAGGAAGGCATAGGAGCGTTTCAAATGCGTGCTGGTAGATTTGTTACCAGTAGGTTCTATCAACACGCGAGTGTGACAGGAATGCACCATAAGCTCAAACAGGGATCCCTGAAGGGAAGACGACATACTTTTCGCGAAACACTATTGAAAATCGCAGAGGAAAACTTTCCGCACTTTACCTCCTGATTCAAGGGATGGCGCTGCAAGCAACGCGGGATAGAAGCTACATCTATGGAAGTAGTGGGCACCACTTCACTACGCGCCATATCGCTGTTGCCATGACGTATTCCAGCCAATCAGAAACCTGCACTTTGCATATAAAAGTGGGAGCGTCGTTAGTTTACGACAGTCAGTTTTAGCCCTGACGACGACCATGGAGGTAGTGGCCGAAAGCTTGGAGTTTCATCCTGAATTGACGCGGCATGTACACCGAGAGATTTTTATTCCAGAAATACGTCGCGAAAGACTTCGTAGCCACACTACTGAAAATGTTTGGAGAACATGCACTTGCAGCTCACCGCAGAATCATTCTACTGCTAGCAACTTACATCTCTAGTAAGAATCGTGAAGAATAGAAAAATCAGAGCTCGAACAGAAACAACCGTCTTTCCCTCGCTTTGCTTTCGAGTGGAACAGGAAAGAGAATGACTTGCTCTAGTACAACGTATTCTCTACTGTGCTTCGTAGGTCGGCTTCCGGAACAAGTATATAGAAAAAGAGTAACGTCAGTCGTTGATATTTATTCCAGCTGAACTACGGAACTTTGGTTGCGGCCGTTTAAAATTGATTGAATTCACTGCGTTTTGTTGTGAAGGTCTGGTAATAAAAGGATGCGCACAGTTGAGTACCAAATGCTTTCCCCTTCCTACTGTTTTTGTACATTATGAAGTGTGAACTAATGAGATACGTGAGTTTCCAACAGCTATATGTCATCTAAAGTGATATAAGGCTTGTACTAAAAACCATAACCGTCATCTGTCATCTGAGAGCGTCATTTATTCTTTCGAATGTAACCTCATAGAGCAACAGTTCCAGGAGGAACACCGGAATATTAACATTATTTAAACAGATGCTTCAGAAGGATCCCAGAACGTACTTTGTTTGGTAATAATCTTTTTCCATAGGAGTTTTAGTCACGTCCCGTAATGGCGTTGGTTTACTCAAGCATCGTCATATAGACAGAACTATAGTTGTGTTTTCCTGGCTATCTGTAGAGCACAAGCGACCTAAAAGGTTTTATATTTTATTTACAATATGTTTTTATTTACAATATGTTTCAATAGTGCAGATCGCAGTTGTGTAACAGTCAATTAGTGCTGACTTCGGCTGAATATTTAGCCATCTTTCCATTTTCGGATCTGAAATGGGAACAGGAAATTGTCTTAAAATGAAATAATTATGAAAAATTAATTAAAATCACAAAATGTATAAATTAGTCCAATAAATGTCAGTTATCATCAGTCAGAGCGCAGTCTCTGATGGCAAAATTAGTTGAAGGCACAATATCATCAATACTGACGTCATGCTTCGACACGTGTTGGCTGGACTTTCTGGTCCAGTACTCGCATTTGTTTATCTTTCCTCAATCTATGAGCTTAGATGTGTGCTATGACATACTTCCAATGGACGATAAGTTTTGGGCCAAGAAGCTATCTTTTTGCTGGAGTGTAATTTTTATATTCATTTTACTATGTACGTTTTTGCTGCATTCTTTTTATGTAACTTATGTTTTTCTTTCCGTCCTCTTTGTGAAAAATTGTGTTTATTTTATATTGTCTGGCATAGATATCGAGCTAAACTTACTTTTCAATTATACACATACGCTCTGGACTCTGACAGGCTATTCGATGGAATGATATTTTCGTTTTCTTTCACATTAATGTTTATTTTTTCTGGTAAATATTTTTTCTGGTAACTATTTCCCTCCTCTCTCGGACTTATTTCCACCCACATACATACTGGATTTTATTGAACAGTCTATCCAATTCGTTAGCGTGCATATTAGCATGTATTATTGGAAACATAATTTATGCCTTTAAGACGTAAATTTCAATGTTTTATTACTTCCTGTAAACTTTCTTCATCTATTGTATTTATCTATTTGTATTACTTTATATTTTAATTATGTCTCATTAAGTGCCACCTATCAACAGTTCGCTTTCCTGATACAAGCACACGCTGCCTGTTACTCCGCCTATTGCTCTGAATTTGCTACATGATAAATGTCGACAGGTTCTAGTATGGTGATACTGTATACATAATGGTATTTTTTAGTTTATTTAGATCAAACTTTTATTCGTGACAGCGTTTGCGATCACGGCTACCTACGAGTATTCCCGTCAATTAAGAATACTTTGAATATTAGATGGGGACGAGGAAGCGAAGTGAAACTTAATGAATATATAAGTTACCTCGTTTTTGAACCAATATTTACAAAATCTACATAAACATGTCGGTACTGGACTTGGGAACTTGTTCAAGTCCGAGCTGTTCCCACCCATGTTCTGTTGCGCATCGATTTGGGGATTAGAGTGGCTAACTAGTATGACATCATTCAGGGAGTTAATAAAAACAATGTCGGGTGTGGAGGAGCGTCAGGCTGTTGAAAGGCAGCACCTGGATATTGTCTCATCAGGAGATTCACATGCAGGGCAAAATACTTGGACATATTGCTATGCTGTCCTAGTTCCCTGCATCCCTACCAATGACGACATGAAGTAGTAGCCTACGGTTCCCTATAGCTTGATGCTATCAGTAACTCTGGTGTGCTTTTCCTAACTTTGGCAGGAAAAATCTTCTGCCTCGAGACCGGCACATTCGCAATAAAGTTCACATATTGGAAGGTCGGGTACTGCAAACATGTAAGCTTTTTCGAATTATAACATTTTCTTAAGGTTGCGTCAGAACATTCCTCACAATAAACAATACTATGGTATGTTACTTCAATTGCTAAACTTTATACCGTAAGAATTTGCCTTCGAAGATTTTTTAATATTTTTTCCCAACCTTTGTATTTTGTTCGTTGAAATTTTTGGAGGGTTGTATCTCACATCAAATAGTTATGATTACAAAAGACAGCGTTAAGTTTTCATTTTTTTTTCATAAAACCACAATAGAAGTCTGCCCGCTTTCATTTTTCTTGTATTGAACCGGTGATTTATTTTCAGTTGCACTGTATGCAACTGCACTAGATTTAAGAAGTCATTTCTACTCAAAATCACAAGCTGGTTATTTAAATTTTAACATAATTTTACAGTACTGTTTTCTTTTCATCGTTGAATGTTCTACGATAAAACGTATTTCCTAAAACAGGTTCCACGACTACATCTTCGTTGGCCCATAAGGCTTGAATTATATTGAATAATTTAGTTCTCTGAAGTGAATACTGCTCAGTCATTTCCCTGACTGTCATTTCACTAAGTCTGGCTTTTACTAAAGCTTTCTTCATGTTATTTCCTTCACAGTCATATCGCAATTTCTCCATATTTCCCTGTTTAAGACAAAAAGAAGGTAAAAATTCAAGTTTTTCAGCCGTCTGCTTCGACCAATACCACCCGAAGCAACCCCAACGTATCACTATGGTTGACCTTGTTCTACACCTTGTCACAGCTTACAGTACGGACACTGATCCACAGGACTTGGATGTGACCGTTGGTAAGGGCAAAGTTGGTTATTTAGACAAACTGTAGAGGTAACTTCCAATAAAATCTCGCAAATAAGATATTTCAAGGACATAGTCATATTTTTATTTAAATAAGTCACTTATTCACGTATTTCCAGAGTAATGAAATTTTTGAAATAGTGAAGTCCATCCAAAACTTTATTCTTGAAATTATGTCAATTATGTCACTGGTTACTTGTGGACTGACTTCACTTCACACGGGTTACCATTAAGTGATCACTCTTTAATTGCAGGGGAGTTGACGAACCATTGCTGTAGAATGTCTCAGAAATACGATTTCAAACGGTCCGAATTGTTTCAATTTGGGATACTAAAATTTGCATAGCCAATTTTTGAATTAATAATGACGTGCAACAACCTCTATCATAACCATACGATGCAGCAAAGTATAAAATTATTGTCACCCTACTAAACCATGTAAACAACGTTAAGGACGGCCTTTAACATGTCTGCGATCATACCGTCACCTAAATTCAAGTAAACGATGGTAAGGGACAGAACATTGTTTACTTTCTATAAGAATTACCCCATTTATCTCATCAGAAACAACTTTTGAAGCTTGTTTACGTCAAAGGACGTATTCAGTATCTGTAACCGAGTCATAATGTGAACGAATCACCAAAGAAATTATTTTCAGAACGACTGACTCAGCATATAGGAAAATCAAAATAACCTTCGATGAAATTGAAACCAATGGTGGTAACATTAAGAGTACAACGGTGATTCTACTGTTGAATGCAGAGGACAAAGCGGATAGGTGGCAAGAGTACACTGAAGGCCTCTAAGAGGGAGAATATTTGTCTATTGTGAAGGAAGAAGAAACAGGAGTTGTTTTAGAAGAGACAGTGATCCAGTATTAGACTCAGAATTTGAAAGAGCTTTGGAGGACTTAAGATCAAATAAGGCAGAAGGGATAGATAAGATTCCATCAGAATTTCTAAAATCACTGGGGGAAGGGGGCAACAGAACGATTATTCACATTCGTGTGTAGAATGTGTAAGTCAGGAGACATACCACCTGACTTCCAGAAAAATATCATCCACACAATTCCGAAGTCTCCGAGAGCTGACAAGTGGGAGAATTATCGCACAATCAGCTTAACAGCTCATGCAACCAAGTTGCTGACCAGAATAATACACAGAAGAATGGAAAAGGAAACTGAGAATGTGTTAGATTACTATCAGTTTGCTTTAGAAAAAGTAAAGGCACGAGAGGCAATTCTGACGTTGCGGTTAGTAATGGAATCAAGATTAAAGAAAAATCAAGACGATTTATGGACATGTAAAATGCATTCAACAATGTAAAAACGGTACAAGGTGTTCGAAATTTTCAGGAAAACAGGGTAAGCTATAGGGAGCGATGAGTAATATAATATGTACAAGAGACAGACGGCAATAGTAAGAGAGGGCGACCAAGAACGAAGAGCTCGGGTTAGTAAGGTTGTAAGAAAGGGCTGTAGTATTTCGTCCCTGCTGTTCAACGTGTACGTCGGGGAAGCAGTGATGGAAATAAAAGAAAGGATATGAATGATATGATTCGCTGATGACATTGCTATCCTGAGTGAAAGTGAAGAACAATTACATGATCTGCTGAATGGAGTCAACAGTCTAATGAGTACGGAATATGGACTGAGAGTAAATCGAAAAAAGACGAAAATAATGAGAAGTACCAGAAATGAGAATAGCGAGAAATTTAACATCAGGATTGATAGTCACGAAGTAAATGAAGTTTAGGAATTCTACTACCTAGGCAGTAAAATAACCAATATTGGATGTAGCGAGGAGGACATCAAAAGCAGACTAGCACCCGCAAGAAGGGCATTCCTGGCCAAGAGAGGCCTTCTAGTATCAAATATAGGCCTTAACTTGAAGAAGAAATTTCTGAGAATGTACGTTTGAGCCACGGCATTGTATGGTAGTGAAACATGGACTGTGGGAAAACCGGAAGAGAAGAGAATCGAAGCATTTGAGACGCTGTGCTATTGATGAACGTTGAATATGGTGGACTGGCGAACAGAGAAATGAGGAGATTCTGCCCAGAATTGGAGCGGAAAGGAGTGTGTGGAAACACTAACATGGTGAAGGGGCAGGATGATAAGACATCTGTTGAGATATCATGGAGTGACTTCCATGGCACTAGAGGGAGGTCTAAAGGGCAACAACAGAGATTGGAATACATTCACCAAACAATTGAAGCAGGTTGTAGGTGCTCTTCTGAGATGACGAGATTGCCACAGGAGAGAAATTCATGGCCAGCCGCATCGAACCAGTCAGAAGATTGAAGAAAAGACCAGAGACGAGACCAGAGACGAGACCAGAGACGAGACCAGAGACGAGACCAGAGACGAGACCAGAGACGAGACCAGAGACGAGACCAGAGACGAGACCAGAGACGAGACCAGAGACGAGACCAGAGACGAGACCAGAGACGAGACCAGAGACGAGACCAGAGACGAGACCAGAGACGAGACCAGAGACGAGACCAGAGACGAGACCAGAGACGAGACCAGAGACGAGACCAGAGACGAGACCAGAGACGAGACCAGAGACGAGACCAGAGACGAGACCAGAGACGAGACCAGAGACGAGACCAGAGACGAGACCAGAGACGAGACCAGAGACGAGACCAGAGACGAGACCAGAGACGAGACCAGAGAAAAGACCAGAGAAGACAGAAAAACAAAACAAAAAAAGAAAAAAGTAAGTTACCCTAATCCTGGATTTGTACAAATCGTCACGGATTTGTACAAATCGTAGCCTTTTCAAAGCAATCATCCCTGCATCTGCGTGAGGTGATTTAGGGAAATCGTGAGAAACAAACTGAATGGCCGGACAGGAATTTGAACCATTGTCCTTCGGAACGGAAGTCCAGTGTGGTAACAGCTGCGCCACCTAGCTTGCTGACTGCATTATCAGCACCTGACCACATTATGGGTACCAGATTCGAAGGCTGGTAAAAATAGTCAATATTCACTTTTGTCGGAACCTCGGATGTGCTAGTTGCCCGTTGTTGGACTACAGGGAACGTACAGACATGCATACGGATCGCCGAAGCTGCAGCCGACCACGTCTGACCACTCATAACTTGTTCATGTCTGCTCCTGGCATCCGAGAGCAAGTAATGGACTCCTTCCAACATACAATGTCATTTCGCAGCACTAGTCGGACACTCTTCTCTAAGCACGTCCGACATTACCTGACTGGCATCATTCTAGGACGCTGGATTGGAAGAGAAGTAGCAGAAGATGAACATCTCCTGTGGCCTCCAGGGTCTTCAGACATCACACTTCGTGACTTTCACCTCTGGCGTGACGTAAGAGACCGCGTTTTCATCCCCTCCCCCCCCCCCCCTCCCTATGCCTGACATTCTAGAAAGTCTGCGACATGGCATTGTTGTAGCTTTAAATTCGATGACGACAGCTGCTTCCTGTGTGCCACAAAATGAGCCACCGTTTCAATATTTGTCGTGTTCCACATGTTGCTCACATTAAATTCATAAAAATTTGAAGTCTTCTCTTTCCAGGAACTTTGGTATAGTGTTTCTATCTTTTGTAGTTTGGAAGCAATAAATCTTAGAATTCTATTCCTTGTTCTTTAATAGATTTGTGCCATTCTTCCTCC
The DNA here is from genome assembly GCF_021461385.2 of Schistocerca piceifrons. Lineage (NCBI taxonomy): Eukaryota > Metazoa > Arthropoda > Insecta > Orthoptera > Acrididae > Schistocerca > Schistocerca piceifrons. Next base: position 56,310,454 of record NC_060147.1, read on the forward strand.
GAAACAGACGATAATTTACGTGGATAGCGATCACATGCCCTCCACTTCACTTCATAGTAGACCACAAAAGTAATGAGATCCAGTGACGTTGGTTGCCAAGCAAGATCCGACAATTCACCCTCGTGTTCACAAAATCAGTGCTGGACGATGGGAACTGTGTGAAGAGGGGACATGTCTTCTTGGAACACAGCATCAGCATTAGGGAACAAACGATGTACACTGTGATCAAAAGTATCTGGACAAGCCCAAAAACATATTAAGTGCATTGTGCTGCCACCTACTGGTAGTTATTCCATATCAGGTACCTCAGTACTCATTAGACATTGTCAGAGAGCAGAATGGGGCGCTCCGCGGAACTCACGGACTTCGAATGTGGTCAGGTGACTGGGTGTCACTTGTGTTATACGTCTGTACGCGAGATTTCCACACTTCTACACAACCCTAGGTCCACTGTTTCCGGTGTAATGGAGAAGTGGAAACGTGAAGGGACACGTACAGCACAAAAGTGTACAGGCTGACCTCGTCTGTTGACTCACAGAGACCGCCGACAGTTGAAGAGGGTCGTAATGTGTAATAGGCAGACATCTACCCAGACCATCACACAGGAATTCCAAAATGCATCAGGATCCACTGCAAGTACTACGACAGTTAGGCGGGAGGGAGCGACAACTACAATTTCATGGTCGAGCGGCTGCTCACAAGCCACTCATCACGCCGGTAAATGCCAAACGACGCCTCGCTTGGTGTAAGGAGCGTAAACATTGGACGATTGAACAATGGAAGAACGGTGTGTGGAGTGACGAGTCACAGTAGACAATGTGGCGATCCGATGGCAAGGTATGGGTATGGCGAATGCTCTGTGAACGTCATCTACCAGCGTGTGTAGAAAGATGTAGATGTAGTGCCAACAGTAAAATTCGCAGGCCGTGGTGTTATGCCGTGGTCAGGTTTTTCATGGAGGGGGCTTGCACCCGTTGTTGTTTTGCGTGGCACTATCGCAGAAAAGGCCTACACAGATGTTTTAAGCGCCTTCTTGCTTCCCACTGTTGAAGAGCAATTCGGGGACGGCGATTGCATCTTTCAACACGATCGAGCAACTGTTCATAGTGCACGGCCTGTGGCGGAGTGGTTCCACGATAATAATGTTCCTGTAATGGACTGGTCTGCACAGAGTCCTGATGTAAACCCTATAGAACACCTTTGTGATGTATTGGAACTCTGCATTAGAACCAGGCCTCGCCGAGCAACATCGATAACTCTCCTCAGTGCAGCACTCCGTGGAGAATGGCCTGCCGCTAACCAAGAAACCTTCCAGTATCTGAGACTGAACGTATGTCTGCGAGAGTGGAAGCTGTCAACAAGGCTAAGTGTGGGCCTACACCATGTTAAATTCCAGCATTGCCGATGGAGGGTGCCACGAACTTTTAAGTTATTTTCAGCCAGGTGTCCGGATACTTTCAATCAAATAGTGTACAATCATATAGAACTAATAAGCCAAAATAGTCATCTAAACCTTGGCAGTAGTGCAGCCTGGAGAACAGCCATGGGCCTCCAACGGAATACCACGATATGACAGTGCAAATCGTCACCTAACACCGGCCACGTTTCACTACTGGGATGTAAACACGGCCAAAAATTGGTAACAGTTTGAAACATGACTGATCCGACCGTATTACGTCCATCCGTTGATCCATAGTCCAGGGTCTAAGGATTCAGCACCATGTTTTGGTGTTACAGGTGTAATACACTAATGAGCGTAAGAAAGATTCCAGTGTCAATGCTTATAAAATTTGTTGATTATTACGAAAGCTGTTTCGGAAGATTTCTATTTTCAAGTACGTCTACGTTGTCCTGGCGTAAATGTAACATCTGGTGTGACATTATCTGGTGACTCTTCTTTTATTCTTCACGCGAAATTCTAAAATACCGATTTCACCCCAATTTTGTGCTGTTTTATACAGAGCGGAGTAATATTTTTATGTAATATTGTACATGTCCTTTGCAATTTTCCGACAGTTCACACAATAGGTGTTTTTTATTTACCCAGTAACAGACTTCACTGCAGGCCGTTGGTCAAGAAACCAGTGATCAGCGTTTTTGGAATCCCAGCTTGTGCTTCAATTCCCAGTTTATGGAGTTCCGTTCGCGCTGTTTTGTTGCTGAGAGGGTTCGCGAATGCAACGTTCAGTTCTACTCTTACTTTTCATCACAATCCTCTTCAACGCGCGCCCGCCACTGTCACACAATACGCACTTTCGTCCGCTCCGACATGATTGATTGATTGATTGATTGATTGAAAGGGGTTATTGGACCAAACGGCGACGTCATCAGTCCCGCGATTCCGAAGTTAGTGACAGATAAAACAAACACAGCAAAAGGCATAAACGGTGACACCGAACCTAGAAACTGCAAAAAAGGCTGCGGTCATGAGAGCTCAGACTACTGTAAAGTAAGTCCCAACCACACAACCAACCTGCCCCTGCTTCAAGACTGAAATAACAACCACTTTCATGTAGGAAACTGAGGACCCCTTCAACCATCCGTGGATCGTCTGCTAATATTAAATTTAAGGAATCTGGAAGACTATACTTAACACGAAGGGCCGAAAGAAGTGGACATTCCACCAATATCTGAGATGATATCAGCCTGGCTCCACATTGTGGGGGTGGACCGTTACGTAGGAGGAAACAATGGGTGAGCCGGGTATGACCAATGCGTAAACTGCATAAAACAGTGGTGGACTCCTTCCAAGAGGAGCGGAAGGAAGAGCACCCAACTGCAGTACACTCCCTGACTGCGTGGAGTTTATAACCATGAGTAGTAGCGCTCCAGATGGCATTCCACTCTTGGGCAGAGAGAGATTCGACGTAGATCTGCAAATCCGCAGCTGGAATCATGCAAGGAAATGGGGGTAACTACCTGCTTCTCTGGCCAAACGGTCAGCCAATGCATTGCCTGGGATGCCCACATGACTTGGGATCCAGAGAAAGACTACTGAACAGGCGGCACGCCTTCAAGGGCAGAGAGAAGGTCATGGATAGCAGAGACCAAAGGGTGATGAGAGTAGCATTGGTAGATAGCCTGCAGGCTGCTCATGGTGTTTGAACAAATTAAAACACTATAGAGGGAGGCCTGAGCAACGTAAAGGAAGGCCCTGCGAACGGCTAGGTGGTCTGCTGTGAACACGCTACATGATTATGGCAATAAATGGTGTTCGAACCCAGTAGGAGACGTGAAAGCGTATCCCCAAGTTGGCGATGTACACTCCCCGGTTAATGGCTGACGCTACAGATCACACTTTGTTAATACATGGTTACATCACCAGTCAGAGTTACATTTTCAGCAAGTACACCAAGTCCTTTCATCCATACATGTATTTTTTCATCATTAATAACTTTACGACAGGAGCGGATATAGTCTAGATTGGGACTTAGCATCTATTCCACAATGTCAGGTCTTGTAAACGATGACATCTTGGTCGGCGAATCATTCCAATCCAGGCAGAGAGGCATTCTCACATCGGACAATAACTAGAGTAAACCATCCATTTAGAACAATCCGTGTAAAAGATGGTGGCACCCTGGAACTCTGCAAGGACGACACATACACGACGCCAGAAAACCAAAGGAGTGACAGAAATGTTAAGACCCTGGGACAGATAGGTCCAAATCCGTGGTCTAGTCACCATCCAGGGGGGGGCGGGGGCAGGGGGGGGGGGGGTTAAACATACAGGGGGGGCAGTCCTGAGAGTGGACATGAAGATCCCGACGAAGGGAAGTGAGACGCATGCTAACCCGCAATTCCACCCGTGGGCAGATGTTAGGAGGAAGACTCCCTCGTTGGCAAAGAGCAAGGGCCGGCACAATGCACTCATGACCACACAGAACACTGTTCTGACCACGACCACTGACCACGACATGTTAAGGACATTGCAAAGGTGCCGTTCGTCGTCAAATGCAACAGCACCACCAGCTAGCTTCACTATCACCTGCATTTATGTTCAAGCGTATATTTCTCGCGGCTTTTCCGTACTTCTGTTCTGCGCCTGTATTTATTATGTCTTGCTGACAATATATGTACGACCAGAAACACTTTGGATTTTATGCCAGATCTCTGAACAGCATTTCCCTGTAGAAACTACTAATACCATTTCGCATTGACCTATAACAACGCCCACACCTGTTGTGTGTACTGTGGGGAATCTGTTCCAGCCCTGTCACCTTCCTGCAATCAAGTACGTCGCCTCTGTACAGCCTCCGTGGTCTAGGCCTCGTACTTGCTGGATCAGGCAATTTATACACACCAAAAGCGGCGGTCCTAGCACACTGCCCTGACTTACACCAAACGCCACCTCTTCTCGCGATGCCTCCCCATTTACGACAACGCTCTGTGTCTGTTTATTACCGAGTGTTTTATTCAGTCGCAAGTCTCTTCATAAATTTGGTAACTACATACAGTTCTATACCGCCTCCCTGTACACAACATACACTACGTGCTCGAAAGTATCCGGACACCTGGCTGAAAATGACTTAAAAGTTCGTGGTGCCCTCCATCGGTAATACTGGAATTCAACACGGTGTTGACCCACCTTTAGTCTTGATGATAGCTTCTGCTCTCGCAGACATCTAACATTCTGCGTGGTGTCTGTTTGTTCTAAGTCGTGTCTCCGTACCACTTTGGCGCAACGACGCTCTGAGCGTGTTGTTTAGGGAATTGACTAGTTTGAACCTGGGACCTGTTGCTGGTAAGGAAACGCCAGACCACACGACATGTTGAGTTCAGAAGAGTTCAGTGAGACTAGCGATGATATAAACAAATACTTAATGATTTCAGCGTCAGCTCCACTGCACTCCCTGTAAAAGAATCTTAATACTAACTAAATTTAGTGGAAGGGGTTCAAGGCTTTCCTATTTTTAGTTAGCTGGTAAAATAACGTCGAAAGAGCTGTTAAGTTTACCATTGGAAATTTTATTCTACTCACAAAACATTGTTTAAAAATTGCACTATTGATAAAAGGAAATATTTTAATACAGGGTGACAAAAACCAACTGCGTTTTACAAAAATGTGAACGAATATTCCCTGAGTGGGTTTCCAAGTTCTACAATGGATCGAACGATGACCTATGCCATATCACATCTATAATCTAGGTTTAAATCAAGTTTTACAAAAGAGAAAACTATCAAAATGGTCTACAGTGACCCTCAATTATCTTTAATTACTTATCTAACTTGTAAATTACAGTGGCTGATGTGGCTTCTCAATAATTATATAACAGAAAAATCATCGCGTTTTAGATTTTAGCTCACGTAGGAAATGTGAATACCATGAGCCATAATTGACGATCGACACTAGTATTACGCAAAAAGGGGATGTAACAGATGAGACTTCTGCAGTTCTGAGTGAAGCCTTATGCGCTCTGTGGTGTCACCGCCAGACACCGCACTTGCTAGGTGGTAGGCTTTAAATCGGCCGCGGTCCGTTAGTATACGTCGGACCCGCGTGTCGCCACTGTAAGTGATTGCATACCGAGCGCCGCCACACGGCAGGTCTAGAGAGACTTCCTAGCACTCGCCCCAGTTGTACAGCCGACTTTGCTAGCGATGGTTCACTGACAAATTACGCTCTCATTTGCCGAGACGATAGTTAGCATAGCCTTCAGCTACATCATTTGCTACGACCTAGCAAGGCGCCATTATCAATAGCTATTTATCTTGTGATGCATGTACCGTCAGACCGATGTTCACCAATTATGGATTAAAGTTAAGTATTCCAGAAGCTACGTACTATTTTTGCTACTATAAAGGCCTTGTCCTGTTCCAGACCTCACGCCATCCTGCGTGAGCTTAAACGCGTGCCTTTCGGCTACCTGTCATAGTGGATTGGCTGTCTTGCCAGTCCACAACACGCTCAAAAATGCGGCATCGCGTGCGTTCATTACCTTGTCGGTGTTCGTCAAGGGGCGGCGAGCGGCACAGCTCCACGCACCTCGCCGTCTCGGAAGCAGCTCTCTCCTAACTTCTCCTTACTACAATTTACCGAAGTTGGTTTAAAAAAAACTGTCTGGCTGTGTTTTCATCTGGCCAATCAGGGTCTCAGAGTTAACCTTAAGCCCCGCCTACAAAAATTCTGTCCATCCAATGAGAAACGTTATACTTTTCGTGGTGGGGCAATGACGTTTGCAACATAACAGAGACGCGAAAAAGTCTCACGCTAAAACTTGCAGCTGGTGTGGCCCTTTTAGTGTTATCGTAAGATCTATACTGTTCTTCTATCTTTTAACATGGGTTAGGGGGTGGTCCTAGCGGTTACTTTTCATGGTGGGGCAATGGGGTGTCCGTCCCTTATCGTAGGGCCTTCCAGCTTAACACGGTTCTGCTCTCGGCTTCTGTTCTCGTTTCTTCCCTCAGAACTGCGTCTGTTTCACGGTGGGAAGGTATGACATGCATTTAGGCGTTCTTTTGTTAGTCTGTGGTATTCCCTTTGCTCACTCGTTGATCCTATTACTTTGGTTAATTTAATATCACGATTTATTCGGAGCTATGTGACATACTACTGGATTTGCTTATCATGTCAGGGTTTTCATAGAAGGTGTTGGATTTGCCTGACACCTTACAGACATACGTTCAATCAAATGCTGGAATATTTGTTGGGGAATGACAGTCCTTTTTTCAGAGAGTGCTGTACTGAGGAGAGGTATCGATGTCGGTGGGTGAGGCCTTGCACGAATTCGCCGTTCCAAAACATCCCAAAGGTGTTTTATAGGATTCAGGTCCGGATTCCGTGCAGCCCAGTCCATTACAGGGATGTTATTATCGTGTAACCACTCCGCCATAGGCTGTGCATTATGAACAGGTGCTCGATCGTGTTGAAAGATGCAACCGCCATCTCCGAAATGTTCTTCTACAGTGAGAAGCAAGAAGGTGCTTAAAACATCAGTGTAGGCCTGTGCCGTTATAGTGCCACGCAAAACAACAATGGGTGCAATCCTCTTCCATGAAAATCCCGACCACACCATAACACCACCGCCTCAGAAATTTACTGTTGGCACTACATACGCTGGCAGATGACGTTCACTGGACATTCGCCATACCCACACCCTGCCATCGGATCGCCACATTGTGTACCGCGATTTGTCACTCCACACAACGCTTTTCCAATGTTCAATTGTCCAATGTTTACTCTCCTTACACCAAGAGGGGCGTCGTTTGTCATTTACCAGCGTGATGTGTGGCTTATGAGCAGCCGCTCGACAATGAAATCCACGTTTTCTCACCTCCTGCCTGTCATAGTACTTGCTGTGGATTCTGATGCAGTTTGGAAATCCTGTGTGAAGGTCTGGATAGATGTCTACCTATTACACATCACGATCCTCTTCAACTGATAGTGGTCTCTGTAAGTCAACTGACGTGGTCTGTGTCTACGCTTTTGTGCTGTACGTACCCCTTCACGTTTCCACTTCACTATCGCATCGGAAACAGTGGACCTAGCGATGTTTAGTTATGTGAAAATTTCAGTTACAGACGTATGACACAAGTGACACCCAATGAAATATATGTTTTTTGGGGTGTCCGTATACTTTTGATAACATAGTGTGTCAGTCTCTTCCTGAGAATACATAACACGGCGTGAAATTCAGTTCCGCTACCTACCGACTGCTGGCTCATTACGTAGGAGTATCCCAATGAGCAGAAAAATTGTCTTATGCGAGCACAACATTTGAGCTGTAATAAGGGGGAGAGCCAAAAGAAAATTTTTTTACTAAACAAAAGTAGAACACAGATGCATCGTTTTTCGATAGTGTTTCCCTGTCGTTCAACACAATTCCTACAGCGTGTAGCAAGTGCACGGATTCCCCAGAATAGAAAAAAAAAATGTTTTGGACGTGTGCGCAGTAATTCGTGCATCGCCTGCTGCACCTCTTCATCGTAAAGTGGCAATAAGTCGGTTTGGTATCTTGTAAGGTGTCAGGCAAATCCAACACCTTCCATGAAAACCCTGAATTGATAAGCAAATCCAGTAGTATGTCACATAGCTCCGAATAAATCGTGACATTAAATTAACCAAAGTAATACGAGTAACGAGTGAGCAAATGGAATACCACAGACTAACACAAGAATGCATGTCATACCTTCCCACCGTGAGACACGCAGTTCCGAGGGGAGAAACGAGAACAGAAGCCGAGAGCAGAACCGTGTTAAGCGAGAAGGCCCTACGATAAGGGAAGAACACCCACGTGCCAGCTAACCGCTAGGACCACACCACCCGCAAGTTTTAGCGTGAGACTTTTTCGCGTCTCTGTTACGTTGCAAACTTTAAAAACATTGTCCCACCACGAAAAGTATAACGTTTCTCATCGGATAGACAGAATTTTTGTAGGCAGAGCTTAAGGTTAACATTGATTCAAATGGCTCTGAGCACTATGACACTTAACATCTCAGGTCATCAGTCCCCTAGAACCTAGAACTACTTACACCTAACTAACCTATGGACATCACACACATCCATGCCCAAGGCAGGATTCGAACCTGCGACCGTAGCGGTCGCGCGGTTGCAGACTGAAGCGCCTAGAACCGCTAGGTCACCAACAGCCGGCAAGGTTAACATTGAGACCCTGATTGGTCAGATGAAAACACAGCCAGATAGTTTTTTTTTAAACCAACTTCGGTAAATTGTAGTAAGGAGAACTTAGGAGAGAGTTGCTTGAGAGTTGCTTCCGAGACAGCGAGGTGAGTGGAGCTGTGCTGTCCGCCGCCCCCTGACGAACACCGACTAGGTAATGAAAGCACACGATGCAGAATTTTTGAGCGCATATAGCTTCACTCAGAACTGCAGAAGTCTCATCTGTCACACTCCCTTTTTGCGTAACACTAGTGTCGATCGTCAATTAAAGCTCATGATATTCACATTTGCCACTTGAAGTAAAAATCTGAAACGCGATGATTTTTCTGTTATATAGTTATTGAGAAGCCACATCAGCCACTGTAATTTACGACAAGTTAGATAAGTATTTAAAGATAATTGAGGGTCCCTGTAGACCATTTTGATAGTTTTCTCTTTTGTGAAACTTAATTTAAACCTAGATTATAGATGTGATATGGCATAGGTCATCCTTCGATCCATTGTAGATCTTGGAAACCCATTCAGGGAATATTCGTTCACAATTTTGTTGAACGCAGTTGGTTTTTGTCATCCTGTATTAAAACATTTCCTTTTATCAATAGTGCAATTTATAAACAATGTTTTGTGAGTAGAATAAAATTTCCAATAGTATAGTTAACTGCTTTTTCGACGTTATTTTACCAGCTAACTAAAAATAGGAAAGCCTTGAACCCCTTCCACTAAATTTAGATAGTATTAAGATTCTTTTACAGGGAGTGCAGTGGAGCTGACGCTGAAATCATTAAGTATTTGGTTATATCATCGCTAGTCTCACTGAACTCTTCTGAATTCTACATGTCATGTGTGGTCTAGCGTCTCCTTACCAGCAACAGGTCCAAGGTTCAAACTAGTCAATTCCCTAAAAAACACGCTCAGAGCGTCGTTGCGCGAAAGTGGTAGGGAGACACGATACAGAACAGACAGACACCACGCAGAATGTTAGAATCTCTTGAGTATGAGTGAGGCAGAACATGAAACTGCTGGTTCTGGAGTGAGCTGCCATGGCACGAACGTTGCAGACACATTAAGCACCTCATGAATGATGTGATGTACTGAGTCGTAACTGATTTTTCGTATCTGCGGCTATTTCACCCACCGCCCCATGGCAATTTTGCATCACAGTGGCTTCAAATGATGCAGCAGACTCTGGTGTCACAAGGTGGTGTGTGCGACTTGAGCACTGAGCGTCTGCCACAGGAGTCACGCAGTTTCCGAAGCTGCTGCTCATCCCACAGACTTGCTTCAGTAATACACTAGCATCACCGTAGTGAATCTTCAGTCGCCGGTGGATTTCCGTAGGTTTCGTTCCTTCGCCGCCCAGAAAACGTATGACAGAGCGCTGTTCGGCCTATGTGTGTATGTCTCAACTGGGGCAGCCAGCCAGTTTGAAGAGGAATTGTGGACGCGTTTCGCTTGTCTGAAGTATGCTTCTGCCTGCAGGGCACTCCTTACATCACTGGTAACAGTACTGCCAACTTACAAAACAACTGCGTGATATCTCATGTTTTAATTACACTTTTGAAGTTTTCATTTAACCCCCTTCCTTCGGGCTAAAAGAAACTGTCATCATCGTTCTACGCCAGTTGTTCCTTCATATTTTCGATGCAGACTCTGTCACAACCTTTGATGTTAAATTAAACCGAGTATTCCTCAATACTTGGATAAATATTTTTCGTTTACATCAAAGCAACAGGTTTTATTATAATCTCTAAGCTTTCGAAAACTTCCTCTGGCTTTGTCGTGAGATGCTAACAACGGCCACACAACTTTACACCTACATCGATACTCTGCAAGTCACATTTATGTGCGTGGCAAAGGGTTCATCGAACTACCTTCACAATTCTCTAGTATTCTTATCTCGTATAGTGCGCGGAAAGAACTAACACCTCTATCTTTCTGTACGAACTCTGATTTCCCTTGTTTTATCGTAGTGATCGTTTTTCCCTATGTAGGTTTGGGTCATCAAAGTATTTTTCGCTTTCGGAAGAGAAAGTTGGTGATTGAAATTCTGTGAGAGAATTCCTCCGCAACGAAAAACTCCTTTGTTCTAATGATGTCCATCCCAAATCCTGTATCATTTCAGTGACACTCTCTCCTCTGTTTCGCGCTAATACGAAACGTGCTGCCCTTCTTTGAACTTACTCCGTCACTCCTATCTCGTAAGGATGACACTCCATGAAGTAGTATTCTAAAAAAAATGGACAAGCGTAGCATAGGAAATCGCCTTAGTAGATCTGTTACATTTTCTAAGTGTTCTGCCAATGAAACGCAGTCTTTGATTAGCCTTCCCCACAACATTTTGTTTGTGTTCCAATTTAAGTTGTTCGTAATTGTAATTTCTAGGTATTTAGCTGAAGTTACGGCCTTTAGGTTCTTTCCGCGTCGGTTATAATTATCTGTATCTGCGAAGCTAATGGCAAGTTTGCATGTTTCTCTGTTCTCTTTGTACCAAAAGCGAAACTGAAAATTTTATCATTAAACTGACAGTAGTATGTGAGCCGTCACTAAAACATTCATTGTACACCATCTCTTTCCCTCCATTTTCGTTAGCGTTTCAAATGCAAATATTAACATATTAATAGCGAGTTTGTAAAATACAAAGAGCTCATAGTGGAACTGCAATAAAGGTATCATTATGTGTGACAGCAATTCCACGCACAAACCTCATACGCAATTATCCACGTATCACTCTAACCCAGAAATTTTAAAAAAGAACTTACGCAGCAGTATTCATCACGGCACTTTCCCACATTCAAACCACGTAATGTGAATTTCAGAACGTGTGCCGTTCCATTACTACTTATACGGATTACAGAAACTAAGCTTTTATTAGAGAATCGGAAAGGACATTTTAAAGCAGAGCGAACCTGTTATATATTTTTCCCTAGTTTCGATCTCAAATCATCAGGCTGCGAAGTATTATTCATGTAACACCAGAGGAGCGGTTCGTTGATGTCGAAATTATAAGCTGAGAGGAGGAGTCCGCTGTAGCAAGCATCATGATTTCTAGTACAGTTGTTCTCTTGACATCCTCACACTATGTTATAAACAATGGTGCTTGATGCAATGGACTCACATGTTGCATTATTCATATTTACTAATCTGATGTTGATTTATGACCTTAACTGGTCAAAAAGTTAAATATTGTTGATATTACAATTTCTGGAGGTTTTAAGGGGATGACACCCTGCTTATCTAACACATGTTAATTAGGCAAGTATTTGACCCATTTCTGAAAAAAATATTTGATGCAGGACCTTAATATTTTTACTGTATGTTATTTACATGATGCTAATAGAGTCAACTGTACTAAAATCGACTTTATCCATTATATAGTTTTTAAGAAATACTTTTTTAAATTTATTAACAAAAAAAATTAAGTTTTTTCTTCAGAAAATATTTTTGTGAAATTCCTAATGCAGGAATATTAATGAATGTAGTACCAAATGTGGATTTTTATGTTATGCAGAGTCTCTGAAAATTTCAGTCATTTATCTATGATTGTTTCTGATATAACCGGGCACATCTACTGAAAATTTTAGTCTGCGGGAAATTGACTTTAAAGAAAAAACTTTTGAAATTTGTTACAATTAATTAAAACTGTCCTGCTGCATATGATGGCCCTTCTTTGGTCTCTAGCACGCCTTCGAACTTCCTTTTTACCTTCCTGGATGTTTGTCTTGCTTTCTTGTCCATATTAGATGCAGCGCTGTTTGCATCGGCTATCCACATTTTATCTCAATATTGCAGCCCAGGGGTCATATTTTCACCAGGATTAATTCACAGCTTTTTCAGTACGCAACACTTCCCAATATTACCACAACTGAATGTAATAGCAGCATCATGAACTCCTAGTTTCATTGTATGCATGCCTACAAATACAGTTTTAGGAAGGCGGTTCCAAATTACGCTGTTGAAACATTCATTTGGGTTCTGTGTTTGTCCATGCAGCCATTTCCCTAGAAGGCCTGGATGAGCCAAGTCTCTGAAAATAGGTTTAATTGCTGTAATAACACCACAGGAACAGAATGCTGCTGAGAATAAGATTGTCCAGTTGTATTTTCACCACGAATTTTCTCCTGATGGACACAATCCATGACATGGCTTATCATCAGCAGAGAACTTATGGAGGAATATGGCCCAAACATCTATCTTCATTGTCTTCAGATTGTCTTTATTTCTCCTAATTGCCTGCCCATAGCATAACTGCAAGTTTTCTATTCCAGTTGTAGTTAACCCACCCTGTCCGGTCAACAATTTTCCATCTTCTAATTTTTTTACTCCCCTATCAACAGTTTTCTCAGCCTTTTTCGCAAACGTTTTTCAACATAGCCTACACATTCTATTTTGCTAGTAATGCCATCTCCATATGGCTTAGAGTTCACGATATTGTTGTATGCCTTACTGTCACCACCGCCCAAAATATTTGGAATACCGTAAGACTCTTGGTTCTCCGGAGCGATGGAATATTTGTTGTACTCAATGAACTTCCATACCACCACTTGTTCCTCTAAAATTAGCCACAAAGTTGTTTTCTTTATGTTCACTGCCTTTACAACATTTGCAATATTTAGACATTTTCTTCACATCTAACACTTTACCGTGTCTACACCCGTGTCAGTCACTACTCCATTTGGAGAAGTATGTCCCGTTTTCTGCCAACTTCCATCACGTGCAACTGCAATATCCGAACATCCATCATTTTCTTCCACTGCTTCCCTAGCAGCCAGTTTCATGGTTTCCTGACTGACCTCACACACAGCTTTCCCTAATATTGCAGTCAGTTTTTCAAATTTATTTGGTGGTTGATGTAAGTTCATCACTGAACAAAATGTTCTCCCTGCAGCCATGCCCTTGCCAATGGATCGTAAGGCATAAACTAATCTAGTACTGACTTCATAAGGGCCACTTCCATCTGGCTTTGAAGAACTCATAAATGAAATCACGGCTGTGCATTTAGTGCAAATTAAATCCAAAACAATTGCTAGGCCTTTTCTCTCACTGGCGCTCTCACCAATTTTCACACGCTGCCTCACCACACTGTCTACATTGTACAGACTTAGAAATTACATCTGATAATATTCTCAAATTTATAATAATGTTACAGTAAATTCGTGTAACTCTATTGAAATGGGGAGAACTTCTTTGATGATGTACTTGCTGAAGAAATATAATTAGAAACATCGTTGTCAGGTGACAATCTCTTGTACAGAAAGCTTTCTAAACTTGTTTGCTCTAAATTGTCGTTTTTTGAAATTGCCTTTCGTTTCGTCATCTTCAATAAACAACAAAACACAAACAAACAAGCACTCCAAATGTAATTATAACAGCTACTCGCGATCACAATTCAACAGAACTAACCGCGTGTTTGAAAGCGTGTTGTTCACAAACTGCAGAAACAAAAGAATACTGACCGTTGCATTCCAAGGATAGCCAACACACTCGGTAGTAAAAACAAAAACGTGCAACGTAGGGGATATAAAGATCCAAAATATTTGCAGAAAAGTGGGTGACAGAAAAGTGGGCATGGCACATAAACACATGTGGTAGGAAAATGCTCTTTAAATGATCGAAAAATTTTTTTTCAGCAAAATCCTTTCCAGAGTACTTAAATAAAACCTTAATCTATCGAAATATGATTAAAACCGAAAATCGATTTTTTTTCGACCTGAACCACTGTGTGGTCCCCTTAAGACGACCTTTCTGACCCATTTAAGAAGTTCAAATGGTTCAAATGGCTCTGAGCACTATGGGACTTAACATCTTAGGTCATCAGTCCCCTAGAACTTAGAACTACTTAAACCAACTAACCTAAGGACATCACACACATCCATGTGCGAGGCAAGATTCGAACCTGCGACCGTAGCAGTCCCGCGGTTCCGGACTGCAGCGCCTAGAACCGCACGGCATTTAAGAAGTGCTAAGCAATTTAATTAGAGAGTTGGCAGTTTAGCAAGACAGTCCCAAATTATGTCCACACTTTACAGAGAGTGGAACTGAAGATTTCTGAACACACGCATCATGGAATGCGACAAGCGATTAACGTCTGGATAACGGCGGCTTCATAGAGGACGCAGGTTTAAGTCACGTGAAGGGCAAGAGTTTAACAAACCTACTATACGTATTATTCATTCATTGATGCATATGTTTTTCATCGTTCTTCTGACTGGTTTTGGTGCGGGCCGCCTCGAATTATTCTCTGGTGCCACGAGCAGCAATTGCACGATAGATCCTCAGTTATTTGTTACATATACTCCAACTCCGATACGTGTCTTTCCCCACAGCTTCTACCCTGTACAGCTTCCTCTGCTACCATGGAACTTATTCGTTGATGCCGTAACAGATGACCAGTCATCCTGTCCCCACTCCTAGTCAGTGATTTCCGTACGTCCCTTTCTTCGCCGATTCTGCAAAGATCTTCCGCATTAATCTCCTTATCAGTCCACCTAATATTTCAATATTCTTCTGTAGCACCAAATCCAAATGCTTCGATGCTCTTCTGGTTTTAGCATCGCCCGTGAACCGTTGTGTTCCAGACGTACATTCTCAGAAATTTCTTTCACATACTAAAGGCTAGTTCTGATACTAGTGGAGTTCTCTTGGCCAGGAATGCCCTCTTTGCAAGTGCTGATCTGTTTTTTATGTCCTTGCATCGTCCATAACGAGTTTTCTTCCAAGGCAACACAATTCCTTAACTTCGCGTGCTTCGTGGGACCGAAATTTGATGTTAAGTATATCGATAATATTATTTTACTACTCCTCATTACTTTTCATATTTCCTCGGTTTACTCTCAGTCACTATTCCGTACTCAATGGACTGCATTTCGTCTATCACAACCTCTATAACAATTTTTCACTTGCAATGTCACGAAGTCAATGAAGTTAAGGAATTCTGCTACCTAGGCAGTAAAATAACCAATGACGGACGGAGCAAGGAGGACATCAAAAGCAGACTCACTATGGCAAAAAAAGGCATTTCTGGCCAAGAGAAGTCTACTAATATCAAATACCGGCCTTAATTTGAGGAAGAAATTTCTGAGGATGTACGTCTGGAGTACAGCATTGTATGGTAGTGAAACATGGACTGTGGTAAAACCGGAACAGAAGAGAATCGAAGCATTTGAGATGTGGTGCTATAGACGAATGATGAAAATTAGGTGGACTGATAAGGTAAGGAATGAGGAGGTTCTACACAGAATCGGAGAGGAAAGGACTATGTGGATAACACTGATAAGGAGAAGGGACAGGATGATAGGACATCTGCTAAGACATGAGGGAATGGGGAATGACTTCCATGTTACTAGAGGGAGCTGTAGAGGGCAAAAACTGTAGAGGATGACAGAGATTGGAATACGTCAAGCAAATAATTGAGGACGTAGGTTGCAAGTGCTACTCTGAGATGAAGAGGTTAGCACAGGAAAGGAATTAGTGGCGGGCAGCATCAAACCAGTCAGTAGACTGATGACCAAAAAAACCAATGTCATCAGTGAATCTTATCATTGATTTACTATTACTCCGAATTTTAATTCCACTTGTAAACCTATTTATTTTTGTCATTGCTTTTTCGATTTGTAGATTGAACATTGAACAGCAGGGGCAGAAGACCACATTCCTGTCTTACACCCTTTTTGCCTAATGTGTATTACTCGTCTTTCTCTTTAGCTTACACTGATTTTTCTGACAGTTCTGAACATTTTTCACCTTTTCACACGACGAATGCTTTGTCTAGTCCGACAGAGCCTACAAAGATACCTCTATTTTTATTAAGTCTTGCTTCCAGTAATTTTTTTTTTTTGTTTTTTATTAAGTTTTGCTTCCAGTAGTAGGCACAACGTCAGAATTGCCTCTCTTCTCGCACTTCTCTGCTTTTGCTATCTTCTGAACTGCGTGGATTATGTTTTTTCCCGGATTTCTGATGGTATGTCGCCGGTACCATACAGTCTACGCACATACATGAACGGTCTCTAAGCTGCCACTTTCCCCAATGTTTTCAGAAATTCCGAAGGAATATTATTAATCCCATCTGCCGTATTTGGTCTCAAGTATTCCAAACCACTGTAAAAATCTCATTCCAGTACTGGATCAGCAACGTCTTCATTATCGACTACCATAGAGGCCTTCAGTGTACCCTTTCCAACTACCCACTCTGCTTGTAGAAGTAGAATTCTTATTGCACTCTTAATGTTACCTCCCTTGCTTTTAATTTCACCGGTGTCTGTTATGACTTTCCTGTACGCTGAATCAATCCTTCCGATAATTTTTCTTTCATTTCTTCACATTTTAGTACGCCAATTCGCCTTGGCTTCCTCGAAGCTCCTACAGATATTATTCCTGAACGATTTATATTTCTGTTTTCATGAATTTCGCTGTAATTTCTGTACTTCCTTGTTTCGTTAATCAATTGAAGCGTTTCTCCTAAAACTGAACGTTTCTTCATTGGTAAATTCCCTATAACGATGTCTATCACGCTTTTGTGAATATCCTTGTCAGGTATGTCCATTCCTGTTCACATGAACTACCTGTTGAGATACTCATTATTTCAGCCTTGAAGAACTTGAAACTCAACCTTCTCATTCACCAGCACTTCAGCATTCCACCTCATTCGACACTGATTCTTCCGAACGATTCTCTTGAACTTCAGTCTACTATTCTTCATTACTAAATTGTGTTCTCAGTCTGTATCTGTTCATGAGTACATCTTACACCCATTATCTGACTTCTGTATCTATCTAACCATGATGTAATCCACTGGCAATCTCCAGGCCTTTCTGAAGTATACCACGTCCTCTTCGGGTTTTTGAACAGTGTAGTCGGTATTACTAGCGGACATTTATTCCAAATCTCGGTCTTTTCCGTCTCTTATTCCTGTTACCAAACCCATTATCTCCCGTAACTCTTTCTTCTGTTCCAAATCCTCCATGATTATTAGATTGTCATTCCTTGCATATACTGGATTACCTGTCCAGTAACTTCACATACTTTCTCCATCTCTTCATTATCTGCTTCTGACATCGACGTGTATAGATGAATTGTTATAGACGTCGGTTTGATGTCGGTTCTGGTAAGAAAACCCTATCACTGAACTGTTCACAGTAACTCTCCCTCTGCCCTAACTCCATATTGATAACGAGTCCTATTTCCATTATAAAATTTTCTGATGCTGTTGATATTATCCTATTCTCGCCTGTCCAGAAATCCTTGTTTCCATTTCTCTTCACTGAGCATCACTGTATCTACGTTAAGCCTTACAATTTTCCTTTTCAAATTTTCAAGTTCCCCCACGACGTTCAAAATTCTAATATTGCATACTCCGACGTTGCCCTTTTGTTGGCTATTCAACCTTTTTCTCATGAACATCTCCCCCTGGTCATTCCCTCCAGGAGATCCGAATGGGGGACTACTCCGGAATCTTTTGCCTATGGAGAGATGATCATGACACTTTTTCAATTACAGGCCACACATCCTGTGGATACACATTCGGCGTCTCTAAGGCAGTGGTTTCCACTTCCGTCGATCATTGCTCCTTCTTCCGTCTTTCATGGACAATTTCTCAACCCAGACGCAAGAGGTTGCACTGAAAGTCTGTCCGTTCCTCCACCCTCCTTGCCAAGACTGTTGGAAGAATGGGGGTTATATCTTACGTAACTGGTCTTCGGCGGCTATTGCTGCTAATTTTTATTCAAAATTTAAGCAGTGGAGATGTTCGAACCCGGGACGTTTTGATTGGTAATCAAAGATGGTACCCTCAGACCACGGGTCCACTCTTACAGTACAATGTATTCAGAGTTGGAGCGTTACACGCGAGTTACTTCCAATGGCATCAACAGTTTTCCAACTGGAACCATATTCATAAATAAACACTGAGGTGCTAAAACATTCCGGATTCACTGCAGGTGGTAGGGACAGGCAGTATTGTGAAGTACTTTTGCACATGGTATCTAAATACTATCTTGAAAAACTAGTTAGATCTTGTTGTTATAACCAGACCTGATCTTATAGACAATTTCAGCATAAGAGGCATGGATTAGTGATCACGATATAGCGACGATGGTTTCTGAAGTCAATAAATCTGTCGAGAAGGCTAGGAGAGTATTCACGCCAGAAAAAGCAGATAAGCACATGTTACCATACCACTTAGGTAATGAATGGACATCATTTAGCTCCTGTATGACGGACACAGAGGAATTGTGGGCAAACTTGAACTGATTGTTAATCGCGCCCTGGAGTCGCATGTGCCAAGTAAGTGGATTATGGATGGCAGGGAGCCTACGTAGTTTAAAATAAAATTAGGAATATACTGAGGAAACGGATTGTTGCTAACCAGCAAATGTCGACAGGCAAAAGTGAGAGGAATTCAGCGTCCCTAAAAGATCAACGTGCGAAATATGTAACGTCCACCATCATACCTTAGCTAAAGATCTCGCTGAGAACATGAGAAAATTCTGATCATACCTAAAACGCTAGGCGGGTCGAAGGCATCTACCCAGTCGCTCGTCGAGCAGTCAGGTGACAATAGAAAACTCAAAAGGAAGGCTGAAGTTGTGTCTTTCACGCAGGAACATCGAACAAACATACCGTCGATTTTGAAACTTCCTGGCAGATTAAAACTGTGTGCCGGACCGAAACTCGAACTCGAGACCTTTGCCTTTCGCGGGCAAGTGCTCTACCAACTGATCTACCAAGCACGACTCACGACCCGTCCTCACAATTTTAATTCCGCCAATACCTCGTCTCCTACCTTCCAAACTTCACAGAAGCTCTCCTGCGAAACTTGCAGGACTAGCACTACTGGAAATGTCCTCCAGGCTGTGGGTAAGCCATGTCCCCGCAATATCCTTACTTCCAATTAAAATTTTGAGGACGGGTCGTGAGACGTGCTTGGGTAACTCAGTTGGTAGAGCACTTGCCCGCGAAAGGCAAAGGTCCCGAGTTCTGGTCTCGGTCCGGCACACAGTTTTAATCTGCCAGGAAGTTTCAAAATCAGCGCACACTCGGCTGCAGAGCGAAAATTTCATTCTGAAAAATATCATCGTTTGACCATGTCTCTACCTCCAGCAGCCGCGGATTGTAGGCGCCTTGCCACGGTTCGAGCGGCTCTCCCCGTCGGAGGTTCGAGTTGTGTGTGTGTGTGTGTGTGTGTGTGTGTGTGTGTGTGTGTGTGTGTGTGTGTGTGGTGCTTAGCGCAAATTAGTTCAAGTTAGATTAATCAGTTCGTAAGCCCAGGGACCGACGACATCAGCAGTTTGGTCCCATAGGAACCTACCAAAACTACCTCGTAAATGGAGTACAGAGAAACAGCCGTCCCTGGCGTAGAGAAGTAACTAAAAAGAGCTGGAAACAAGTAAATCGCCAGGTCCAGAAGGAATCGCAAATCGGTTTCCTAGACTGTACTCTGAAGCATTGGCCCCTAGCGTAGGTTGCATTTACCGCCAACCTCTCCCCAGAGCAAAGTCCCAAAGGACTTGGAAGGAACTATAGATTGCTCGTGTATTTACGAAAGGTAAAATAATGGAACCGCATAATTACAGATCATTATCCTTAACATCAGTTTGCTGCGAGGGAGCAAACCTTACCCACTGTCAAAGCTGTCGGTGCCTGCCTCAGGAAGGAATTCAATAAGCAGCAACAAAAACCTTTCGTCATTTGCCGAACGACGTGTAACGTCTGACAGGTAGCGAACCAAGTTTTAATGTCGTCGTAATGCCATCTATATCTTTTATTGAACTGGAGATGTAGATTTAACTTTCAACTGTCATCAGTGCGTTGTAAGTAATCATGTAGACTGAACGCAATTACGACACACATTTCAATCTACTTTAGAAATGTAGAAGCATTATGGAAGTTGCACTAACGGTTGTACACGCGTGAGTTAGATTGGAATATGTGTCATTATAATTACGTTCACACTGCATGACTAATTATAACGCTCTGCTGATAGCTGCAGTGTCAATTGAAATCCATATCTCCAATGCAATCCAGCCTCGTCGTCGAATATGAGGTTTCTAGGAAGCCAGCTTACTCAGATCGCTTGACAACATTCAAACAAATCGTATTAATGAGTTTTATTACGAAAAATGACAATACTTAATTTTGACAACTACACAGAAGTGTCGCACGCAGATGGCGACATACAAAACAATGAATCTTCTTCAGTGTAAACAGTTCCAAGTCTGTGCTACGTACATAGCATAAGCAAAATAATTGTAATTAGCGCTTCTAACCAAGTCGCTTGCTTCTGATTGGTCGACACATTCCGGTACTAGGTGCCAAAACGCCTCAATTCTCTTATTAATTGTTCATATACTTTTAATTGTATTTAACCTATTTTTCAGTATGACGATCTCTCATCGTTACCCTGAGTCCACCGGTTTTGTTTATTAAATTTCACTGGTTTTGAAAAACGTAAGAGTAACTATAGTGCAACCGAAGTGGTTCGGACATCTTCGGGTCGCTTCGGCGCGCCTGGGAGACAAAGTATTTTGGCTGCGCTAGTCAGATTGTTTCGGGCGTTCTGAAGGTCCGATCACGAAACTGTTTCGGTCGTTCGGAGAGCCAGACGTGAAAGATTATTTCACACGTTCTTCAGAGCCGGACATTTATCTCTATTTAGGGGCGGACATGTCGTACTCTATATTGGTAGTTGTTAGGAAAGTTACCGTACGATTAAGAAAGCTATGTCGAGCGTTGTAAAAGACAGTGTCGTAGAAAGGGTGATTAATTAAAATATGACAAAACAGGATACAGTAATGAGTATTGTCGCCTACCATTATTGTTAGTACTACAGATCAGATCTTGCCATCTATAGATACGAAGACTAACCTGGCCAAGTGGCATCCCATAAAAAACACAATCACAGGTTCAAATTAACAGCCTAGCAGCCTCCGCCGAAGAAGATACAACGAGCTGTCTTCTGCGCTGGGGACACAACTTTAGAAGGCGACAGGTTTGTGGAAAGAACTGTTAGGGACTCTTACTCAATCTTTACAGATCTCTGCAGCTTCCAGATCCGACTTCCAAAGGACACACGTAATTTATAATTCCCTTGCGAAAGAACATGAAGAAGTTTTAAATCTAATTTAAAATCATTTCTTCTGGGCAAGTACACCTATTCCATTGACGAATTTCTACCTAAAAACTGACAGCCAATAAAAGAAAGTACAGTTGCACTAGTAGGACTAAAAATGATGTGTTCATCAATGTTAACAATAATATCCTGTAAACTGACTCGTTCCACACCTTTTGATTAAGAGACTCGTTAGAATGATCTATGGAACACGTAATGAAGTAACTAACTAGCTAAGAATAACCAACTGGAGTAACGCGATATCAATGCACGCGGTCGGAATAGGGTGCTAATTGAGTGCGCGCTGAGAAGACTCGAGACTTTTGAGATAGTAAGAAAACGATGCTTCGAGTTGTAATGGGAAAATCTCATCTAACATTATCTTTTTTATAGAAATAGTTGATACTAAGCAACTTGTATAGGTGAACATTATCTCAGCTTTTTAACTAAATGTATTTCAAATGATTCCGTGTACCGTGTATTATACCTAAGGCTAAAACGTACAGAAAGAAATTATTTTGTGAGTACCCTGTAAGTACAGTAAAAATTACTCTTCTTTTAGAAATATTTGAAACTACGAAATGTCTGGCATACCTCAAATTGATATTATTAATTGCACAATCTAACGCTAAATCTTAAATTTACACACATAAACAACAGTTTTGCATCACTCCGGTTCCCACAACTTCTGAAGATAGACGTTGACTGTGGATATTGTATCACAGACACACTCCCTTTGACTGTTCAGAGATGTCACTAAACTGCCCAAAGATGTAAACAACCATACATGAGCAGCGCTATTAGACGGAGGGGGTCCGACTACCGATCATTCCAGTCATTACACCAGGAAGGAGGTACACGGCTCGTGTTGTCTGTAGTTCAACCATGCCTAGACGGTCAATTCCGCGGTTCGATCGCGTCCGCATTGTTACTTTGTGCCAGAAAGGGCTCTCAAGTGTCCAGGCGTCTCGGAGTGAACCAAAACGATGTTGTTCTGACATGGAGGAGATACAGTGAGACAGGAACTGTCGATGACATGCCTCGCCCAGGCCGCCCAAGGGCTACTACTGCAGTGGATGACCGCTACCTACGGATTAAGGCTCGCAGGAATCCGAACAGCAAAGCCACCATGCTGAATAATGCTTTTCGTGTAGCCACTGGACATCGTGTCGAGACTCAAACTGTGCGCAATAAGCCGCATGATGTGCAAATTCACTCCCGACTTCCATGGCAAGATCCATCTTTGCAACCACGACACCATGCAACGCTGTACAGATAACCCCAACAACATGCCGAATGGTCCGCTCAGGATTGTCATCACGTTCTCTTGACCGATGAGTGTCGCATATGCCTTCAACCAGACAATCGTCGGAGACCTGTTTGGAGGCAACCCCGTCAGGCTGAACGCCTTAGACACACTGTGGCATTGTGGGGCCGACGGGCGCCGCTAGTGGTCATGGAAGGAGCCGTAACGGCTGTACGATACGGAATGGCATCCTCCGACCGGTAGTGCAACCATATCGACAGCATATTGGTGTGACATTCTTCTTCATGGACGACAATTCGCGCCTCCATGGTGCACATCTTGTGAATTCCTTGAGGATAACGACATCGCTCGACTAGAGTGGCCAGCATGTTTTCCGGACACGATTCCTATCGAACATGCCTGGTATATATTGGAAACCAATATACGAACCACTGTGAGGGATCCACGGCAAATGGTCGTTGAGGAGTGGGACAATCTAGACCAACAGAGCCTTGATCAACTTGTGGATAGTATGCCACAACGAATACAGGCATGCATCAATGCAAGAGGACGTGCTACTGGGTATTAGAGATACCGATGTGTACAGCGATCTGGACACCATCTCGGAAGGTCGCGCTGTATGGTGGTACAGCATGCAATGTGTGGGTTTCGTGAGCAAGAAAAAGGGCCAATTTTCTGTACAGGTTCCGGATCTCTCGGAACCGAGGTGATGCAAAACGTTTGTTGATCTCTGTATTTCTAGTCACTTATAATGATGTGACTCGGTGAAAATTCTTCTCATGTCAAGTAAGCATGTAAACTCTTTTGCTTTATGAAGTCTTTGAAATAATGTGAGTTCCGCAGGAAGGTGGGAGTAGTGGGTGTAATGCCACTTCCTCGGACGAGAAATAAAAATTAAAAATTAGCTCCCAATACCCCAAAGATTTCCCCCCAAGTCCCAAATTCCCAGATAAGTGAATAAGTGATCGAAGTTCCATTTATCACTATTATGACAATAACAAGAAATTAAATCAGGAATCTAAGACTTGACAATTTAGCAATCTACGAAAGAAAGATTAAATTTCAGTAAAATTAAAATCAAAATCATAATAAATCCCAAAATTAGCATTAATTAACATTCGCAAAGTAGAACCAACGATCCCAAAGAATACTCCGTGTGAGTACTCTTTGGGAATCGTGAGTAATGACTAAGTATAATTCAACGCATTGTCACTACGTTACGAGAGTTAGCCGAAGCAGGTCATATATTTGAATACTCGTACATGTAGGCGGGCTTAGATTGTTTTTGACATTGAATAATTGCGATCTATTATGACGCAGTAATACGATCTTCTACTTCAAATATCACGGCATTAGAATTCGAACGGAGGACTTTTACCTACTAGAATAAAGTGAACTTTTAACTAGATAATTGAACTAAACATTACTTAGACAGTGATTTAGGCAACGAACACTGATAGACAATTTTCATTCATAATAGGCAGTGGTTTATGGAACTTCAGTGACAGGTCCGAAGCATATAATTTAGATACCCCCAACACCTGGGAAAGT
Organism: Schistocerca piceifrons; assembly: GCF_021461385.2. Classification (NCBI taxonomy): domain Eukaryota; kingdom Metazoa; phylum Arthropoda; class Insecta; order Orthoptera; family Acrididae; genus Schistocerca; species Schistocerca piceifrons. The sequence goes on from NC_060147.1 coordinate 56,334,994, forward strand.
TTTCTCCTCAAGGCTCGGTTAGGAAGTGACTGATATTGTGCAATGAAACACCCTCTACTGCCAAGTCGTGCATTTGTGATCTAAAATTCTATCAAATTATTGACATGAAACTCCCGAGTAATAATTACGCGCAGCGATAATATTTGACTGTAGTGCTCGGCGCTTGTGTAGAATCTTTCACTCAAATAACAAGCCCACTGTTACGATTTCTTAGACACTTGAAATTACGACCAGCTTTTAAGGAATTTGTTGTGGATGTGACTGTATTGGTTTTATCATTAATATTTCATCATTAATCAGTTAAACATCGATTACGAACTATTAATTACGATTCTCGGTGAAGTAAATATCTCACGCACGTCGACATTTCGGTTCAGCACTGTTATTTTGTGTAACGTCGTCTTCGTAACTTGATAACAATCTCAACACTCTACCGACTGTCGCCGAGTTTTAGCCGAGGCCAAGTACAAATCAAACCAAATCATCAAGAAGAAGAGCCGTTATATGGGTATGCCTCTGATGAGACGGCCGTGTTTTTATTATTAACACTAACTATGAAAAATGGTTCAAATGGCTCTGAGCACTATGCAGCTTAACTTCTGAGGTCATTAGTCGCCTAGTACTTAGAACTAATTAAACCTAACTAACCTAAGGACATCACACATATCCATGCCCGTGGCAGGATTCGAACCTGCGATCGCTCGGCTCCAGACTGTAGCGCCTAGAATCGCACGGCCACTCCGGCCGGCACTAACTATGTAATTTGTGGTGTTATAGAAATGGAAATTTTGAAGTCGGCGTAATATTGAAAAATGTAAAAAAAAACAAAAATTCGAGAGTAAAACAGGCAAATCTTCAAACATTATTCAGATCACCAGGAAACTACAAAATCAAAATTTCAGCCTCAAGACGCGAAAACTGCATCCAACGACAATAAAATATGAAGTAAAACTATTTTTTTTTAATCTTACGCCTCTTGAAGCCTTTAGAGAGAAATGTAATGGTGATGTGTGGGAGGGTAAGATTACACAGTCTCGCGGAGGACCCGCTACTCAGGAACACACACACACGGTATGCAGCGGCGCTAGCAATTAACGCTGGAGAACTGTAGGCGGGACCGTTCGTTGGCTCGAGCGATGTAATCTATGCTGAAGGAACGACACCCGGTGTGCACGCGTCCGCTGCGGAGGCGGCCTGTGCCCTACACTTGACGGACTTCCCGCGCAAAGAGGGGAGCAACAGTTGTCTCGCGCGGACTTAGCACGTCGTCCGAGCAACAGGTAAGGCACGCGCACGGCTGCCCAAAGGCGGCAGCAACAGCAACAGGTTAGGTCGGCCCGGGCCACAACACACACACACACACACACACACACACACACACACACACACACACACACACACACACACACAAGGCACGCTAAACCACCATCACCCACTCACAACTCCTACACACTGCCCAGAGATTCCGAATTCCTTCTCTGCCACGCACTTCCTGCTACACCCAACAGCTCCAGAGACGTAAAACGCCAGACGTTAGCAGCACCCACGGTGGTCCACAGGTGTGGGAACACCCTTCTGAAGCAAAACCAGATATCTGAACCGAAATTCAGAGTCGCATAGCATGAAATGTATCTAAAGGAATACCTGTGAGGCTATGTCACCAAAGTGGCGGTCATTTTGTGAGCTCCAACCTCGGCTGGAACCCGTGATTTTAAAATGTGGCGTGATAGTCAATTGACGTATCGAACAGATTATGCGGAGAAAGTAATGGCGTCTATCAAATGGTTCAAATGGCTGTGAGCACTGTGGGACTTAACATCTGAGGTCATCAGTCCCCTAGAACTTAGAACTATTTAAATCTAAATAACCTAAGGACATCACACACATCCATGCCCGAGGCAGGATTCAAACCTGCGACCGTAGCGGTCGCGCGGTTCCGGACTGAACTTCTAGAACCGCTCGGCCACGGGGGCCGGCAATGGCATCTGTCATTTGAGCATAGCTTTACTCAAATGTCGAAGGGGGACCGACTCGAGTCGGATCCAAGCACTGAAATACACTCCTGGAAATGGAAAAAAGAACACATTGACACCGGTGTGTCAGACCCACCATACTTGCTCCGGACACTGCGAGAGGGCTGTACAAGCAATGATCACACGCACGGCACAGCGGACACACCAGGAACCGCGGTGTTGGCCGTCGAATGGCGCTAGCTGCGCAGCATTTGTGCACCGCCGCCGTCAGTGTCAGCCAGTTTGCCGTGGCATACGGAGCTCCATCGCAGTCTTTAACACTGGTAGCATGCCGCGACAGCGTGGACGTGAACCATATGTGCAGTTGACGGACTTTGAGCGAGGGCGTATAGTGGACATGCGGGAGGCCGGGTGGACGTACCGCCGAATTGCTCAACACGTGGGGCGTGAGGTCTCCACAGTACATCGATGTTGTCGCCAGTGGTCGGCGGAAGGTGCACGTGCCCGTCGACCCGGGACCAGACCGCAGCGACGCACGGATGCACGCCAAGACCGTAGGATCCTACGCAGTGCCGTAGGGGACCGCACCGCCACTTACCAGCAAATTAGGGACACTGTTGCTCCTGGGGTATCGGCGAGGACCATTCGCAACCGTCTCCATGAAGCTGGGCTACGGTCCCGCACACCGTTAGGCCGTCTTCCGCTCACGCCCCAACATCGTGCAGCCCGCCTCCAGTGGTGTCGCGACAGGCGTGAATGGAGGGACGAATGGAGACGTGTCGTCTTCAGCGATGACAGTCGCTTCTGCCTTGGTGCCAATGATGGTCGTATGCGTGTTTGGCGCCGTGCAGGTGAGCGCCACAATCAGGACTGCATACGACCGAGGCACACAGGGCCAACACCCGGCATGATGGTGTGGGGAGCGATCTCCTACACTGGCCGTACACCACTGGTGATCGTCGAGGGGACACTGAATAGTGCACGGTACATCCAAACCGTCATCGAACCCATCGTTCTACCATTCCTAGACCGGCAAGGGAACTTGCTGTTCCAACAGGACAATGCACGTCCGCATGTATCCCGTGCCACCCAACGTGCTCTAGAAGGTGTAAGTCAACTACCCTGGCCAGCAAGATCTCCGGATCTGTCCCCCATTGAGCATGTTTGGGACGGGATGAAGCGTCGTCTCACGCGGTCTGCACGTCCAGCACGAACGCTGGTCCAACTGAGGCGCCAGGTGGAAATGGCATGGCAAGCCGTTCCACAGGACTACATCCAGCATCTCTACGATCGTCTCCATGGGAGAATAGCAGCCTGCATTGCTGCGAAAGGTGGATATACACGGTACTAGTGCCGACATTGTGCATGCTCTGTTGCCTGTGTCTATGTGCCTGTGGTTCTGTCAGTGTGATCATGTGATGTATCTGACCCCAGGAATGTGTCAATAAAGTTTCCCCTTCCTGGGACAATGAATTCACGGTGTTCTTATTTCAATTTCCAGGAGTGTAATTCAGTGGTGATGGTTGAAAATTTGTGGCACACTGGGAGACGAACCGGATCTCCCGCTTCACGCGGCCGATTGTCTTAACCGCCTCAGCCATCCGGAAACATTCCATTTCACCCGAATTCTCACTCTTTGGCACGCTAATAGCGTCACCTGTCCATTAATCCATTTGCTCGTAGCGACACCTCAATTCCGTCAAGAGGCACGCACCCTGTCGTGAATCGGAAGCTATTAAGGCGCTCATGCCGACAAATACACTATATACTGTACATGTCCGACAGAACAGACACCACACCACACTGTTGCCCTTCAAACACAGGCCGTATATTTTCATCGAGAATTAATATTAAAGCTCACTGTACCAAAACCAACGGTGTGGAGTCTATTCTGTTGGAACTTCTCAGAGGACACACACGCGCACACACACACACACACACACACACACACACACACACACACACACACACTCACATTATACAGGGTGTTACAAAAAGGTACGGCCAAACTTTCAGGAAACATTCCTCACACACAAAGAAAGAAAATATGTTATGTGGACATGTGTCCGGAAACGCTTACTTTCCATGTTAGAGCTCATTTTATTACTTCTCTTCGAATAACATTAATCATGGAATGGAAACACACAGCAACAGAACGTACCAGCGTGACTTCAAACACTTTTTTACAGGAAATGTTGAAAACGTCCTCCGTTAGCGAGGATACATGCATCCACCCTCCGTCGCATGGAATCCCTGTTGCGCTGATGCTGCCCTGGAGAATGGCGTATTGTATCACAGCCGTGCTGCTATTGCCTCAGCGATTTTCCAGTGGTCAAAACAGACTCCTAAAGAAGCCTTCGCCGCTGCCATGGAATCATGGCGTCAGCGTTGTGAACAATGTGTACGTCTGCAGGGCGATTACGTCGAGAAGTAACGCCAGTTTCATCTATTTTGGGTGAGTAGTTAATTAGAAAAAAAATCGGAGGCCTTAGAACTTCAATGCACCTCGCAGTAGCAACACGATGGATGTCCAGCACATAGTGCCTCGCATGCACGTCGCTTTCTGAACCGAAGGTACCCTGTCAGATGGATTGGTCGAGGAGGAACAGCCATCCACAATACGAGCACGAAGAGCCTCAACATTTGGTAACGGGGTTGCGTAGACAAGAGCTTTCAAATGCCCCCATAAATGAAAGTCAAGAGGATAGAGGTGAATCGAGGAAGTACAGTACAGTACATACTGACAAAACTAAAATGAGCTCTAACATGGAAATCAAGCGTTTCCGGACACATGTCCACATTTGTGTGTGAGGAATGTTTCCTGAATGTTTGGGCGTACCTTTTTGTAACAAACGTTGGCGCCGGTGGCGACACCTACAACGTGCTGCCATGACGAAAGTTTCCAACCGATTTCTCATACACAGCAGTTGACCGGCGTTGCCTGGTGAAATGTTGTTGTGATGCCTCGTGTAAGGAGGGGAAATGCGTACCACCACTTTTACGACTTTGGTAAAGGTCGGATTGTAGCGTATCACGATTGCGGTTTATCGTATCGCGACATTGCTGTTCACGTTGGTCGAGATCTAACGACTGTTAGCAGAATATGGGATCGGTGAGTTCAGGAGGGTAATACGGAACGCCGTGCTGGATCCCAACGGCCTCGTATCCGTAGCAGCCGAGATGACAGGCATCTTATCTGCATGGCTGTAACAGATCGTGCAGCCGTGTCTCGATCCCTGAGTCAACAGATGGGGACGTTTTCAAGACAACAACCATCTGCACGAACAGTTCGACAAGTTTGCAGCAGCATGGACTATCAGCTCGGAGACCATGGCTGCGCTTACCCTTGACGCTGCATCAGAGAGAGGAGCGCCTGCTATGGTGTACTCAACTACGAATGGCAAAATGTCATTTTTCGGATGAATCCACGTTCTGTTTACAGTATCATAATGGTCGCATCCGTGTTTGGCGACATCGTGGTGAATGCACATTGGAAGCTTGTATTCGTCATCGCCATACTGGCGTATCAACCGGCGTGATGGTATGGGGTGCCATCGGTTACACGTCTCGGTCACCTCTTGTTCGCATTGACGGCACTTTGAACAGTGGACGTGACAATTCAGATGTGTTACGACCCGTGGCTCTACCCTTCATTCGATCCCGAGGCCTAAGTTACGATTTCGAAAGGAGACGGGGACTGTTTTTAACTAAAAGTTAAATTAAAACAAATATCTTTGCTAGTCACGTCCTCATTTTTCGAAGACTCTTTTCCAGACCGCATCACTCGTGTGCCTCCAATCCACCTGCTGGTGAGGTTGAAAGCCCTCTGGACGTGTTGCGGAAGAAAATTAATTTACTGAGAATGGTGGCAGTTTTTATTCCTGTTCTGTATCAAGACATCTCTCGCACCCTCCGAATACCCAACAGTCTACGTATTTAAACCATCATCCAACATACCAGCCTGTCCACGTGGTTTAGGTCTAGGGTTACACACCAGAGTACTGAAGCCGGAGAGCCAATAATAGCTCTATGTAAGGTATCTAAAATACACGGTCCTGTCACATTACACTGACCACCACATGCCGACCTGCAACTACATCTACATCTACATGGATACTCTGCAAATCACATTCAATTGCCTGGCAGAGGGTTCATCGAACCACCTTCACAATTCTCTATTATTCCAATCTCGTATACCGCGCGGAAAGAATGAACACCCATATCTTTCCGTACGAGCTCTGATTTCTCTTATTTCATCGTGGTGATGGTTCCTCCTATATAGGTCGATATCAACAAAATATTTTCGCATTCGGAGGAGAAAGTTGGTGATTGAAATTTCGTGAGAAGACTCCGTCGCAACGTGAAACGCCTTTCTTTTAATGATTTCCAGCCCAAATCCTGTATCATTTCTGTGACACTCTCTCCAATATTTCACGATAATACAAAACGTGCTGCCTTCCTTTGAACTTTTTCGATGTACTCCGTCAGTCCTATCTGGTAAGGATCCCACACTGGCAGCAGTATTCTAAAAAAGGACGGACAAGCGTAGTGTAGGCAGTCTCCTTACTAGGTCTGTTACATTTTCTAAGTGTCCTGCTACTAAAACGCAGCCTTAAGTTAGCCTTCCCCACAACATTTTCTGTGTGTTCCTTCCAATTGAAATTGTTCGTAATTGTAATACATAGGTATTCAGATGAATTTACGGCTTTTAGATTAGACTGATTTATCGTGTAACCGAAGTTAAACGAGTTCCTTTCAGCACTCATGTGGATGACCTCACATTTTCGATATTTAGGGCTAACTGCCACTTTTCGCACCATTCAGATATCTTTTCTAAATTGTTTTGTAGTTTGTTTTGATCTTCTGATGACTTTATTAGTCGATAAACGACAGCGTCATCTGCAAACAACCGAAGACGGCCTTTCGGATTGTCTCCCAAATCCTTTATATAGATACGGAACAGCAAAGGGCCTATAACACTACCTTGAGGACCCCCAGAAATCACTTCTGTTTTACTCGATGACTTTGTGTCAATTACTACGAACTGTGATCTCTCTGAGAGGAAATCACAAATCCAGTCACAAAACTGAGACGATATTCCACATAAGTACGCAATTTCACTACGATCCGCTTGTGTGGTACAATGTCAAAAGCCTTCCGTAAATCCAGAAATTCAGAATCGATCTGAAATCCCTTTTCAATAGCACTTCATATGCATAAAAAGCTGGTTGTGTTCTACAAGAACGATGTTTTCTGAACCCATATTGACTGTGTGTCAGTAAAGCGTTTTCTTCGAGGTAATTCATAATGTTGGAACACAATATTTGTTCTAAAATCCTGTTCCATATCGAAGATAACGATATGGGCCTGTAATTTAGTGGATTACTCCTACTATCGTTCTTGAATATAAGTGTGACCTTTGCAACTTTCCAGTCTTTGGGTACGGATCTTTCGAAGAGCGAACGGTTGTATATCATTGTTAAGTATGGAGCTAAAGCATCAGAATACTCCGAAAGGAACCTAACTGGTATACAGTCTGGACCAGAAGACTTTCTTTTGTTAAGTTGATTCACTACTCCGACGATATTTACTTCTACGTTACGCATGTTGGCAGTTGTTCTCGATTCGAATTGTCGAATTTTTACTTCGTCTTCTTTTGTGAAGGCATTTCGGAAGGTTTTGGCAGCACTGTCTTCGACAGTATCTACATTGCTACCGAGATGACAGCAGGCGGCAGCAGTAACAGTGTGGGGTATGCAGGGTGTCCCATTTAACTTGACCACACTAAATAACTGTTTGTCCAGATGAAAATTACAAAATGTTTGCAGCAAATTTTCTTTAGCCGTCAGGGAGACAACAACCAACATAATTACTCTCATTGTAGCTTTGTTTTTTTACGAAGATATAAACAGCCGTGTATTTTTTATTCGGTAATTATTTTTCTCTCCCACAGACCTATTCCAAACTCTATGACAGTGTATCATTCACTGAAACACAGCGTTATTAATTACATAACACAACACTGACTTCCAGCCCGGGGTCACAAACTGCCAGGAAACAAATAAAAACCAAGTAAAAACATACCACAAAATAGACTTTGACTCTCCTGTGCCACTGCCCAGGAGTAAAACATCCAAATGCGCTCAAAGTGGTGACCCTGGACACCGACACACTGGTGCACTCGTTGAATGAAAGAATTATTTACTGCTTCCGGTGTTGCCTGCTGAATAGAATTACAAGCAAGCACGATACATTCTGCATGTCCTATGGAGTTGTTATAATCTCGCTATAGACAACATCTTTAATGCATCCCCCCCCCCCCCGAAAAAAAGTCCCGAGGATTTAAATCGGGAGACCTAGCAGGCCAAGTAACTGTTCCTCCTCGACCAATCCACCTGACAGGGTACCTTCGGTTCAGAAAGCGACGTGCACGCGAGGCACTATGTGCTGGACATCCATCGTGTTGCTACTGCGAGGTGCATTCAAGTTCTAAGGCCTCCGATTTTTTTTCTAATTAACTACTCACCCAAAATAGATGAAACTGGCGTTACTTCTCGACGTAATCGCCCTGCAGACGTACACATTGTTCACAACGCTGACGCCATGATTCCATGGCAGCGGCGAAGGCTTCTTTAGGAGTCTGTTTTGACCACTGGAAAATCGCTGAGGCAATAGCAGCACGGCTGGTGAATGTGCGGCCACGGAGAGTGTCTTTCATTGTTGGAAAAAGCCAAAAGTCACTAGGAGACAGGTCAGGTGAGTAGAGAGCATGAGAAATCACTTCAAAGTTGTTATCACGAAGAAAGTGTAGCGTAACGTTAGCTCGATGGGCGGGTGCGTTGTCTTGGTGAAACAGCACATGCGCAGGCCTTCCCGGACGTTTTTGTTGCAGTGCAGGAAGGAATTTGTTCTTCAAAACATTTTCGTAGGATGCACCTGTTACCGTAGTGCCCTTTGGAACGCAATGGGTAAGGATTACGCCCTCGCTGTCCCAGAACATGGACACCATCATTTTTTCAGCACTGGCGGTTACCCGAATTTTTTTTATGGTGGTGAATCTGTGTGCTCCCATTGAGCTGACTGGCGCTTTGTTTCTGGATTGAAAAATGGCATCCAAGTCTTATCCATTGTCACAACCGACGAAAAGAAAGTCCCATTCATGCTGTCGTTGCGCGTCAACATTGCTCGGCAACATGCCACACGGGCAGCTGTGTGGTCGTCCGTCAGCATTCGTGGCACCCACCTGGATGACACTTTTCGCAATTTCAGGTCTCTATGCAGGATTGTGTGCACACAACCCACAGAAATGCCAACACTGGAGGCGATCTGTTCAACAGTCATTCGGCGATCCCCCAAAACAATTCTCTCCACTTTCTCGATCATGTCGTCAGACTGGCTTGTGCGAGCTCGAGGTTCTTTCGGTTTGTTGTCACGTGATGTTCTGCCTTCATTAAACTGTTGCACCCACGAACGCACTTTCGACACATCCATAACTCCATCATCACATGTCTCCTTCAACTGTCGATGAATTTCAATTGGTTTTACACCATGAAAATTCAGAAAACGAATGATTGCACACTGTTCAAGTAAGGAAAACGTCGCCATTTTAAGTATTTAAAACAGTTCTCATTCTCGCCGCTGGCGGTAAAATTACATCTGCCGTACGGTGCTGCCATCTCTGGGACGTATTGACAATGAACGCTGCCTCATTTTAAAACAATGCGCATGTTTCTATCTCTTTCCAGTCCGCAGAAAAAAAATCAGAGGCCTTAGAACTTGAATGCACCTCGTACATAAGCATTCTGGTTCCTAGGGGCCCTTCATCCAGAACAGGAGGAAGAATTCGTAGCCGGCCGCGGTGGTCTAGCGGTTCTAGGCGCTGAGTCCGGAACCGCGTGACTGCTACGGTCGCAGGTTCGAATCCTGCCTCGGGCATGGATGTGTGTGATGTCCTTAGGTTAGTTAGGTTCAAGAGAACTGATGACCACAGATGTTAAGTCCCATAGTGCTCAGAGCCATTTTTTGAAGAATTCGTCTGAGGAAGTTGGCTTAGGCTGTGCCGTTTAGACTACCATTGATGAAATAAGGGCCAATAATTTTAGTACGGAACATCCCACACCAGACTTCAACTCTTCACTGATGCTGATGTTCCACCTGTCTAAGCGATCGTGGGTTGTCGCTGGACCAATAATACATATTCCTTGTAGTTAACTGTCCTTTGTTTGTGAAGGAACATACATCGGTAAACAGAACATTGGAGAAGAAGTTCGGGTTGGCGAAGGTTTGCTGCTGTGCGCACTGACAGAACTGTACACGATTCTGGAAATCATCCCCATGCAATTCTTGATGTTGGTGTACATGGTAAGGATGGAACCGATGATTTGTAAGAATACGATGTACACTGGTTTTAGGAATGCCAGTCTCGTGTTCAAGCTGTCGTGTGCTCCCATGTGGATTCACAGCAAGAGAAGCGAGAACAGTAACTTCGGCAGCTACCTCTGTGCGAGTGCTACAACGATTGCGTTGTCGAGGGTTGAAACTTCCCGTTTCCTGAAGCGTCGCAACAAGACGAGAAAACATCCGCAGGGAAGGTGGGTTCTTGTCAGGATATCGCTCTCTGTACAGTTCCGCTGCCTGCGTAGCATTTCGCCTACCTTGAACAACAACAATAGAACAAGAGTTCAAAAACGGTTCAAATTGCTCTGAGCACTATGGGAGTTATGGGAGGTCATCAGTCCCCTAGAACTACTTAAACCTAACTAACCTAAGGACATCACACACATCCATGCCCGAGGCAGGATTCGAACCTGCGACCGTAGCAGGAGCGCGGTACCGGATTGAAGAGCCTAGAACCGCTCGGCCGTACCGTCCAAAGTGCATTATAACTGGCTTTCGAGCCAAGGGTGGAAGCAGTTCCGAAACGGCTAAGTTTGTGAACTGTTCGCATGTGCGGTGGTTAACGTTTACCGTGCGTGGTAATATGGCGCTATCCAAAACTGTAACAGCAGGGCAACGCAACGGGTCACGCAGTTTGTTGTGACTTGGCAAGACAGCCAAGTCACTATGAGAGGAAGCCGAAAGGCACGCGTTTAAGCTCACCCAGGCTGGCGTGAGGTCTAGAACAGTTAAAGGAATTGAGTCTAGTAAAAAAAGTACGGAGCTTATGGAATACTTAACTTTAATCCATAATTTGTGAACGTCGGTCTGACGGTACATGCATCACAAGATAAATAGCAAATAATAATGGCGCCTTGCTAGGTCGTAGCAAATGACGTAGCTGAAGGCTATGCTAACTATCGTCACGGCAAATGAGAGCGTAATTTGTCAGTGAACCATCGCTAGCAAAGTCGGCTGTACAACTGGGGCGAGTGCTAGGAAGTCTCTGTAGACCTGCCGTGTGGCGGCGCTCGGTCTGCAATCACTGATAGTGGCGACACGCGGGTCCGACGTATACTAACGGACCGCGGCCGATTTAAAGGCTACCCCCTAGCAAGTGTGGTGTGTCTAGCGGTGACACCACACAGTTTACAGCATACGTCGGTCGTTGCAAGAGCACCAGGATGGGTTTGCCGTACTCCCTGAGCACCGAACTCCCCGGATTTAAACCCAGTCGAGAATCCTTGAAACCATCTCAACCGGGGTGTTCGCGCCATCGACCCTCGGCCGAGAATCCTACTGCATCTGGCCACGGTACTGAAGCCTGCAAGGCTCCAAATCCCTGTCGGTACCTTTTAGAACCTGACTAACTCTCTTCCTGCACGCATAGCAGCAGTGTAAGCTCCAAATGTTGTTATTCAGGCTTTTGACAGATGGTCACGTTATTGAGACTGGACAGTGTATCTCTAACAAGGGAACCTCCCCATCGCACCCCCCTCAGATTTAGTTTTAAGTTGGCACAGTGGATAGGCCTTGATAAACTGAACACAGATCAATTGAGAAAACAGGAAGAAGTTGTGTGGAACTGTGAAAAAATAAGCAAAATATACAAACTGAGTAGTCCATGGGCCACATAAGCAACATCATGGACGAAGAGCGCTTTAGAAGTGCCGTGGTCCCGTGGTAGCGTGAGCAGCTGCTGAGCGAGAGATCCTTGGTTCAAGTCTTCCCTCGACTGAAAATTTTACTTTCTTTATTTTTGCATAGTTATTATCTGTCCGTTCGTTCACTGACATCTCTGTTCACTGTAATAAGTTTAGGGTCTGTGTTTTGCGACCGCACTGCAAAACCGTGCGATTAGTAGACGAAAGGACGTACCTCTCCAATGGGAACAGAAAACATTTGATCGTAAGGTCATAGGTCAACCGAATCCTCCACAGGAAAACGCGTCTGATATATTCTATACGACACTGGTGACGGCATGTGCGTCACATGACAGGAATATGTTGTCGACCCACCTAACTTGTACACTTGACGAATGGGTAAAAAGATCCTTCTACCTTACCCGATTTAGGTTTTCTTGTGGATGTGATAATCACTCCCAAAAAAGTGATGAAAACATAAGAGTTTGTCACATAAACTAAAAATAAAAAATTAAAATTTACACTCGATGGAAGATTTGAACCTAGGACCTTTCGTTCCGCAGCTGCTCACGTTACCACGAGACCACGGCGCTCCTGTGATCCTATTGTCCTTATTGTTGCTTATCTTACCTTGAACTACTCAGTTTGTATATTTTGCTTATTTTTTCACAGTTCTACACAACTTCTTCCTGTTTTCTCGATTGATCTGTGTTCAGTTTTTCAAGGCCTATCCACTGTGCCAACTTATAACTAAATCTGAGGGGGGTGCGATTGAGGTTCCCTTGTAAGTGTTGTGGAGTGTCAGTGTGTAACATGGAAACTACGTCAAGGACTGTGTTCTTGTTTGTGTTATGCATATTTATATCCTGCTGCTTGCACTTCTATCTACCTTGAGTTTGCATGAAACAGCTTCAGTGCAAAATTAATTTCCGTATTTCTCCTCCTGTCCTGTAGGTAAGTCCTTTGCGTGAAGGATAAGCTTAGAAATGGACAAGAAGTAGCAAAACATTTACGATACTGTCCGTACCCATACAATGTCAGGAATTGTTATCGATTCCGTTTTGTGTATTTGTAAAAATAGCTAACATTGTTCTGGAGCGGTGACGAGAGGGATTGATTGACTGAGAGGGGTTATGGAACCAAACGGCGAGGTCATCAGTCCCGCGATTCCAAAGTTAGTCACAGGAGAAAGAGGGTCCTCTAAAAGTGGACGGATCCAGTCAGGGGAGTCAAATTATAAAACACTGAACTTTAAACAGAAAGGCATAAAAGCTGAGTCCCCATCACAACCAACCTGCCCACTCCAAGCGTGGAATAGAACCTTATATCTGGAAATAAAAACCACTTTCACAGAAGAAACTGAAGACCAATTCAGCCATCCGTGCGTCGTCTGCTAATATTAAACCTAAGGAATCGGGAAGACTAGACTTAACACGAAGAGCCGAAAGAAGGGGACATTCCAGGGATACTTGAAATATCGCCAATCTAGCTCCAGAACGAGAGAGAGGGGGAGATATGTTGGTTGTTTTTCGGGGAAGGAGACCAGACAGCGAGGTCATCGGTCTCATCGGATTAGGGAAGGACGGGGAAGGAAATCGGCCGTGCCCTTTGAAAGGAACCATCCCGGCATTTGCCTGGAGCGATTTAGGGAAATCACGGAAAACCTCAATCAGGATGGCCGGACGCGGGATTGAACCGTCGTCCTCCCGAATGCGAGTCCAGTGTCTAACCACTGCGCCACCTCGCTCGGTGGGGGGAGAGAGAATTGGGCGAAATGGAACCCATAATCTTTCTTGAGCACTGAAATAGTTTCTGAATAACGCATTCCATTTTCATGGCTCTGAGCACTATGGGACTTAACATCTATGGTCATCAGTCCCCTAGAACTTAGAACTACTTAAACCTAACTAACCTAAGGACATCACACAACACCCAGCCATCACGAGGCAGAGAAAATCCCTGACCCCGCCGGGAATCGAACCCGGGAACCCGGGCGTGGGAAGCGAGAACGCTACCGCACGACCACGAGCTGCGGGCATCCATTTTCATAATTTCGCTGTTAGATCCTCCGTTTCGGTACGAATAAATGACGTCACTTGGTTACATTTAATAAATGACGTCACTTGATTTACATTTAATAGCTTACTTCCCTTCTTAACAGAAGTGTTGTAGGTGATCGTGATAGTACAATCACTATTCTAAAATGATATACACAGATCCGTTTTAAGGGCGAATAGAATTTGTGAATTGTTGCGAATGTACAGAACAATATCCTTTATAGCACCTTGTAAGAGGTTGTCTGTGCAATGCTCAGGTCGGAGAATGTCCGATATCCCATTTTTTTGTTTTTACCTAGTGATTTGTCTCCAATATTCGTTGTTTATGTAGGTTCTGGACCAGCACAATAACTTTCTTATGTTCCCCAATTACGAAAGTAGAGTGAGAGGCATCGCAAGAAAGAAATGGATTGTGTACAGAACCGTGGAGGTACCAGTTTGCTTTTGTGTACCGTTGAAGAGAGTGTCAGTGACATTCGGGAATATTCAGTATTTATTTTGTGTCTCCCACATCTGTTTGGTAACTGGTGTGTTGCCCATTCCGGGAGCGAAGTGAAGGACGTGCGGCTCTGATCGCAGTTAGATGTGGGACTCCTTGAGGAGTTTGAAACGAGAAACACTGCAACACAGTAGTGGAGAAATGGCTAAAACGTACCGCTGTTGAGATTTTATTTATTACAGCCGAAACAGTAAGTTACAAAGTGATTTAAACACCGACATCTTCAACTGCTGGCTCCTGTTCATGATATCGAATTAAACAAACACACCACACTTAATTTTACGAACGTCTGCAAGTGGTACAAATTCGGAATCTCTTTTCTGATTTGTACCAGTCGGTGCATAATATATACCACTCCTAGTAAATTATGTTCCTGAATTTAAAAAATTGGCACCTGACTACGTTTAAGGAATTGTTCCATACTTTAGTTTTGCCATACTATTTACTGGCATGGGGGTATATATTTTCATTCCTTTCCCCACCCTTGGACTGAATGTGTGCGTCCGCATTTCGCATTCCATATAGCTAATCACCTTTTCAATTTCTTCTTCCATGTGCAACAGGCTGTACCATTCTTCTGTTTTACAAGTGAGTTTCTGTTGCATATTTCATCCTCCGCAAGTAGAGCTATAGCTCAAGATTCATTTCGTTTGCTTTTTTTTCTGCTCGTGAACTCTCTGGTCCCTTGCCTAGGCCTTGCAGTTTTGGTTATTTTTGTATGGGCACTTTCAGCCCACATTTTGCCTGTCATGGCTTCTTTTGAATTAAAATCATGCGGCATTCCATTTCGTTCTACTATGCCTAACGCAAGTTTCCTTACGTTCCACATGCATAAACTTAACATCTCTTCAAATGCAAGAATGTGGTTTTTCAAAACGTTATTATCTTCGTTGCAGAACGCTTCACTGCGGCCAAACAGTTTTATATACCCGTTTTCATTTTGTTTTTATTTCGAGCTTACCTCTTAATTGTTGGCTTAGGCATATTTTACATGAGCGCTCGTTGATGTAATACACGATCCCCATATAGATTACTGTCACTGCTAAACACACTTCATCTGTGCTCCACTGTCCATAAGCCTTTCTGATAGCATACGGTAATACAAAACAGTCATTTAACTAGTAACTTTGGATTAAGAACGTATCAGAAAATTCATCACGTCACTTCTACACATCACAATCTCTAATAATGCTAAAGGCGTTTTTTAAAATCACTACAGGAGCAAATTCCTGAAACTCTACATGTGCACAATCGTAAACAAGCCGTATATTACAGGCGTTGTTGGTTTCGTACAGAAGAATCACGAAGAATATAGATTCGTAACAGTCTTTAATCTAAGGTCATTCCATGTAAATCCATACATAAATAATGCATTAAGTTGCCATTTCAATGCAAAGAGCAGTCGAATAAGAATCGAACTCGCACCACAACGGGACCATGGAATGGTTCCATTTAAATCTAATTACCACATGCGTTAAGGTATTTTCCTCATTGTTAGACGAGACGATCAGTCTCTATTTCATGGAAAGCAATCGGACGGTGGGGGATCCACAACGACACCCACTCTTTCACTTCCTCTGTGGACTGAAACCGAGCCAGCCTCTGTGGCCGAGCGGTTCTAGGCGCAGGCGCTTCAGTCCGGAACCGCGCTGCTGCTACGGTCGCAGGTTCGAATCCTGCCTCGGGCATGGATGTGTGTGATGTCCTTAGGTTAGTTAGGTTTAAGTAGTTCTAAGTTCTAGGGGACTGATGAATTCAGATGTTAAGTCCCATAGCGCTTATAGCAATTTCCATTTGACTGAAATCGACGTGTCTACGCATGTCTTTCTTCAGGTCTGCAGAGACATGAAAAATCACAAGGTGAACGACGCAGGCTGTACAGAGGATATTGCAATGTTTCTCAAACACTTCCGATAGACCGACGGCAAATGTAAGTTCATGATTCCTCCTCCTCCTCGTCAATCTGAACGAATGCTCTGCTCGTCAGTTCCTCAAGGGTGCCAACACAATTAACGAGCATCTCTATCAAAACACTTTGCAGAATTTGCGACCCGCCATAAAATCAAAACGCCCAGGAATCATTTCGGACGGAAGCACCTTGTTGCACGATAATGCCCGCCCCCACACTCCCAATTGGACCAAGGCTCCGCTTCAGCCATTTATTTGGGAAACACTGCAAAATCCTCAGTACAGCCCAGATCTTTCACCGTGTGATTTTTACACCGCTGGTGACCTGAAGAAAGACACGCGTAGACTTCAGTTTAGTCGCAAGAGCAAGTGCAAGAGAGTGTCTAATTGTGGATCCATCAGCAGACGACCACTTTCTGCAAAACAGGAATTGCCACTTGTCTCCCAGTGGCATAAATGTCTTAATGCGTGTGGTGATTACTTTTCAATGGAACCATCCCATGGTCCCGTTGTGACAGGTGTTCGGTTTTAATTTGACAGTCCCTCTCTTCACCATGTATATACAATGTTACATGAAACTACACGAAAATTGAAGCTGACTAAATAAACTACTGGACATTAAAATAGCTACATAGGCGTGTACAGGTGCAGCTACCCATGCAGCTTCAACAGCATACCACAGTTCATCAAGAGTAGTGACTGGCGTATTGTGACGAGCCAGCTGCCCGGCCACCATTGACCATACGTTTTCAATTGGTGAGAGATCTAGAGAATGTGCTGGTAAGGGCAGTAGTCGAACATTTTCTGTATCCAGAAAGGCCCGTACAAGACCTGCAACATGCGGTCGTCCTTTATCCTGCTGAAATGTAGGGTTTCGCAAGGATCGAATGTAGGCTAGAGCCACGGGTCGTAACACATCTGAAATGTAACGTCCACTGTTCAAAGTGCCGTCAATGCGAACAAGAGGTGACCGAGACGTGTAGCCAATGGCACCCGATACCATCACGCCGGGTGATACCCCAGTATGGCGATGACGAATAAAAGCTTCCAATGTGCGTTCACCGCTATCTTGCCAAACACAGATGCGACCATCATGATGCTGTAAACAGAACCTGGATTCATCCGAAAAAATGACGTTTTGCCATTCGCGCACCCAGGTTCGTCGTTGAGTACACCATCGCAGGCGCCCCTGTCGGTGATGTAGCGTCAAGGGTAACCGCAGCCATGGTCTCCGAGCTGATAGTCCATGCTGCTGCAAATGTCGTCGAACTGTTCGTGCAGATGGTTGTTTTCTCGCAAACGTCCCCATCTGTTCACTCAGGGATCGAGACGTGGCTCCACGATCCGTTACAGCCATGCTGATAAGATGCCTGTCATCTCGACTGCTAGTGATAAGAGGCCGTTGGGATCCAGCACGGCGTTCCGTGTTACCCTCCTGAACCCACTGATTCCATATTCTGCTAACAATCATTGGATCTCGACCAACGCGAGCAGTAATGTTGCGATACTATAAACCGCAATCGCGATATGCTACAATCCGACCTTTATCAAAGTCGGAAACGTGATGGTACGCATTTCTCCTCCTTACACGGGGCATCATAACAACGATTCACCACGCAACGCCGGTCAACTGACGTTTGTGTATGAGAAATCGGTTGGAAACTTTCCTCATGCCAGTAAGTTGTAGGTGTCGCCACCAGCGCCAACCTTGTGTGAATGCTCTGAAAAGATACTCATTTGCATATCACAGCATCTTCTTCCTGTCGGTTAAATTTCGCGTCTGTAGCACTTCATCTTCGTGGTGTAGAAATTTTAATGGCCAGTAGTGTAAGTTTTGTTCGGCCATACACCTAACATAGCTGACAATATGGCTCCAAAAATCTAGTTGTTCACGCTGACTTCATTAAATGTCTGACACCAAAAGATGTATCATATTTACAGCACTTGTAGAACTTAGAAAACGGTACAATACAAGCCACTCAGAACCACATGGGCCCCAAGGGCGTGTCGCCCCAAGTCGTAGGAGGAGGGTTTCCGATACTGAAAATTTATGCAGAGTCTAGGATAAGGTATTCGGTAATTACACCGTGTTCTGCCACTACGACAGCAAAGAGTAAAAGGAAGAAGCCTGTTATAATCAGAGGTAGAGGAGGGGAGTTCTTAGAAATGTCAGAGTCTGCCGAGCAGCTGCTGTTGTGTACTCTGCGCAACCCGGAGGCACAGGGAAGTTGAGCAGACGTCGCGACGCTCCTGAGCAAACAGCGAGGGCCGTGGCTGCCGGTTTGCGCTGCTGAATAATTCCGTGTTTACTGGGAACGGACGGCCTGCAAGGGGCCCGTTGTCGCCTCAATAATGCACCGCCATACACGCGTCCCCTGATCTGAGGCGCTGCCACTTGCTGTCTCTGATTTCTTCTCGCCATACGCACACACCAGCGGAGTCTGAGGAGTTTCCCGAATTATTATATTATATATAATAATTAAATCGGGTGATGCTGAGGGATTTAGATTAGAAATTAAGACACTTAAAGTAGTAAATGAGTTTTGCTATTTGGGGAGCAATATAACTGATGATGGTCGAAGTAGAGAGGATATAAAATGTAGACTGGCAATGGCAAGGAAAGAGTTTCTGAAGAAGAGAAATTTGTTATCATCGAGTATAGATTTAAGTGTCAGGAAGTCGTTTCTGAAAGTATTTGTATGGAGTGTAGCCATGTACGGAAGTGAAACGTGGACGATAAATAGTTTAGACAAAAAGAGAATAGAAGCTTTCTAAATGTGGTGCCACAGAAGAATGCTGAAGATTAGATGGGTAGATCAATAACTAATGAGGAGGTATTGAATAGAATTGGGGAGGAGTTTGTGACACAACTTGACTAGAAGAAGGGATTGGTTGGTAGGACATGTCCTGAGGCATCAAGAGATCACAAAATTAGCATTGGAGGGCAGCGTGGAGGGTAAAATCGTAGAGGGAGACCAAGAGATGAATACACTAAGCAGATTCAGAAGGATGTAGGTTGCAGTAGGTACTGGGAGATGAAGAAGCTTGCACAGGATAGAGTAGCACGGAGAGTTGCATGAAAGCAGTCTAGTGACTGAAGATCACAACAAGAACAACAACAACAACATATAAAACAGAATGAATATTCGAACATGTATGTATGTATGTATGTATGTATGTATGTGCATCTCTCAATTATCTCCTCCAAAATCACTGGGTCGCTTTCAACCTAATTCTGTATAACTGATGCTTGTTATGTAGCAATCAGCACTGTGGGGGTTAGAAATCCTGTCTCCCACAGGAACGGAGGTACAGGCAGAAAAGGGTTTTTTCAACTCCTGACATGTAGGCTGCCATTTATGACAGTATGTTGTGGGTGATACAGGTGTGTCTTGCAGTTTCTATGTGTGCAGTTGGACATGGCTCAGCGGGAAGAAGCTGAGGGGATATGAATATAGAGATGGAGGAAAAGGGAAGCGGGAGGTCAGGAAGGACAGAGACAGGAGAGGATAATAGACAGAAAGAGGGGAAGATGGGATGGACAGATAGAAGGGCTGCACAGAGAGAAAGGGAAAGGTAGGCAGAGATTGAAGAAGAGGACGAGGAGGAGGACACAAGGACAATAGTGGAAGGGAGAACGGAGACACAATGGTAGGAAAAGAGATGAACGGACATGTTGTGCATGAATGAGATTTTCACTCTGCAGTGGAGTGTGCGCTAATATGAAACTTTCTGGCAGATTAAAACTGAGTGCCGGACCGAGACTCGAACTTAGGACCTTTGCCATTCCCGGGCAAGTGCTGACAGAAATGAAGCTGTGAGGGTGGGGCGTGAGTCATGCTTGAGTAGCTCAGATGGTAGAGCACTTACCCGCGAAAGGCATAGGTCCTGAGTTCGAGTCTCGGTCCGCCACACAGTTTTAATCTGCCAGAAAGTTTCATGTTGTGCATGTATTAAATGAACCATGGATACAAGGTAACTTGATGGTCGATACGGCGTAAGAATAGTCCTGAAGTTCGAAAAGCTTCTGACAACTATCAACTGCAAAGCGCTATCAACCACAAAATCAAAACGATAGCCATCCAAATTGAACCATTTTGTTCATATGGCACTGCAAGGACAGTTCAGATATTTCATTTACAATACAGATTGGAATAAACAAAAACTCCCATCTCCTGCAGAGAGAGAGAGAGAGGGGGGGGAGGAAGAGGTGGACAGAGAGAGAGGGGGGAGGAAGAGGTGGACAGAGAGAGATGGGGGGAGGAAGAGGTGGACAGAGAGGAGAGAGAGAGAGGGGGAGGAAGAGAGGGAGAGAGAGGGGGAGGAAGAGGTGGACAGAGAGAGATGGGGGGGGAAGAGGTTGACAGAGAGAGATGGGGGGAGGAATAGGTTGACAGAGAGAGATGGGGGGAGGAATAGGTTGACAGAGAAAGATGGGGGGAGGAAGAGGTGGACAGAGAGAGAGAGGGGGAGGAAGAGGTGGACAGAGAGAGATGGGGGGAGGAAGAGGTGGACAGAGAGAGATGGGGGGAGGAAGAGGTGGACAGAGAGAGATGGGGGGAGGAAGAGGTGGACAGAGAGAGATGGGGGGAGGAAGAGGCGGACAGAGAGAGATGGGGGGAGGAAGAGGTGGACAGAGAGAGATGGGGGGAGGAAGAGGTGGACAAAGAGAGATGGGGGGACGAAGAGGTGGACAGAGAGAGATGGGGGGAGGAAGAGGTGGACAGAGAGAGAGGGGGAGGAAGAGGTGGGCAGAGAGAGAGGGGAAGGAAGAGGGGGACAGAGAGAGAGGGGAAGGAAGAGGGGGACAGAGAGAGAGGGGAAGGAAGAGGGGGACAGAGAGAGAGGGGAAGGAAGAGGGGGACAGAGAGAGAGGGGAAGGAAGAGGGGGACAGAGAGAGATATGGATTTGGATGTGGATGACGTCATGCTCAAAGTCCAGGGGTAATGGCGGAGAGAAAAATGTGCCTTAGAGAAGCTGGCAATTATCTTTTTAAGGAAACAGCCCAAAGAGAACTTCAGTCATCAATGAAATTGCAAATCCAATCATTGGGTTCGTCACTATGTTAAGTCTTGTTATTTCTCTGAAGTATCTGTTTGATACCTTCAGGTAGCTACAGTATGTACTGATGCGACATGAGTTTTGTTGCATTAACTTCCGTAACTATCTGAATGTGTCGAACAGTGCTTTTAACAAAATACTGAAGATAACCACTAACTAACGAAGTCATTTGAAGATGTTTAAATGTAGGTTCGAATGTATACTTAAGGGCTAACAAAACATGTGCGGAAGCATATCGTTGGAGGTCTCCCAGTCGTGCACAAAAAGCTGGGCGTCACATGGGGTGAGGTCAGCCTGACTATAGCACCAAATGGGACTGTCCAAACAACATCGAGGCAGTCGAAGGAACGGGAGAAGACAGTGAGTGTCAGTCAATTGGCGAGCTGTTACGGTGCAGTATGATGGTTGTCTTCATTCAATGCAATATGACCGGAAACAACATCTGGACGCCTTCACATGGGGAAGAACCATCAGGAAACTGGAGGAGAGGGGGGAGAGGGGTGAGGGTGAGAGGGGAGAGGGGGAGAGAGGGGAGGGGGAGAGGGGGAGGGGAAGATGGGGGAGGGGTGAGAGGGGGAGGGGGAAGGGGAGAGTGGGAGGGAGGGGTAGAGGGGGAGGGAGAAGGGAGGGGGAGGGAGGAGGGAGGGGTAGAGGGGGAGGGAGAAGGGAGGGGGAGGGAGGAGGGAGGGGGAGGGGTGGCAGCGTGTTCCTTTCAGTTGCCTACTGAACTATACTGTAACATTTCATTCCATTTATGGTCGAAATTTCATCGAGCTATATTGCTTAAGAGTGACGCATCGTACGTCGAAGGGGTAGAGAGAGAATAGAGGACATGCTTAACGTGAGCATGTGGTATTTCATTAAAACTATGTAAACCAACGTGTGAGAAAGTTTTTGTGCAATAGGAGAATTTGCGACATATGTCCGAGAGAGCTTGATTTTGTAAAGGGAGACAGAAGAGGCGTTGAGTATTAAATTTATTAGTAGTTTATTTTGTGGGAAGGACTTGTATTTTGTTTTCATTAAATTTCATTTAGTTTCGGCATTCCTAGATTTCTAGTCTAAATTACCTGTGGTAAATTACCTGTGACGTTAGAAATACCCGGTGTATAGTAATTCTCGGGATGATCTGATTGAGTGCTTAACATACCAGCCAACGGGAATTTAGCATTTCCCGCACGTAGAGTAGGACTTTGCGCCCAGACCTATAAGTCGATAAAGTCGCTCGGGAGCCGCCTTCTAGTAAACACTTACACAGCTGTGGGCCAGTGAAGACAGCGTCTTAATACAGGAATCTTTTCCTCGTAACGTCTCACATATGGCTTGCACTGTGTCGTCCAATCGGAGTAGATGTTCCATTACTACAGTTCTGTACCCTGGACAGACCCCTATTAGCGTGTTGTTCTCACGTGCCCTTAGTGTCGGGACCTCGTTAATTCGAGATGACCCCAATTCTACCGGGCTCCCAAATTCGATTACGGCAGCCCGCTGCCCGTCCCGGTGGAGAGGCCCTCCCGTATCACGAGCCGGCATCGACTTGGCCGCCGTCCATGCCACGTCACGTCACGTCACGCCCTGTGATGGATGACACACTCACCCCCCTGCGTCAGAGATGGGGCCGCTGCGAAGCCAATCTGCAAAGTGGACCGCCCGCTGCCGTGTCAGTAGTCCTCCTACACCCCACCTTCACCTACCACCCAGTTCTCCCTATATCTATCTACTAACACGTGGATCTGTAACGTCTACACACTCCCATTGTCCGCATTCTGACTTTGAAAACCATGTTCGAACTGGAACAGAATAACCTCCATTGAAATCTGCATGGGCCCCTAATAATGAGAGGGCGTGCTGATGAGGCAACGTCTCCGAGTTCATGTGAAAACTCAAAATCTCTTTAAACAAAACCCAAGTTATTAACATTCAAGAAATGGTTAAAATTGCTCTAAGCACTACGGGACTTAACATATGAGGTCATCAGTACCCTAGACTTAGAACTACTTAAACCTAACTAACCTGAGGACATCACATCTATCCACGCCCGAGGCAGGATTCGATCCTGCGACCGCAGCAGCAGCACAGTTCCAGACCGAAGCGCCTTGAACCGCTTGACCACAGCGGCCAGCTATTAACATTCTACATCTATATTCTTCATGTCCATGTCTTTAAATATAGCCGCTCTGGCAACGACACATTTCGTGCAACGAGGAACCAGTTTGTTGATACCATCACTGTAGCAAGTCAGACTTCTTTGACAGTACCACAACCACACCACTGCTAGCACTGCTTCATTGCTATCAAATTGAAGTCGAAGTCGTTCTTTAAGTTTTGAAAACACATGAAAATATGATGGTGCTAAGTCAGAAATGCATGGAGATGATCGATGATAGTGAGCCCAAAGCATCAGTTTGTAGCAGCGATGCCCGAGGTCAACTAAGATATCAACTTACTTCCCAGTGTCAGTACCCAGGGTATCATGTACGCCAGCTTGCCTCAGCAGGGACTACAAGAACTTTACGACGCCCTACCCAGTGGAACAAGTGCATGTATCGAGATCAGGAAGGGTGCAACTCAAACAGATAACTGAATTCATTGTACCAAGTTCTTCGTAAACTACGAGGTGCATTCAAGTTCTAAGGCCTCCGATTTTTTTTTCTAGTTAACTACTCACCCGAAGTCGATGAAACTGGCGTTACTTCTCGACGTAATCGCCCTGCAGACGTACACATTTTTCACAACGCTGACGCCATGATTCCATGGCAGCGGCGAAGGCTTCTTTAGGAGTCTGCTTTGACCACTGGAAAATCGCTGAGGCAATAGCAGCGCGGCTGGTGAATGTGCGGCCCCGGAGAGTGTCTTTCATTGTTGGAAAAAGCCAAAAGTCACTAGGAGCCAGGTCAGGTGAGTAGGGAGCATGAGGAATCACTTCAAAGTTGTTATCACGAAGAAACTGTTGCGTAACTTTAGCTCGATGTGCGGGTGCGTTGTCTTGGTGAAACAGCACACGCGCAGCCCTTCCCGGACGTTTTTGTTGCAGTGCAGGAAGGAATTTGCTCTTCAAAACATTTTCGTAGGATGCACCTCTAACCGTAGTGCCCTTTGCAACGCAATGGGTAAAGATTACGCCCTCGCTGTCCCAGAACATGGACACCATCATTTTTTCAGCACTGGCGGTTACCCGAAATTTTTTTATGGTGGTGAATCTGTGTGCTCCCATTGAGCTGACTGGCGCTTTGTTTCTGGATTGAAAAATGGCATCCACGTCTCATCCATTGTCACAACCGACGAAAAGAAAGTCCCATTCGTGCTGTCGTTGCGCGTCAACATTGCTTGGCAACGTGCCACACGGGCAGCCGTGTGGTCGTCCGTCAGCATTCGTGGCACCCACCTGGATGACACTTTTCGCATTTTCAGGTCGTCATGCAGGATTGTGTGCACAGAACCCACAGAAATGCCAACTCTGGAGGCGATCTGTTCAACAGTCATTCGGCGATCCCCCAAAACAATTCTCTCCACTTTCTCGATCATGTCGTCAGACCGGCTTGTGCGAGCCCGAGGTTGTTTCGGTTTGTTGTCACACGATGTTCTGCCTTCATTAAACTGTCGCACCCACGAACGCACTTTCGACACATCCATAACTCCATCACCACATGTCTTCTTCAACTGTCGATGAATTTCAATTGGTTTCACACCACGCAAATTCAGAAAACGAATGATTGCACGCTGTTCAAGTAAGGAAAACGTCGCCATTTTAAGTATTTAAAACAGTTCCCATTCTCGCCGCTGGCGGTAAAATTCCATCTGCCGTACAGTGTTGCCATCTCTGGGACGTATTGACAATGAACGCAGCCTCTGTTTAAAACAATGCGCATGTTTCTATCTCTTTCCAGTCCGGAGGAAAAAAAAATCGGAGGCCTTAGAACTTGAATGCACCTCGTAAAACCCAGCTTTGTAATCAGTGAAAAACATCACATAATGTATCAACTTCGGAAGTTTCATTTCGTTTACACCTCCAGTTCTGGGTGCTAAATTCTCGTATACCGTTCACATCAGGCGTCTGGTGATTTCATCAGTCTCCTAAAATAACGGAATACATTCTTGTACACCCCAATCGCCTCAAAGAAGAAATCCGTGATGTGACTAGGACTCTGCTGTGGGACTAGAAGCTGGAGTTCTTCCCTGATGTCTTCCTCAAACATGCCTATCACTAGCGAAATTTCTGATCAGTGTCTAGGAACCAAGTCGAAAAAAAGGTGTATGGCTATAGATGTTACTTTGTGTGTTTCCTTTTACAGAAATATCCATAACACATTGTTAGCACTGTCCATAGAAGCAGTACTTACCATTCAGCTCCCATGTAGTTCGCCTGAGTGGACAGCTCACTGGCTTGTTATACTAGGGGGCCGGGTTCGAATCCTAGCTGGTTTGGAGATTTTCTCAGCTCAGGGACTGGGTGTTTGTGTCGCCATCATCATCATCATCATCATCATCATCATCATCTTCCTCATCGACGCGTAAGTCGCCGAAGTGGCGTCACCTCAAAAGTCTTGCACCAGGCGATCGGGTCTACCCGCCAGGGGGCCCTCGCCACACGACATTTCAACTCCTGAGTGTCCTCAGAACCATGACAGCTGAGCTCAAATAATTAGCGCTCTATACTGGACCCAGATTATTTTTACATACAAACGACAACTGATAATACACACCGAGTGGTCAGAAGCAGAATAACAAAAAAGACAGGAGGTAGTCACCTTTTGCTGTTGCTGCTCTTCTTACTTTCTGAGCTTCCAAAGAAAAGTTGGAATATTGCACTGTGCGAGATACAGTGTGCTTATTTCCGCTGTACCGATACATGTGTTACTGTGTGCTCGGAATTTTGTGTGTGATCTATGTTCTAGAAGTCACCAAGATTTCTGACAGTGTCTTTTTTTCATTTGATTTGCACTTGTTGAAATACTTACATTCTCACCACCTTTCTTTTAGCTGTTATATACATATTTTATGTCTTTTACTATACAACACGAAGTTTCTCTCTGTGAAGGCATCACACTGTGTGGCACACTTAAAACTACCAGCGCTAAACGACTGACAGCGTAATGTGACACAGAACTATACAGAGCAATTCAGCTAGACTGTTGACCTCATATTTGAAGATTTCCAAATTCTGTTCCCATATGAGGATTTATAGGCTCCTTTTATTCCTGTATTAAGTGAAACACGTATGTAACGCAGCAGCGATGGCGAGGCATTGTAGCATCTGTGACCAGAGAGTATGCGCTTGACCGCGCGAGTGTTGCGAGCGGTTCTCAGTCAGTAGCAGTCTTTGCGAGTTAGTTGTCGCTATGCAGAGTAGCAGTCAGTCAGTCGTTGCGAGTCTGTAGCTCTGTCTAGTTGAGAGCAGTACTCAGTCTGTAGTCGTCATGCAGAGCGGTCGGTCAGTAGTAGCAGCCCAGTGCGGTTGTGTGATGTAGGCGGTCGGCAACAATGGTCAAGATGAGGAATAAGGTATACTGTTAATTAATATAATCATTAGATAATGAAAATTTTATTTATTGTAATTATTCTCCAACAAGTCTCCCAATAATAATTTTTTATTTCAAAAGCATTTTCTCAAAAGTTTAATTTTTTTTGAACTAAAGATCTCGTTGCACTTCCCATTTCATTCCGCTTCTTTTTGAAGAAAAATTTCACTAGAATTACAAAAAAAAGGAGAATATTATTATTTGCAATGTAGTTCCTCCAAGTGGTGCGCAACAACAAGAGCAGATATGTGACATCCATTTATTCTGAGGTAAGACTTTAATTCTGATTGTTTTTACACAGGGCCAGAAACCGATATTTCGGTTTAATTGAATTTTCTTGTCACTGAATGGACTTTAATTTTTTGAAGGATTTATAATTGAGTCAGATTGCGAATTTCACATTTGTTGCCATTGTCAGTACATTTGATTGTAGGCAGGTTACGCATAGAGCCATGTCCATTAGCATTTCTAATTAGTATCGTTATTTTTTTTTTAAATTTTTGTAGGGAGGTTACACTTGGCTCCCATTTCTATTAAGTATTGCTATATTTTCTTTAAAAAAATTGCGGTGGGGAGGTTACACTTGGCGACACCCAGTCCAGGATCGTATTTCGTTGAGAGTCTTTTGAGCGACAGTCAGATATCTGCTCTTATTTGCTTAGATAATTAGGATTTGGCGCAACGCTTTTAATAATATTGTGACTTTCTTTCTACAGGTCAACGGCAATTTGCTGCTTTGTTGTATTTGTGTGTTGCTTTTGCATTGTGCTTATTTGTTTTGTGAAAAATTTTGACTATTGTAAAAATGCCGCGAAAGACTGTGAATAGTGTATCGCGAAGTATTGTGAATGAAATTACCGACTTAAACAACGTGACCGATAGTAATTGTGATACGCAACGTAATGATGACAATCCTGCGTTCACTAACAATCAGTGCATTCCAACCACTAATGATGACTTTCACCTTAATGATGAACAAACGAACTCAATTGTCTCGTCTGTTAACTTGACGACAATTGATGACGCAGAATGCTCTATGGTAATGAGCGCTGTAGAGCTTAACACACCCGATTTGGAAAACTCAAGTAACGTACAGACGAATTTGTGTAATGAAAATGAACAGGATACACAAAGTACGACGGATTTATTTAATTCCGAAATAGTGAGTGACAGTGTAGGTCCGACTGATAAACCTTTCTGTAAATTACAGAATGACCAAATGGTCACGCAAAACGAGAAAATTCCAGATCCACCACTAAACAGCACAGAGAATATAAACGCTAGTTTTGACTTGGTACGAATTATGAGAAGTTTGCTACAACAGCAAAGTGAGAAAATAAACAACAGTAATAAAGATCTCAAACAACAACTTAGTGCAGATATCAAACAACAGAGTGAGAAAACAGACAACAATTTCAGACAACAGAGTGAAGATTTTAAACAACTTAGGGAACAGAACAGACAGCTTAGTGAGCAAATTAGAGACGTTGCCGCGCAGTGCCATGACACTAAGGAACAGTTGCGCGTGGAAATTGAGGCTTGTTCTCAAAAAAATAGCGAAGAAATTAAGACTGTAGCGCAAGAATTAAGGGAAATGCAGACAGCCGCAACAGAAACACTCAGAGACGAAATTAGCGGAGTCGCCAAACAGTGCTCTGAAAAAGCTACACAATTACGGGACGAGTTTAGAGCAATGACGGTAGAACTTTCGCGCACTATGGACGCAAAGATAGACGCGAAATTCGAACAGCAGAACACTCAGATTAACGAGCGCTTTAATCAGCACATACAGAACAGTGATACGCGTTTCCGCAGATTTATTCAAGATCAAAACAAAGTAAAACGACAAGTCATGGAAACAATCACTGCACAGAGACAAGAGGACAAACGTAAAATATTCGCGAAAGCGAAGACGTATGTAGACAATAATATTACTACAGTGTCCGACAAAATTAATACCATAGAACAATTGAACGCGGAATTACGGGATGAAATTTCTGATCTTAAAGCAAAAACGGATACATACACAGTAAATATTCAAACAGTGACAGATAGATTTGAACAACTAGATCTAACACAGGATTGCGATGTCATCAAAGCTGATGTTAAAAAACTGAGCGAAACTACGCGCAAGTTGCAAAAACAGATTAATGCGTCTGATTCTAGAACCGATGATCAGGTTAAAATACTGACTGAAAAATGTGATGAATTGGCCAGTCGTATTGATGTTATCGAAAATACTAATGACAATAAATCAGACGATACTGCACCGGTTTCTTTTATCCAAACACCTGAATTTCAAAATTTACAGCTGACAATTAATGAAATCGATTCATCTAACAACACGTTACGTCGGAAGTTATCAAATTTACAACAAGAAGTAACAGAGATGAAAAACATGTCAGTTAATAACATACCACAACAGACGCCACTTTATGAACATGTGTCAGACTCACGCAGCGCGTATAATTTGGGTAATCTACAGAGAGTACGGGACTTAGATTCCGATCGACCGCAGTTCAATAGATTCTCTTACGATCCTGAACCTGTTTCATTACACAGAGATGATAATTTCGACTATAAACATTTTCTGTCAGTAAGAAAGTTCAAAATATTTAAAAACGATAGAATGCAGATTCACCCACTGGATTGGATTCAACAGTTTAGCTTTGCTCTTCCACCGACTTGGCCTGTAACACATAAACTTGAATTTATTTGCAGTTTTTTGGAAGGCGAACCGGCAACTCGTATGAGACCGATCGCGAGACAGTGTTACTCGGTAGAGGAATTTCAGAATGCTTTTCTGTCAGCGTACTGGTCGAAGACGACACAGCGCGGAATTAAAGATCAACTAATCAGTTTGCCAAACTATGAAAACTCAAATTTTCCCAGTGTAACGCAATTTTTTGAGCACATGGTACAACAAAACCAGTACCTAAGTGAACCGTACAGTGAATCCGCACTTATACAACTATGCATCTCTAAATTACCACGGTCATTACGAGTGTCACTTCTAACGGGCCAGCAAAAAGAAAACATTTCAGCATTCAGAGATCTTTTACAGCTCTTGGAAGTACAGCAATCCGATTATTCTTTTGTAAACAAAAACTTTTCGAGTAACAACCAAGGTCAACAACAGTACTGCAATTATGATCAGGGACGTAATTTCAATCGGAAAGATAACAGACGCTTTAGGAACGATAACTACCAGAAATTTAATAACAGGCAAAATTCTAATTATCAATACCGTCAAAATTTTCAGCAACAGGAACAACACTTTAGTAACAATAGAGGTGTTTCACAACAACAACATCAAAACCAGCCGATTAGGATACCTAACCAACAATGGAATACACAAGGTCAACCAGGCTTTAATGTTTCGCCGCGTGCACGCATAGTCCCTGGTCCAACAAATAGTAACGTACGTCAGCAAGGAAACAACTACGTACAAAGAAGACAGTATTTCAATTCCTATCGTAATGCACCGTATAGGAATGACTATTACGACAGACGTAAAAATAATGAAGACAATTTTCAGCGAACGTCTAACAACAGTCGGTCATACCAACAGCAAAATCATACGCAAGAACATATTCTCATGAATGAACCCGACAGTAGGTACCATCCAGAGCGTAACACGCCTGGAAGAAGTAATAGGACAGTTCAAATAGTCGAAATGCCACAGAATCCTCCTAATAATAATAACACGTCAGATAGAATCTGACTAGATAATGTACAGGACGCATCTTGCAATAATACAAGCACTACCTTAGACACGCAAAATGTTGTTCACGAAAATGTAATTACTTTTGACGACATCAGAGACACTCTTTTACAGGAAAGACCAGTTATTCAGAAAACCATTTCACATCCTGTTATCGAAATTAAAATTGGTTCATCGAAATTCTCAGCAGTAATTGATTCCGGATCACCTATATCAGTAATAAATGAGGAGACTTTTAATGAGTGCAACAAAGAGAATACTTATCCGACATTACCTTTAGGCAAAACAAAAGTGAAAGGAGCAGTATCGAGTAAAGGAGTAGACGTTAAATTACAGACACATTTATCATTTTGTATCGCAGGTCACACGTTTCACTCTAATTTTTGGATTGTTCCTTTATTGACAACAGACGTTATTTTAGGCACGAATTTTCTGGTACAACACGAAGCAGTCATTGATTTTCAGAATTCTTATTTAATGTTAAAGGATGAAAATGTACAACTTGCTTTAGAATTTCAGCACTCATTATCTGCGGAAGAACAAACAATTAACCGCACAGAGGTCATTTCCGCAACACGTGACATAGACTGTAATCCCACATTGTTAACGGATACGTACGTACACAACTATAATACTCCAGACGAAATGGACTACGACGTAATACAAATGATTTCCGATAAAGTTAAAGAGAGTAGTGCAATTACAGACGACGAACGAACGCAATTACACAAAATTCTTTTACAGCAAGCTCCAGTTTTTGACAACATTCCTGGTACTATGTCCGGCTTTATGTATGAATTTCAAGTCAAACCGCATGACACATTTAAAGCAAAGCATTATCCTATTCCATACATTCACAGAGAACAGGTTAAAAAAGAATTGCAGGATATGCTCGACCAAGGAATTATAGAACCAGCAGTTAGTCCGTACATAAACCCGCTACATATTGTTAAGAAAAAAGATGGCTCACTTCGCCTTGTACTTGATTCACGTCACATTAATGACATTATTATTAATGAAACAGATCGACCACAGACATTAGAGGAACTTTTACAGAAATTTCACGGTACAGCTATTTATTCCACATTAGATTTGAAATCGGGATTTTGGCAAATTCAACTTCATCCGAATTGTAGAAAATATACAGCTTTTCTCTGTTTCGGCGACTGTTATCAATTTTGCAAACTACCGTTCGGCTTAACTATTTCTTCTGCAGCTTTTATTCGCGGTTTGAACACAATACTTCCGACAGAACTTAAAGACAGAATTACGACGTATGTAGACGATATTCTTATCGCAGAAGCTAACTGGTCTGAACACAATATGATTCTTGAACAACTGTTACAAACTTTTCATGCACAAGGACTCACAGTTAACCTCAGTAAATCGCACTTTGGCAAAACTTCTATAAAATTTCTTGGACACGTAATTTCAGCAGAAGGCATTGCACCTGATCCGGAAAAACTTCAAGCTCTACGTGACATTACTGTTCCTACGACGAAGAAGCAATTACGCAGTTTTTTGGGCTTAATTAACTTTTTTCGTAAATTTATTCACCATTCTGCTTTAGACACGCCTAGACTATGCCAATTAACGGGTAAAAACACTATTTGGTCTTGGGATAAGCAAGCACATTTTGAATTCATGAACCTGAAACATGCTCTGTTGAATGCTCCACTGTTATCGCATCCAGATCTTACTAGAAATTTTTCCATTGCTACCGACAGTTCCAACACCGCTTTAGGAGTACACATTTTCCAGGAAATAGAAGAAGATGGTTCTACAGTAATTAAAAACATCGCATTTGCAAGTCGCATTTTGTCACCTGCTGAACGAAATTATTCCGTCACAGAACTTGAAACATTATGTGTTGTATGGGCTTTCACGAGATTTAGGCACTTTCTTTACGGCAGACATACCACCGTCTACACAGACCATAGAGCGATACAATTTTTACTTTCAGCTAAATTCACTCACGACAGGTTAAGCAGATGGAAACTATATTTACAGGAATTTAATTTTACAATAGTTCACATTCCCGGTACGCAAAATGTTATAGCAGACGCACTATCGCGTTCTCTCAGTAACAATCAGCAAGACGTAGCAACCAACTTCTGCAAAGCAAATTTCAGCGTCATGTACATTCAACAAGTTGCATTTGAAAATTTTATTTCATCGTCATTACAGGACATAGCACAAGAACAAAATAAGGACAATGTGTGGAAAGAAATTAAACACCTTTGGCAAGATAGGAAAAATGTTACGATTAGGAACCACTACACTGTACGCAATGACATTCTGTTTCGCCGCTCTCATCCTGACAGCAACATTTGGTTATTATGCATTCCTGACGAACTGGTTAACAAACTAATTTGGTACACTCATTTAAGTTACGCACATTACGGAGCACGAAAATGTTTTCTTATACTGAGACAGAACTGTTATTTTACCAACATGGAAAAACGTATACGACGAGTTTTAGCGTCTTGTAAAATTTGCCAGAAAGCTAAATCAGACACCACTTCACATATTCCTCCTTTATATCCCATTATACCTGTGAAATTAAGACACATGGCCGCAGTAGATATTTTTGGTCCGATTCCGAGAACTAACAGAGGTTTTTGCTACATTTTTGTCGCTGTTGAGCTCACTTCAAAATTTGTTACTTTCACTCCGTTACGCAAAGCTACTGCTAAAACTGTTTCGAAAGCATTTGTAAAACATTTTCTATTTCATGTAGGGCATGTAATGAAAGTAATTTCTGATAATGGATCTCAATTTCGTAGTAGTGTATGGACACGCATGTTACGAGCTAGAAACATTTCTCCGATCTATATATCCAAGTACCACGCTTCTTCGAACCCTTGTGAAAGATTAATGAAGGAAATTGGTAAGCTGTGCCGAATATACTGCCACAAAAGACATATTGATTGGGATACACACATACTCTCATTCCAAGATGTAATTAATTCCATTCCAAATGAATCCACTATGCTATCTCCGACTGTTATACTGAAAAACGTTGAACCACCGAACAAAATTAAAGAATTAATAGAATTCCCCAAAAGTCGTCGCCTGCGACACCACGAAATAATTGACATTGCGCTGAACAACATCAAACGTGCCGCAGAGCGCCGGAGAAGACAGCAAAAACAGGTTTGTACACGCCGCGTCTTTCACGTTGGACAGAAGATACTAGTACGTACACACTATTTATCCAGCAAATTAAAAGGTAAGTGCAGTAAATTTGAACTTCTATACGCAGGTCCGTATCGGATTCGCAGCATCCCTCACCCCAATGTTGTACACGTCGAAACTTTGAGAACCAGAAAATCGAAAGGCAATCACCATATCTCAAACATTAAACCGTTTATTGAGTGAAACCACTGTATGATTCAACACACTATGATGCCATTTACTAATGCAATTAATTCACCTGACTAATTATTGATGATTATCGTATTTTTTTTTCTTGGCAAGTGCCCGGCAAGGTAAGGTTAGCAGGTCGCTTTTCTTGTCGTTACACATCAGACCGTGCACATTTTCCATTTTTTTTTGTGTATGTGACTGTACTCCAGTTTTGTTTGTATGCACTATGAAATAGTTAAGATATAACACACACCAGTCGACTTTGACATTTTTTTTTTTTTGCCTTATGACATCTCAACATCGTGACTGTTTCACATTTTTTTTGCTACTGCATTGTATTATTCTGTGTACATTTTTTCGCATCCGAACACTGTCAATGTCTTGGACATATTACGTTTTCTGTCATGTTATGCTGTATGGTTAATTGTGTCACCATAAACCAGTCATTATTTAGTGGGTATAGGATTTAAATGCAAGACATTAATCTTTGTTCATCAATTTCAGAAAGGAATGATGATTCTAAGAAATAAATTTAACATAAATGGGAATTTCACCTACGGAATAAACGAAAGGAGATGCAATAACTTTATGAGGAAGAGTAAAGGGATCAGGATTAACAAGCATTAACAAGACTATACTATACTCATCACAGAATAGCAGTCTTAACTAATTTTTTCTTTCAGAATACAAGGTGATTGATGCAGGCTGTCAGAGAGAACTACACATCTTAGTTTTAGTGATGAAATATGCTAGAGATAAGGAATAGTTATGTAATGAGTAATGAAGTGATTTTTTGCAGATGATAGTGAATACTGATGAATAATGATGAAGGAAATGGTATTATGAATAATGAAGTTTTTCTTTACAGGTGATGATAATGGTGAAGTTATGATGATATGGATAATGAAGTTTTTTTTCTTTATGCCACGTAGTTATTTAAGTATTTGTTGCGGTTTGCTTTGACAGCAGGTGTTACATTGCATAGTAGGATGACGGAAAGTTTTGGAAAGGACAGCTATGGAACACATTTTATACACATTTCACTACTTGTTAATTCGAAGTTCACTACTTTTCAGCATAGTGTGCGTTTCTTCTTTCAGGTCAATAATCCGTTTTTGTATTTTTTCCAGGAGAAGTTTTTCATGACACTTACTAAACCTGTTACTTATTATACCTGTTCTAGTACTTGCATTTTTATATTTTTTACCCATTTGTGTTTATCATTTATAAATGTGATCACATGTACTGCCTTGTTACATAATCTTGCTACAGCTGACTCATGACGAATGACGTTACCTATCCTCATTTGCAGCAATAGGTCAAAAGCAAAAAGTATTATGCCTCAGCAATTAATTATCGATCCCAACGCAATGCATTGCTACCAAAAAAAAATGTATTACCAGTCCCACATAATGTCACTAGTTTATGATAATTCTGAATAATACTGATCAACTCTGAATAGCATGTCACTCGAGTAATGACCTCTTAATGAGACTATATTCAAAATAATGCTTTGTCACTAGCTAATAACTGCCACTGTTTATTGTAATGCCTGTGATTACTAATGATTTGACTGTAATTAACTGATTTTTAATAATGACTTTGTAATGATCTGAATAATACTGAATGATGAACTATGTTTTATTCTATTCAATACTTGATGGCCACTGAGTGCCAATAATTAATGTCAATCAACGAAATTGTTATTAATTATGCCATTAATTAACTCTTGTTTTCAATGTTCATACTTTGTAATTGGAAATAAATGTGATTGTTTAATAATGCTTTGTAATTAGAAGAAGGCTAATGTTTCTTAATAGATTGGAATGACAAATGATTAATTAACTGTAATTAGGAGAAGGTTAATGATTCTTAATTATACTCTGTAACTGAAAAGAATGCGATTATTTCATAATATTTTGTAACCAGGAAAAGAATGCTACTGATTCTATGTAAAACAATTAATGAACATTTTTCTGTAATACTACATACTTGGTACAGAAATGTTCAATAACTGGGCTATGAATGCCACGAACTATCAATGAAGACTGTAATTGTCAATATTATGTGACTTGATGTCCTTCACCTCATAAGCTGACTACCCTGAATTACTGCAATGTCCATTGTCCTGTTTATCCCAGTTATCATGGAGCACTATATTTGGTTTTGCACTAATTCTACGTTGGTGTGCCTTGTAGGAGTGTGGTGTTGACACGACATGCTGTCCACCACCATGAGCGATGAAGACATTATTATGGTCCCACTGTTTGGTGTACCTAACGTACTGCCAAAATGAAAACATGGAACATTACTACGACAGTTCAGTGTCTTGGATACACTGATAAATTCTGATGGGAAAAGAACTTCAAGTTGTGTCACTTGGTGTTGTACTACTGTGGAAAGATATGGACTTTCAGAGCAGCTGTGTGCAATCTAAAGTGCTACAACCATGATGCAATCCTTCCCTTTCCTATCCTGATTCTTGTCACATAAAGAAAAAATTTTTTTGGTAACATCATTTATGTTCATAGGTTATACATTTTTCGATTCGCTAAACTCCAGTGTGAGTACACTTATGTCACTGGTCGACATGATGTTTGCCATTATGTTTATTTGTTGTGAAAATACTGAAGACATTTTTCAGTGCATGTGCACTTTGGACATGAATTTTTTTTGCCATTATGTTTATTTGTTGTGAAAATGCTAAAGACATTTTTCAGTGCATGTACACTTGTCAACATAATATTTTTTGCCAGTCTGTTTATTTGTTCTGAATATGCTAAAGAATTTTTTTCAGTGCCTGTGCACTTTGTTATCTGTCAAATAATTTGTATATACTTTTCTGATTTGCTAGTATGTTTTGTACTCACATTTTGTCTTTGTCTGATATATTTTGTACTTATTGCGTGTGCACAACATTTACTTTATGTACTACATCTAATTATTCTTGCCAGTCTGTTTATTTGTTCTGAATATGCTAAAGAATTTTTTCAGTGCCTGTGCACTTTGTTATCTGTCAAATAATTTGTATATACTTTTCTGATTTGCTACTATGTTTTGTACTCACATTTTGTCTTTGTCTGATATATTTTGTACTTAGTGCGTGTGCACAACATTTACTTTATGTACTACATCTAATTATTCTTGCCAGTCTGTTTATTTGTTCTGCATATGCTAAAGAATTTTTTCAGTGCCTGTGCACTTTATCTGTCAAATAATTTGTATATACTTTTCTGATTTGCTACTATGTTTTGTACTCACATTTTGTCTTTGTCTGATATATTTTGTACTTAGTGCGTGTGCACAACATTTACTTTATGTACTACATCTAATTATTCTTGCCAGTCTGTTTATTTGTTCTGCATATGCTAAAGAATTTTTTCAGTGCCTGTGCACTTTATCTGTCAAAAAGTTTGTATATACTTTTTTCTGATTTGCTACTATGTTTAGTATTCACATTTTGTCCTTGTCTGATATATTTTGTACTTAGTGCGTGTGCACAACATTTAAATATTCTGTAAGTTGTAGGATTTTGTTAATTAAAGAAAAATTTTGCCGCGCTTGGCAAGTCCAAATGACTCACCATCGCTGCCAAATTTTTGCCCCCCGAGTGGAGGGTTATGAAACACGTATGTAACGCAGCAGCGATGGCGAGGCATTGTAGCATCTGTGACCAGAGAGTATGCGCTTGACCGCGCGAGTGTTGCGAGCGGTTCTCAGTCAGTAGCAGTCTTTGCGAGTTAGTTGTCGCTATGCAGAGTAGCAGTCAGTCAGTCGTTGCGAGTCTGTAGCTCTGTCTAGTTGAGAGCAGTACTCAGTCTGTAGTCGTCATGCAGAGCGGTCGGTCAGTAGTAGCAGCCCAGTGCGGTTGTGTGATGTAGGCGGTCGGCAACAATGGTCAAGATGAGGAATAAGGTATACTGTTAATTAATATAATCATTAGATAATGAAAATTTTATTTATTGTAATTATTCTCCAACAAGTCTCCCAATAATAATTTTTTATTTCAAAAGCATTTTCTCAAAAGTTTAATTTTTTTTGAACTAAAGATCTCGTTGCACTTCCCATTTCATTCCGCTTCTTTTTGAAGAAAAATTTCACTAGAATTACAAAAAAAAGGAGAATATTATTATTTGCAATGTAGTTCCTCCAAGTGGTGCGCAACAACAAGAGCAGATATGTGACATCCATTTATTCTGAGGTAAGACTTTAATTCTGATTGTTTTTACACAGGGCCAGAAACCGATATTTCGGTTTAATTGAATTTTCTTGTCACTGAATGGACTTTAATTTTTTGAAGGATTTATAATTGAGTCAGATTGCGAATTTCACATTTGTTGCCATTGTCAGTACATTTGATTGTAGGCAGGTTACGCATAGAGCCATGTCCATTAGCATTTCTAATTAGTATCGTTATTTTTTTTTAAAATTTTTGTAGGGAGGTTACACTTGGCTCCCATTTCTATTAAGTATTGCTATATTTTCTTTAAAAAAATTGCGGTGGGGAGGTTACATAAGTGCAGGGGTGTCGGATCGATGACGGCTTTTCGAATGTTATTTTGCTTCAAGTATCATTGGTCTAAAACCGACGAAATGAACGTCTCTTCACTCCTCGAAAACAAATTACTGCACTGGGGTGTAAAACTTCAGGGAGAGAGTAAGCAAGGCAGCTCACTGAAACTTCGACCGTACATAGAAAGAACTGATGTAATATAGTACAGAAGGTAACTCAAAGAAATACGCGATAACGCGCCCAGAAATCGCCCTTTTACAATACAATAATTACATTCAAGTCACCGTGATTGATGATGATCCGCTAGAAATTACATGAGGCGATACGTGTATCTTAATGGGGTGTATTATCACCACTGATGGCCATATATGGTCTGCAACGTGCTCCCAGGATGGTCACAAGTTTGGTGTGTTCTAGGGGTAGAGCATTCCTTCCCACCACTAGCGACCAGCCCAGTTACCATCAGCTGGATGGTGGTTGGTGCACGTGGACGTTCTGCAGTACGTTGCCCCCAACGCATCCGTAAGTGCGATGGGATTTACGTCTGGGGAACGGGCAAGCCAATGCATTCGCTGCATACCCCCCCCCCCCTTTCCAGGAGATCCTCCACCTGAGGTCCTCGGTGTGGTCGCACGTTGTCTTCCATAAAAATGAGTTCAGGGCCGGATAACCCCCGAAAAGACGCACTTGGGGAAGGAGTATGGCGTCACAATAACGTTGGCCACTGAGTGGACGGTATTCAGAGATTTGCGATGTTGTTGACAGCATACGGTTCCACCAAAGAGCGACCGTGTGCTCTTCTCGGATGAGAACGTAATCATTCTGCGTAGCGATTATGGAGGCACCCGCATATGGTGAGATGATGATGACGATGATGATTGGTTGGTGGTGCGCTCAACTGCGCTGTCATCAGCGCCGATAGAAAGTCTCAACTTCTTCGCAGCCCAATTTCTTACAAAGTTCAGTGTATTCATTGTCAAGAATGATGATGAAATGATGAGGACAACACAACTACGCAGTCCCCAGGCAGAAAAAAAATCTCCAACCTAGCCGAGAATCGCACCCGGGACCTCATGATGTACTTGGCGAGAGTTGACAAGATGTAATTCACCCAAGACCGTGGTCAGACCTGATAGGTTTGGTGATCCAGTTGTTACGGTGTGGGCAGGCATGATGTTTTGTTGGTGTAATGAACTCGAAATCAACAGGTACGGTACACTCACCAGTGAATGTTACTGCGGCACTGTAGTCTTTCTCAATGTGCATCATTTCAATGGTGCTTTCAGCCCTGGCTCCATTTTTGTGGATGACAACGAGCGACTCCATTGAACAGCGCAGGTGCAGCAGCTTTTGGAACGAGAGTGTATTCGGCGAACTGACTCGACTGTCGGGTCCCCCAACTGAAATCTCAGCTAAAATGTGTGGCATGCGTTGGGGAGAAGCTTTACAGTACGTCCACAAGCACCAATGAACCTCCAGCAGTTGTCAACCGCGCTGGTGGAGGATTGGAACGGTCTGCCTCAGAAACGTACCGGCAAGAAACATTATTTATCCTACCAGGCAGCACTTTTCCGTTGACCTGCGGTCCAGTGTCGATGGTCCCATGCCTACTCCATTCGTAACTGAGCATGTCGTTGAGTCAACATGTTTGGTTGATTGGCTGATTTGGGTGAGGGGACCAAACAGCGAGGTCATCAGTCCCATTGTACTAGAGATGAATGGGGAAAGTAGACGGCCGTGCCCTTTCAAGGGAGTCATCCCGGCATTTGCCTGAGGCGATTTAGGGAAATCACGGATAACCTAGATCAGGATGGCCAGACGCGGGTTTGAACCGTCGTCCTCCCGAATGCGAGTCCGGTGTGCTAGCCACCTCGCTCGGTAAGTCAACGTGGGAACACGTAGGGTTCGTCTGGTCCCAGAGTCCCATCATGTACAACGTGCTCCGAACAGTGTGCTCCAACAGTGTGCACCAGCATGGCACTCCGCCGTCCAGTCTGCCACAGATCGCCGTCTATCCTGCTTCACGGAGCGGGGAAGCCTACGACATTCGAGTCCTCTGACGAGGCGTGGCGTGGACGTCCAACACCTCGGCGCCTACTGGCCCATTCACAGCCCTCCAATTTCGCTCCACACATGCCGAGGACAGTATCGTCCGACCAATTTAGCCATTTCCAAGATACTCGTTCCCTGGCGCCGGGCCTTAACGGTTTGCCCGTTGTAAAAGACTTCTTTAAGTGTATTTCCCCATTGCGGACTGTGCTGTAGCTAGAATGACTCCCCATTCGTCTCAGCTCCGCTCATATTCTTTCCTTACCGCGTTATGTGTCCGCAACACCAACGGGTGACATTCTATCTCCCAATGGGCAGTGGTCATAATGTTATAGCCCGCCGGTGTAAACACGCTAGGGAAGTTTTTGTTTGTCCATCCTCATGGCTGTAGGTCTGGGGAACTACAGCCGTTCACTAACGTAAGAAAATGAAACACCTACAGCCGTCCTTAAGATGTCATTTATTGCGCAGTTACCAGTTCCGGCTCTTCAATGCACCATCTTCTGGCCTCAGTTGACGCTGAAGTGGGTTATCGCGACACATATATGCGACGCATCAGTGACCAACGTGACTGATTCACGCAGACTACTTGTAACTGTGGTGTCGTCTCTCCACCAATAAATTGTAAACTTTACGAAAGTGCTGAAACATGTTCGTGTGAA
Source organism: Schistocerca piceifrons (assembly GCF_021461385.2). Taxonomy (NCBI): domain Eukaryota; kingdom Metazoa; phylum Arthropoda; class Insecta; order Orthoptera; family Acrididae; genus Schistocerca; species Schistocerca piceifrons. The sequence continues at coordinate 56,376,348 of NC_060147.1, forward strand.
CTAAAAAGTTAATAACATAATGTGTCTTGCACTAAGTGGAATCTATCTCCAAAATACAATTATACTCCGTTTTTTACACTATGTACAGATTACCATCACTCAAGTGACAAAATAGAAACGATATGTCCCATTTAAGAAAAATAAAAAATTTGCGAGGTGCGAGTAGGAATCGCGCTGTAAGCGTTTCGTAGGAACACGAACACTCTAAGAAAGAAAAAAGAAAAAAAACCGAAGGAATTATCCGAATGGGATGAGATTCATTAGATGTGCAGTGTATGTGCAGACAAACGAATGATTTCAATTTCAGAAATCGTTTATTTATTCAGGCGGAAGAGCTTCACCAGCTGAGAAAGTAACACCTAGGTCCATTTCTGGCCTTCCCCAAGGAGTTATTAAACATGGCACTGATTAATCATTAATAGAATTTTTGTATGTCCTACTCATCGATGTTGTTGTTGTTGTTGTTGTTGTGGTCTTCAGTCCTGAGACTGATTTGATGCAGCTCTCCATGCTACTCTATCCTGTGCAAGCTTTTTCATCTCCCCGTACCTACTGCAACCTACATCCGTCTGAATCTGCTTAGTGTATTCATCTCTTGGTCTCCCTCTACGATTTTTACCCTCCACGCTGCCCTCCAATACTAAATTGGTGATCCCTTGATGCCTCAGAACATGCCCTACCAACCGATCCCTTCTTCTGGTCAAGTTGTGCCACAAACTTCTCTTCTCCCCAATTCTATTCAATACTTCCTCATTAGTTATCTGATCTACCCATCTAATCTTCAGCATTATTCTGTAGCACCACATTTCGAAAGCTTCTATTCTCTTCTTGTCCAAACTATTTATCGTCCATGTTTCACTTCCATACATGGCTACACTCCATACGAATACTTTCAGAAATGACTTCCTGACACTTAAATCAATACTGGATGTTCTCTTCTTCAGAAACGCTTTCCTTGCCATTGCCAGCCTACATTTTATATCCTCTCTACTTCGACCATCATCAGTTATTTTGCTCCCCAAATAGCAAAACTCCTTTACTACTTTAAGTGTGTCATTTCCTAATCTAATTCCCTCAGCATCACCCGACTTAATTAGACTACATTCCATTATCCTTGTTTTGCTTTTGTTGATGTTCATCTTATATCCTCCTTTCAAGACACTGTCCATTCCATTCAACTGCTCTTCCAAGTCCTTTGCTGTCTCTGACAGAATTACAATGTCATCGGCGAACCTCAAAGTTTTTATTTCTTCTCCATGAATTTTAATACCTACTCCGAATTTTTCTTTTGTTTCCTTTACTGCTTGCTCAATATACAGATTGAACAACATCGGGGATAGGCTACAACCCTGTCTCACTCCCTTCCCAACCACTGCTTCCCTTTCATGTCCGTCGACTGATCGATGTTGAGCGAAATTCTGGCCAATTGGGGAGTTAGATCGTCAAAATACCAAGCTGGTGGGAGGGCCCTGCCCTTAATGCACCGAACAGTTTCAGCTGAGGAGATATACGGCAACCTTGCTGACCAAGGTGGGGTATGCCAAACACGAAGACATGCTGCAGGAACTCTCAGCGCGTGGCATGGGCACTATCTTGCTGAAATGCAAGAACGGGACGGCTTCCCATGAAGAGCTACGGAACACGGCCTAGAATATCGTCTATGCATCGCTGTGCTGTAATGGTGCCGCCGATGACACCCAAAGAGGCCTGATATCAAAATAATTGGCACCGCAGACCAACATTACTGGTTGTTGGACCGTACGGCGGGCGACTCTCAGGTTGGTACACCTCCACTGTCCAGGGTGTCTCCAGAAATGTCTTGGTTGGTCATCGGGGCTGAGTTTGAACGTGACTATTGGCCGCCAACCAGGCCATAGCTGGACCCCTTTGGCTGTCATCCACAGCACCCTTCCCGCACAGCAGTTCATCAACGATATTCTACGCCGTGTTTCTTTGCGATTCATGACAAGCCTTCCTGAGCTTACTTTTCAGCGAGATAATGCGCGCCCCAAACGATGGTAGTCTCTACTGCATTTCGTCGCGCTTGCCATAGCCTACCTTGGCCACCAAGGTTGCCGCATCTCTGTCCAGTTGAGAACGTTTAGTGCATTATGGACAGCGACTTCCAACCAGCTCTGGACAGTCAGTTGGAGATAATTTGGCACAATATCCCTCAGGAGGGCATCGAACAACTCTATGAATCAATTCCAAGCCGAATAACTGCTTACTTAATTTGTGAATTTCTAGCTGCTGAAGAAATCATCCTATTTTTTCTGAAAATGTAATCACTTGTTTTACATTAACATCGCATCTACCAATTTTTGACCCATTTGTGTAATTCCTGAGTAGTGTCTCTCTTTTTGTCTTAGAGGGTATATAAACACTTCATCCGTCCCGGCACTGGCCGGCCCCTGTGCCCGAGAGGTTCTAGGCGCTTTAGTCAGAAACCGCTCGACCGCTACGGTCGCAGGTTCGAATCCTGCCTCGGGCATGGATGTGTGTGACGTCCATAGGTTAGTTAGGTTTAAGTAGTTCTAAGTTCTAGGGGACTGATGAGCTCAGATGTTGAGTCCCATAGTGCTCGGAGTCATTTTCGTCCCGGCACTCGAGAATCTTTACGATTTCTGCCTGTTATCGACATTGATACTGGCATGGATATCGGTCCTGGGAACGTTTTAATTTCAAATTTGAAGTCGAATGACAAAAATGGTTCAAATGGCTCTGAGCACTATGGGATTTAAAATCTGAGGTCACCAGTCCCCTAGATTTATAACTACGTAAACCTAACTAACCTAATGACATCACACACACACACACCCATGTCCGAGGCAGGATTCGAGCCTGAGACCGTAGCGATCGCGCGGTTGCGGACTGAAGCGCCTAGATCGCTCGGCCACAGCGGCCAGCTAACAATTGGCAAAGGAAATATCTTTCTTCTCACACACAATTACTGAATAACAGTTTTCCGATTTCTTTCCTATATCTGTACTGTGAACCTTGATTCTTTCCAGATGTCATGTTTCTTGGGCCAACGGGAAGTGCACTATAGGTTTTGTGAGCTCACGAGTACAAAAATGTGTGACATAAATGGTTGTATCTTTGGACTGCACTCACGTTAAAGTTCCAATTTTTTACATCTCCAAGGGTCCGTATACCTTACTGTGCGACATACGTTTCAACTCGATATGTCTGGTCGTTCCTGAAAAAAGGAGTCTTAACGGTCGGACGGATAGGCAGACAGACGAAAAAGTGATCATGTTAGGGTTCGGTTTTTCTGATTGAGATACGGAACCATAAAAAGGAAACTCGTTGAAATATGTCGCTCAGAGTTTGTCGGTGATGTCTTGTGCATTATGCATGTTTATGTCTCCTACCAACAAAAAATGTGGGTCAAACACCGTTTTTCATAGAAAAATTCGAGTTTCCTTTTCATATTTCATGCTTCCGCAGAGTGTTCGTGCTCCATTAAAGCAAACTGCTAGGAAGCTAGAGTTACGTCATTACTGATATTTAGGCTGGTAGGGATTGCTCAAACCGGGCCGGAAAATTACGCGCAGCCATTACACGCTACGAATTTAATGGAGCTATCCGCGCCTGCGTCTAAGACGCTGCGGCACTCGCCTTGATAAAGAGACGGGCAATATTGCCAACTTGCCGGCAGCCGCAAGGCGAAGCTAGCTGCCGCGCCGCGCCGGTTTAATCTGCCAAGTTTCGGCCGAAATTCGTTTAGACCTCGTTACACCGTCTGACAGGGTTCGTCTGACGAGGGCGTATAGGGGCGGCGAAATACGGTCTAGAGCAAGTTCCCCGCACGATGAGTAATGCGAGGCGAAACGTTCCGGCCTGCTGAGGCGGTTAGGCTAATTGTTTTGAGCGTGTACGTGCGCGCGCTCTCGCCGTCGTACACACACACAAACACACACACACACACACACACACACACACACGCACACGCACACGCCACAGGCAAGAATGGAGATATCGGAGAATCTCTGGTGAAGACCTGGCCTTGGTTTCTGTCAGAGAGGGAAGGAGAGGTTTTTAGATACCGCTGACAGGTAGTGCTGACAAAAACTCGAATGATTCATTTCCGATAATGGACTATCTGGCATCGCTTCAGCAATATGGCTGCTTTTCGCTCAGTTGTCACAGGTGGCAAAACAGTTAAGATACTGAATATCATTGTGGAGAGCAAGGAGAGGAATAAGGGGAAAGAGAGGGGGAAGAGGGGGGAGGGAGGAATGGAGGAAGAGAGGAAGAGGGAGAGAGGCGGAGAGAGAGGGAGAGAGGCGGAGAGAGAGGGAGAGAGGCGGAGAGAGACGGAGAGAGAGGCGGAGAGAGAGGGACGGAGAGAGAGGGGGGAGAGACAGAGGGAGAGAGACATAGAGAGAGAGAAAGAGAGAGAGAGAGAGAGAGAGAGATATGGGGAATATGTACAGAGCATGAAGAGAGAGAGGGTGAGGAAAAAAGAAAAGGGTGTGCGCAGTGTGGTTGAACCTTGTATACGTAACAGGTATTTCATATTAATAAGAAATTTCATTATCAGTCTCTTTAATACAATGGTTACTCGGTGTAGTACAATGGTTACAGAATAGATCAATCACAAGTTTCGGTTCTCGCTGTTTGCCATATTCCAGATGGGCCAGATACGTAATCTCTTTGCGACTTTTTTTAATTTCCTTTTCGACACTGCCGTAACTCTCCCATTCGCTCCGCACTGGACTTTTTTTGCTTTTCGAATTCCTTTCGACATGAGCTTTCCTCTGACTGGTGTTCTGCACTGGGTGTAACAAAAACGTACAGCAGACGTTTCAGGGGACATTCCCCGCACATAGAAGAATGAGATGTGTTGTATGGACCTAGGACCGGAAATGCTGCATTTCCGTACCATAGTTCGTTTTCTACTTTTCTTCATGGTTAGAGTAATCACGGGAAACAGAACGTACGAGCTTCGTATCAAACGTTTCCTTACATGAAATGTTCATAATATCATCCTCGTTACGTTTGGTTACAATGTACAGGGTGTCCAAAACGCCGTAGAAAAAGAACAGCTGCTCAGAATGACGTCAAATTTGAACAGCGTGTTATTGACGCAGGGAGAAAGTCATGGGACCATATAATATAAGGAAAATATGATAAACGAATGGCGGTGTAAGCCGCAGAATATTCAGCCCAACAGACGGGCGGCTCACTGCAGTTCCTCAGTCTGCGTTAGAGTCCACCAATGTGGATGCCTCCATGAAGGATCGCACGCTGCTGGTAAAGCTTAAGAATGATCACCATGCGCCATTAGCACGGCAGAAGTCACGAACACTGAAGCGTTTGAAGAAAGATATTGGTCCGATTCTGCTAAGAACTAAAACTAAACTCCGGCCGAACAGGCCATGAAGGCCCCAACGGTACCGACCGGCCGCCGTGTCATCCTCAGCCCACAGGCGTCACCTGATGCGGATATGGGGGGGGCACGTCGTCAGCATACCGCTCTCCCGGCTGTCATCAGTTTACGAGACCGGAGCCGCTACTTCTCAGTCAAGTAGCTCCTCAGTTTGCCTCACAAGGGCTGAGTGCACCACGCTTGCCAACAGCGCTCGGCAGACGGGATGGTCACACATTCAAGTGCTAGCCCAGCTCGACAGCGCTTAACTTCGGTCATCTGAAGGGAAGCGGTGTTACCTCTGCACCATGTCATTGGCCCCGATTCTGCTACGGGGCTGAAGGAAATGATCACAAAATTCGAAAAGACAGATTCTTTTAAAATGCATTGCGGCAGAGGGAGAAAAGCCTCCCGTCCGACATTTCAGCTTCAAGTTTCCTCCCGTCTTACCAAAATGCTGAAAACGATTGTGAGGATCATTGCTTTGAAAAAAATTAAAAAAAAATACATATTCCATATCTATCACCACATTTGTCTAAACTGAATACGAGTTTTCCACACACACACACACACACACACACACACACACACACACACACACACACACACACATTCTTACTATTACCACCACCACCACCACCACTACCTTCTTCTTCTCCTGAAGCTCCCCCGCTCCTCTCTCTCGCTGTGTGTGTGTGTGTGTGTGTGTGTGTGTGTGTGTGTGTGTGTGTGCGCGCGCGCGCATGCATTCTGTCCCCTCTTCATCCCATTCTGATTCATCATCTCCTCCATTCCGTTTGCCAGTCTCTAGATGCTGCCTGGCTGTGGTAGTAAAACTGTACATATAGAACCTGCGATTCTTCTGAAAATTTTGCTTGGTTCTGCATCTACTGTCCTGCTATTACATTATCCTGCGTTTTATTCCCTCCCCACTGTATACATCGCAAAAAGCAACCTACCATACGGCATGTGGCGGACTGTACTTGTGGTACCGGACTATTTTTCCTCCTTTCCAGTTCCATTTCAGAGAGGTCAGTGGGAAGACTAACTGTAGTAACGATGTCAGAGTTGCTGTTACCCTCGTTCTCTCTCTCTCTCTCTCTCTCTCTCTCTCTCTCTCTGCGAGATACGGTTGGGATGAAATAATATTCTGCCCGACGGTTCTTGGAATCAGCTGCGCTCAGGAAAATTCAACGGAAAACCTCTCCGTGAAGCACAAAGTATATCATATAACATCTACCATCGGAATATTTTTAACATATCCTAACGTTCTCACGCTTTCTAATACGATCCCGTCACGAAACTTGCCGCCCTTTGTTGGAATTTTTGTTTCCCCTTGCACTAATTCCTTCTGTTATTGCTCCCAGATCGACGATCAATACACAAGAACCAATCGAACGATGGTTTCGTAACCATATTCTTATAGGTTCGAAGGCATTTGTTCTGATTCTTTCAGTGAAACAGCCTGTGCCCTAATTTTATGTGGTTATTCCACTCCAAGTTGCTCTGTACGGTTCCTCCCAGGTATTTTATTGTTGTCTCCGAGTAATGCAGGCGACCATGTATCAACTTCTTTTCATGTAACTGTCTCATTCTTGTGGTTTCGAGTGTGCTATACAGTAGTGTCATAACATTATTTCATTTAATGAGAACTCAGTATTAATTATATACAAAAATATGCCCTCGCTGTCTTTCCAGGACGGTAGGAGTAATAAAAAGCTCTTAGGCTGCATGACTTTTTTTGTTTTTTGCTTTGATTCTGTCTTGAGCTTGTGGTTTAAGAACAATCAGACAAATGTTATAGATTTCTTGGAAAATTTAGAAGAAAATTTTGTCTCTGAAAGAAGTGTACCTCAGGACACGTGATTTTTCCTGCTCTTCGTTTCAGTGTAGTGACTGATTTTATAAGGGGCAGTCAAAACGTAAGGAAACAGATCGAAAAAAATCGGATAACAGCGGCTAGAGTTCGCGCACCGAGGGTACCGTAATTACTTATACAGACAGATCATCCATCCAGGGAATCGAGTATCTCTTCGATTTTTCCCTGTTATCGATACTGGCAAGGTATCGGTGCCGCGAAATGCAGGACTTTCGAGAATGTTTTAATTTCCAGTTTAAAGTTAAAATTTTTTGATTAATTGACTGTTTACCAAGCAATTTCTCATTTATTTTACTAATTTTGGAGTTACATTAACATGCCATGCTAAATGACAATTGTAAGTATCTTAAATTTTTTGCTTTTCGCGAACTCATTCACCAAAACCTAGAGGGTATTTCCCGTTCACCTAGAAACGTGTAGTTCAGCAAGAAGCAAGGTTTCATATTAAAGGTAAGCGGAAAAAATCCTAAAATTGCTGATTATACCGCCAAGGGACCGTACGACTTGGTACGTCACATGAATTCGAACTTGATACGCCTGAAAGCTCCTGAAAAGTGGTCTTAGCAGACAGACAGACATAGATAACAAGTTAAAATGGTTCAAATGGCTCTGAGCACTATGGGACTTAACAGCTGAGGTCGTCAGGCCCCTATAACTTAGAACTACTTAAACCTAACTAACCTAAGGCCTTCACACACATCCATGCCCGAGGCAGGATTCGAACCTGCGACCGTAGCAGTCGCGCGGTTCCGGGCTGAAGCGCCTAGAACCGCTCGTCCACCGTGGCCGGCAGATAACAAGTGACAAAAAATTTCTTTTGAGTATGATGAAATTAGATATTAACAATTTACGATTTTTAATTTTCTTGTCCTGCGAAAGACTGCTACCTGGCTAATTTCGTGATTCTAAGTCAACAGTAAATACCCTATACGTTTTGTTAAGTGAGTTTACGAGAATCAAAATATGTGACATAAAGAGCAGCGTCTTTTGATCTCCGTTAACTTAGAAACTTATATGATTTACACCACCAAGAGACAGTATGCCATTGTATCTGACAAATTTGAACTTGATACATCTACTAGTTGCCGAAAACAAGGGTGTTTTTACAGTCTTCCCGAAAGAGGACAAACTAAATGTTCCAAAATTCGAATCAAAAACGGCTGCCACCACGAGTAACTTAGAAGTAGATATCCTCGGAGAAGTGAAGCAACATATATGACTGAATAAAACCAAGGTTCAGACTGTATACCAATTAGGTTGCTTTCACAATATGTTCATGCAATAGCTCCATACTTAAATATATACAACCGCTCGCTCGACGAAAGATGCGTACCCAGAGACTGGGAAGTTACACAGAACGTAGCAGTATTCATGAAGGCAGTAGGAATAATCCACTGAATTAGAGGCCTGTATCATTAACGTCGATACGCAGAAGGATTTTGAAAAAAAATTGTTCAAATGGCTCTAAGCACTATGGGACTTAACATCTGAGGTCATCAGTCCCCTAGACTTACAACTACTTAAACCTAACTAACCTAAGGACATCACACACAACCATACCCGAGGCAGGATTCGAACCTGCGACCATAGCAGCAGCGCGGTTCCGGACTAAAGCGCCTAGAACCGCTTGGCCACACCGGCCGCCAAGGATTTTGAAACATATATTGTGTTCGAACATTATTATATACCTCGAAGAGAACGGTCTATAGACAAAGTAAACAAAGATTTAGGAAACATCGTTTTTGTGAAACCCAACTATCTATTTAGTCACACGAAGTGTCTAGTGCTATTGTTAAGGTATTTCAAATTGATTTCGTATTTCTAGATTTCCAGAAGGCTTTTGACACTGGACGACACACACATGGCTTGTAGTGAAATTGCGTACTTATGGGATATCGTCGCAGATATGTCGCATAATACATGATTTTCTCTCAAAGAGGTCACAATTCGAAGTAATTCACGAAAGTCATCGAGTAGAACATGTTTCTGGCGTTACCGGAGGTAGTGTTGTAGGTCCTTTGCTGTTCCTTATCTGTATAAACGATTTATGAGACAATCTGAGCAGCGGTGTTTGCAGGTGACGCTGTATCGTTTATGGTCTAGTAATCAGACGATCAAAACAAACTGCAAAGCGATCTAGGAAAGGTATCTGTATGGTGCGAAAATTGGTAATTGAACCTAAATAATGGAAATTGTGCGACATTCACTTGAGTGCTAAAAGGAATCTATCGAACTTCGGTTACAAGATGAATCAGGCAAATGTAAATGCCATAGCCGGCCGAGGTGGCCGAGCAGTTCTAGGCGCTACAGTCTGGAACCGCGCGACCGCTACGGTCGCAGGTTGGAATCCTGCCTCGGGCATGGATGTGTGTGATGTCCTTAGGTTAGTTACGTTTAAGTAGTTCTAAGTTCTAGGGGACTGGTGACCTCAGATGTTAAGTCCCATAATGCTCAGAGCCATTTGAACCATTTGTAAATGCCGTAAATTCAACTTAATAGGTAGGAATAACAATTACCAACAACTTAAATTTGAAAGAACACATAGAAAATGTTTTGGGGAAGGCAAACCAACGGCTTCGTTTTATGGGCAGAACACGTACATAATATAACGCAACTACTAGAGAGACTGTCTACACTACGCTTGTCGTCCTGTCCTGGAGTAGTGCTGCGCGGGACGGGATCCTTGCCAGCTATCCCGAAGTATGGGCAGAAAGTGTCACGGGTGTGATACAGGATTCAGGGCGTTCATCATTGAAACGAAGCGGTTTTACATTGAGGCGGGATGACGTCACGAATTTCAATCTCCAATTTTCTCCTCCGAATGGGAAAAATATTTTGCTATCGCGGACCTACATAGGGAGAAAAGATCATCATAATAAAATGAGGGAAATCGGAGCTCGCACGAAAAGATATAGGTGTTCGTCTTTCCCACGCGCTGTTCGAGTGTGACCTGATAGAACATTGTGAAGGTGATTCGATCAACCCTCTGACAGGCACTTAAGTGTGATTTGTAGGGTATTCATGTAGATGTAGCTGAGTCGGACAGACGGATAACTAAGTAATCCTGTAAGGATTCCGTTTTTACCCACTGAAGTACGGAACGCCGTAATTGTCAGTACATTTATTCAACTGTTAGATGAGACAGTCAGTGGCTTTATGGAAAGATGTGAGCAGTTGCCGACGGAACCATGATTATACGCAGGCGTGCAGCCCTTCGTCCGAAGCAAATCTACAGCCTCTAACCTCTTCGTTCAGGGCTCCAAAAATACGACAATCGCGAAACTTCTTGTTTGCGTTCCTCTGTTGCTTTTTTTGACCGTGGTCGAGTACCGCCTATCTTTCGGCAGCAGTGCCTGAGTTTCGGAAGGTTCCTCCTCTACTTTAAACAGTGCTGTTACCAGGACCAAAGTCCTGCGTTACACTCGTCACATACCGTCCTCCTCCTACTTTCCCGATGATTCTTCCCCGTGTGAAGCAATGCAGATGTCTCCGGGCAGTGTAGAGATGATGAACTTCAAGACAGCCCACCATTCCCGCTCACCGATTAACCCACATGCTAATGCAGTATTCTACACTGTTTTGTCATTTGACTTGACTGTTTAAAAAATAATATTGTCACATTATGACGTATTCTGCATTATGTCTCTACGCCTAGTTCCTTCTTGGTCTTGCATTATCTAAGCCAAATATTAAACCAATTTTTTTTTCAAACTTGCGTTTCAGCCACCTAACAGTCTCATCGGCAGGTATAAAAAAAATATTTGTTTCTTATTTTGCTCTGCACTACTAGACATTCAAAGCCGATTAAAATCGAAGTGTATCCTTTGAGTACGTTTTTCTTGCAAGAAACCATAAGAACTTTGTAAAAATTTCTGGCACCACAGTAGCAAACCTCGATCGCGAGGTAACTGGGAGGGGGGGAGGGGGGAGGGGGGGGGGGGAGAGAGAGAGAGAGAGAGACACCGCAGGAGCGGTGGGCGAATTACGGTGGAGGCGCGGTCTTTGTAACACGTCCGCTCTGCCGCAGGCTTCCTTATCTGCGAGAAACCTGCGCGGACCGAACTCCCCGCGATGTTTTTTGCTTCCCTTTCCGGGAAATTTCCTTACGGCGGCGTCCGCGTCTCGACGGCCGCGCGCGAGCTAACCTTTACTTTGTTTTCCCTGGCGGGACGCGAAAATATGGAGGCAAATCTTTTAAAGGCTCCCGCGTCGTCTTTATTTCCTGTGTTTTTTCTTTTTTTTTCCTTATCTTCTGCGATGGGCCGACTTCTGTGCCTGCCTCCCCCGGCACCATCTCTTAGCAAGAATCGCAACTGGGCTACAATTTACATAGCTAAGTGCACGGCGGGCGATGAATATTTTATTCACGGTGACGCTAGCGGACCCACCCGCTGCTGCTGTTCGGTTGCTCGGTGTGTGTGTGCTGCAGGGGGATTCAGCGGGAGCAGAACGGCATTGGAAAAGCGAACGGAGAGCTGTTTCCTGCCGTATGTCACTGCCCTCCGTACCGCCTGTTGATAAATAATTCATGTCGGCGAGAAACCTTCGATACGCAAGCGCTAGACGCGTTTTTAATAGCAGGTCTAGGGCCCGACAAAACAGAGGTCGCTTGAACCCTGTTGCGTGGTGGCTGCCGACCTGTTAATTAGCCAGGTCGTATCCTGACGTAGTGAAACTCTGCTGGCCTAAGCTGTCGACAGCTGGCGAGAGAGCGTTATGGAGATGATAAACGAACTCCACTGGCAATCATTACAAGAGAGAAGTAGTGCATCACGGAGAGATTTACTACTGAAATTTTGGGACAGCACTTTTCTGGAGGAATCGACAACGTATTACTTCCCCACACATCTATCTTTCTTCTTTCACTGGCGCCTGTGTCTCGCAATGTTCGCAGGGTCGGCGTGGTTACAACGGATTTGGCAAGGTTAAATTAAAAGGGTGGCCAGATGCCCTTCCTGACGTCCCCCCCCCCATCCCCATGACGGAATCAGTGTACTCCAGCTGCCTGAGTGTAGTGTAAAATAGTGCGGAAGTGTTATGAATGTCTGCGTGTCATGTAACTGAGGCGGGATGTGGGGACCAGCCCGGTAGTCACATAGCAGGATGTGGAAAACCGCCTAAAAACCACATCCAGGCTGGCCAGTACACCCGCCCACGTCGTTAATCAGCCAGGCGGATTCGATCGGGGGCCAGCGCGCCTACCCGAGTCCAGGAAGCAGCGCATTAGCGCTCTCAGCTAACCTGGCGGGTTTACTTCCCCCAACATACATCTCGAATATTAACCACAAGGAGATAATTCGAGAGACTAGAGCCAATACAGAAGATTGCCGACCATCATTCTTCCCACGCGCTGTTCGCGAGTGGAACAGGGTTGGAGGGATCAGATAGTGCTACCGAAAGTATCCTCTACCACACACCATTACGTGGCTTGTGGAATATGACATAGATGTAGATGCAGTACAGCGATCGGCAAAGATGTAGCCAGAAGATCGATAGTAAGCGCTGGATCAATCACGCCTGTCAGGAGAGATTCTGAAGACAGATTCGCAAGCGACGCCCAAGCGACGCCCAAGCGACGCCCAAGCGACGCCCAAGCGACGCCCAAGCGACGCCCAAGCGACGCCCAAGCGACGCCCAAGCGACGCCCAAGCGACTGCAAGTATTTAGATCGCCGCCGCTGACCGGAGAGCCCTGTCTCAGTCAGTCTAGTGTCAGTCTTAGTTACTAGCTCAGTCACTGGCGCACGTACTCGCATCCTAGTTTGGCGTCTGTCATTCATCTCATAGTGGGACTTGCACTTAACTAGCAGTGAGGCTAACGTGGACTAATTTGGTTGAGTTTGTACCACAACACATGGACACTGTTAAAGTTAAGTAGCACCTATTTAAGTACATAAGGAACCCTGTAAAGGAGACATTGTATGTCCTATGCCGCTAATGTTAAATTACCGAATTTTGTGACCCTTTATCTTGGAAACATTTTAAGGCACCAATTAACAATTTTCCATAATTATGGAATGCGCCCACCTACATACTCTGAACTAGAATAATTACTGAAATTGTATTGTGGGGCATGTTTTTTTTTTTTCAAACACTCAATCTGTTGAAAGAATTTTGTAAATAAATGAACATAAAAACAAATCCACACAGAGAATATTAATTATTCTAGCGCCACATGTGTTGAATCTCAGACTTAGCATGCTATGAAAATTTCATATCTCCACCATCAGCTCTCTGCTGCTCTTACCCGATATAAGCAAATTTCTAGAGTCTGAGCAGTCCCCTTTGACTCTTTGCACAAAATTATGTAATCATTTACCGTATGATACATTCATCAGTGTCAAAACCAATTGTTACATGGTTCAAATGGCTCTGAGCACTATGGAACTTAACAGCTAGGGTCATCAGTCCCCTAGAACTTAGAACTACTTAAACCTAACTAACCTAAGGACAGCACACAACACCCAGCCATCACGAGGCAGAGAAAATCCCTGACCCCGCCGGAAATCGAACCCGGGAACCCGGGCGTGGGAAGCGAGAACGCTACCGCACGACCACGAGATGCGGGCAATTGTTAAATGATTTAGGTAAGTTGTGTGTATGGTGCGAGAAGTGCCAATTGATTTTAAACAATAAAAACTGTGAGGGCACTCACTCGAGTACTGAGAGGAATCAATTACATTTATTTTATACGATAAATCACATAAATACCTTGGGATTACAATTACGAGCAACTTTAATTGGAACGATCACAAAGGTAATTTTCTGGATTAGGGAAATCGACGCTAGCGTTTATTGGCGGAACACTTAGAGGATGAAATAGCTCTATTAAGGAGAATGCATGTATTTATGTTTTTCCTCTTTTTTCTGGAGTGTTTCTGCGAGGTGTGGGATCGTTGCCGAACGGGATCGACGGGGGACGTCAAAAAACTTGGAAGGCCAGTTAGTTTTATAATATCGTGAAAGAGGGGAGGAAAGTGTCACGAATACGATACGGAAGGTGAGGTGGCAATCATTAAAACAAAGATGTTTTCTGCCGCAGCAGGGTTTTTTCTCAAACATTCTCCTCCCAACGCGAAAATATTTTGCTGAGGCCCAGTTACTTAGTCAGATATAAGTATCGAAATAAAATAAGAAAAATCAGAGCCCACACCAAAAGATTTAAGTGTTAGCTTTTCCTACTTGCTAGTCTTGAGTGGAACTATAGGTAAATCGTCTGGAAATGTTTTGATGACCACTCTGTCGGCACTGAAGTGTGAATTGGAGAGTAGTCCTGCAGATGTAGACGAAGATTGACCAAAGTAACCAGGTCAAAATGAATATAGTCTTAGAACAAAAATATGGCATTTCGGCCTTTGATCGCTATTTTTTTTATTTTCAATGACCGGTTTCAGGCTCGCTGCCCATCTTCAGATCATATATTGCAGTTACAGAGTAACTTGTCAGTACAGAACTATCGGTTCACTGTCATATGACAGTGAACCGATTGTTCTGTACTGTCATATGACAGTGAACCGATTCTTCTGACAAGTCACTGATCTGAAGATGGGCAGCTAGCCTGAAAACGGTCGTTGAAAACAAAAAATAGCGATCAAAGACTGAAATTCCATATTTTTATTTAAAGAATGATTACGGCAATCCCATTAAGACAATCATGTCTAGTTTTGAAACTTCCTGGCAGATTAAAACTGTGTGCCGGCCCGAGACTCGAACTCGGGACCTTTGCCTTTCGCGGGCAAGTGCTCTACCAACTGAGCTACCCAAGCCTTGATAGAGCACTTGCCCGCGGAAAGCAAAGGTCCCGAGTTCGAGTCTCGGGCGTGCACACAGTTTTAGACTGCCAGGAAGTTTCATAGCAGCGCACACTCCGCTGCAGAGTGAAAATCTCATTCTCGAAACATCCCCCAGGCTGTGGCTAAGTCATGTCTCCGCAATATCCATTCTTTCAGGAGTGGTAGTTCTGCAAGGTTCGCAGAAGAACTTCTGTAAAGTTTGGAAGGTAGGAGACGAGGTACTGGCAGAAGTAAAGCTGTGAGGACGGGGCGTGAGTCGTGCTTGGGTAGCTCAGTTGGTAGAGCACTTGCCCGCGAAGGCAAAGGTCCCGAGTTCGAGTCTAGGTCCGGCACACAGTTTTAGACAGCCAGGAAGTTTCATATCAGCGCACACTCCGCTGCAGAGTGAAAATCTCATTCTGGAAACATCCCTCAGGCTGTGGCTAAGCCATGTCTCCGCAATATCCTTTCTTTCAGGAGTGCTAGTTCTGCAAGGTTCGCAGGAGAGCTTCTGTAAAGTTTGGAAGGTAGGAGACGAGGTACTGGCAGAAGTAAAGCTGTGAGTACCGGGCGTGAGTCGTGCTTCGGTAGCTCAGTTGGTAGAGCACTTGCCCGCGAAAGGGAAAGGTCCCGAGTTCGAGTCTCGGTCGGGCACACAGTTTTAGACAGCCAGGAAGTTTCATATCAGCGCACACTCCGCTGCAGAGTGAAGATCTCATTCTGGATGTCTTTTTTAATATAGGCTTGGAAGTTACGCAGAGACGAACAGGTTTCCAAAGGACGGACTACCGTGCAGACCTGTATCAAACCTGCGGACTGAAGACAACGATAAGAACATCGTGGCACAGACGCGCGAACGGTTGCTGTCCACTACGGTAAACTTATGACAACGGCATTGCCTGAGCTTATCACCGCATGGCGTCGCTGTGTGCTGTCGTGCAAGTTTGTACTTTGCATCAGATCTCCCGCTTTCGCGATCAGTTGGCGTCCACCCACAAAGCAAGTGCTCGGCTCGTACCAGCTTATTGCAGGATTTAATTTCGCTCTGTACCACGCACACGCAGAGACCCGTATTTGTGCGCGACCGTGCGTCTATGGGCGACATATGGAACAAAAACAAAAAGACAAGATAAAAGAGAGCACCATTCAATAAGGGGGAAGCGCTGTTCATTGCGAGGGGAACACGGAGCGCGCGGCACTAAAACTTTCTTTTTTTGTTGAAAAATTTTGCTCTGAAAAATAACTGTAGCCAGCAAAGCTTAATTCTTTGCCGTGTGCGCGAGGGGCTCTTTATTCCGCGCGACCAATGGGAGGCGCGCATACGTTTTTAATGAGAATTTCATTCCCATTCAGAGCCGGTATGTATCCGTTTTTATTAACATTTTATTGAGGGTTGCGCGGCGTGCGTTTCATCGGCCGAGCGGACGTCCATTTGATATTGGAAAATTTCCCGTCGCTAATCGTATTAGTCACGTGATCCCGGGCACGCGGGTTCGCCCGGCCTTCCTTCGCGCGCTGGCCAGACCTTTTATGCTTCCGTTCGCGGACGTAATAACTGCGTTTTCCATTACACCCGTCGCGAAATTGCCCCGTCACTGAAGGAGTATCTGGTAATCTGGGTACGAATAACGGCTCTCTTCCCATCCCCCTACCGACCCCTTCCTCCTCCCGTAGTAGTGCTCGGAGCCAGCCAAATCGTCTGTGTACAGTTTCCGAGAATCTCCGTTTAATTGCCACCGCTGCGCGCGGACAGATCGAATATTGCGTTTTGATTGTCGTCCGATTGCTAGCAAATTGCACCAGCAGTTTGAGCCCATTTATGAATAATTCCGCTTTGCTCGTAACACTTCTCCCGCCGAATTGCTACATTAAGCGATGTTTTTGTCTTATGTGAGCGATAAAACTCAGACATTTTCCACCCAATCTAGGTCTGAACATAAGCTTCCTCATAGCACATTACTTCCGATCTGCGACCAAGATCTTCGAGTTGTTCGCAGCTGCTTGCGGTACCTAAGTAACCAACACCCTGTTTCTCGTCCCTTTGTATACCATCAGCCTGCTATACTGTAAGTCCCAAGATTCCCAGAATATTTGTTTCACGTCGTTACAAAGTTCTCAGTAATACAGTGCCTGTAGCATGCTGTTTTGCTGCTACCACAGCGTTTAGTCTGCGGCGGAATATTTACAGCTAGTGTTAGCGGAGGGGGACGTTCGAGATAGATGTGGGGGACGCTGGACAGTTCAATGAGAGGGACAAAAACGGCACAGAGGAGAAAGAAAAAGGACGAGTGCAAGGAACTATGTGAGGATATTATGTAGACAGAGGACAAGAAAAAGAAGACAGGAAGAAGAGGAGCAAAACCTCCTAAAAGAGAGATTTTGAATGACTGGGGAAAGGAGGAGGTCATAATGAAACAGAAAGGGCCACGCACTGGAAAACAAAGTTTGATTAACCACTAATGTAGTGTCATTTTTCGGTCCGAATAACTCATTACACGAACAATTTTCTCTAGTTGTGGTTAGGAACGGCTTACAAATTCTACCAAGTTGACATGTGTTTTTGGAAACGATGACACTAATATTTTGAAAATTCCTTTGCGGTGTACGAGAAATACTCTACATTATTACCGCAGATGATACGGTCATAAGCTATGAAGGACAGTGATCATATACTCTCATCTTTACTGCTTTGCTAGAACCGTTAATATACTGCTGAAAGTGCGCCGGCGTAGCCGAGTGATAACGCGCTTGCCTCGTATGCAGCGGGACTGGGTTCGATTCCCGTCCGGGTTGGGGGATTTTCTCCGCTCGTGGACTGGGTGTTCAGTTATCCTTTCATGCTCATCACCGACACGCCAGTCGCCCAATGTGGCGTCCACTGAAATAAGACTTTCACTTGGCGGCCGAACCTCCCCGAATGGGGCCTCCTGGCCAAAGGTGCCATATAATCATTTCATTTTGCCGCGCGGGGTAGCCGCGTGGTCTAGGGCGACTTGCACGGTTCGCGCGGCTCGCCCTGTCGGCGGTTCGAGTCCTCCCTCGGGCATGTGCGTGCGTGTGCGTGTGCACCAGGGAACAGCCGAAACCTCAGGAGCAGCACCAGGCGGGCGCGGACTGCGAACGGAGCGCCCGACAAAGGACGGGCCTCAGAAAGCAGCCACAGATGGCGACCAAGTCGGGCGCGGACGTCCGAGGGAGCACCGGGGAAGATACATTACAAGCACCCCCAGGTGGGCGCGGACGGCAAAGAGAGCACCCAGCGCCCTCTGGGCATAAATACTGGACAAGATCCTCTAATACGGCAGTCTCAGGTAGCACCTGAAGAAGGCAACGAGTTACGTGGCCGAAATATTGTGCCAGGGCGACACAAACATCCGGCAGTAGACCCGATTATTCCATGTGTTAAGATCTCGCCGGGAAAGCCTGAAGAGTTACATCAAAAACTATCTTGCTGATATGTAAGCCGAGGATGGCTTACTACGAAAGACAACACTACGGAGTGAAGACGTACCGCTGTGCTGTAGTAGTCCCGCAGATGAAAACCAAAAGGGTCCTGCTGTGAAGTGAAATGGCAAGCCATACTTGACTTACATTTCAGCAAGATAATACCCGGCGGCACACAGCCAGCGTTTCTAACATTGCGTTCGTGCTTGGAAAACCCTACATTGACCAGCAAAGAATCCAGACAGCTCCCAAATTTAGAACGTTTGGAGAGCTACGGGCACGACCGCCAAAGAGCTTCCGATTTTGACGATTTCATGAGCCAGTTGGACCGAATTATGAGCCATATACTTCAGGACGATATGCAACCACTTTTTTTTTTTTTTTTTTTTTTTGTCATCAGTCTACTGACTGGTTTGATGCGGCCCGCCACGAATTCCTTTCCTGTGCTAACCTCTTCATCTCAGAGTAGCACTTGCAACCTACGTCCTCAATTATTTGCTTGACGTATTCAAATCTCTGTCTTCCGCTACAGTTTTTGCCCTCTACAGCTCCCACTAGTACCATGGAAGTCATTCCCTCATGTCTTAGCAGATGTCCTATCATCCTGTCCCTTCTCCTTATCAGTGTTTTCCACATATTCCTTTCCTCTCCGATTCTCCGTAGAACCTCCTCATTCCTTACCTTATCAGTCCACCTAATTTTCAACATTCGTCTATAGCACCACATCTCAAATGCTTCGATTCTCTTCTGTTCCGGTTTTCCCAGAGTCCATGTTTCACTGCCATACAATGCTGTACTCCAGACGTACATCCTCAGAAATTTCTTCCTCAAATTAAGGCCAGTATTTGATATTAGTAGATTTCTCTTGGCCAGAAACGCCTTTTTTGCCATAGCGAGTCTGCTTTTGATGTCCTCCTTGCTCCATCCGTCATTGGTTATTTTACTGCCTAGGTAGCAGAATTCCTTAACTTCATTGACTTCGTGACCATCAATCCTGATGTTAAGTTTCTCGCTGTTCTCATTTCTACTACTTCTCATTACCTTCGTCTTTCTCCGATTTACTCTCAAACCATACTGTGTACTCATTAGACTGTTCATTCCGTTCAGCAGATCATTTAATTCTTCTTCACTTTCACTCAGGATAGCAATGTCATTAGCGAATCGTATCATTGATATCCTTTCACCTTGTATTTTAATTCCACTCCTGAACCTTTCTTTTATTTCCATCATTGCTTCATCGATGTACAGATTGAAGAGTAGGGGCGAAAGGCTACAGCCTTTTCTTACACCCTTCTTAATACGAGCACTTCGTTCTTGATCGTCCACTCTTATTATTCCCTCTTGGTTGTTGTACATACTGTATATGACCCGTATCTCCCTATAGCTTACCCCTACTTTTTTTCAGAATCTCGAACAGCTTGCACCATTTTGTATTGTCGAACGCTTTTTCCAGGTCGACAAATCCTATGAAGGTGTCTTGATTTTTCTTTAGCCTTGCTTCCATTTTTAGCTGTAACGTCAGAATTGCCTCTCTCGTCCCTTTACTTTTCCTAAAGCCAAACTGATCGTCACCTAGCGCATTCTTAATTTTTTTCCATTCTTGTGTATATTATTCTTGTAAGCAGCTTCGACGCATGAGCTGTTAAGCTGATTGTGCGATAATTTTCGCACTTGTCAGCTCTTGCCGTCTTCGGAATTGTGTGGTTGATGCTTTTCCGAAAGTCAGATGGTATGTCGCCAGACTCATATATTCTATCACTCAAAATCAAGCACAGCAACTGCTTGCATTAGAGCAAGAAGTGGACCGACGTGTTATTGACTTGCTCAGTTTGAAGAGCTCTCTCTTGAATAAAATACCGAGATTTTCTACATCTACATACATACTCCGCAATCCACCTGTTGGGAAGCAGCCTACTCACGCTATAGTAAATTCACATCAGTTTCCATTGTGTGCCAGCCAGTCTGCTGTAACTAGCTCTGACGTCATAAATGTTGCGCAATACCTTAAAAATCAAGCAAATGACCTAAAACTTTTCTAGCATGTCAGGAATAATACTAAATTAATGTGTGTTAAATATCAGTTCGAAACTTCAGCCATTTTCGAAATTTGGACGTTTTTCTAAAAAATTCATTGGCGCAACAGAAAAGAGCTAGAGACTTCAAAATTTATATTTAGATTCATCTTTCATAATGATTTAATAAAAACAGTGCTTGGGATTTCACAAATTAAGATTTTAGTGGAAATTCATGATTTTGTGGTTTTCGTCTCAAAACTGAAGGAAGCAAGATAGATTAAGTAGGCTAATAAATAAGGCTAGGATGTTTAGATTTAAATAGGTCGGAGGTCCGCTATGACTATGAAGATGTGAAAAGTTTCTTTTGAATACCTATAAAATTATAGCGATAGCGGATCTCAAAACGGCCAGTTCAGAGCTCATCTACTGCGTGCAGTGTAATTAAATTAATTCTCTCGCCTAAAATATTTAACTTAGCCACGTCAAAATTTTATTATCAATACTTACCTGCGTGCTGAATGCACGTTTAAATTAAGAGCTTCATCGGTCATCAGCAAAAGAAGCTATAAATTATTATGTAACTTGAAGTGGTGCGTTACTAGCCCAGCAGCTAGCCGGGAGAGCCGATTTGATCAGGCGTTCCCTTAGTCGTCGGCACCGCGGCTTTATATATAAGAACGCTGCGCGTGGAAGCGAGGCCCCAGTTCTCTCCAGACGCTGAATGACACGCCATCTGTGTCGGGAGTCGCGTCGCATCGGTATCACTGCTACAAACAGCCTCGGGTGCCGTATTAAGTTACTATAGATACGCGGAACCATGAAAACATTTCAAGTGAAGTGTTCATTCTGGGATGATTTTCATTATCTAGCTTCAGTTTGCGTATTGTCGTATTTTCACGTGCCGTCGCGGGACAGACATTCTACCAAATATTTAGCGTGGCGTTTGATGAAATATTTTCATCAAATTATGGCGAGCATTCTTTTTAACATTTAATTCGGACATTTATAGTTGTATCAGCGCATTAGACTCTGAACTGCTCTGTTAGTTAGGTTGTAGGGATACTTGTGTTTTTTATCAGTGAATTTCAGAATATACTCAACTATTTTGGAAAACCGTTTTTGATTAGAAATCCCGGACAATCTCCTAATTCCTCAGAGCTATAAGCTGCAGCTATAATGGTATTCTCAGATGAAGTGGGCACTAGGATCTCTAATTACTGGCTCCACGTTTTGTTAAATCACTTTCTGGGTGCTAAAAAGTAAATCGAGAGCCAGTGTTGAGAACGGCGAAAGACAGCATTAACAACATTCTAAAAGCCAGAAACTGATTCAACATGCAAGCATTTATACAGCAATTAGATTTTTTCAATAAATTATTCGCCGCCCCACATATGGTGCATCGGCCGGGATATCAACTAAGTGAAAGTGATTTTTAACTATTCGGATTCGCGAGTGGAATGCGACACGCAGCTGAGTAATAGAACAGTGAAAGTGTTACGTGTGCATGTGGACGACGCAATTGGATTATCAACACATCTGGATTGACGGAGCTGGCACTGAGTCTAGCGGTGCTGCCGGCATCGCGAGAAGCCAGTCTCGCCGCACCGCAGTCGTCCGCTGGAGCAGCCGGCGCAGCGCCTGCAATTGCGGGCCACGCAAACACACAACAGGCGTCGGAGAGCCGTCTGCAGTTCAACGTGCCACGTCGCATCAGGAATCCTGGTACGCCGCGCCGGCAACGCCATACGTCGTGCAGAAGGAACTAAGTTAAGTGAAAAGCTGTTAAAAATTTTACTAACCTGCACTAAAAGACTGTTGGCGATGGAACCGCCAAAAGAAGCTGAGGTTAAACTTAAATCAGAACCTATGTCTGTTGAGGGAACTGTAAATCCAGACAACGGTTCAAGTGTAAACATGCATGAAAGCAGTAATGTTAAAGTGAAATATGAAGTATTGTCTCCTGACAGTAGTGTGGGAAGGGGTAATGATTCAATAATAGAGACCCCTGTAGTAAAGCAGAAAGTAGAAATTGTAAATTTATTGAATGATAGTTTCTCTGATGAATTACAAATGAAACAGTCATCAGAGATGGTAGAGTTTAAGAAGGAGCAGTTAGATATGACTAATCAATCAAAAGTTTCATTTAGTTTTGATGATTCTGGTGTTGGAGCTAGTTTTTCGTCACCTGAGTGTGATAAAAAGCCAGCTAGTGAGCAACCCAAAGATGCTGGGGATGTTGATCTAAATGTTATGTTACAAGCAATAGCTGCCAGTCAAACAAATTTTAATATGCGGTTTGAGGCAATGAACAATAAATTAGAATCCAATAATGCTGAATTAAAGTATGAGATTATGGCCAGCCAAACTAATTTTAATAAACGATTGGAGGTAATGGACGATACCTTCGAGGCTGGTTGCAATAAGTTGAAAGAGGATCTAGACAGTTTGAATTGTAAAATTGATTACAATCATGAAGATATTAAGAAAAAGGTTGCTCAACAGTTTTCTGAAATGTATAAAACAGTTAAATCCGAAGTTGCTGAGGTTCGCAAAGACTTCCAAATGGAAGATGCGAAGCTGGAGCACAAGTTAACAGAAAAGATCGAGGCGGAGTCTGAACTGTGCTCAAATAGATTTAAAGATGTTAATATAAAAGTAAACATATGTCAAGCAGACATAGATGCAATCAAAACTGATACTACTCATATTGTACAAAGAGTAGATAATGTGGAAATGAAAGTAGAAAATATAAGTACCAACATTGAGAGTAAAGTAGCTTCAGTAACTTCTGGTAATGGTAGTATACAGCAAGTGGTAGCTGCAAATGCCGCTTTTATCGGGTGTCGGCAGTTCTTGCGGTTTGATCCAGATAAAAATATCCACCCGCTAGATTTCTGGAACGATTTTGAAGAGGTGATTCCACCGACTTGGTCTGAACGAGAGAAAATCTCATTTATTAAAAGCCATTTAGCAGGTGACGCCATGCGTTGGTCAGCTGATGTTATGTTAAAGTGTAAAACATTAGCGGAATTTAAAACAGCTTTTATTAATGAGTATTGGTCTAGCAATAAGCAAAATGAAGTGTTGAGAGAATTTTGGAGTGGAAAACGCTTCAATGCAGCCAAGGAATCAATTAAAGAGTTTGCTAGGTCATGGATTTCACGTTTATCACATTTGGACGAAAAGCTAAAACCTGAAATGATAATACTGGGTCTTGAAGCCAAACTGCCATGGTATTGGCAAACTAGAATTATATCAGCCCCTAGAGACAATCTGGATCGTTTCATTGAGTATTTGGAACGTGTAGAACGTGTTGCTGCCAATGAGGAGCAACCACGTAATAACCGAAATGCCAATAACAATAATAGTAATTTTAGGAACGAGCAAAATGGCAATGTAAACATCAGAACAGTAGGTGTTCGCCATCCTAAGAGAGGTAGGAATTGGGGAAATAATTATCAGAACCAACAATGGCGTCCAAGGGATAATAATTTTGTTCCAAACAGAAATATGCATGTAAACAACAGCGCGGGAAGCAATGCTATGCCAGCTAACTATAATGAAAATAAAGGAAACAGTAGTAGGCCGAGGCAGGAAAACTAGTTCCCGTCTATGAGGATACTGGCGCTCACCAGGCGGTTACTTTTCCTAAGCCAGTAGTTACAGGAATTGGTAAGACAAATCAGAATACTCAAACTGAACAGGTGGATGAAGTGTCGGTAGCATCTAAGGATACAACAGAAATATTAGACCACTCACAGTATTTGATAGATACCGTGTTAGAGACGCTTTCTAAGTGGGAAGAGAAAGAGAAGGCGCAGCAGTGTAACAGTAGGGAAGAGCTACAAAATATTGAATTGTCAGGTGAAGAAGCAGAAGAAATTCATGCTTATATTTACGATGAAGATGATGTGCTCTTATCTAAAGTGCCTGTGCAGGATGTTGATAATGTACTAATAGATTTAGGACAGGAGATAAGTGAGAATGTAGAGGGTAGGCTGTTGAGGGTCGATGAAGCCAGTAGCTGTGACCAGTTGTCACTTGAGAAGGAAACCGACGATAATGGTGAAAGTGGTTTAGCTGTAACTAATGTTATGCCCGTTCTGGAGGCGCAGAATCGCTCAGACTACAGTAATTTGGGTTATGTTCAGCAAAGTAAATGTAATGAAGTCGTGCGGTGTTTCGATTTAAAATTAATAGGCCGACTGGAAAAGACAGCTGAAAATGTAATTCAGGAAACCCCTACACACTGTGACCTAAATGTAATGAAGACAGATGTTGATCACTTTAGTTGGAGACAAATCCAAAAGGAACTATTAGATGAATTTGAGGAACCACCTGTACAACCTAGAATAAGCCACCCTATAATAATAGTGAATATGTTGGGTATCAATGTACGTTGTCTCTTAGACAGTGGAAGTGAGGTGAGTGCAATATCTCAGTCCTCCTTTGATGCATTACCTGGTAAAGACAAGCTTACAGTAATGAGGGTATCAGGACTAAGAATAATTGGTGCTACTGGCAAGGTTTCAAAAACGGTAAAGCAAGAAGCTTTACTACCCTTTAACATTAATGGTAATTTAATTGATCATCCATGTTTAATTGTAAACAATCTCAGTATTGAGGTTTTAATTGGCGTAGATTTCTTGTCAAAATATCAGAGTGTTGTTGACTTTGAAAGAAGCCAGTTAAAAATGGTCTTGCCAATAACCGGAGTAATTACAGTCCCTTTTCGTGATAAACATGTAGTAACTGATCATGAAACTTGGGAGCTGCCTATACGAGTTCTGAAAAATAGGAGGTATTGGGACGAAGGTGTAAGCTAAACACAGAAGAAGAAGAAGAAGAAGAAGAAGAAGAAGAAGCAATTATTGTGGACAAAATAGAAGCTAAATTCCAGGAAATCGATAAGATTTCAGACAATCAAAAGGAAGAACTGAGACAGGTTCTAAAAAGGCATCATAAGGTATTTTCAGATCGACGTGGCGTGGTCAAAGGTTATGAATGAATGCTGTAGGGAGGAGGTTGTTCTGTAACCTCTACACAGTGTGGCAGCTGTGCAGTCCCAGCTGTGTGATATCTTCTTTCCCATTTCAGATCTCACTCATTCTTCCTCTTTCCTGTCATCAAATATTTCGACTTCTTCTTTCATACATTAAATTTTCCGGTATGGTTATCAATACAGCATTAAACCAATGAACGCTGTAGGGAGGAGGTTGTTCTGTAACATCTACACAGTGTGGTAGCTGTGCAGTCCCAGCTGTGTGAGATCTTCTTTCCCTTTCAGGTCTCACTCACTCTTCCTCTTTCCTATCCACTAAAATTTTCGACCTTTTCTTTCCAAATACTAAAATTTTCTGTCATGGCTATCAAGCCATGAGTTATGTAACCATTCTATCTACCGATTAGTGAAGAAAAATACCTAATGTGACAAACCTAATAGTGACAAACAAGCAAAATATACAAACTGTGTAGTCCATGCGCATGATAAGCAACATCAAGGATAATGTGAGCTAAGGAGTGCCGTGGTCCCCTGGTTAGCGTGAGCAGCTGCGGAACGAGAGGTCCTTGGTTCAAGTCCTCCCTCGAGTGAAAAGTTTAATTTTTTATTTTCAGACAGGTATTATCTGCCCGTCCGTCCGTCCCATGCGAGGTAACTGTGCCATAATATGGGGACGCTACACCTAAACGGAAAAATTTGAAAACGTTAAAAACATATGTTTTGACAGAGCATAGGGACAACTGTGCGACTACGAAACTGTTGCATTCATTTGTTGCAGTTTATGTGACAAAGTCTTATGTTTTCATCACTTTTTTGGGAGTGATTATCACATCCACAAGAAAACCTAAATCGGGCAAGGTAGAAGAATCTTTTTACCCATTCGCCAAGTGTACAAGTTAGGTGGGTCGACAACATATTCCTATCATGTGACGCACATGCCATCACCAGTGTCGTATAGAATATATCAGACGTGTTTTCCTGTGGAGGAATCGGTTGACCTATGACCTTGCGATCAAATGTTTTCGGTTCCCATTGGAGAGGCACGTCCTTTCGTGTAGTAAGAACTACTTAAACCTAACTAACCTAAGGACATCACACACATCCATGCCCGAGTCAGGATTCGAAGTGTACAAGTTAGGTGGGTCGACAACATATTCCTGTCATGTGACGCACATGCCATCACCAGAGTCGTATAGAATATATCAGAAGTCTTTTCCTGTGGAGGAATCGGTTGACCTATGACCTTGTGATCAAATGGTTTAGGTTCCCACTGGAGAGGCACGTCCTTGCGTCTACTAATCGCACGGTTTTGCGGTGCGGTCGAAAAATGCAGACACTAAACTTATTACAGTGAACAGAGACGTCAATGAACGAACGGACAGATCATAACTTTGCGAAAATAAATAAAGTAAACTTTCCACTCGAGGGAAGACTTGAACCAAGGACCTCTGATTCCGCAGCTGCTCACGCTAACCACGGGACCACGACGCTCCTGAGCTCATGCTATCCTTGATGTTGCCTATCTTGCACATGGACTACTCTGTTTGTATATTTTGCTTATTATTTTCATAGTTCCACACAACTTCTTCCTGTTTTCTCGATTGATCTGTGTTCAGTTTTTCAAGGCCTATCCACTGTGCCAACTTATAACTAAATCTGAGGGGGGTGCGATGGGGAGGTTCCCTTGTCAGTGTACTACTTTCATGCTGCAAAAACGGAGGATCCGTGCTGCCGCTTCTGTTGGTGCTGTTTGTAGGTTTCCGCCCTCTGTTGCAGGCCAGACTGTATCATTTAGTTTGCATGGTTGCGGTTGTTTGTCGTCTTCTTCTCGTGTTGACTGGTGCCACTCGGTTTCGGAAGAATTGTCTGCCTGCTAGTGGCAGCAGCGGCGGTTATCGGTATGTAGTAACTGCTTCCCTGTCTTTGGGGCGACGTCATCGTTTTGCCGAGTCGTGTGAGTGGGCCAGTTCGGTTGGGGACTCAGGAGGAGCCAGGTCCGCGCAGTATCAGAACACGCTGCGACTGCTTGCGGCACGCGTGGACTGCCAGGTGGAAGTGCTGTGGTCACCAGAGTGCACGACCTCGTCGTAAACCGGATCCAGCAGTCTTTAAGATGAGTTCATTTCAATCCAAGTAGAGAAACCTCCACCATTGTGGTATCTCGCGATTCTCCAGTGACTTGGGTTCGTGTTGCTGTTCGTAGTGTCGCCGAGGCGAAGAGCAGCGAGTGGAGTGCTTGGGGAAGGCGGATCTGATTAGCTTTCCTCGACTTCTTATTACTATTTACTGCGTTCAGCTTGTTACATTTGTTAAGTTCAACCAGCGGTAATTTTTATTGCCTGCCCTGGGGGTTAGTGTACGTAAAGTCAGTGTACGTTTCCTCGCCTTGCCGCTGCTTTCCGGTAAGGCGTGTTGTTTTCACAGCTTCCTTGATTGTAGGCCGGTCGGTGAATCTTCTACTCGGGTTGTAGTGGTTCCGTTCTCGTTCCGGCGCTCTAAGCACAGTACTCTGGGGACGCAGTGCAGACCGCCGGTTCCGGCTTTGGCGTATTGTTCCATTGTTGCATTTGATTTATCGGACGTCAGGTAGCTCCAGCAAGATCATCATTAGTCATTCGTTAGACTGCCACTAGTCTGAGTCACCATCTTGTGAAGTGAATGCAACTCGTGGCTGCCTATGTCATCGCTAGCGAAAGTGTTTGTTGCCCGACCTTCTCAGAGGTCGATTCCCAGAGCAACAGAAAAAACTATCAGGAAAAAATAATCAAACTCAATAAGAAAAACAATAATCAACATAAATAAAGAAAGTGGCCCCTTGGTTCTTGTGAGACGTTTGTGTTCTAAAAGGAGGTCTGATGGCCAATAGTTCAGTGTAACTGAGGGTATAATCTGCCTCAGTACCCTTTAACGGACTTATGTACCGGTCCTTGCGTTCTATTATTGTATTATTTATTACAATACCTTGTAATGCTTACATTAAAGGTTACATGTGTCCAGTTAATACTTCTAGTAACCTTCGGGAATAAACCTAGCAGCCGGCCTCGGTGGCCGTGCGGTTCTAGGCGCTCCAGTCCAGAGCCGCGCTGTTGCTACGGTCGCAGGTTCGAATCCTGCCTCGGGCATGGGTGTATGTGATGTCCTTAGGTTAGTTAGGTTTAAGTAGTTCTAAGTTCTAGGGGACTGATGACCACAGCAGTTGAGTCCCATAGTGCTCAGAGTCATTTGAACCAATAAACCTAGCAGCGTGGTGTTCAGTGGATTTAAAGGGTTGTGTTAAGGAGTTTACCATCATCTTATTTCACCCGTTTGGTGATCAGTTGCTTGCCTTTTATTGACCTTTGCTATTGTATTTGCTATTTTACAGCAGGTTTCTAAATTTTTTTATATTATTGCCGTTCCTGCCGTGTAAGGCCTTCAGCCGTGATTGTGGTCATTTGCCTCAAAATTCAAGTTTGTTATGTGTATTTTAGCAGTAAGCCTTAAAACCTTATTAACTGCCATTCCTGGCGTCTGATGCCCTCTGGTGTGTTTGTGACGATTTGCCTTTAATATTTCAGCATCTGTAATTTTAAGTTGCACCGAGTTTTAAACTATTCTCAATTTATTGCCATTCCTGGCGTGTAAGGCCTTCTTCGCAGATCACAGTGGCTTGACTTTAAAACATTATCTGCTGTATCTGTATTTAATGGTGATTTGCTAAATTGTAACTCACTGAAAACACTATTATTTACACAGTTGTTTATTCCTTCATTAATAACGTATGGTATTTTTATTCATTGTTAAGTCTGGAATTGAAAAATTGTGTGTAACTGTAAAAGGCAACCAATAGTAATTGATTACGGCCCCGTCCACAATGGTAACCGAATCCTGCACTCCTTCGACTACCAGGTTTCAACGGGGTTTCTTTACTAAAGTTGCATGCAACAAATTTGATTTTTCCCTGTAACACCATTGTGTCGGATAGCTATAAGACGTAGATTCACTCTGTAAAGTACCGGCCGGTTTTTTCGAGTCTCCATCCGGCAATAAGAATTACCTTAGCGCCAGAGTTAGTGCGCGGAAGCTGTTGCGGTTAGCTAAGCACCTAACGGCACTGAATGGCGGATCCCTGAATGGTCACAAAGGGATGCTGATGGTGTCGACGGTAGAGTGTGAGAACCGGACGCGACGAGGAGAGAGACACGCCGAAATCCGGTCGGCCGATTAAGCGTACTTTACTGCCTCGGAGACGGGCCAGAAATCCCAGAAAGCCGGTGGGGGAAGGAAAGGGAACGCAGAAATTCACGTGAAGTGAGACGCGAAAAAGCGAGGTAAACAGGAGACGCGGCGCTGCGGCAATTAAACAACAATTTATTCCGGTCATTTCGTTGCGTCACTGCGAAACAGACACAAGCAAACCGTTATGTACCGGGTCTGTGCGTCAGGGAATTCTGCCGCTGCAACAACTAGGTGGAAACGGTGCGACGGACCTGCGATCGTAATGGTTGCTATTACACCGCGTATCCTCCCCGTAAAGCAGCAAAACAAAAACAGCACTATTAAAAAGACGCGGCCACCTTAATGGGTTTACGTGTGATGCAGTTAAACAACTTAACTGTTCTCACCGACAGATGCCTCCTTATCCAGTGTAGGCATTATGGGGGGAGAGAGAAACGGATGAGATTCTGGTGTTGAGGAATCCGTCTGAATTCTGGTTTAAGATTTATGAATGACTTGAAAGGCCGTCAGAATGAAACAGAATGCTTCATTCGTTCTCCTATGTGTTGGAGGTGAGGAACAGACCGAAGCAGATATCGCAGTGCATTAGCGGTCGCATTGATGTCTATGATTTTGAAGATAAAGACGCGGCTCCAAACGGAATTGCGTTGCTCTATCTTCTTGGTTGTCTTGTCGACCAGCGTCTGTCTATTTCAACGCAGAATGCAAAATAAAATACTTCCAGGCCAAGAGTGAAAAAACAAGAAGATGACAGCAATAACGTATAACCTAGATTAATAACCACCACATGGGTCAGTTTTGGAGACAAAATACTCTGACAGGAAAATAAATATTTAGGTGAGTTACAGGGAATGGAGAAAAATACTCAAATACCAAAAACACAATACATTACCATGCCCAGTATAGCGTAGGAACATGGTTGGTATTCTAAATAGTTTGGAGTCACCTCATAATACATTAATAAAGGTCCTGTATCGCTTTCAATGGAATCTTATACCATTCTTCCTGCTAAATAGTGCCATATTCAGTTAACGACGACGGATATGGACAGAGCACCCATATATCCAAGAGACAACACAGAGGCTAAAGAATACTGAGATCTGCTGACTGTTGCGGCCAGGGTGTAAGGTTTTGAGAACAGAACAACAACTGCATAAGCTGTAAATATTTTTGGTGTAATGTTGCAGTCTTATCACAAAAATACACGCATTTACACAGTTTACAATGTGACCATGTTACGACATCAGGTTACCTTCCATTCGGGAAGTGGATACACTCAGCGACTGTTATGTGACATATTATGGAGTGCAGTAATCGGTCGTCCTTTTTAGATTTTATTACGCAAATCCAGATTCCGGCTAGTAGCTACCCATTCTCAATGAGCTATTTTCTATTGTCAATGCATGTAAGTCCCTGTTGTTGGGGCGTTAGTCACAGTTGTTTGAATAGTATTAAAGGAACTGTGACTGACCATCCATGGACAATGACAGAGGCATATGTTCTCATTTATTTACTGCATTCCGCAAAGGACATCAGAGAGAAATTTGGAAAGGTAGTAGATTTCCGTGAGGACAAATAAAAACGTTTAAGTTCCGCCATAACACTAAACGTCTCTTATGAACAGCAAAGCACTTGGGAAATAAAATGAACGGAATGAAGAGTCTTTTGGAAACAGATTGCAAGATGAACATCGACGGATGTAAAAGAAGAGTAATGAAGTATAGTCAGATTGAATCAGGAGATGCCCATGAAATGAGTCAAGTTAAGACAAGAGTTTTGCTGTTTGAGGAATAAAATATAATGGCAGAAGTAGAGGGAGCTTAATATGTACATCTGCAACGACAAGAAACTTTTCTGAAGAAGAAAAACATTTCGACATCAAGTATCAATTATTAACCACTAGGAGGTCGTGGAAGTATTTGTCCGGACTGTGGGCATGCACAGAAGTAAAACGCAGATGATGAACTGTATGGGAGTGTGTGGTGCGTTGAGCATCGTGTGCCTGGGAACGTATGTTCCCGGGTTGGTGTTTGATTTTAGAATCACACGAATCTATGCGCACTAGGTAACGTCTTAGGCAGATGTGTGTATTTTCTATTGTTTTGTTGTGAGACATGAAGTTGTTTTTACGTGTAGACAAAATGAGAATAGAAGCTTTCCCAATGCCTTATTACAGACGAAAGCTGTAAGTTAGATAGGACAACAAATCAAGATGTTACGAAATAATTTCAGTCAGGCGAATATCTTTGCTTCAGTTGTATTAAGCATAGATATATTACCTACTAATGGATGAAACTTTGTGACGAATCGGTTATAGCGAGCGGTCGCGTTACCAACTTCGGCTATCCGTGCACGCCTCCCAGATAAACCAAAACTTCCAAACGTCACGCTGTCTACACACTTGGTAATATATATTCCCCTACACTGATCACTTAAAGCTCCCAGTTTTACTCTGTATTACCGGACTAGGGGGAACGAGACGAGGTATATCCACGCCTAACTCAGATGAAGCCAAGATATTAGCATAAGCGAGATTTATTTCTTAATAACTTCGTACCGCTGTCTATCGACATTAATGTCTGACTCTTTCAGACATGAAAATAAAAATTAATGTAGAGTAAGGGCACTCAGTCGAATTGGGTGAAAAGATACTCACAGCAAAGTTTCTGTAAAAGAAGATATTCTGAGGCATGGATGAGTCGACAGTTTACTGGACGGACGCGTGAACATGTTCAAAAGATGTCGTAGGCTGCAGTCGTTATGCAGGAATGAACAGCCTTGCACGGGACAGACTAGCGTGCACAGCTGCGTCAATTCACTCTTGCAAACGATTACCGCAAAAACTAACAAATGGTCATCCAGAAAGTGTGTTTCCCATGTACTCGTTCGATAATGGGAGAGGAAAGTTGTGTGTGTGTGTGTGTGTGTGTGTGTGTGTGTGTGTGTTTTGGGGAGGAGGAAACATTGATTAGTGCCTGTAGCACCCTCCACTACACACTGGGGGCTTCGCATCAGACTGGAGAAGAAAGATTCCCTGGGATGCCTATGCACTGACACACTATTGTGGCATTATGTCAAACACGATATCTTTTGCACGAGGTAGACTGAATATCGTCATTAAGCATATTCATTACTGCACGTGTCTCAATGCACACGCATGTGCACACGTCTCTAGAAACTTTGCGCTTTTCATGCATGTTTGTAATCTGAAGTTCACCAGCAAGCAACAGTAGCCTACGCCTCTAAACCGAAGTATAGTATCTTCGTTTCATATATGCAACAGCTCCCCCTCTGCTCAAGTGAAAACTATAAGGCCTACGTCTATCGAAGGCAAGGGGCCGTACAAGTGAGCCACTGACTACGGTAAAGCAGATAAAGAAATGAATGAAACCGTAATGACTTTGAAACATGGAACGTCGTAACAGCGTCAAATTTTAATTCAAAGCTAACGACTCCAAGTTAACTGCATCCTCCACGCCGAGACAAGAATCTCCTGGACCATATGTACGTGCTTTAGGGTTAATCTGTCTCGATATTTCCCTGTGGACCACTGAGATTTCGGTAACAGTGAAGAATCTGTTTACAGGTGGAACTAATCAGGATTAAGTCTCAAAATTTTATTTTTTTCAGGTGGACATTAAATTTCGCGAGCGCGTAATTTACTCAGCGAGAGCTAGTGCTGCTGGTTACGAGTGCAGGGAAGGGAATAGTTACCGAGAGATTCCGTCTTCCTCCCTTTCCTCTCTCCCCCCCCCCCCCCCCCCACCAACCTACGGAGACGGTGCTAACATTTAATTGTTGTTTTAGTACCGGGGATTCCCCCGTCGGCGCTTTACGGCAGTTAGTTGTCCAGCCCCTCCTCTCTCCCCCCCCCCCCCCGCCCCCCATTCGCCTACCGCCCACCACTCTTACCCCTGACAATTATTGTTTAGCCATTCTCCCATAACCCCCACCCCCCTACCCAACCCATCGCACGTTGTCGTAAAACGGTCTCAACTCGCAGTGGGGCAATCCTAGGATCGAGCGGCGCCGAGACGATTAAAACGCATCGCAACGCTACACGACCTAACGTAGCGGAACGACTCCTCGTCAGCCTAACGGGGGGGGGGGGAAAGCAGAGTGGTCAGACGAGATACAAGTAATGATGCGGGGAAGTAGGGGAGACGTATTTTCTTTTATTATCTTAAAAATTTTAATTTAACGAAGCAGACAGAAGAACAATACAGACGAACACCGAAAAGCGACAATACGTTGAATATTACAAATCCCTTTGATATTCAGATGGACGGACGGGCAATGGTGAAATGGAATACACAGGCTGTATCGTAACTAATGGCGTAAACGCACGGGCAGAACACGATGCTAGAAGAAAAAGTGTCTCAGTAAACATGGGCTCTACAACACATACCTTACGAGCTAGGATCACTACATCTTCTGTAGTGTGAAACATCTCTCTTCTGGTGCAAGATCATTGTTTTCCATATTTTGCAAGGAGGTAGTATGGACAAGGCATACATGGCCAGTGAATATGTGCTCTAAAATGCATACCTTAGAAGCTGTGAGCACCTGTTCAGTAGAAGAGATCTGCTTAACAGCAGCGACGATGTGCCGTAGCTCTTAAGGTGTGTGTTGTAGAGCCCATGTTTACTGAGAATTTTTTGCTTGCTAAACTGTATGTGTTCAACCCACTGACTACGATGCACATCGTACGGACTCGCAAGATGTGGACGATATACGCATATAAGAAATAACGAATTACCAGGTGATCAAAAAGTCAGTATAAATTTGAAAACTGAATAAATCACAGAATAACGTAGACAGAAAGGTACAAATTGACACACATGCTTGGAATGACATGGGGCTTTATTAGAACCAAAAAAATACAAAAGTTCAAAAAATGTCTGATCAGAATAGCAATAATTGGAGTAACAAAGTAAGAAAGGCAAAGATGATGTTCCTTACAGGAAATACTCAATATGTTCACCATCATTCCTCAACAATAGCTGTAGTCGAGGAATAATGTTGTGAACAGCACTGTAAAGCATGTCCGGAGTTATGGTGAGGCATTGGTGTCGGATGTTGTCTTTCAGCATCCCTAGAGATGTCGGTCGATCACTATACACTTGTGACTTCAGGTAACCCCAAAGCCAATAATCGCACGGACTGAGGTCTGGGGACCTGGGAGGCCAAGCATGACGAAAGTGGCGGCTGAGCACACGATCATCACCAAACGACGCGCGCAAGAGATCTTTCACGCGTCTAGCTATACGGAGTGGAGCGCCTTCCTGCATAAACATCGTACATTCCAGCAGGTGTATATCAGCCAGGCTGGGGATGATGCGATTCTGTAACATATCGGCGTACCTCTCACCCGTCACGGCAGCAGTTTTGCTGTCCAGCGCCATCCGTCGGACATTTTGTGAACTTCGTTTTTTTTTTTGTTCTAATAAAACCCCATGTCATTCCATGCGTGTGTGTCAATTTTTACCTCTCTATCTACATTATTCCATGGTTTATTAAGTTTTCAAATTTATACTGACTTTTTGATCACCCGGTGTATGATCACCGTGAAGAAACACGAACTATAATGCAACTTCTCAACTGGTTCAAATGGCTCTGAGCACTATGGGACTTAACTACTGAGGTCATCAGTCCCCTAGAACTTAGAACTACTTAAACCTAACTAACCTAAGGACATCACACACATCCATGCTCGAGGCAGGATTCGAACCTGCGACCGTAGCGGTCACGCGGTTCCAAACTGACGCGCTTAGAACCGCACGGCCACACCGGCCGGCTGCAACTTCTCTCCAGCTCAGACTGGTAAGCATATTCAATGTGTTTTGGAAATGTAGAGTCATTTCAAGAGTATGGCAACAAACAAAAGTTACCAGTACATAGCTGTTTGACGAAAGGAAGTACAATGTGTGATCAAAAGTATCCGGACACCCCATGCTTTGTGCTGCCACCTACTGCCAGGCACTCCACATCAGCGACCTCAGTAGTCATTAGACATCATGAGAGAGCAGAATAGGGCGCTCGGCGGAACTCACGGACTTCGAACGTGGTCAGGTAACGCGTTTCACTTCTGTCATATGTCTGTAAGCCAAATTTCCACGCTCCTAAATATTCCTAGATCCACTGTTTCCGATGTGATAATGAAGTGGAAACGTGAAGGGACGCGTACAGCACGTAAGAGCACAGACCGATCTTGTCTATTGACTGACAGAGACCTCCGACATTTGAAGACGGTCATAATATCATCAAACAGGAATTCCAAAATGCATCAGGATCCACTGAAAGTACTATGATAGGCGGGAGGTGAGAAAACTTGAATTTCGTTGTCGAGCGTCTGCTCATAAGCCGCACATCACGCCGGTAATTGCCAAACGACGCCTCGCTTGGTGGAAGGAGCGTAAACATTGGACGACTGAACAGTGGAAAAATGTTGTGTGGAGTAACGAATCACGGTACACACTGCGGCGATCTGATGGTAGGGTGTGGGTATGGCGAATGCCCGGCGAACGTCATCTGCCAGCGTATGTAGCGCCAACAGTAAAATTCGAAGGCTGTGGCTTTATGATGTGGTCGTGTTTTTCGTGGAGGAAACTTGCACCTCTTGTTGTTTTGCATGGCACTGTCGCAGCACAGGTGTACATTGATGTTTTGAGCCCGTTCTTACTTCCCACTGTTGAAGAGCAATTCGGGGATGGCGATTGCATCTTACAGCACGATCGAGCACCTGTACAAAATGCACGGCCTGTGACGGAGTGGCTACACGACAATAATACTTCGCCACGAACGGTCCAGGAAAGCTGTGTAGAACACGAAAAACACACCCGTCTGCGGCAACCTTTAAAATCAGCAGTAGCAAAACATTGCATTTCCATGGGACATTCAATGGAATACAATAATACCAAAATTTGAGCACCGGTTTCCAGCTTCTGGGACTGTGTGACTAGAGAATCCGTGGAAATACTAATGAATAGTGATAACGGCTTTCAGCTGGATAAAAAATGGAATCCGGTTATTAAACTTATGTGGTCACAACGGGATGGACATGATCAGTCGATACTCGCCGATTAGATTGTTCCTACTTCACCACTGGGGGCAGCATACGCAAGTTGGCTGCCTCCCGTATGTAACCCCCTACTTCATGCGCCGTAAACCGCCAGTACGATTCGCATGCGCGGAATTCGCTATAAATACCATAACTGCATCGGCTCTTCAGTACCTCGTCTACTCACCTGAGGACAGCCGGACGCCTCTGGGCCGAAATATCAGGGCAGAATGTTGATGGGATCCGGCTGCAAATCAGAAGAGTACTGGAAGAATATTAATGATAATGACAGTGAGAATGGTGATTACACATGGATATTAACATGAAGGGAAACTCTCCATCTGTCGGAGGAGGAAAAAGAAGTTCAGATGAACTACTGTAGGTACACTGATGGTTCGCTTTTTGTACACAAGAGAATAAAAAGAAAACAATGGCAGAGTATCGCCAACATCTAACAGAAAAACAAGAATGTGCTTTCCGTGTAAAATGTGAATACCGACACCACTGAAACAACTGCTCAAAATAGTATGTCTCTCTTGACGTCATAGTACAAACAGCAGTTGCATCACGGGCGGCTATCTAAGCACACAGTCGCCAGTAAAAAAAAAAAGTGGGTACTGCATGGTAGGCAACTGCGGAAAGGACAGAGAAAAATTGTGACTGGCAAATCAGCGATAGTGTTCAACGACCGCAGTTTGGGGTGTACATTTTGGCCTCCTTTGAATATCATCCTGATCTTGCCATGTCTTGAGGATTATGCCTCTCCTAAATGCCCTTTCGTAGAAAAGCCATCGACATGCGTGAGGAGCCGGCATTCTGCGTTTCACATCTATACGTGTACCGAAGGGAAACAGCTCTATTAATAATTTCTCGCTCTGTTCACGAACATGAAATTACTTTTGGCTAGAATTATCATTAATGAAAATATTGAAATTTAATTATGTAAAATTTTTGAATGATTGTATTGATGGGAGAAATCCAGTGGATTCTAAGGTGCCTTTCTTAATAATTCTTTCTTTTATTCCGACCGACCATCGAGAACAATGATGATTTCGTAATGGAACAGATTGTTGACAAAATAAGATAATGGAAACGTAGAACTTGGATGGTGTTTGTTATTTATGTTGATGGCTTCTATAGAGGACTGAGAAGGAACTGAGGGATCACTGATAGGAGAAGGATTCCCATACACCTCACGGAGATACTGCAAAACTTTGTAAGAGGTATGCGCTATATGCGCTGCCTGCAACAGGCAAGACTTAGAAGAGTTTCTGACCAGTATGTAGTTAGTTGTTGCTTGTCGCTAGTCTGCAGTAGTCTTCTGTAGTCTGCGCGAGTCGGCAGTAGTCGGCGCGTGTCTGCGCGTGTCTGCAGTCTCCTCTGGTCGGAATTCTGGACGATGAATATTATTGTATAAGGTAGAGAAGCAGCCTTGTGCATATCTACTAATGTATGTGAACTGTCATCCAATTTCTTTTAAAAAATGCCCCAATAATAATTTTTATAATATAAAGTAATTTTTTTTAAAAAAGAAGCATTCATTTCAATTTAAAGAATATATCCAATGCATGATCATTCCTTTGACGAATCAGAAAAGTATAGGCCAGCATTCCACGGAGCTGTGCCAAATTTTTTTTTAGGTAAGAGCAGATATATTCGCCGTTTTTTTTCATTGAGGTAAGAATTTTTGCTTTTTTATTCAGAATGCAGGGCCGTGGCGCAGCGCTGCTGTCTTCATAAAATTTACCAGGTTACTGAATTTTCCTTTTTTATTATTTCTGGGTTTAGGAATTGAATTTTGTGAGTACATCAAATGTGAATGCATTTCTGCACAGAGATTATGAATGGGAACCAATTTGTTCAGAGGTTACAGTATTTAAAATTCATTTAATTATTATTTTTGTGGGGAGGTTACAACTTCTACAACAAGAACCACGTCTCGAAATTATTACCCTGTACTATATTTTTATGTGACCTTCAGTTTTCCGTTAGATTGTATCATAACCCCCTGATACTTGAAATATTTACATCCACTGATCTTATTGGCACCCACCGCTATATCCCATATGGTATTGTTGCCAACCTCCAGATATTCGGTTTCTGTGAAGCTGATTATTAGGCCCCATGTGTCGACTATTTTCATCAAAGCAGTTAAGCTGTTCCGTGTGAGTGCCATAAAACTAGAAAATTCAGGGTCACTGCAGCTTACTGCTCCAAAAGGCTAGTCTACAGGTGTACTATAGTAGCGACACTATTGAAATCTATGTGGAGGAAGCACTTAAAGCCTGGAGGAACAAATGTGGAGTCATGGAGTCATTTGGGGCGGGGGAATGGAATCTTTTACACACCTCTCTCAGCTGGTGACCAGGTGATCGTAGCAGGAGATCGGACAGATGCTCGGTATATGCTTCGGAAATTAAAACAGGAGTATGAAAAACTTTGGTTCCAACTAGAAGAGGGATTCAGGGTAAATAGAATGCATCCTGAGGCCTCAAGCAACGGTCCGTTTGGTAACTGAGGGAAGTATGTGTGATAAAAATTGTAGAGGGAGGCCAGGGTTTGACTGCAACAAGAAACTGAAAATGAGTGTATGTTGCTGTAATCATTCAGAGATGAAGGGGGCTTGCACAATGTAGACTAGCACGCAGCTCTTCATCGGATCAGCCTTCCGACCGAACATCATAAATATAATTACAATTACAGGAGTCTGGTATGGAACAACGAGGGTATCCTACATAATCTGCTGTGTAAATCTGTTTGATAATAAGGTTGCGGTTATTTCCTCCACCATATTCATTCCAGCATTCACCTTTTCCGTACGTAATTTGCCCACCAACACCTTAATAACCATCTGTAAATGTGCATTTCAAACGCTACAATTTCCGTCAGCTCCAGTGCTACAAGGGCCCAACAAGATGCAGTATTATTTCGAAATCACGAATTCAGTTATTGAACAGAATACTACTTGTCATCTTTATCTCTACCACCACGCTCA
Source organism: Schistocerca piceifrons (assembly GCF_021461385.2). Taxonomy (NCBI): domain Eukaryota; kingdom Metazoa; phylum Arthropoda; class Insecta; order Orthoptera; family Acrididae; genus Schistocerca; species Schistocerca piceifrons. The sequence goes on from NC_060147.1 coordinate 56,416,106, forward strand.
CTCATACACTACGCAAAGATGTTTATTATTCCATCACTTGGGCTTCTTTCTACGACTTTGTCTCGAAATATACAACAGCGATGATTGTTTCCGTTGGCAAAGCGGACATGCTTGTTATTGCAAATCTGCATCGTTCTGTCTAAGAGTGTATGGAATATGCTTAAGCATACGTCGAGAAAGATGCTTGCACCAACTCTCATACCCCTTCTTGTGTGTGATGCGCAAAAAGGACGCGCAACAACTAGGAGCAAGGCGCATATGTGTGAACGCTCCTTTGAAAACTGTACCTAATATTTTGAAAAGCAGACTTACGGGAGTTTTCAGAGCGAGAGTATTGTAAGTCACCAACATTCATTTCTCTTCTCCACCTCTCTTAGTTCCAGCGCACATCATTTGAGTTTCCGATGCAATAACAGCGGATAAATAGTGACGCTTGACACGTACCTAACACAGGTAAGTGGAAGAGACATACGTACTAGTGTTAAGTTCGCTGACGTATCCTGTCAACAAACTGTTTACCTCGAGAATAAACTACGACGCACCCACCAGATCATTCGCTAGAGCGCAGCGATTAAATAACGGCAACCAAACAGACAGTGTTTACAGTCTAACATGGGAACACAGCTTTACAGAATGCTAAAAGCGTTTGGCTTCGTCAGCCATCCATATCGCACACACATTACAGGGCTTTGAAAATGCATTCATTGTAAAACCTTGTCAATATTTCAGCGTGGTCTCACTAAACCACAGCAGAAACGGCTTAAATTTGATGTCATTGAATACATATGTTGAATGGAAGAGTAAAAGATATTAAAAATCGGTATGTACCAGTTATATATCACAGTCGAAATCCTGGAAGTATTACATTCTGGCCTTTCACTCAGTAACAGTGCAAAAAGTTGTGCATGTGAAAATCACTAATACCTACATCACAATAGGTTAACACGGACCGTGGTTCACGGTACCCATTGCAAATTTTCTTTCTAATGACCTCCAAAAGAAAATAAAAATTGATTTTCAGTATCCCATGTAACTACTGTCCAAATTTTAAGACTTAAAATGCTAATCTACTCATTTAGAGTCCTAATCTTATTTTACAGTTTTAAATAATAAGCCAACTGCTACAGTTAGAAATTGTGTGTGTGTCCCGAGGCAGTGTACATCTTAGGGCACTAATTACCGGATTACATTAAATCAGTATTTAAGAATGGGAGTACAAAGAAACTTCTAAAGGACTTACCACTGAATTTCAAACGTTTACGAAACTTTTTCTCGCGATATCCCCTCTCCACATGCACACAAAATTACGAAATGAAGAAAGCTTATCGCTTGTTACGTTTTCGTTCTCCTTGCAGTAAAACCTCAGCATTAGGATCGACGTTTTAATTTGTTACCTCATTTCTATTGATTCAATTCGCAACACGTTTTGCAGACAGTATTCACACAGACCACAGAGGACCTGCAAAATTATATCGCTGTACGACACGCACACACACACACTGGTGTCCAATTAAAGCAACAACCCGCTATTTCACTATGCTTTGTCTAATCCGCGATATAATCACAGAAACGGTGAACCAGTGTCCGTACGACAGTGTTACGCACAGAAGACGGCATTCCGGTCAAAGGACAACCATGCCAACGATGACGTCCGGGCACATATGAAACGAAATAGTGTTTGTCAGGTAGTCCCACATCCACAACCGCTCTATACATAGTCACAGACGGTGCAGTATTGCACAGAGAACACGCCTCCTGATCCTGCAGTGGAGAGGTGTAGGAAGAATGGAAGCAGAACAGTCGCAAATTGATGTCATCCGGCGGCGTAAAGTCAATCGTTCTGTTGTTTCTCGGATGTCGTGCCAATTTACACAGATACACTATATGACCAAAAGTATCCGAACACCTGGCTGAATATGACTTACAAGTTCGTGGCGCCCTTCATCGGATATGCTGAAATTCAACATGGTGTTGGACCGCCCCTAGCATTGATGACAGCTTCCACTCTTTCAGACAGGTGCAGGAAGGTTTCTTGGGGAATGACAGCCATTCTTCACGGAGTGCTGCACTGAGGAGAGGTATCGATGTCGATCGGTGTGGCCTGGCACGGAGTTCCAAAACATCCCAAAGCTGTTCTATAGGATTCAGGTCAGGGCTCTGTGCACGCCAGTCCATTACAGGGGCATTATTGTCGTGTAACCACTCCGCCACAGGCCCTGTATTATGAACAGGTGCTCGATCGAGTTGAAAAACGCAATCGCCATCCCCGAATTTCTCTTCAACAGTGGGAAGCAAGAACGTGCTTATAACATCAGTGTACGCCTGTGCTGTGATAGTGCCACGCAAAACAAGGGGTGCAAGCCCCCTCCATGAAAAAGACGACCACAGCATAAAACCACCGCCTCCGAATTTTACTGTTGGGGCTACGCATGCCGGCAGATGACGTTCACCGGGCATTCGCCATACCCACACCCTGCCATCGGATCGCCACATTGTGTACCGTGATCGTCACTCGATACAACGTTTTTCCACTCTTCAATCGTCCAATGTTTACGCTCCTTACACCAACAGGGGCGTCGTTTGGCATTTACCGGCGTGATGTGTGTCTTATGAGCAGCCGCTCGACCATGAAATCCAAGTTTTCTCACCTCCCGCCTAAGTGTCATAGTACTTGCAGTGGGTCCAGATGCATTCCGGAATTCCTGTGTGATGGTCTGGATAGACGTCTGCCTATTACTGAACGCACCGATATGAATGACACCTCTAATCAGGACCACAAATGATGCCTTAAAACAAGTATTTTTGAGAGTACATTGATTTTATGCTCACCCAATATTTCCGAACATTATTTTGTTGCTGTTATCGTGTTCTACAACAGCAGTGTCAAAGACTTCCTTTGGAAAATTTTACGGTGTAGTTAGTAAAGAAAGTTCAAATACGTAAATAAATGTGAACATTTCAAGATTGGATGTCAGGCATCCTGAAATACGAACACCGACAAAAATACACGCCTATAAAACCTCCTGCTTGACACTAATTCATTATAAATTATCTTCAGTTTAAATAGAGTATTCTGGTACGTCCACAATGGGCGAATATAGTTTACTAATTACGACGAGAACGAATGGAGGAGCAAAACTCGGAAATGAGATAAGCAATCACAATCGACAAGTAACTGCAAGAGTGTTTACGGTTTCTAGTCACTGATAGGCCTTTCGAGCACTTGGAATTTAGTGTTCACACTACTAGAAAGCATTTTTTAAATATTTATCCGCAAACGTTTTTAGTGACTTGTGACACAAGTGGTTTGTTTCTTTAACGCTAAAAAAGTTAAGCCATTATTTCTTCGTTCATTTTAGTATAATAGTTGTAACCACTTGCACTTAGCATATATCTGCTGTGTTATACAGAAGCTAGAGCGAAGGAGTGTCAACTATGAGTAGTAAGCATCATGAGTTGCGAACTGGAGGCGAAATGGGCTTCGGCTGAAATATCCGAAAATGCGTCCACGGCGGACAATTATGCGGCCGTCTCACTCGTTCTCCAACGAATTTCTTCTGCGGGCCTGACTAAGAACCATCGTGTGTCGGATCCGACGTGCGGGCCGCCTGTTGCCCACCACACTCCTACATGTCTCCCACCCTCCTCCATGTCGCATCCCTTTACCTCCCCCCTTCCCTAGGAGGGATTACGTGCACCCTAGCAGTCAGTGTGCACCGTTTATCACCTCATAGTGAGCGAAAGTTTTCTTAATGCTTGTGAACGGTTTAACTGTGGTGGGACTTGGGAACCAGTCAGGTATTCACGTAGTGGGATGTGGGAAACCGCCGAAAAACCATATCTAGGCTGGCCAGCATGTCAGTTTCCATCGATAAATCGCAGAGCTGATTCTATCTGGGACCGGCACATCTGCCCGCTCGAAAGTAGCGCTGTTAACACACGCAGCCATCCATTTGGCTTTTATACTCCCCAGCAAAATATTAATTTCAAATATAACACCAGGAAAATTAGTATCGAACTGTTGCTGAGTGATGAGTGACAGAGATAAAAAATGTCCATTTATAAATTTTTTGAAAACCGTTGTTTCACGTAAGTGGAGTGGCGATCGGTACTTCAAATATTTCGTTTAAATTTGTGACGTCACTTGCACACGTCAGAGCCATACCGATGACGTCACAGTCCGCACACCCATTATCTGACATCATCGTCATAACAAGCCACGCCCCTTTTATACGACGTAAGGCGCTGGTGGGAACTTAAAAACTACCGACGTAGCAGCGGTTTGTTACTATCCAGTATGTTCAAAATATTGTGCAAACGGTCTGAATTTTGTGCACCATATCAAACCAGATGGCAGTTATAAGAGTCGAGGGCCATGAAAGGGAAGCAGTGGTTGGGAAAGGAGTGAGACAGGGTTGTAGCCTCTTCCCGATGTTATTCAATCTGTATATTGAGCAAGCAGTAAAGGAAACAAAAGAAAAATTCAGAGTAGGTAATAACATTCATGGAGAAGAAGTAAAAACTTTGAGGTTCGCCGATGACATTGTAATTCTGTCAGAGACAGCAAAGGACTTGGAAGAGCAGTTGAACGGAATGGACAGTGTCTTGAAAGGAGGATATAAGATGAACATCAACAAACGCAGAACGAGGATAATGGAATGTAGTCAAATTAAATCGGGTGATGCTGAGGGGATTAGATTAGGAAATGAGACACTTAAAGTAGTAAAGGAGTTTTGCTATTTGGGGAGCAAAATAACTGATGATGGTCGAAGCAGAGAGGATATAAAATGTAGACTGGCAATGGCAAGGAAATCGTTTCTGAAGAAGAGAAAGTTGTTAACATCTAGTATAGATTTAAGTGTCAAGAAGTCATTTCTGAAAGTATTTGTATGGAGTGTAGCCATGTATGGAAGTGAAACATGGACGATAACCAGTTTTGACAAGAAGAGAATAGAAGCTTTCGAAATGTGGTGCTACAGAAGAATGCTGATGATTAGATGGGTAGATCACATAACTAATGAGGAGGTACTGAATAGGATTGGGGATAAGAGGAGCTTGTGGCACAACTTGACTAGAAGAAGGGATCGGTTGGTAGGACATGTTTTGAGGCATCAAGGGATCACAAATTTAGCATTGGAGGGCAGCGTGGAGGGTAAAAATCGTAGGGGGAGACCAAGAGATGAATACACTAAGCAGATTCAGAAGGATGTAGGTTGCAGTAAGTACTGGGAGATGAAGAAGCTTGCACAGGATAGAGTAGCATGGAGAGCTGCATCAAACCAGTCTCAGGACTGAAGACCGCAACAACAACATCTTAAGGAAAAAAATGATACTTACGAATTTTATTATTTACGGCAGTAATGTTAAGTCCGTTAAGAAGCTTATGCATTATGTTATTGAATGTCTAATATATCGTTTAATTACATTCAGTCTGCGACCTACCAGTGATAACATATTTAATCACTGTCATTACACTTTCCACCATTTCAGCCCAATAAACTATACTAAAAAAAAGCATTCATACGAGGTCATTAATGTGTTGCGTAATTTAAACTGCATAATTTTGTGTTATGCAAGTACAACTTTGTAATGCAGCCAAGCATCTCCTCCCCTCCTCTCTATCGACGGCCTCCCCTCCCATCTATGTTCATCTCCTCTTCCACCCCGCTCCCCCGACCACCCTTATCTCTGGCCTTGAGCCTTGATTATTGGTCTAAAACAAGTCGCTTACAATGAATGGGTAAATCGGTTGGGATCATACCAGTTCTGGTGTAAATGCTTTGATATGGAGTTAAAACTGACAGCGACAGTATAGCATTTTCTTTCGGTGTGGACAGAAAACGTGTGCATTGGTGTTCATAAATATATGTAGACACTATCTGTCTGAATCTATCTCAATCGAGAACTTCGAGATTTTTGTTAAAGTTTCCCTCATATGACAATTTTTTCCTATTATACATTGAAGAACCAAAAAACTAGTACATATGCCTAATATCGTATAGGGCCCAGAGAGAACGCAGAAATGCCGCAACACGACCTGGCACGGACTTGACTATTGTCTGAGGAACACCATGAACCCTGCAGGGCGGTCCGAAATCAGTAAGAGTGCGACGGAGTGGAGATCTCTTCTGAACAGCATGTTGTAAAGCGTCCCTGATATGCTCAATAATGAACTTGTCTGCGGTGTTTGGTGGGCAGCGGAAGTGTTTATACTCAGAAGAGTGTTTCTGGACGTGTGAGGTATCATTGTCCTCCTGGAATTGCCGAAGTCCGTCGGAATGCACAGCAGACATGAATGGATGCAGATGATCAGACAGGATGCGTACATACCATGCTTTATGTTTTACCGGATACCTCATATCCACGGTACACTCGTGATATGGTCGTACGGGAAAATCCGAACTCCATCGCTACGTCGGCGACGCTGTGTCACATCGCTTGTGTCCCAACTGTAACACCACGTTCGAACTCTCTTAAATCTTCATACTCTGCCATTGTAGCAGCAGCAACCGATTTAACAACTACGCCAGACACTTGGTGACGTATATAGGACTCGCCCTATTCTGCCTGTGTATTGGAATACACGTGCCTATACCAGTTTCTTCGGCTCTTCCGTGCATATTCTATATACACTACTGGCCATTAAAATTGCTACACCACGAAGATGACGTGCTACAGACGCGAAATTTAACCGACAGGAAGAAGATGCTGTGATATGCAAATGATTAGCTTTTCAGAGCATTCACACAAGGTTGGCGCCGGTGGCGACACCTACAACGTGCTGACATGAGGAAAGTTTCCAACCGATATCTCATACAGAAACAGCAGTTGACCGGCGTTGTCTGGTGAAAAGCTGTTGTGATGCCTCGTGTAAGGAGGAGAAATGCATACCATCACGTTTCCGACTTTGATAAAGGTCGGATTGTAGCCTATCGCGACTGCGGCTTATCGTATCGCGACATTGCTGCTCGCGTTGGTTGAGATCCCAGGACTGTTAGCAGAATATGGAATCGGTGGGTTCAGGAGGGTAATACGGAACGCCGTGCTGGATCCCAACGGCCTCGTATCCGTAGCAGTCGAGATGACAGGCATCTTATCCGCATGGCTGTAACGGATCGTGGAGCCCCGTCTCGATCCCTGAGTCAACACATGGGGACGTTTGCAAGACAACAACCATCTGCACGAACACTTCGACGACGTTTGCAGCAGCATGGACTATCAGCTCGGAGACCATGGCTCCGGTTACCCTTGACGCTGCATCACAGACAGGAGCGCCTGCGATGGTGTACTCGGCGACGAACCTGGGTGCACGAATGGCAAAACGTCATTTTTTCGGATGAATGCAGGTTCTGTTTACAGCATCATGATAGTCGCTTCCGTGTCTGGCGACATCGCACAATCGAAGCGTGTATTCGTCATCGCCATACTGGCGTATCACTCGGCGTGATGGGTGCCATTGGTTACACGTCTCGGTCACCTCTTGTTCGCATTGACGGCGCTTTGAACAGTGGACGTTACATTTCAGATGTGTTACGACCCGTGGCTCTACCCTTCATTCGATCCCTGTGAAACCCTACATTTCAGCAGGATAACGGACGACCGCATGTTGCATGTCCTCTACGGGCCTTTCTGGATACAGAAAATGTTCAACTGCTGCTCTGGCCAGCACATTCTGCAGATCTCTACCCAATTGAAAACGTCTGGTCAATGGTTGGCGAGCAACTGGCTCGTCAGAATACACGATAATGAACTGTGGTATCGTGTTGAAGCTGCATGGGCAGCTGTACCTGTACACGCCATCCAAGCTCTGTTTGACTCAATGCCCAGGCGTATCAAGGCCGTTATTACGGCCAGAGGTGGTCGTTCTGGGTACTGATTTCTCAGGATCTATGCACCCAAACTGCGTGAAAATGGGATCACATGTCAGTTCTAGTATAACATATTAGTCCAATGAATACTCGTTTATCATCTGCATTTTTTCTTGGCGTAGCAATTTTAATGGCTAGTAGTGTATTTAAAAATAACATAGCCGATGTCCGTGTTAATGTTTGTAATAGCATAGCATAAAAATTTGATGCGAATTGGCCATGAACTTTTCGAAATTTTTAGCAACAACGATAACTATACCTTGGCTTTTTTACAGTTGTTCAGATGTAATAGAGAATGACTTTCATCACGGACTAATATAAAATTTTGGTATTCTAACAGTGTGTTGAGAAAGGACTCACGTGACTGTGTGCCGGCACAGTACTTTTTTTCTCGAGACACTCTTCTTTCCACCACGCGGCCTCCACCTTTTCGATCCGGAGGACTCGCGGCGTGTCAGTTCCCGACAAATAGGCGGCGGTGCGGTGAATGGTGTTGACCGGCGGCGCGTCCGTGTCCATCAGCGCCCGCGGTCGGCGGACAATGGCCGCGGCGGAACAGGCTCTATTATGTCGGACACCTTGCAAGATACACGGCGCCTCTAACAGCCGCAAGGCGGGAGCTGTTAGCCGCCGCGTGGGCGCACAATGTGTGCTCAGCCGGCCCATAGCCCTAACTCAGCCGGCCGCGACACGTGTTACCCGGCCGCCATTGGCGCACTGAATAATTACCCCCCCCTCCTCCCAACCCTACCTATTGTATGCAATCGCAAGTGACGTCTGGCTGATTGGTACTGTGCGGATTGCCTCATTATCATGTATTTACTGTAGCAACAGACGTTGAAAATATGGGGTCCCCACATCATTAAGAGGCTGTACGGTAGTTTTCTAACAGACAGGGAACAGTGTGTCGTACTGATCGGGGTAACTCCAATAAAAACAAGAGTAACTTCAGGTGTGCCCCAGGACAGCGTAATAGGTCTTGTGCTTTTACGATTTACATAAACGATCTGGTTGATGGTATTGACAGCGGCCTTAGACTGTTTTCCGATGATGTTATGGTCTACAGGAAAGTAGTATCACACAAAAGTTGTGAACAAATCAATGAGGGTTTGCAGAAAATAAATGCGTGGTGTAATGACTGGCAGTAATCTCTCAGTATTAGTAAGTGTAACCTACTGCGTATAACAAGGCGAAAATCCCAATTAATGTGCGAGTACCATATAAATGCCCTGTCTTTAGAAGCGTTAACATCCGTTAAGTATCTGGGTGTGACTATTCGAAATGATCTCAAATGGAACGATCATATTACACAAGTAACGGGCAAGGCGAAGTCTAGATTGCGGTTTATTGGTAGAATTCTGAAGCGATGCAGTCCTTCAACAAAGCAAATAGCTTGCAATACGTTAGTTCGTCGAGTCTTAGAATACAGTTCGTCTGTATGGGACCCCTGCCAGTTGGGTCTGATTCAAGAGATTGAGAAGGTCCAAAGAAGAGCGGCAAGATTCGTGACTGTTACCGTTACCTTTAGCCATCGCGATAGCGTTACAAGTCTCATACAAAGTTTGAAGTGGGACACACTTGCAGATAGACGATGCGCTAAACGGAAGGGGCTGATCACTAAATTCCGAAATCCGATCTTCGCCGAGGATGTAGAGCATATATTATTACCACCAACTTTCAAATCGCGTAATGATCACCATTCAAAGATTAGGGAGATTAGAGCTCGTACTGAGGCGTTCAGACAGTCGTTTTTCCCTCGCGCTATCCGCGAGTGGAACAGAGGGGGGGAGGGGGGGGGGGAATATGACTTTCGCGCGAATTGCGCCCTCCGCCACACACCACTTGGTGGCTAGCGAAGTATATATGTAGATGTAGATACTCCACTCCCTCAGGCAGTTACAACGTCAGGATCGCAAAACTGTTGCTGTCTATGAGCATTTTTTTTCCTTTCTGTGCTTAGACATGCAGAAGTAATTGAAAGTAGTAACACAAGCACGAGAGCGAGCTCAAAAATAGTGTCTCCGCATTTTTTTACGTGAAACTTCTTAAAGCGTTTTAAATAAAACTAACTATATTGGCATTCTAAATCTTCACTATTCGGGTCTACATACGTATTTCTCGACAGTCACCCTGGCGATGAACATATTTCTCCCGAGAGACCAGTTGCTCTATACCATCACCTTGTAAATACCACTGTCTAAAATACCTGCTTCACAGGTGATGAAAAAAGGCAAATAAGTTACTCTAATTTGAAACTTAATTTAGCTTTGATTACCAGCAGGAACAAAATTTTGAATTCAATTAAGCTCAGTGCTGAATAATTTGCCTCGAAATGTAAAAACGAACTACCTCAAGTGAAGCTAAGAATTAAATTTAGTTGAATTGAATTTTGCTACTGAAAGAATCAGGGTTTGACTAGCGATACAGTGTCAGTTTATCGGTCCCCACCGTATTATTCTCATGTTAGAACGGTAATTGGAATATTATTACTACTAATGAAATCTGATACACTTCTATAAATGGGAGCATAGACAGTGTAATTGTCGAATTATTTATTTTTATCTGTGGTATTTGTATGTCAGTTAATTCAGAACTCCCTCTTGCCCAAATTTAGTTCAGCACTAACAGTAACAGTAACATTTCAGTACTGATCCAAGTAACAATCTTTAGTGTAGCTCTTATTTGGTACAAATTTTGCTTTCTATGATTACTACTACGCGCAGTATTGGTGTACTATTCAAAGGGGAATATTAATGAAAGTAACTTCAACTAATATTCAGTTTTCTTAAAAATATATTTTCACGTTAAGGTGTCTAACTGGGCTGGCGACCGTTCGATTTTTCATTCGTATATCAATTTTACTCCTTTCATTAACCTCAAAGTTAAATCCTATTTACTTTTTCTGTTAAATTCACCATATTCAAAATTACTGTCCGATACCTTTATCCGTTACACATACACGCACAGCTAAAAGTATAAAACCTCTCAGAGAGTAACATTAGTTTGTGTCACGACAGGTTAGTGTTATAAGAAGTTAGACATGGTAATGTATTCTTTTCAGTGTGTCCATATTTTTGTCCATCCCTGTAGTTATTTTCGACCCGTCGATCTGAATCTGAATTCAGTGTTGTTCTAATAGCTGGATCTTTATACACATTTCACAGCTCATGATTGTGCTTCCTCTTCCAACTTGCTCTTTTACAGCCAGGGCCAACGATTCTGAAGCTCCTTTCTCTCAAAGGCATCTAGCAATCCAGCAGGAGCAATCCGCTGAATTACAGGCCTATATCACTTACGTCGATTTGCAGTACGGTTTTAGAACGTATACTGTATTCTAACATTATGAAGTACCTCGAAGAAAACGATTTATTGACATATAGTCAGCACGGATTCAGAAATTATCGTTCTTGTGAAACACAACTAGCTCTTTATACTCGTGAAGTAATAAGTGCTATCGACAGGGGATATCAAATTGATTCCATATTTTTAAATTTCCAGAAGGCTTTTGACATTGTTCCTCACAAGCGTCTTCTAACCAAACTGTGTGACTATGGAATATCGCTTCAGTTGTGCGACTGGATTCGTGGTTTCCTGTCAGAAAGGTCACAGTTCGTAGTAACAGGCGAAAAGTCATCGAGTAAAACAGAAGTAATATCTGGCGTTCCCCAAGGAAGGCCCTCCATTGTTCCTGATCTGTACTAACGGCATAGGAGACAATCTGAGCAGCCGTCTTAGATGGTTTTGCAGATGATGCCGTCATTTACTGTCTTGTAAAGTCATCAGATGATCAAAACGACTTACAAAATGATTTAGATAAGGTACCTGTATGGTGCGAAAAGTGGCAATTGACCCTGAATAAAGTCAAGTGCGAAGTTACTCACATGAGTACTATAAGAAATCAGCTAAATTTCGATTACGCGATAAGTCACATAAATCTGAGGGCTGTAAATTCAACTAAATACTTAGGGATTACAATTACAAATAACCTAAATTGGAACGATCACATAGATAATATTGTGGATAGAGCAAACCAAAGACTGCGATTCATTGGCAGAACACTTAGAAGGTGCAACAGGTCTACCAAAGAGACGGCTTACACTACGCTTTTCCGCCCTATTCTGGAGTACTGCTGTGCGGTGTGGGATCCACATCAGGTGGGACTGACGGATGACATTGAAAAAGTACAGAGAAGGGCAGCTCGTTTTGTATTATAGCGAAATAGGGGAGATAGTGTCACCGACATGATACGTAAATTGGAGTGGCAATCATTAAAACAAAGGCGTTTTTCGTTGCGACGGGCTCTTCTCATGAAATTTCAATCGCGTTTTCTCCTCCGATTGCCAAAACATTCTGTCGGCACCCACCTACATAGGGAGAAATGATCGTCATGATAAAATAAGAGAAATCAGGGCTCGCACAGAAAAATTTAAGTGCTCGTTCTTCCCGCGTGCCGTTCGGAACGGTAGAGAGACAGCATGAAGGTGGTTCATTGAACCCTCTGCCAGACACTTTATTGTGAATAGCAGAGTAATCCCGTAGATGTAGATCTCGCTAATACTGAACCTGGATGTCACAGTGGGCTTGCTTGTATGTTGTTTTAATTCTTCATGGTAATTGAGCCGTGGTAAAAATTGTTGTTTTGAAGAGCGCGCCGCAGCGCGTAGTGTGAACCAGTCGCCCTCCGTTTCTAGCGGTGGCGCCGCTGTGTCAATCGCAGCTTTGGTGTCTCCCTCTGGTGGGAAAGGGGAAAGATTGCCTGTTCACGTCCATTTAAAGGGCGCTATGGGCTCGCCAGGGGGTCAGTCTGGGGACAGTCTCTCGTCCCCAGCTTGCTAGTCTGTCCCTCGTCCGCATTTCTTAGGCAGTTGGTGTCTGTCTGTCTTTCGGAGTGCTAGTATGTCTGTCGTTCGGGTCAACCTTTAAAGCTGGCAAAATGAGAGTCTTTCCACTCCGCCAGTAAGAGAACTCAGCGAGTGGTCGCCCGGTCGGGGCTCAGTTCCTGCATCTGAGTCTGCGCGTTAGGCCGCCAGTCTGCTCGAGTTTGCTCAGGCAATGATCATTGGCGGTTGGATCGATCGGTTGGTCGGTCGCGCACTGAGACACGAGATGACTTGTCCGTCTTGAGCGTCGGCGCATGTGAGGTCGCCACGTGAGTCCAGTGGGCCGCGGCGTATAGCGAGGGGTAGTGGCTTCGCGGCAGACACGAGAGCATCAGGAGTCAACCCATGACATCGGTCTGGCCGGTGCGTGCTGCGACGCCGTGAGACAGGAGATCGGCGCGCCTTCCTGCGTCCTTTTAAGTGGCTGGCAGCGGACGGTTCGGGAGAGCGATTTGGGGGTATTGCGCCAGGTCTTCTCGAGAAATCGCAGTTTATTAGAAGTTAAGTGATTGGTGATATGTTGTTTGATTTACTCTTGTTAAATTCTACTTCTTTTCTTGGTGGGGTCATCAGCCGTTTTGCTTTGGGGTCGTCCCACCATTCTTCTCCGTTTGCCCACCCGCGGGAAGGTGGTTGTTTATAAATTACGTGGTCCGTTTTTCCCTTGTGGAGTAGGGGCGGGTTACAGCAACCTGCGGTTTGGCTTGTTCAGTTATCTCCCTATCAATCTACCGTACGTTAATAGCTGCCTCTGTCATGTTCATCGGATTTGGTGTGTTAACGATTTTATTGCTTGGAGTGTAATACCTGAAATATGTTTTGATCTTTGGAAACTTTGATATTATTGCCTATGATCTTGAGAGGCGGTATCTGTGTACTGTAGAGCATCGTAACTATTGTTTGGCCAACCTTGTAGGATTTATATAAGGTTACTTTTCATGGGCTTTTATTTAAATGATCATTTTAGTATATAAAGTTGCCACCCTTTCACCGTAAGACTTTTCTTAATAGTTAAAATCACGTTGCACGTTAATATTTTAATTGTTAGTGTTTTGTACCATTTCCATCCCTCCCACGTAGGGTGACCGTGTGCTTGTGTAAATTGTTAAAACTCTTAGTTTAAAGTTATCTGATGTGTTGCAGATTTGCACCAGTGTAGTCTTTCAGACGCTCTTGTGAGCGGTCGTAACTACGGCCGTGTCAAAAGGGAGCGGCAAGGTTCTCTGCCCGAAAGCTCATACAGTCAAAACTTGTTTCTTTCTGCCTCTGAATAAATTGTAACTTTGATATTTAGAGGGTGCTTTCTGATTATAATTTTAAATGTTTCTTTTAAATATCCTTTAGGCACTAATAAAGTGAATAAAATTCTCATTTGTTAAAAGGAATTTGGTTATGATTTCATCAGTTACTCCCTGGCAACTACTTCCATGCTTACATAGCGTGATTAAATGTGTCAATGTTCTTGATGAATCGCTAGTAAATAAAATAAATTCTTAAGAATATTCATTGAAAATAAATCACGGTTCGGTAATATAGACTACGAAGCTTCGTTAGTCTCTCTCTCTCGCGCTCTCGCGCTCTCGCTCTCTCGCTCTCTCGCTCTCTCGCTCTCTCGCTCTCTCGCTCTCTCGCTCTCTCGCTCTCTCGCTCTCTCGCTCTCTCGCTCTCTCGCTCTCTCGCTCTCTCGCTCTCTCGCTCTCTCGCTCTCTCGCTCTCTCGCTCTCTCGCTCTCTCGCTCTCTCGCTCTCTCGCTCTCTCGCTCTCTCGCTCTCTCGCTCTCTCGCTCTCTCGCTCTCTCGCTCTCTCTCTCGCTCTCTCTCTCGCTCTCCCCCCTCCTCCTCCCCCCCACCCCCACCCCCCTACCCGTACCGAGTACAGGGTAGCGCTTTCAAATAATCCGGGAATCCCCAGTTGCTAACATACAGGCGCCAATCGCATCAAGCGAGTTAAAATCTCGACTCCCGCCGGTCTGAATAGCACGTGTACGACCTCATTTGTTCCTGCGGTTTTGCATTATAGACGCTACACCGGAGAGGCGCCACGTGTGGGGCTACTCTATGCAGCCGACTCTTCCGATGGCAGAGTTCCAGAAAATTGGCCGGTTCCAGCGCGGCGGAAGTGAAGTGCGGACTGGAGGCGATTTCTGGAATAGTTGTCAGCCGGTGTCGGGATCGCCCGACTGGAGCAGTAATTGGCTGGCGGTGGCAGAGGTCCGCCGAGTGGCCAAGTTTTGATTGCAGCGGACGCCGCGCGGGCAGAATCGCAGGGGGGAGGCGAATAACAGCTGGGCCGGTTTTGCCGCCGCCATTGGCGGCAAGTCGGCCGCTTGCGGCTGCGCGGGATTTTAGTGCAACAACGTCCACAGCGCGCCCTTCTACGACAGCCGGGTCGTAAGGCCAATGTCGGCCAGGGCTTCTGTTTTCCCCGGCGGTCTGCCCAATGTCAGCTACGTCGGCGCCGGATGGCGTTCAGTAACGCTTTGTGTTTAATAACTACTTGCCCAACAGCAGCTGTATCTTGAGCGCACAGATACAGACGCAAGTTGTATCCAAATGCATCACTGTTTACTAACGAACAATAAGGAGCCACTTCACTCAGAGACGGAAGAGCGACCTGCTAAACCCGATACTAGTATTTCATTCGGAATAACCAGTAATTTTATCTTGGAACTCCTCCATTTGGACCGTGTTTGCGTAGAAAAACAACAACATTGATGCAAGACATCTCGTTATTCGTTTATTTCTTAATTTTCCCAAACTAGTTTCGGCGACAAATATCACCATCATCAGTTGGTGTTTTAATCTAAAACATGCAAAAAATAGCAAGGTTATACAAACACAGTGGCACAAAATGGTTCAAATGGCTCTGAGCACTATGGGACTCCACATCTGAGCTCATCAGTCCCCTAGAACTTAGAACAAGTTAAACCTAACTAACCTAAGGACATCACACACATCCATGCCCGAGGCAGGATTTGAACCTGCGACCGTAGCGGTCGCGCGGTTCCAGACTGAAGCGCCTAGAACCGCTCGGCCACACCGGCCGGCCACAGTGGCACATTATTACATTTTTACTAATAGTTTTTTTAAATATAGTTTTCTATGGGTACTTTCATACTACCTTACTTAATTGTATGTTACAGCATGGTTTTGAGAACTATTGTCGCTGTTTGCGACATATTTTCTATGCGCTTTTTTTGTTGTTGCCGTTTTTACTCAGCGAACATCATGTCATCTGCTAGTGTGTGAGCGGCTGTTAGTGAACAAAATACTAAAAGGTGAACGTATGTCAGCAATATACACTTGGGGTTGCGGCAGAGTTGTGAAATCCAGTTATTTGGTGTCTACTGAGCTGTTACTTAGCTATTCGTGTACTCACGGTCGTTGGATGGTATGTAAAACTGTAATAATGTGCCACTGTGTTTGTATAACCATGCTATTTTCTGCATGTTTTAGATTAATAAAAACCACTGATGATGGTGATTGTCACCGAACGGTGAACATGCTAAGTTTTCCTGTATTTCCGTATGTAATATTTTCATTCTGTGTGTCTTGAAGGTCGGCCGGAGTGGGCGAGCGGTTCTAGGCACTATAGTCTGGAACCGCACGACTGCTACGGTCGGGAAAATAAAGAAACAAACGAATAACAAGTTGTTTTGTAACAAGGCGGACTCAATTTCTGATACTGTTGCTCAATAACCGGTATATCTCGATATTTGTTTTGTCTCAGTTATGACAGGCACTTTTTAATTTTTACTAATACCAGGAAAAAAACGAGAATATCAGTCATAACAGCAGCGTTAAACTTTTCCGTTTTTAAATATAACTTTTTTTTTAAAAAAAAAGAAATTTTATTCGTAAAATTTGCACTGGTTTGAAATATTCCGTTATTATTGAAGACAGGATAAGCGATCAGTGCTGTTTTAATAAACATGCCGACAAATAAACAAAACAGACACGTGGCATAAGACAATGATTTCCCTGTTTCCTTGTTTCGTGGCTTAAGTTGCGCAAGTAAGAGCTGGGTACGGAACTTGTACACATGGTCTTGCTATCGTCACAGACATCCGTAGTACTGCAGGAAGGCATAAACTGAAGTGGGGACTTATTTTTACAAAATGACATCGCAATGAAGTGCAATGCTTCATTTGGCTTTAATAGATCAAATATTTGTCTGTCGTTTGTATGAAATAACAAGAGGAAGACAATAATAACAATAATAAATTACAAAATTAACAGCAATTCACGCATAGTATACAATGAAAATATATAGCAGCCGATCTGGTGCCTGTGTCTACATAATATGCTTCTGTCTGCTTGAAGCGTCTAAAAACGGAGTTCGTCAGCCTGTTTTCACCCTGTTTACTATTCATAATGCCCAAATAGTAGTATATTTTGAACGAAGTCTCAACAATTTTGAATCAATAGTAGACTACTGGTTATTTTTTATAATATTCAACGACCTTTTTTTAGAGAAAAGCAGTGAACGGTGAACATGCTAAGTTTTCCAGCATTTTAATATTTATTATTTTCATTCTCTGTATCTTGAAACAGAGGTCAACATTTTTCGATCTTTTTCTGGATTTCTACGTTTACCGAAAATCGATTATTTCAAAAAAAAAAAAAAAAAAGGTTATTTTGAGCGGTTTTAACAGACAGGTTAAACTGGCGTGGAAAAGACCTATATAGTCGCAAACTGGCTATTTCAGCGATAACCCTCATCCCTACCCTCTATTCATTTTTGTGAGGATTTTGTAGGCTCCGCGGTTTGTAGTGCTGCAGTATGCGAATGATTCATGGGGCCGCGCCCGAAAGTGCACTCCACCAGTATGTTCCAAACAGCCGGGCAGGAAAGTGTCATTTTACGGGAGCTTCAGATCTCGGGTCCTATTTGCCACAGAGATAAGGGGTCAAGGTTGCCCTGGGCTTAGTGATTGTTTGTATACCTATTGGAAGAAAGGACATATTGTAGTTATTCTACAGTAAAGTGTGAACTTTACGCACTTCCTCCAGCCCAGGCGAACTGACAACATTGGTCGGTTCTTTGGCATTAGGACTGGTCAAGGGTGGGCCTTAGGCAGCTTATAAAAACCATCTCAGGTTCATGCGCGGTTCCTGAGAAAACCCCGAAAAACCACGATTATCGGGTACCAAAAGCACCAACTGCGGGGATGGCCATTTCTAGAATTTCTGTTCATGGCAGATCGTCGAAATTTGTACCGCGTGTTTCTGAGATAATATTCTCGAGAAATTTCGAAACTTTTCTCGATATCGTTACTCGTTTACCGATATCTAGAGGTTCGAAGTTAGGAACTTACGCACGTGAAATATGCTAGTAATATCCGCCCTGACGCATAAATGTAGTTTTAACCGACATAGTGCACATACGGTAAGTGTTCTAGGGTCATCCCAAGAGTTCTGAAGGCATCAAGCGATGTTTGCGATCAGCACAGCTGCACCAATAAAACTTGAAGACGTGCTGTCTATAATGGATGTAAATTTTAAGTTGAAAAACCAGAATAAATCGAAAAATAAGCTTCTAACGAAAAAATGTGTAGAATCAAATGGTTCAAATGGCTCTGAGCACTATGGGACTTAACATCTGTGGTCATCAGTCCCCTAGTACTTAGAACTACTTAAACCTAACTAACCGAAGGACATCACATACATCCATGCCCGAGGCAGGATTCGAACCTGCGACCGTAGCGGTCACGCGGTTCCAGAGTGTGGAATCCAAAGTTGATTATTTTCGAGGAGGACATCTGCTGGTGCTAAAATTAGCCCGCCACCCCAGCCCCTGGGGGTGGGGTGGAAGACAACTTTAAGTTTTCAAATGGGAACCCCCATTTTTTTATTGCATAATCAGATTCTACATAAAAAACTACGTACATTTTGTCCTAAGCATTTGTTCTGATACTCGGTAGCTGGCGCTTTAATTCAAGAAAAACCATGTTCTCATTTTTGTGTGGAAAATGGTTGCGGATAAATAAAAAATACTTATTTACTTCGTAAATTTTGCTTCGCTAAGACTAAAATTCTCCCTCTCACCCGATAGGGTGGTGTTTGAGAGAGAGGAATTACAGTTTTGCAGTTGTTGGCCCAAATACTGTATTAATTTCTTCTGCAGATTCGGAAAAGTTCTGTTTGTTTTGTGGTCACGATGCCACACAACTTTTAAATATCAAACAAATCATCTGACTAGCTAACTAACTAACCAAACATACTACTTACTAACGAGTGAACTTTTTTATTTATCCGTAACAATTTTCCACGCAAAAATAACAACATGGATTTTTTTGAATTACAGCGCCAACTACCAAGAATCAAAACAAATATTGAAGACAAAATGTATGTAGCTTTTATGTATAATCTGAATCTGCAATAAAAAATGGGGGTTCTCATTTGAAATTTTAAAGTTGCCTCCCACCTCACCCCCAGGGGGCTGGTGTGTTGGGCTCGAAAATAATCAACTTTGGATCCTACACATTTTTTTCGCGTGAAGCTTGTTTTTCGAGTTAGTCTGATTTGTCAACTTAAAATTTACACCCATTATCATGGAAACTTCACGCCTGTACAAAATATGCTGAAAGTGGTACTGCAGTGACAAAAAACAGGCTAAGAAGGGTGCATTCGTAGATGGCGAGACTAACTGATGGGGCAAATTCAAATTTTGTCCACACTCACTGCGCAGAACTTACACCGACTTTAGAGGGAGTTAACGTGCAAAACGAGTGCAAGGACATACGATAGTACTTTTATCAGATTCAGACTCAGTACTGATGCTTTCAATTGCTGCGATGTCCACAATACCAGTATCCAATATATCGTATTACAAAATATAAATTCTGTGTCCCTTTGAAAGACCGATCTGAAAACTGTAGAGATTGAATAGGAGTCTCTGGCCGTTCTTTCTGCCACCCTGTCGTCTTCTAAAGTTGTGTCCCCAGCGCAGAAGACAGCTCGTTGGTCGTGGGATTACAGTTCGAACCTGTGATCGTGTTTTTTTGCGGAATGCCACTTGCCCAGGTTAGCCTCTGTATCTACAGAGGGCAACATCTGTACTACTGACAATGATGGTAGGTGAAACGTCTCATTAATGTACCCCGTTTGGTTATTATTCGAATATTCACAGATTTACACTGTCTTTTACAACACTCGACATAGCTTTCTTTGTTGTATGGTAACTTTTCTATCCAACTTCCGAAATATCATACACATATACGGTTCTCCGGTACACACTAGACAGAATGAGTATTACATATTCACGCCTAAGTAACGCACGACACCGAGATACGTGCTCGACCCTCCCGAAACAGTCTGACTAGCGCAACCGAAGTACTTTGCCTCCCAGGCGCGCCAAAGACACCCGAAGGTGTCTGAAGCCCTTCGGTTGCAACATCGTTAGTCTTATGAAAGGGAAGCAGTGGTTGGGAAGGGAGTGAGACAGGGTTGTAGCCTATCCCCGATGTTATTCAATCTGTATATTGAGCAAGCAATAAAGGAAACAAAAGAAAAGTTCGGAGTAGGTATTGAAATCCATGGAGAAGAAATAAAAACTTTGAGGTTCGCCGATGACATTGTAATTCTGTCAGAGACAGCAAAGGACTTGGAAGAGCAGTTCTATGGAATGGACAGTGTCATGAAAGAAGGGGATAAGATGAAAATCAACAAAAGCGAAATGAGGATAATGGAATGTAGTCGAATTAAGTCGGGTGATGATGAGGGAATTAGATTAGGAAATGACACAATGTAGTAAAGGAGTTTTGCTATTTGGGGGGCGAAATAACTGATGATGGTCGAAGTAGAGATGATATAAAATGTAGACTGGCAATGGCAAGGAAAGCGTTTCTTAAGAAGTGAAATTTGTTAACATCGAGTATTGACTTAAGTGTCAGGAAGTCGTTTCTGAAAGTATTTGTATGGAGTGTAGCCATGTATGGAAGTGAAACGTGGACAATAAATAGTTTAGACAAAAAGAGAATAGAAGCTTTCGAAATGTGGTGCTACAGAAGAATGCTGAAGATTAGATGGGTTGATCACATAACTAATGAGGAGGTATTGAACAGAATTGGGGAGAAGAGGAGCTTGTGGCACAACTTGACTAGAAGAAGGGATCGGTTGGTATGACATGTTCTGAGACATCGAGGGATCACCAATTTAGTATTGGAGGGCAGCGTGGAGGGTAAAAATCGTAAAGGGAGACCAAGTGACGAATACACTAAGCAGATTCAGAAGGATGTAGGTTGCAGTAGGTACTGGGAGATGAAGAAGCTTGCACAGGATAGAGTAGCATGGAGAGCTGCATCAAATCAGTCTCAGGACTGAAGACCACAACAACAACAACATGTTTCTCAAAACTCCTGAAATTTAATAAACAAAAACTATAGACTCATAGGATAACGATGAGAGATTGGCACACTAAAAACTGGGTTGATGACAATGAGAAGTATATAAACAATAAGAGAAGTTAGGCGTTATGGCGCCTAGCACCCGATCAGAAGTTCAGTACAACTGACGAACTCTCCCACGCGACTGATGCATACTGTACCATATGTCGCTTATACCTCACTCCACTTTTGTACCACATGCTACTTCACGTGTATCAAGCTGCATCAAGACGACCTTCTAGCAAAATAACATACAGGCGGCCACAGACAGGAGTACCACGAAAAGGAGTTCAGGAGTTTTTCGCTCCTAAATTAGACAACCATCCCGTACTGGGTGAAGGTTGATAACGGAATAAAGGGAAATGAGAACGAATATGTTATGTTGGGTCACTGATATACGAGGTGCATTTAAGTTCTAAGGCCTCCGATTTTTTTTCACCGGACTGGAAAGAGATAGAAACATGCGCATTGTTTTAAACAGAGGCTGCGTTCATTGTCAATACGTCCCAGAGATGGCAGCACCGTACGGCAGATGGAATTTTACCGCCAGCGGCGAGAATGAGAACTGTTTTAAATACTTAAAATGGCGACGATTTCCTTACTTGAACAGCGTGCAATCATTCGTTTTCTGAATTTGCGTGGTGTGAAACCAATTGAAATTCATCGACAGTTGAAGGAGACATGTGGTGATGGAGTTATGGATGTGTCGAAAGTGCGTTCGTGGGTGCGACAGTTTAATGAAGGCAGAACATCGTGTGACAACAAACTGAAACAACCTCGGGCTCGCACAAGCTGGTCTGACGACAGGATCGAGAAAGTGGAGAGAATTGTTTTGGGGGATCGCCGAATGACTGTTGAACAAATCGCCTCCAGAGTTGGCATTTCTGTGGGTTCTATGCACACAATCCTGCATGACGACCCGAAAATGCTAAAAGTGTCATCCAGGTGGGTGCCACGAATGCTGACGGACGACCACACGGCTGCCCGTGTGGCAAGTTGCCTAGCAATGTTGACGCGCAACGACAGCACGAATGGGACTTTCTTTTCGTCGGTTGTGACAATGGATGAGACGTGGATGCCATTTTTTCAATCCAGAAACAAAGCGCCAGTCAGCTCAATGGAAGCACACAGATTCACCGCCACCAAAAAAATTTCGGGTAACCGCCAGTGCTGAAAAAATGATGGTGTCCATGTTCTGGGACAGCGAGGGCGTAATCCTTACCCATTGCGTTCCAAAGGGCACTACGGTAACACGTGCATCCTTCCTGCACTGCAACAAAAACGTCCGGGAAGGGCTGTGCGTGTGCTGTTTCACCAAGACAACGCACGTGCACATCGAGCTAACGTTACGCAACTGTTTCTTCGTGATAACAACTTTGAAGTGATTCCTCATGCTCCCTACTCACCTGACCTGGCTCCCAGTGACTTTTGGCTTTTTCCAACAATGAAAGACACTCTCCGTGGGCGCACATTCAACAGCCGTGCTGCTATTGCCTCAGCGATTTCCCAGTGGTCAAAACAGACTCCTAAAGAAGCCTTCGACGCTGTCATGGAATCATGGCGTCAGCGTTGTGAAAAATGTGTACATCTGCAGGGCGATTACGTCGAGAAGTAACGCCAGTTTCATCGATTTCGGGTGAGTAGTTAATTAGAAAAAAATCGGAGGCCTTAGAACTTGAATGCACCTCGTATGATGAAGCGCGCCCTGACGATCTTCGCACCATAAGGACTCTAACCAGGGCTCCATGGTATGAGACTCTCCAACAATCTTATGAAATTAAAGGAAGACACTATACTGCAGTGATGCCTAATCTCCCATCACGTCTTTGGTGCCAAATACACAAAGTTAATAGTGACAATGCCACGACTTGCTTTCAATCACGAGAGATTCAGGCAACATCTCAACCGCTTCGACATGATCATATCCTCATTTTTTCTTCAAGTGAAACAGGTGTCAGGAAACTACAAAAGAAATACAGACTCTGTTGCCCTCAGAACGCCTGACCGTCAAACACACAGTCTTCTAGCAACAGAAAACATTAATGCGTGTGAGCTCGTGCGATTTTGTAACAGTGGGTCAAATAAGAAACTACGAAAAAAGATTGTTTACAGTATAACACAGTATGTTAATTTGTTTAGGTCACTGGATTAGGTTCATTTTAAGTAGCTGTAGCCGGCCGGTGTGGGCCGTGCGGTTCTAGGCGCTTCAGTCTGGAACCGCGTGACCGCTACGGTCGCAGGTTCAAATGCTGCTTCGGGCATGGATGTGTGTGATGTCCTTAGGTTAGTTAGGTTTAAGTAGTTCTGAGTTCTAGGGGACTGGTGAGGACAGATGTTAAGTCCCATAGTGCTCAGAGCCATTTGAACCAAATAGCTGTAACATAATTATTTTTTTTCTGCTTCTGGGGCTGGCTGTATGGAAGATGCCCAAAATCCACAAATAAATTTATAAAATATGTTTTTCTGTACTTTTCACGTTTGAAGCTTTGTCGTTAAGCATTTAATGGAGGAAATTTAGGAAAGTTTGAAATTATGTTTCAAATTTGCTGCAGGTCACTGATTGATCTCATTGTCAAATACCGGATGATTATAGTCTACGTAATTTGTGCGCGTTGAGTTACACTGCCTCAACACATACACACAGTCTGTAACTGTAACACTTGTCTTAATATGTTAAGCCTTTCACGTTAGCTTATGCCTCTCAATGAGTGAATTATGAAGCATTTTTCGTTTTCAAATTAAGTCTCCGTTTATGTGAAATATCGGAAATGGAATTTTTGTTGCCGTGGATGCCTCTAGACAGGCAATTTGTAACTGCGTTTTTGTTCAGTGTCCCGGTATGATCGCTTAGTGATATAGATTCTTCACTACCTCTGATTTATAACTCCGGCAAGTTAAGTATTCTACCACGACTAACACACTGTGCCTTGGTGCGTGTAAGGGCAGGGGTGTCTCACGACCTAGTACAACACTTTATGCAAGTACTATTACTGAGGGAAAACTTTGCAGCCGAAGTTTGACACATACTTCGTTTTTGGAAAAAACGACATTTTGTCTATTGATTCTCTCGTAAAAATGTTGTGTTTCTATAAATAAACTCATGACAACGCATGAACCTGTGTTCAGTGTATGCCGTCTTTAGCATCTGAAGATGGTCATTGCATGGCCGAAAGCGGTTATGACTGTATCATGAACATGTGATTGTGTCTATAAACAAAAAATTCTTACATGCTTCGTTGTGAGTCGTTTCGTAGACACAGCTATTTGAAACTCAGCTTTTTGAGTGTGCCACATAAGCGCTCATCGTCATCTCGCTTTTTCTCCTTTCCAAATTATTATTTGAAAGCTAGGGTAGAGACAAAATCTCGCTTTTTCTCCTTTCCAAATTATTATTTGAAAGCTAGGATAGAGACCACATAACACTGCCTTTCCAATTACAGTGTGTGTCTCCACATCTCACAGAATGGTGTAGATACCAGCTCCGATTAGCAACAAGGCGCCAGTCTACACTCTACACGAGCTACAGAACGCTCTATGGTTGTCGGTGGCTCTTTCTAAACTCAAGTATTGAACATACATTGACACTAAGACGCAACAACCAATAATCTGTTAGCAAACTAACAGACGCGCTTTTCTCTGAGAGCTTCATACAACTGTAATTTCGGAAACCATAGAGAATAGAAAAGCATTGTTAATAAAACTTTCACTAATATTAATAAAGGCTTCGTCAACTGTTCACGGCAACTTTGAAAAATGCACGCAGCTCAGAATCTGTAATGGATCTACGCCGGACATACTCATGAAATACGAGCGCATGCAAAAACAAGATCTTGGTGGATTTGAGGACGGCTCAAATTTTCCTAGTCCAAAGGAATGTATACCAATTACTGCATTTGCTGTGTAGATAGAAGAATGCCTTGGTGGAGCCTATTCGAAGAGCTGTGTGTACTAAGTAATTTGCTCAGTAAAATTATTTATAATCGAGTTTGTCATAAGTAACATATTCCTCTTCCAAGCGAACAGGCTATTTCATGAATCAGTACTAGCAATGATAAAACCTCCATAAAGCTTTTAAATCAACCCCTTCGGTCCATTAAGATGTCCATTACTTAGGAACACACGTTTTCACGAACTTGCAGCAAACAACAACAACAAATACAATTTAAGGAAAGACTGAGTTACTAATACTGAGATACTGCCACTCCACCAACGAATGGCCGGCCGGGGTGGCCGAGCGGTTCTAGGCGCAACAGTCTGGAACTGCGCGACTGCTGCGGTCGCAGGTTCGAATTCTGCCTCGGGCTTGGATGTGTGTGATGTCCTTAGGTTAGTTAGGTTTAAGTAGTTCTAGGGGACTGATGACCTCAAATGTTAAGTCCCATAGTGCTCAGAGCCATTTGAACCAACGAATGTGGTAACTCACCCAAATAATGTACACACGAATACTTAGCACCAGTCATCAAGTTTGAACAGTACCGTTGTCAACCCGTGTGCAGTTACAATACCTTAGCTGAAACTATGGCAGATGCAAAAATGCAGATAGATCTCCAAGAAATTTTCTACAGCAAGCCTACGTATATCTTTTGAAATAACGAGGTACGACATGAGATGGAGGCACCGAAATATATGTAAGCTGATTATGTGTAAATAAAAAAGGCTACACGGTTCAAATATGTAGGTGAAATTCTTTGCACAAAGAAGCTAACTGAGCAAGAAAGGAGGAAATGGGGAAGTGGCATTCCAATTAACAAAAATAATGTATGACAAGAATTTCTTAGTCATAAATGTTAAACTCCGGTTCTGCAATACTTCATTACCCCAGAATGCCTTTATATTTCACACTGTCTTTCGTGAAATACAAACGAACAGTTGGGTGAAACAGAAAATGTGAAAAGAAAAATAATCAGGAAATCTTGAGACCAAAATTAAGAACTGAATTTAAGAACTTCATGAAATAATAGAATGAATGTTAGACGCAATGGATTGGTAGGAGTTGTATTCTACTGACGCCTAGAAAGGTTGGATGAAAACAAGAACAAGAATATTTTAATATTTTGATAGAAATCCAAGAACGTCAATGATGTGGAACAAAGAAGTTGCACCAGTCCTGAGGGGAAATAGAAATAGCGTGGGAAGAAATAGCAGAACGAAAAAAGTTTAGAGTGAAAATGGAAAATATCAGGGGTTTCCAGGAAAAACCGATGAGACAGCGCAGCATGTGCTGAAGAAAGCAGAGAGCAACATAGGTAATGAATGAAAAACTGCTGGAAAGGAAGGAGAAAAGACAGAAGACTTAAGTTATTTCAGGTGGTCCTCAGTAAGCCACTGCAATAATATGTCGACGGTGACATTCTTTTCAAAACATAGCAATAAAATGTCGACGGTGACGTCACCGGTCAAAATATAAAACACGCATTTTTCCATATACCATGGATTCTCAATTATTAGTTATATCATCACACAGCGTGACTTGTGTAGGTCCTGACCCTGCTTCAGAACAATAAGTAACTTTGTAAGCAACGCTTTTATGAGGCTTATTCGTTAAATGTCCGTTACATTATGAATCAGTCGAATCTAAAGGCCATAAATTCAAGAGAAAACCTAGGAGGTACAATTACGGAAACAAATTGAAAGGAAGACACAAAAAATGTTGTGGGGAAGGCGAACGAAAGACTGCGTACACTACGCTTGTCCGTCCTCTTCTGGCCTACTGCTGCGCGGTGTGGGATCCTTACCAGACAGGATTAACAGAGGACATCGAAAATGTTCAGAGAACGGCAGCACGTTTGGTATTGTCGCGAAATAGGGGAGCGAGCGTCACTGAAATGATACAGGATTTAGGATGGATATCACTAAAACAAAGGCGCTTTTCGTTGCGGAGGAATCTTCTTACGAAATTCCAATCACCAACTTTCTCCTTCGAATGCGAAAATACGTAATTATCGCCGACCTACACAGGCAGAACGACCATCATAATAAGTAAGGAAAATCAGAGCTCGCCCAGAAAGACGTAGGTGTTCATTTTTCCGTGCGCTGTTCGAATGTGGAATAATAGAAAATTGTGAAGGTGGTTCGATGAACGCTATTAGGCACTTAAGTGTGATTTGCAGAGTATCTATGTATATCACTTAAGCCTAGAACACTGTGGACGCGGGGGGGGGGGGGGGGGAGCGGGGGAGGGGATGTTACATTGCTAGTAAATCTCGTGAAGTTTAATACTCCACAATTCGTTCAAAGGAAGTCATAATTTGTATATTACGTGTTAATTAATTACCATCATTAAATCGTCAATGGTATGTTACGCACCAAATTTAGGACAAAATGTCCAGTTTTATACCGTATTGTAATCACAAATCTTACGAGGGTTCAGTTATCTAGGGTTGACAGGTGTAGAAAGAAAATTAGCATACCAGTCCCTTTCTTACGAAGGTATTACGTATTTTTGATTTAAAGGCGTTTTGTGTAACCTCGATAACCACTACAGCATAAATCTACAGAAGCAGTGCTTTTATTTGTAACTCATTTTAGGTCAAATACGCTGCTTATGTGTGTGTGTGTGTGTGTGTGTGTGTGTGTCGTGGGAGCGCACCCTGTGACACACACACACGCACACACGCACACACACACAGAGAGAGAGAGAGGGGGCGGGGGGCGGGAGAGAGAGAGAGGGGGGGGAGAGAGAGAGAGAGAGAGGGGGGAGGGAGAGAGAGAGAGAGAGAGAGAGAGAGAGAGAGAGAGAGGGGGGGGGGAGAGAGAGAGAGAGAGAGAGAGAGAGAGAGAGAGAGAGGGGGGGGGGGAGAGAGAGAGAGAGGGGGGGGGGAGAGGGGGAGAGAGGGAGAGAGAGAGAGAGAGAGAGAGAGAGAGAGAGAGAGAGAGAGAGAGAGAGAGGGGGGGGGGAGAGAGAGAGAGAGGGGGGGGGGAGAGGGGGGAGAGAGGGAGAGAGAGATGGGGGGGAGAGAGAGAGACGGGGGGGAGAGAGAGAGAGAGAGAGAGAGAGAGAGAGAGAGAGAGAGAGACGGGGGGGAGAGAGAGAGAGAGAGAGAGAGAGAGAGAGAGAGAGAGAGAGAGAGAGACGGGGGGGAGAGAGAGAGAGAGAGAGAGAGAGAGAGAGAGAGAGAGAGAGAGAGAGAGAGAGAGAGAGAGAGACGGGGGGGAGAGGAGAGAGAGAGAGAGAGAGAGAGAGAGAGAGAGAGACGGGGGGGGAGAGGGAGAGAGAGAGAGAGAGAGAGAGAGAGAGAGAGACGGGGGGGGAGGGAGAGAGAGAGAGAGAGAGAGAGAGAGAGAGAGACGGGGGGGAGAGGGAGAGAGAGAGAGAGAGAGAGAGAGAGAGAGAGAGAGAAGTAGCGAGCGTTATTCAGAAACAATCAAGTAGCGATTATTCTGCTACTAACAGCCGTTGCTACAGCTTTCCCTGCAGTTCGACTGCGTCTGACTAGCCAACGCGACATTGGAAAACACATTCCGAACGTAGCTCAAATATTATAAGAGCGTTAGTAAAATGTTCAGGCGCACAGATTTCTAGTCTTTGCAACGTACATGCAAGGCAATGCGAAATCGGGAAATCAGAACGCGGGAAGTATCATCTCTTGCGTGAAATATACAAGGTAACTAATGAATTCTAAAATTAATATCATTTCCAGGTGAAAAGCAATGTTACGATCGATCGTCGCTTCGGCGACAGTTCATTTTGACAGTGGAACTACTTGCCCTTACAAATTACATTGTAAAACATTTCGTCAAATGCTCTTTGATCTCTAGCACAAACTACAGCAAGAAAAAGTCTTTTACAAACTATTGCAGACAGTGTGTGAACACGTATAATAAAGTGCTTAGATTCGACCTTTGACGGAGGGAGTCTGCGTATACCAATGTAGTAAATATACATGTCAGCCTCTTCTCAAGACATAATTCACGACACGATTAGAAATCAAATGCCTCACATATCTATTCCGAAAATTTACGTTGTTAGCTGTATTACACTGCTACCGTATTGTCGTAGATGCTCCAAGTTATCGAAAATGTATGTCGGCAGACAGCGTAACTATGGAAACATGTCTTAGCTCGTTAAATTTTCCGGAAGTGTTACATGTTTACATTCAGTACACACACAACGAGCCTTAAATCTTGGCATGTATAATGTGGTGAGGCGCAGTACAGCAAATTACACGCAGTCGTTGTTGCTTAGTTGGAACTAACCGACAATTTAATAGTAACCTTGACCCTAGCCATTCGTACGATCGAAATGTGAGAGAATGTAAAATGTCGTAGAAGGATCAAGAAGTTCTCGAACTCAACACACGAATAACGACCCACTCAGCCGCCACGAAAGTTTGAATACTACGGTAACTGGAATAGCTACCGCAGTTTGTACAAGTAAACAGCAGGTTGCAGGAATGTTTACCTTTCGCTGCTTTGTGTCTGCGGCGACGAAGACAGAACACGGGCCCGCATCCGCGCACAGCCCGCACCGAACGCACGCCGTTAACTGAGGCCCCGCGGACGAGTGATTGGCAGATGTGACGTCACATTTGCTGCCGGCCAGTAAGCTCACAATTTTTCGCGACTCCAAAGACGTGTTATGGAGGCCGCTCGCCTCGATTCCTCCACACACGAGGGATATGCCAAGCAACGTCAACAAGTATTACGAGCGCCAACTGTATCGCGAAGTTCTGCTGTCATTAACTAAACGCGATGTTTAGTAGCAGTGGCAGTATATCTCCGTATCACCACGAATGCTTGAAAAAATAAATAAATAAAAAGTGACTTCGTAAACTTGTTATGAAACGCTTTTCTTTGGAGTTTTAGAATACTTTGCACATTATTTTACACTTTTTACTAACGCAAAGTGGGATGTGTACATCTTCCTAGTGTGCCAATATACTTCGTCTACCATTCCACAATTCCGTTTTCATCCGTTACTCTTGTAATTTAACTGCAGATATTTACACAATTTGTTTTGATGCGTCGGTGTGTGTACAGAAATGCCGTAAATAGCAACAATGAATGATTGCCATAATTTTTGTTATAGAAGTATGAGGGACAGTTAGGTTATATGAAATTACAACGAACTTGACAACACATACCTTGAATAATTAAATTAAAGCTTCCACTTAATATTACTGTAAGTCATTCTGTTAGGAAGCTTAACTTTAATAGTGCCGTCAATTGTTTCATGGACAGCTCAAAATTATCTGTTTGAGCCCACTGCATTGTAACTATTACAATTCCCATCAATACTACTACTATTACTACTAAAACTTCAAAATTTTAAGCACTGCAAAATCGGGGGGTTTATTTTCATCTACATCTACATGGATACTCTGGAAATCAAATTTAAGTGCTCTGCAGAGGGTTCATGGAATCACCTTCACATTAATTGTCTGTTATTCCGACTTCGAACGCCGCGTGGAAAAAACGTGCGAGCACTGATTTCCCTTATTTTATTATGATGATCGCTTCTCCCTCTGTAGGTCAGTGTCAATAAAATATTTTAGCACTCTGAGGAGAAAGTGGGTGACAGGATTCTGCCGCAAAAAAAGCTTTTATTTTAATTATGTCCACCCCAAATCGTATATCATGTCAGTGATACTCTCTCCCTTATTACGTGATGATATAAAACGTGTTGCTCTTCTTCGAACTTTCTCGATGTCGTCCGTTAATCCAATATGGTAAAGTTCCCAAATCGCCCAACAGTACACCAAAAGAGGACGGACAAGCGTAGTGTAGGCAGTCACTTTAGCAGATCTGTTACATCTTGTACTTACAATACGCAGTGTTTAGTTTGCGTTCTCCGCAACATTTTCTATGTGTTCTTTTCAATTTTTTATGTGTTCTTTCCAATTTAAATTGTTCGTAATTGCAATTCCAAAATATTTAGTTGATTTTACGGCATTTTTATTTGACTGATTTATCGTGTAATCGAAGATTAAAGGAACCCTTTTAGCACTTATGTGGGTGACCCCCCCACACTTTTCATTATTTAGCGTCAGTTGCCAATTTTCGCGCCATTCATTTTTTTTTCTAAATCGTTTCGCAATTTGTTTTGATCTTCTGATGAGCTTACTAGACGATAAACTACACCATCGTCTGCGAAGAACCTCGGACGGCTGCTCAGATTGTCTTAAATCGTTTATGTGGGGAAATAACAGCGGAGAGTCTGTAACACTACCTTGGGGAACACCAAAAATCATTTCTATTTTACTCGATGACTTTCCGTCAATTACTAGAAAGTGTGACCTCACTGACTGGAAATCGCGAATCCAGACACGTAACTGAGGCGATATTCCATAAGCACGCTATTTCGCTACAAGTCGCTAGTGTGGTACAGTGTCGAAAGCCCTCTGGAAGTATAGAAATTGTATTACTTCTTAATATAAATGGCAAATCCGTCCTCGAATTTCACTTCTCAGAACAGTACGCGAATAACTATAAATTATAATGTACAGTTCTTGATCAAGGTGGGCAAAGCGAAACGAAACAAAATGAAACTACAGCATGCCCTTTGCGACGGATCTTGGCGAATCATCGCTCGTGTATGGTGACACAGATGTATGGTAACACGTGAGCAACGGTCAGCAGCGCTCGATCGCTCATTGCTCGTAATCCCAAGTAATCCGATAAATCGACTGCTATGAATCGCCCGTGTGATTCGTCTCTTTCGCTGTTTGGCGTTATTGTGTAGTTTTGCTTCGTTTCGCTATGCCCACATGTTGTAAACACATTACGACAGAATTTAGAGTTTTCCAAGGGGCACGCATCAGCCTAGAGGGTGAACTGGAAGGTGGAGTTCCTACTTGTATTAGCTAGGAATACTCCCTACTGAGTAATAATACACATCTCGCTCGCTCGATGGAAGACCCATACTTTAAAACTGAAAATTGACACCAATATCCGAAACAGGAAACAGGAATATTCCGCTGGACGTCAACTGGCAATAGGATTTTTGAAAGATATCGTTTTTATGATACGAGGGAATTTGACATCATTCCTCAGAAGCGGCTTCTAATCAGACTGGGTTCCATGCAGGATCGTCTCAGTTGTGCTATTGTCTGACGTTACCAATCCTACGCCAGTGTTGCCAACACTGAAGCAAAATTTCCCCCTAAATGGGGCCAGAACCTTCTACATCGTGTACCACGCTAAGTGGCTACACTACTCAGTTCGTTTTTCGTTTCTTGCGAGGGGGCTGGGTGTGTTCGGAAACATTTAAACAACTTTTAACACTTTAGCTGACCCAGTTGTGAACACTTCTTTCAGACAATGTGATGATCTGCCTCCTTGTTTGTATCATTACAAAACATCTGCAGTTTTATGACGTTCTCGCATGTAACTTTTCAGCGTTTATAAGTATTTTCTACAATGTTTGTGTTACATTTTAAATGAATTCCGTACATAGTGAGATCCAACTCGGAAATTTTGATGTTTTAGGTATTTAATGAAGTGATTTTTCACTGGAAGTATGGAATTTAACTCTTTTGCTTACGACATACGCTAGCTCCGACGATATGGCTGCATTTGTTGCTGTAGGTACACTTTTCTTCATAAGTAAGAGAGATTCTTCGATGAATTTTGCACAGCATACAAACCAAACTTACAGGTGACTGCAACTCTAGAATTTTCCAAATCTATCAAAAACTGTGCTAGAAATTGAGATAAGGAACTATAAAATTTGAATTTATTCTAAACATGAAGTTTAAAATGCAACAGCCCACTCATTTTCTCATAAATGAAATAAATTCAGTATAGACAGTGGAAATTAGAATGTCCTGTGGTGTCTCTCCCGCTCCAAGTCGGCTCATTTGACGTCCAACCCCCCTTAACAGAGACGGCTGTGAGCGCAGGTGCGTTGTTGTGGTAGAAGAACCGGTCTCCCATCTGCCACAAATCGGGTCTCTTTTGATTGAACCGAGTTCCAAGAGAACCAGCTAATCTCTGATTGATGATCAATTGTCTGTCAACGGTCTGTGAGCACTAGCTCTCGAATTTTTTCAATATTTTCGTCGATTCGGGCAGCTGACGAACGTCAATAACGAGGTTTCACATCAATCGACATGTCGCTAATTTTGAATCGAGCAAACCAACTGTACACTTGAGGTTTACCCACAGTGTCATTTTGGTAAGCTGTTTCCAACATTAAGAAGTTTCAGCAGCATTTATACCGAACAGAAAACAAAATTTCACAGCTGCACGTTGTTCAGTTAGACTTGCCATCGTAAAAAACGAAATAAGAACAAAACAGCGCTGGAAAAAACAATCACTGCAGATGAACAGAACAAGGCAGATCGACAACACAGGCAGTACTGAACTGGCAAGCAGTTCCGCTGTACACTCCTAGCGGCAGAAATGGGTACTACACAAACTCCTCCCACGGCAGTCTTACTCCAGTATTCTCTTGGTTACCCCGTCGTATAACGCATCTCTTCAAAACAGAAAGATAGCTAATCAAAGTGCAAAGCTGCTTTTCAGTTGTTACATTACAAAATACGGAGAGTTTTCCCTTTCTAGGATTAAATCCTCTTGAACACTAGCACTACTAGATTTTTAACGAGCATGGTACATTTTGTGCGACGTATTTTTATACCCTGAAAAGAAAATAAACGATGTAAACACTGGCACCAGTTCTGCTAGGTTATAAACGGGGGAGTATTGGGCAACATAAACCACAACTTTTTTAATTCTGCCTTTTAAACATGGTTGTCGATTTATAGGGGCTGTATTTTTTTATATGACTTTGCTGTTTTTTCCCTTTTACGTTTCCATTCGTGTTTTCTGCTTTTTGTGTTATCTATCAGGTCTTTTTTATGATATTTAAGCGTTGAATGGCAATATCTGCAAAAGGCTCTCCCTGAAAGGTCGCGGGCCAACCAATCTGAAAAACAACCAGGAGGAGAGAGGAGAATTAATAATTAATAGTAATCGCTTTATAACACTCATTAAACACACAGAGAGCAGTAATTATTATTATCCTCATCGATAAAACCTTCCATTACAACTCTGCATTTCGAGCGATGTATTCATGCATTCATTGCAAAAGTCCATTTCGGAAAAACATGAACTTTTAATATTCTATGCTTGACCGTTTACTTAAAAAAGCATTATTTACCGCACGTCATACTTTTCAGTCATAGCAAGGGCTAAATAATTTTTAACTGATATGCATCATCCATATTCGAGAAGGGCCTAAAAATACCTCACGAAGCACACTTCCCCCTACATTTCCCCCTGAAGCACTTACCGGGATCTCTCTAAATTCCACCCTATGGCAGGTTATGCCACCGAACTAAGGGGGAAAACCGCCAAGTTGGCCGCACTGCTCTGCGAGTCTATCGACTGGAGAAAAAATACAGCCTCTGTGAGATGCGGAAACGCGTGGTTAAGCCACAGTCACATATGTGCTCGGTTTGAGCGCGTAGCGCGGGAGACTTTGCTGTCGTTCAGATGATGATGATGATGATGATGATGATTGGTTTGTGGGGTGCTAAACTGCACGGTTATCAGCGCCCGTACAAATTCCCAACTTTTGCTCAGCCCAACCCCGCCACTTTCAGGAATGATGGTGAAATGATGAGGACAGCACAAATACCCAGTCATCTCGAGGCAGGTGAAAATCCTTGACCCCGCCGGGAATCAAACCCGGGACCCCGTGCACGGGAAGTTAGAACGCGACCGCGAGACCACGACCTGCGGACTTGTCGTTCAGAGTTGACCGGAATCGTTAACCTTAAAGTGGTGCCGTAATATTCGGTCGGCCGCGAGAGCGATTGACGTTTAACGTTGATGTTTTTACAAATAGATAGTTACATTACTCATCAAGTGATTTGTACAGATGATTTGGACTCCTGCAACAGGTCATCGAAACTTCTCTTCTCCCTTGTTTGTGTCGGCGCTGTCTCCCGTAGTAGCTGACACGACATTGAGAACCACTTTGTTCTGTTATGCGTAGTATTTATGGACTGTGTGTACACAAAGAAGAACGCACTTCTTGTTGACTACGGAATTCAGCCACAGGAGATGGCTGTGGATATAACCACTTTACAAACTGTCTAGTTGGTCGGTGACTGCATTGTCGAACTATCGTCTTGTAACATTCGAAGAGCAGTAACTAAGCTAAATCAAAGATATTGCGGTTGCTTAACGCTTTATGTTCTTCATTTCAAAACTTTCTGATGCGTAGGAAATACAAGGTGCTCCACTGATCGTGAAGGGGCCAAATATCTAACGAAATAAGCGTCAAACGAAAAAACTACAAAGAACGAAACTTGTCTAGCTTGAAGGGGGAAACCAGATGACGCTGCCATAGGTCAAACGGGTATCAACTGCGTTTTTAAAAATAGGAATCCCCTCATTTTTATTACAAATGCGTGTAGGACGTAAAGAAATATAAATGTTTTAGTCGGACCATTTTTTTCGCTTTGTGATCGATGGCGTTGTAATAGTCACAAACGTGTAAGTACGTGGTATCACGTAACATTCCGCCAGTGCGGACCGTATTTGCTTTGTGATCCATTACCTGTGGTAAAATGGAGCGTTTACCAATTGCGGAAAAGGTCGATATCATGTTGATGTCTGGCTATTGTGATCAAAATGCCCAACGGTCGTGTACTATGTATGCTGCTCGGTATCCTGGACGACATCATCCAAGTGTCCGGACCGTTCGCCGGAAAGTTACGTTATTTAAGGATACAGGAAGTGTTCAGCCACATGTGAAACGTCAACCACGACCTGCAACAAATGATGATGCCCAAGTAGGTGTTTTAGCTGCTGTCGTGGCTATCCCGCACATCAGTAGCAGACAAATGCGCGAGAATCGGAAATCTCAAAAACGTCGGTGTTGAGAATGCTACGTCACATTCGGTTGCACCCGTACCATATTTCTATGCACCGGGAAATGCATGGCGACGACTTTGAACTTCTTGTACAGTTCTGCCACTGGGCACAAGAGAAATTACGGGACGATGACAGATTTTTGGCACGCGTTCTACTTAGCGACAAAGCGTCATTCACCAACAGCGGTAACGTAAACCGGCATAATATGCATTATTGGGCATCCGAAAATGCACGATGGATGCGACACGTGGAACATCAGCGACCTTGGCGGGTTAATGTGTGGTGCGGCATTATGGGAGGTAGGATTAATTGGCCCCCATTTCATCGATGGCAATCTTAATGGTGCAGTGTATGCTGATTTCCTACGTAAAGTTCTACCAATGTTACTACAAGATGTTTCACTGCATGACAGAATGGCGATGTGCTTCCAACATCATGGATGTCCGGCACATAGCTCGCGTGCGGTTGAAGCGGTATTGAATGACATATTTCATGACAGGTGGATTGGTCGTCGAAGCATCATACCATGGCCCGCACGTTCACCGGATCTGACGTCCTCGGGTTTCTTTCTGTGGGGAAAGTTGAAGGATATTTGCTATCGTGATCCACCGACAACGCCTGACAACATGCGTCAGCGCATTGTCCATGCATGTGTGAACATTACGGAAGGCAAACTACTCGCTGTTGAGAGGAATGTCGTTTCATGTACTGCCAAATGCATTGAGGTTGACGGACATCATTTTGAGTATTTATTGCATTAATGTGATATTTACAGGTAATCACGCTGTAACAGCATGCGTTCTCAGAAATGACAAGTTCACAAAGGTACATGTATCTAATTGGAACAACTGAAATAATATGTTCAAACGTACTTACCTTCTGTATTTTAATTTAAAAAACCTACCTGTTACCAACTGTTCATCTACAATTTTGAGCCATATGTTTGTGACTATTACAACGCCATCTATCACAAAGCGAAAAAAAGTGGTCCAACTGAAACATTCATATTTCTTTACGTACTACACGAATATGTAATAAAAATGGGGCTAACTATTTTTAAAAACGCAGTTGATATCCGTTTGACCTATGGCAGCGCCATCTAGCGGGCCAACCATAGCGCCATCTGGTTTCCCCCTTGAAGATAGACAAGTTTAGTTCTTTGTAGTTTTTTCGTTTGGCGCATTTTTTGTGAGATATTTGGCCCGGTCACGATCAATAGACCACCCTGTAATATAGTAAAAGGACTTGAAAACTGGAACACAGGCCGTACCGTCAAATTGTCTTTAAAGCGACACAGAATTGGCGAATATTTATACTGTGGCTACGGGGTTTGCTCTTGATCTGTTTCTAATGCAGTTTATAAACAAAAGAGGCACCAAAGATCGATGAACATTTGTTCAACACGTCTTCCTAGCCTGACTTCACTGGTCGAATGACGGTTATTTTTTGTCTTCGACTACGGCATTTAATGCCTACAGATAAAACACACATCAAAAATGGCTGTGAGCACTATGGGACTTAACATCTGAGGTCATCAGTCCCCTAGAACGTAGAACCATTTAAACCTAACTAACCTAAGGACATCACACACATCCATGCCCGAGGCAGGATTCGAACCTGCGAACGTAGCGGTCGTGCGGTTCCAGACTGAAGCGCCTAGAACCGCCCGGCCACATCTAAAACACACATCGCACTGGACTAATATGGCACCGCTCTAACTAATGGCCGCCTAGATTCCGGTATAAAAACCACTGTGCCTAAAGCTGGTAACACACAGACGCTTTCCCTTATAACTGGGCTTCGCATTAAGGACAAGTGGGCTGATTTCCAGATATACACAGCAAAAGTAAAATTCCAAATGTCCACTGAAACAGACTAAAAATGCTACTGACCACTCTTGGTAGAGACTCGGGGTATATACAGAGTGCTACAAAAAGGTACGGCCAAACTTTCAGGAAACATTCCTCACACACAAATAAAGAAAAGATGTTATGTGGACATATGTCCGGAAACGCTTAATTTCCATGTTAGAGCTCATTTTAGTTTCGTCAGTATGTTCTTCCACCTACGCACAATGGAGCACGTTATCATGATTTCATACGGGATACTCTACCTGTGCTGCTAGAACATGTGCCTTTACAAGTACGACACACGTGGTTTATGCACGATAGAGCTCCTGCACATTTCAGTCGAAGTGTTCGTGCGCTTCTCAACAACAGATTCGGTGACCGATGGATTGGTAGAGGCGGACCAATTCCATGGCCAACACGCTCTCCTGACCTCAACCCTCTTGACTTTCATTTATGGGGGCATTTGAAAGCTCTTGTCTACGAAACCCCAGTACCAAATGTAGAGACTCTTCGAACTCGTATTGTGGACGGCTGTGATACAATACGCCATTCTCCAGGGCTGCATCAGCGCATCAGGGATTCCATGCGACGGAGGGTGGATGCATGTATCCTCGCTATTGGAGGACATTTTGAACATTTCCTGTAACAAAGTGTTTGAAGTCACGCTGGTACGTTCTGTTACTGTGAGTCTCCATTCCATGATTAATGTGATTTGAAGAGAAGTAAAAAAATGAGCTCTAACATGGAAAGTAAGCGTTTCCGGACACATGTCCGCATAACATATTTTCTTTCTTTGTTTGTGAGGAATGGTTCCTGAAAGGTTGGCCGTATCTTTTTGTAACACCCTGTATACACACTTTGTGATGTGCCTGACTTTTCGATCACCGTATGATACTTCAAATACAGAAGTAACCAGCCAAGTCAGGTAGAAGATAGTTGTGAGTGTGCATGGTCCTTTCTCCCGACGCCAAGTAGTAACATCAAAGTCACTAAAACAGATGGATATGCAAACGCTGCTTACTCTTTTACAGCGGAAATCAAACAACGCTTTCAATAATATAGTCTATTAATAGTACATATGTAGCACTGCAATTAACGTAACTTCAGTGGACGTCCCTGTTTTAATACGATGCTTATTATTCGTAAGTCCGATCTGGTGAACGAGTAAGAAAGTCTAAAACTTATTTAAAATTCTTCTGGTAGATACTTCTTACAAGCGTCAGAGCTACCTTTTCGGGAATAAAATCACATTTTCAACAACGCCGTCTATCATTTGGTTCGCCATTCACGCCGGACTGGAAGATAGCCCATCCGCTTGTAGAAAGCCTTTCGTTTCCAGTCGAATCCTCGAAAATAAGTTCAAAATTTATTTTCTGTTCTTATTAGGAACAAATCAAATATTTTATTTATAACAGTTAGTTCAAAATGGTTCAAATGGCTCTGAGCACTATGGGACTTAATATCTCAGGACATCAGGCCCCTAGAACTTAGAACTACTTAAACCTAACTAACCTAAGGATATCACACACATCCATGCCCGAGGCAGGATTCGAACCTGCGACCATAGCAGTCGCGCGGTTCCGGACTGAGCGCCTAGAACCGCTAGACCAGATAACAGTTAGTATTTACGTAATATCGCAGTACTAAATCCAGTACAGATACTAAAAGGATATTCAGACAAGAAGTTATAATACTGGGTGATCAAAAAGTCACTATAAATTTGAGAACTTAATAAACCACGGAATAATATAGATAGAGGGGTAAAAATTGACACACATACTTGGAATGACATGCGGTTTTATTAGGGGGAAAAAAAAAGTTCACAAAATGTTCGACAGATGGCGCTGGACAGCAAAACGTCAGTGACTGCGCAATCGTGTATAAAAGGAGCTGTAATGAGAGAGAGAATCAGATGCGCCAGCAGTCACAGCATGTTGACGTTACGTGAAAAGGCGCTTTTAGTGAAGCTGTATTATCAGAATGGGGAATGTGCTAGTTCAGCGTTACGATCCTATCGCCATAGGAAGGGGATTCGAACGGGTAAAGGTCCGTTGACAAATGCAGCTGTGGCGAGAATGGTTTCGAAGTTCGAAGCCACGGGTTGTTTAGACGACAGACCCCGTAGTGGCCGACCGAGCACAAGGCGTAATGCTGCTGAGACAGTTCAGGAAGAAATGGAGACTGTAGCGGGTTCGTCTATGCACGGGGAAGTCAGCGCTCGTGCAGTCGCACGTCGCACCGGCATTCCATACACTACTGTTTGGTTGGCACTTAGGCGTAACCTCCGATGCTAGCCGTACAAAAGCCATCGGCATAATGAACTGTTACCTGGGGATTTAGTGAAGCGGACGGCATTTGCGGTGTGGGCGTTTCAAAAGATGGCGGAAGATGACGATTGGTTGAGTAACATGTTGTGGACCGACGAAGCTCATTTCACGCTCCGAGGGTCTGTCACCGCCCACAACTGCAGAATTTGGGCTACCGAAAATCCTAGAACTGTCTTAGAAACTCCACTGCACGACGAGAAAGTCACGGAATGGGTCGGATTTACAACATCTACCGCTATCGGGCCTTTTTTCTTCGAGGAAATGCGTGATTCTGGTTTTGTAACTGCTACCGTGATGGGTGAGGGTATGTTACAGAATCGCATCATCCCCAGACTGGCTGATAAATACCTGCTGGAACGTAGGACGTTTATGCAGGATGGCGCTCCACCCCATATTGCTAGACGCGTGAAAGATCTCTCGCACGCGTCGTTTGGTGATGATCGTGTGCTCAGCCGCCACTTTCGTCATGCTTGGCCTCCCAGGTCCCCAGACCTCAGTCCGTGCGATTATTGGCTTTGGGGTTACCTGAAGTCGCAAGTGTATCGTGACCGACCGACATCTCTAGGGATGCTGAAAGACAACATCCGACGTCAATGCCTCACCATAACTCCGGACATGCTTTACAGTGCTGTTCACAACATTATTCCTCGACTACAGCTATTGTTGAGGAATGATGGTGGAAATATTGAGCATTTACTGTAAAGAACATCATCTTTGCTTTGTCTTACTTTGTAATGCTAATTATTGCTATTCTGATCAGATGAAGAGCCATCTGTCGGACATTTTTCGAATTTTGTATTTTTTTGGTTCTAATAAAACCCCATGTCATTCCAAGCATATGTGTCAATTTGTACCTCTCTATCTACATTATTCCTTGATTTATTCAGTTTTCAAATTTATACTGACTTTTTGATCACCCAGTAAAATGGAGACATATGCATTGTTAAGATTTTGTCACCACAAAAATTCTGGAGCTGAGAATGAAGAAAGTATATCCCAGATTTCACCTATTCTAATGTAAGGAAATTTGGTACTTCGTCAGAGATTAGGATTATGTACAAAGAAATTACGACGGTCACATTAAGGTTAGGGAAAAAAATTAAGGGTTGCGTCATTATATCTAAAACTTTCACAGCCGGCTTCGAGGCCACATGGAGAGTTATCGGCAATAGTTCTTCCTCCGAGCAAACGCGACTGGACAGAAAAAGGGGTAACTGGCACTGGTACACAAATTACGCTCCACCGCACACCGCAAGGTGGCTTGCGAGCCGTAAATGTAGATGTAGCAG
Organism: Schistocerca piceifrons; assembly: GCF_021461385.2. Lineage (NCBI taxonomy): Eukaryota > Metazoa > Arthropoda > Insecta > Orthoptera > Acrididae > Schistocerca > Schistocerca piceifrons. The sequence goes on from NC_060147.1 coordinate 56,457,532, forward strand.
ATGAACATGTAGAATGCTGAAAATTACGTTGACTGATAAAATAAGGAGTGACGAGTTTCCCTACAGATCGACGTGGAAAGGAACGTATGACGGAGAACACTGACAAGAAAAATGTAAATGTCTTGTGACTAGCGCCTCACATCGGGTAGACCGTTCGTCGGGTGCAAGTCTTTCGATATGACACCACTTCGACGACTTGCGCGTCGATGGGGATGACATAATGATGATTAGTAGGACAACACAACACCCAGTCCCTCAGCGGAGAAAATCTCCGAACCATCCGGGAATCGAACCCGGGCCCTTAGGATTGGCATTCTGTAGCGCTGACCATTCAGCTACCGAGGGCAGACAGTGACAAGAAGAAGGGACGGGATGATAGGACATCTCCTCAGACATCAGGGAATATCTTCCATCGTAGTAGAAGGAGCTGCAGAGGGTAAAGACTATAGAGGAGGACAGAGACTGGAGTGCGACCGTCAAATAAATGTGGTAGATGGGATAAGTACAACTCTCAGATGAATGGGTTGGTGCACGAGAGGAATTAACAGTAGATAGCATCAGACCACTGAAGGGTTGATGATAAAACAGAGAGAGTACCAGTTCAAAAGGCATAGTAATACAACAGTGTACTATCTGTGATTGGAGTACTTCTACGAAGGCAGTGTGGTTTCCAAAGGAGCCTTTGGGTTCGAATTTTTGCAGGCAACCTTGTATAATAAAAAGAGGGGTAAATTGAACATGTCACATGGTCCTTACGGAAGGTGTAGGTGCACGACTAGAAGAACTTTAGTTCGTATAAGGAGCAAGGTAACACAAAATACAGTTGCACGGTGAAACAAAAAGGTAGTCAACAGAGCGTAGTTTACGTTACGTGGTTTGTTTATCCGCGTCCAAAACCATTTAGAATGGAGAGGCGGCATTTGACGTCGTCATCGCATTATCCCTGCCTCATTGGTAATGGCGCTGCGTCATTAAAGGAGCATGCCGTCGTAATGCGATGTCTAGCCGACATGACATTTGCATAAAGCCGCTAAATGGACGGCGAATAATTTAATCACACGGTACTGTCGACAGAATGCGGTCGACCAGTTGACACTGATTACCCCGCAGCGCTGTTTGTGCAGTGGGGCGGCAGTTTTGCTACGAACGTGCCGGAACAAACAGTGACAGTTCTGTTACGTCGACAAACATCCAATTACTTTTTCGTTTAACAAAACTGTGTAACACTGCGCGAAAGGCAGGCAAGTATTATGGAGGGTACGAGATAAAATTTTCCATCGGTTGTATAGAAAGGGAGAACGAAGTAAACAAAGATGAGATGAAAGATATGATACGAGGGAAGGATTTTACCAAAAAAAATTTCAAAAGTGTGTGAAATCTTATGGGACTTAACTGCTAAGGTCATCAGTCCCAAAACTTACACACTACTTAATCCAAATTATTCTAAGGACAAACAGACACACCCATGCCCGAGGGAGAACTCGAACCTCCGCCGGGATCAGCCGCACAGTCCATGACTGCAGCGCCCTAGACCGCTCGGCTAATCCCGTACGGCAAGTATTTTACAGGACGCCGAAAGAACTGGAGATAAAGCTCCTAGGTCAGATGACATTTCCTCAGATTATTGACAGCTTTGGAAGATAAAATTATTCCACCAAGTGTGCGTGAGGCAAGCGGAAGACCCTTTGACTACAAGCGTGACGCAACAATTAAAACAGGTAGGTGTTGATAACGTATGAATACTACCAAATTATCAGTTTAATAAGCCACAGTTGCAAAATACTGAGAATGTTGGACCACACAATCTGCGTAAGCAGTAAACGAGGCAATTTCACTGCAATCGCTCTGAGACGGGTGACGCGTTAGGCCCTCCGAAACAGGACTGTAGGTAAACAAACCACTGCAGACAAGCAGCAGAGGGCATAGCGTTTGTACTGTGACGTCATACAGTTTACCAGTGGCACTGCTTCATTTGTTACACGGCACACACTGCACTTAGTCTTACATACACTCCTGGAAATTGAAATAAGAACACCGTGAATTCATTGTCCCAGGAAGGGGAAACTTTATTGACACATTCCTGGGGTCAGATACATCACATGATCACACTGACAGAACCACAGGCACATAGACACAGACAACAGAGCATGCACAATGTCGGCACTAGTACAGTGTATATCCACCTTTCGCAGCAATGCAGGCTGCTATTCTCCCATGGAGACGATCGTAGAGATGCTGGATGTAGTCCTGTGGAACGGCTTGCCATGCCATTTCCACCTGGCGCCTCAGTTGGACCAGCGTTCGTGCTGGACGTGCAGACCGCGTGAGACGACGCTTCATCCAGTCCCAAACATGCTCAATGGGGGACAGATCCGGAGATCTTGCTGGCCAGGGTAGTTGACTTACACCTTCTAGAGCACGTTGGGTGGCACGGGATACATGCGGACGTGCATTGTCCTGTTGGAACAGCAAGTTCCCTTGCCGGTCTAGGAATGGTAGAACGATGGGTTCGATGACGGTTTGGATGTACCGTGCACTATTCAGTGTCCCCTCGACGATCACCAGTGGTGTACGGCCAGTGTAGGAGATCGCTCCCCACACCATGATGCCGGGTGTTGGCCCTGTGTGGCTCGGTCGTATGCAGTCCTGATTGTGGCGCTCACCTGCACGGCGCCAAACACGCATACGACCATCATTGGCACCAAGGCAGAAGCGACTCTCATCGCTGAAGACGACACGTCTCCATTCGTCCCTCCATTCACGCCTGTCGCGACACCACTGGAGGCGGGCTGCACGATGTTGGGGCGTGAGCGGAAGACGGCCTAACGGTGTGCGGGACCGTAGCCCAGCTTCATGGAGACGGTTGCGAATGGTCCTCGCCGATACCCCAGGAGCAACAGTGTCCCTAATTTGCTGGGAAGTGGCGGTGCGGTCCCCTACGGCACTGCGTAGGATCCTACGGTCTTGGCGTGCATCCGTGCGTCGCTGCGGTCCGGTCGCAGGTCGACGGGCACGTGCACCTTCCGCCGACCACTGGCGACAACATCGATGTACTGTGGAGACCTCACGCCCCACGTGTTGAGCAATTCGGCGGTACGTCCACCCGGCCTCCCGCATGCCCACTATACGCCCTCGCTCAAAGTCCGTCAACTGCACATACGGTTCACGTCCACGCTGTCGCGGCATGCTGCCAGTGTTAAAGACTGCGATGGAGCTCCGTATGCCACGGCAAACTGGCTGACACTGACGGCGGCGGTGCACAAATGCTGCGCAGCTAGCGCCATTCGACGGCCAACACCGCGGTTCCTGGTGTGTCCGCTGTGCCGTGCGTGTGATCATTGCTTGTACAGCCCTCTCGCAGTGTCCGGAGCAAGTATGGTGGGTCTGACACACCGGTGTCAATGTGTTCTTTTTTCCATTTCCAGGAGTGTACAATGGCAAGAGTGCAGTATTGTCTTGTGTTCCGTAATTTCACACTGTATGCATTTTTTAATTATTCGCGTGGCTACCATAAAACGAGAATGAACAACGGAGATCGTGCACGCTACTGAGGAGTACATATACACGCTTCTTGTGTACAGGGAACCACAAGAGAATGCAAGAGAGGCTTGCCGACGCTATGAGAAACAGACGTCACCAGCCCACAATACTACTGCAAGGCTGAAGAGGAATTTACGTGAAACTGGCATCTTGCTTCCTAAAGATCACCACCCCGGACGCCTGCGATACACAGTACGCCAGAGTTTGAAGAAACTCTAATTCGGGATTTTGTACAGCAGCCCTCTAAGAGCACCCGAGGTTTAGCGCACACACACTGGGTGTGAAGCACATGGCAGAGTGGAACTTTCTGAACGATGAGCACCTTCACCGAACACCAGAAGGCTCATGCGGTGACTCGGGTTGACTTTGCTCATCCTCACAACATTTGCTGATGAGTGCTCGAACATAGGAAGCAGGACATTTCTACGAAATATCCTTCTTTGGCAACAGCTAGACAGGCGGAGCAGCAGCATGAGTCCTTCGATGACTGTATATGACTCCATTGGATTCATTGTTGTGGCTACGTGAAGACCCTGGCGAACGAGACACCTGTGGAGTCCCCGCAAGATCTTGTGGCACGAACACAGGTAGCCTCTGGAGTCAACTGTGATACGCCGCCAACCTTTCCAAGGGTTCGCCACGTCATCGTTACACTAAACAACCGAACTAGGTTAATAATTGGCTCCTTTTACCGACCTCCCGACTCAGCATTAGTGGCAGAACAACTGAGAGAAAATTTGGAATACATTTCACATAAATTTTCTCAGCATGTTATAGTCTTAGGTGGAGATTTCAATTTACCAGATATAGACTGGGACACTCAGATGTTTAGGACGGGTGGTAGGGACAGAGCATCGAGTGACATCATACTGAGTGCACTATCCGAAAATTACCTCGAGCAATTAAACAGAGAACCGACTCGTGGAGATAACATCTTGGACCTACTGATAACAAACAGACCCGAACTTTTCGACTCTGTATGTACAGAACAGGGAATCAGTGATCATAAGGCCGTTGCAGCATCCCTGAATATGGAAGTTAATAGGAATATAAAAAAAGGGAGGAAGGTATATCTGTTTAGCAAGAGTAATAGAAGGCAGATTTCAGACTACCTAACAGATCAAAACGAAAATTTCTGTTCCGACACTGACAATGTTGAGTGTTTATGGAAAAAGTTCAAGGCAATCGTAAAATGCGTTTTAGACAGGTACGTGCCGAGTGAAACTGTGAGGGACGGGAAAAACCCACCGTGGTACAACAACAAAGTTAGGAAACTACTGCGAAAGCAAAGAGAGCTCCACTCCAAGTTTAAACGCAGCCAAAACCTCTCAGACAAACAGAAGCTAAACGATGTCAAAGTTAGCGTAAGGAGGGCTATGCGTGAAGCGTTCATTGAATTCGAAAGTGAAATTCTATGTACCGACTTGACAGAAAATCCTAGGAAGTTCTGGTCTTACGTTAAATCAGTAAGTGACTCGAAACACCATATCCAGACACTACGGGATGATGATGGCATTGAAACAGAGGATGACACGCGTAAAGCTGAAATACTAAACACCTTTTTCCAAAGCTGTTTCACAGAGGAAGACCGCACTGCAGTTCCTTCTCTAAATCCTCGCACAATCAAAAAAATGGCTGACATCGAAATAAGTGTCCAAGGAATAGAAAAGCAACTGGAATCACTCAATAGAGAAAAGTCCACTGGACCTGACGGGATACCAATTCGATTCTACACAGAGTACGCGAAAGAACTTGCCCCCCTTCTAACAGCCGTGTACCGCAAGTCTCTAGAGGAACGGAAGGTTCCAAATGATTGGAAAAGAGCACAGGTAGTCCCAGTCTTCAAGAAGGGTCGTCGAGCAGATGCGCAAAACTATAGACCTATATCTCTTACGTCGATCTCTTGTAGAATTTTAGAACATGTTTTTTGCTCGCGTATCATGTCATTTCTGGAAACCCAGAATCTACTATGTAGGAATCAACATGGATTCCGGAAACAGCGATCGTGTGAGACCCAACTCGCCTTATTTGTTCATGAGACCAAGAAAATATTAGATACAGGCTCCCAGGTAGATGCTATTTTTCTTGACTTCCGGAAGGCGTTCGATACAGTTCCGCACTGTCGCCTGATAAACAAAGTGAGAGCCTACGGAATATCAGACCAGCTGTGTGGCTGGATTGAAGAGTTTTTAGCAAACAGAACACAGCATGTTGTTATCAATGGGGAGACGTCTACAGACGTTAAAGTAACCTCTGGCGTGCCACAGGGGAGTGTTATGGGACCATTGCTTTTCACAATATATATAAATGACTTAGTAGATAGTGTCGGAAGTTCCATGCGGCTTTTCGCGGATGATGCTGTAGTATACAGAGAAGTTGCAGCATTAGAAAATTGTAGCGAAATGCAGGAAGATCTGCAGCGGATAGGCACTTGGTGCAGGGAGTGGCAACTGACCCTTAACATAGACAAATGTAATGTATTGCGAATACATAGAAAGAAGGATCCTTTATTGTATGATTATATGATAGCGGAACAAACACTGGTAGCAGTTACTTCTGTAAAATATCTGGGAGTATGCGTGCGGAACGATTTGAAGTGGAATGATCATATAAAATTAATTGTTGGTAAGGCGGGTACCAGGTTGAGATTCATTGGGAGAGTGCTTAGAAAATGTAGTCCGTCAACAAAGGAGGTGGCTTACAAAACACTCGTTCGACCTATACTTGAGTATTGCTCATCAGTGTGGGATCCGTACCAGATCGGGTTGACGGAGGAGATAGAGAAGATACAAAGAAGAGCGGCGCGTTTCGTCACAGGGTTATTTGGTAACTGTGATAGCGTTACGGAGATGTTTAATAAACTCAAGTGGCAGACTCTGCAAGAGAGGCGCTCTGCATCGCGGTGTAGCTTGCTCGCCAGGTTTCGAGAGGGTGCGTTTCTGGATGAGGTATCGAATATATTGCTTCCCCCTACTTATACCTCCCGAGGAGATCACGAATGTAAAATTAGAGAGATTAGAGCGCGCACGGAGGCTTTCAGACAGTCGTTCTTCCCGCGAACCATACGCGACTGGAACAGGAAAGGGAGGTAATGACAGTGGCACGTAAAGTGCCCTCCGCCACACACCGTTGGGTGGCTTGCGGAGTATCAATGTAGATGTAGATGTAGATCGTCAGGTGATGCGCAAAATGTACAGAAGTTTGTGGGAGTCATTTTGTGCATCTGCTGTAACTGAATTAAACTGGTGACCACTGCCTCCTTTACTCCTTGGCTACCTACGCAAACGAGACATTTTGGAACATAAATGTATTAGCACAATATATTTACCTGTTATTCATCTACTAGCCACCATGCTTTATAACATATCTGCTGCTCCGTCCCAACCGAACTACCGACACACCCGACCCGTAAAACACATTTTCTTCCAAAGACAGTATCACGGTACTAGATAATGGTAAACGCTGCTGCTGCCACTTGCGGACCGACAACGCTATCAAACGTAGAGGTGCCATTAAACACAAGAAGAAAACGAACGCCACTATCCCTATTACACGATACCAACCTACCAACGGCACCAACGCGAGCCGCACATGGCTCAAACAGCTATGAGAAGTAGTTCATCTTCCATAATGCAAAATATCTCTCTTCTAGAGTAAGCTCTTTGCTTTCCGTATTCTGGAATTAGCTAGTATGGACCACAAGAGCAAAGTAACGTACAGTAAACATGAGCTAAGAGCGTTTGGTCATCTGCCTAACCTGAAACATACCATGATCAGCCAAAACATTAAGACTGTCGACCTACGATCGATCCATCCAAGCGATAGCATTGTCACCTAGCAGAGAATCACTGTTAATAGGACACACGCACGGTGCATGCAGTATTTGTGAGAGTGGTGTTCGTGTGTAGAATGGAGAAGGTGAGAGATCTGTCTGACTTTGGCCGAGAGCAGACTATGATGGCACGAGCAATCCGGTAACTGCACGACTTGTCGTGTGTTCAAGGAATGATGCGGTGAGCGCGTTCAACATGTGGCGAAGCCAAGGTGTAACTACGTCCACATGTCGTGAGGTTGTGTGGCCAGCCCTCATTAGAGATGACGTATGTCTTAAGTTGGGCAGGCTGGTGAAACAGGACAGGCAGCAGACTACGGCGGAACTAACATCAGAATATAATGCTGGCCAGAGTACAAGTGTGTCTGAACACACAGTGCACCGAACACGGCCCATGTATGTACCTATGTTAACACCAAGATCGGCAACTACGAATGAAATGGGCACATGACCATCGGCACTGGATGTTGGCGCAGTCGCAGACTGTTGCGTTGCCTGATGAATCCCGATACCTTCTTCATCGTACCGATGGGAGAGCGTGAATCCGTTGTCTTCCAGGGGAACAGCTCCTTGACACCTGTACTTCAGGACGGAGAGCCAAGAAGGAATAATGAGAGGGGGCGCCCAAGAACGAAGTGCTCCGTTTGAAAACGGTTTAAGACAGGCATGTAGATTTTCACCCCTACTGTCCAATCTGCATATAAAAGAGGCAATGGTGGAAATATAAGGAAGGTTCAGAAATGGAACAAAAATTCAAGGTGAAAGGATATTCGCTCATCAGATTGCTATCCTGAGCGACAGTGGAGGAGAATTACATGATCTGCTCAATGGAATGAGCAGTCTAATGAGTACAACATATGGACTGAGAGTAAATCGAAGACAGGCGAAAATAATGAGGAGTAGCAGAAATGAGAACAGCGATAAACTTACCATCAGGATTGATGGTCACGAAGTAGATGAAGTTACGGAGTTCTGCTACCTAGGAAGCAGAACCAACAATGATGGACGGAGCAAAGGCGTCATAAAAAGCAAACTAGCACTGGAAAAAATGGCATTTCTGGTCAAGAGAAATCTGCTAGCATGAAATAAAAGCCTTAATTTGAGGAAGAAATTTCTGAGAATGTACATTTCGAGGACAGCATTGTGTTGTTGCTGTGGTCTTCAGACCAAAGACTTTTTTGATGCCGCTCTCCATGCTACTCTATCCTGTGCAAGTGTCTTCATCTCCGAGTAACTACTGCAACTTACATCCCTCTAGATCTGCTTACTGTATTCAGCTCGTTGTCTCCTCTACGATTTTTACCCGACACGTTTCCCTTCAGTACTAAATTGGTTATCCCTTGATGTCTCATAATATGTCCTACCAAGCGATCCCTTATTTTGGTCAAAAAATGGTTCAAATGGCTCTGAGCACTATCGGACTTAACATCTGAGGTCATCAGCCCACTAGAACTACTTAAATCTAACTAACCTAAGGACATCACACACACAGCCATGGTCTCCGAGCTGATAGTTCGTGCTGCTGCAAACGACGTCGAACTGTTCGTGCAGATGGTTGTTGCCTTGCAAACGTCCCCATCTGTTGACTCAGGGATCGAGACGTGGCTGCACGATCCGTTACAGCCGTGCGGATAAGATGCCTCTCATCTCGACTGCAAGTGATGGGGATCGAGCACGGCGTTCCGTATTACCCTCCTGAACCCAACGATTCCATATTCTGCTAACAGTTATTGGCTCCCGACCAACGCGAGCAGCAATGTCGCGATACGATGAACCGCAATCGCGATATGCTACAATCCGACCTTTATCAAAGTCGGAAACGTGATGGTACGCATTTCTCCTCCTTACACGAGGCATCACAACAACGTTTCACCAGGCAACGCCGGTCAACTGCTGTTTGTGTATCAGAAATCGGTTGGAAACTTTCGTCATGTCAGCACGTTGTAGGTGTCGCCACCGGCGTCACCCTTGTGTGAATGCTCTGAAAAGCTAATCATTCGCATATCACAGCATCTTCTTCCTGTCGGTTAAATTTCGCATCTATAGCACGTCATCTTTGTGGTGTTGCAATTTTAGTGGGCAGTAGTGTATATAAAATCTAACACCAGTTATGTGCCCCACCTTACAGTACAGGATGAGTGTTCGCTCGCACGCACAGTTCCGGCAACCGCTATACACGTGGAAGACCTCTGGGGCTGCAGCCGCTGCCACCCTTATATACTGTGTCAGCCCTGGCACCTCGTAAGCGTTATAAATGTGGCAACCCTGCTCGACCTCACACCACTCACGCGCGACAATATTTTAAGCTCTCTCCCTCCCTCCCCCTCCCTCCCTCCTCCCTCCTCCTTCCTGCGTGCTTTCTTCCTCCCCCATCCTCTCCCATTTCCTCTCCCACTTCCTTTTCTGCGCCTTCCTCCAGAATAATGTCAGTATGGTGTCGAGACAAAGACACTAGCGTGCCATATCTATTAAAAGGATTTACGAGGAAATAATTCTATTTCATTTCATCTCTCCCCCCCCCCCCCGCCCTCTCCCTCTCTCTGTGTCTCCTCTACTCCTCCACAAATCCGCACGCGCCACTATCTCCGCTGTCCAGTACTTCCCACCCCCTACATTGCAACAGCACCCGGCCTAGAATGAGCAATATTCCCGCCCCCAGATCCCGAAAATGCTTCTGAGTCGCCTCCGCGTCTAGACAGTGTCCCACACATCGTACATAATCTCTTTTCGCTCTCCACCCATTATCCTGTCCCCCTTCACAGTCCCCCAGCTTTTCACTTTATCTCGCAATACATTACACTTATCAGCGGAAAAATTCCTCTCTCTCTCTCTCCCGCTAGCTGAAGAATGTCTTTCCGCAAGTCGTCCCGTTTCTGCCAAGATGCAGTAGTTTCCCTGACGTCTCAAAATGGATTAACGACGTACTTTTTCACTTCCTAGATAGGTATTGTGACAATCTGTATATAATATACCGTGTCTAAGAATCGTTATTTGTGATGTTAGCGTCGAGTAAGCATCCAGACGCGCTATGCGCGCCTGATTCAAAGATTTTGTCGCCCTTCTCTTTCGCTCGTGCAGTACAAGAATAGTTATATAACCATCAATGGCTATCTTACATCGCTCCATCTGCAGCTGATCGTTGAATATATACCTGGTTCAGATACGGGGTGTTTAAGAAGTCTCTCCGCAGTGCCGTATCATTGTTAGGCGGGCGTTCCGTATGATTGTTCACCTGCCTGGGTTACATCCCTTCAAATGGACTCTCCCAACATTTCACTGTTTCGTTTATCTCAGCCAGCGTCAGTACTATCGCTGGCGTGTGTCGTTACGTGTTGACGTGGACGTTTAAGTTTAGTTTCTTTGTTCGTTTGTTTTGTTTTTGTCACTGTTAAAATGCTTACCATTGAAGAACCTGTGTTTTTAGTCGAAAAAGTGTTCAAAGCTGGCGGTAAATACATAGTTTCAATTCGTCAAACATTTAATTCAGTTTTCCCGGTGACAACACTCCCACATCGCGATACTGTGCGAGATTTGATTAACAAAGAAATGTTCAAATGTGTGTGAAATCTTATGGGACTTAACTGCTAAGGTTATCAGTCCCTAAGCTTACACACTACTTAACCTAAACTATCTTAAGGACCAACACACACACACACACACACACACACACACACACACACACACACACACAACACACACACACCCATGTCTCCACCGGGACCAGCCGCACAGTCCATGACTGCAGCGCCTGAGACCGCTCGGCTAATCCCGCGCGGCGATTTGATTAACAAATTTCGAAGTACGTGACGGATGCACCGAGAAGTGGTGGTCCTAGCGTTTTGTCTGAGGATAAACTACTATATATTTCCGGTGAAATGTCCATGAGTAAGACCAAGTCAGTAGTAAGAAAACTCGCCCAGGAAATCATTGTTAGTGTCGCAACAGTCCACACAGCTTTAAGGAAAAAGTTAGAACTTTTCCCATACAAAGGACAGTCGCGCAAGAACTGAAAATTAGTGATCATGGCAAGAGACTGCATTATTGTCAGTGGTTCAAAAATTTCGTTCAACAAAATGGAAGGGGTATTATTAATGAAACGTTTTTCACTGATGAGGCGTGGTTTCATTTATCCGGGTACATGAACTCGCAGAATTCTCGTATGTGGAGTGCTGCAAATCCATTTTGTATTCATGAGGAACCACTTCTTTCTGTGAAAATAGGCATTTGGATTGTAATGTCTTCACGTCCCATATTTTTCAACGAAACAATATACGCACAACGATACTGCAGTGACTTTCATTTCGGTATATTCTCTGCGGCATACGGCACGCACGACTAACAATCATATGGCACTGCGGAGATACTTTTTGAACTACCCGCATTTACATCATCATCATCATTCTTTGAAGGATTAGGCTACTGCCGGTTGCAAACTCTGAAACAAAATCACTCTCATCTTTTCCAATATCTCTTTCCCCAATTGGGTTTGTAGTTCAGGATATTCTGGGCAATTCTGAGACATATTCTCATGGCGTGTTGTCTCCAGTTTTCACAACACTTGTGGATTTTTTCATTCACGTTGGGTATATTGAATTCTGTCCTACTTTTTTCTAGTGATAAGGACCATATTTAATTAGTTCTCTGTTTAATCAATCTATTCTGGTAGCTTTCTCAACTTTCCTATTCTTCATGCCCTTCAAAGCCTCTTGTAGCTCCTCTGTAGTAACTGGACCTGCTGTTTCATTGTACACATAACAGACGATCAGAAAGTTTCTGTTTAAGGGTATTGCTGTAGCGTGCAAGCAACCCAGGGTTCAAATGGCTCTGAGCACTATGGGACTTAACATCTGAGGTCATCAGTCCCCTAGAACTTACAACTACTTAAACCTAACTAACCTAAGGACATCACATTCATCCATGCCCGAGGCAGGATTCGAACCTGCGACCATATCAGTCGGGCGGTTCCGGACTGAAGCGCCTAGAACCGCTCGGCCACCGCAGCCGGCCAACCCAGGGCAACTCCGATGTAGGTGTGGAGAGTTTCGTAGGATCGTGCAAAAATTGAACAGGACATAGAGGATGCTCCACTGAACAATTTGGACCTGGGATCGGAGAAGCTAGATTAACGAGATAATAGGAATTAAATCACATTACTATGTACTTTTTTATATACACTAGTTACAATTCACTGCAAATACCAACACTGACACAATGAACGTACTACAATATGTGCTGAAACTGATGACCATCAACTTCAATGCAATCATGACATCGGCGAACAAGGTTCTGACGCACCCTGAAAAATATTCCTGGTGTGTTTCGAATCACATCACAGGCAGCTACAATTCTGGCAACTGAAAGAGTTTGGGACACCTAGAGATGGGAACCCCAGCACGCCACTTGCGAGTAAGCCATGCAGCGCTCGGCCGCCACGGAATGCTAAAACTACTGACAAACTCACAAACAGCCTTGGATACACTAATGGATCAAATAATGACAACCGTCTTACGAGAAATAAATAATTATTGTGATTAATTTGAAAAAAAAATATTTTGTGTTCATTTCCAACAGGTCGTCACACTTCATCTAAAATATCATTAATGACAATATTAATTTAGAGTATCACGCGTATTGAAAGCATGTTTACGGTAGAGATCAAACATAATGTGCGATATATTTTCCTGTCTGTCTGGTGAGGCAATCAACTGAGCCGTGTTAAGGTAGTTTTTTTATTTTTTTTTTGGGCACATTTTGGAACCTGCATCTTGCTGATTTAATTTAAAAAATAAATCCTGTTGAGACTTACAACAAAAGTTAAATTGTCATTACTATAAGTAGACAGCCAGAAGAAGAAAATACTAGATGAGTTAGCCCATTTTTAAATAGATTGCCATACAACAAAGATACATCGTAATACATCTCACATTATAATCGCAGCTCAACGACAGGACTAATTTTAATACATTATACGTATTTTACGCTATAGAATGCAAAGAAAAATTCTTATATGGCACGTGTAAGGAAAGGAACTTAATGACGTTTATTAATTGGAGTCAACGAAATAAATGGGGGATTACAGTATCTTCGACATCTGTCACTCCCACCGTTGCTCGTATTTGCACAGGGCGGAAAAAATACTGTGAACACAAGTATATAGAGTAAGTAGAGGGGATAAAAAGAAACACGCTACGTTATTTGACGCCGGCAGGCGTTTCGTTACTCCACTAAGGGTCCTAAAAGGATTTGACGCTGGACTACAATCAGACCGAAGTTCACAGTTTATTTAGGCTGCTTTGTTCACAGTATGTTGACATTGGGATCTGATTTGCAATACAGACACATCTTACTATTAGGAAGGTAATGATTGTAAATCTCTTTCAAGTAACTAGAAAGTTTACGTGGAATTTGGTGGTATTGCCATGTACTTAATCAATAAAGAACTGCCCAAATAACAAATATCCAAACGATTTATATTTTGTTGGTTCTCACAGCACACGTTAACACATTCACACTATGTAATTAGAAGACGAGTTTTTAAGTTTTACTTTCTCTGCCAGTCTCGGCTATCTTCTATCTATTTACTGACAAAAGCTCAATTATCGTTTACGCACCTCGTATACACGAGTGATCGAACGACAAGTAAACTATGTTCCCTCGAACCGATACATTTTGCAGCCGGTTGTCGATCTGGGTATCAACATCATATATACACAAAAATGCGTAGGCAGCATTCACAAACACGATTACATTAAAACCCTTCGTATTTCTTTTATGTAACTCACTTGACGTGGCACGTATGTGGAGGCGAACAACGTCTCGTAAAGTACGTCAGTTTTGACACTGTACAACACGTGAAGATCGCCTGCTGTTGAGTCCCATGTTCAATTACGCGCACTGCACGGGGCGCTCCGAGATACTCGTACGCACACCAGCTTTGTACTCTACCGTCAGATAGCCGATTATACAGTATTACAGAGTAGGAAAGCGTCCTGCTTCACGGTCTGTGATGAGGTGTGAACGTCTATGAACTTGTCGCCTACACGTAATTTCATCATCCTTCAACCACTTTCTACAGAAGCCCACGACATGCGAACAGCCGATCAGCTTCGCAGATTCCGATATGGGCTGTCTCAGGCACCCGGCCACAAAACCTGCCCGTTGTTAACGTAGGTCGTATCTGTGTAATTCTTCATTTATGTCCCGTCTCCTCGCTGTAACGATTCCCCATTCGTCTGCGGCCCGCTTATATACAGGGTGTTTCAAAAATGACCGGTATATTTGAAATGGCAATAAAAACTAAACGAGCAGCGATAGAAATACACCGTTTGTTGCAATATGCTTGGGACAACAGTACATTTTCAGGCGGACAAACATTCGAAATTACAGTAGTTACAATTTTCAACAACAGATGGCGCTGCAAGTGATGTCAAAGATATAGAAGACAACGCAGTCTGTGGGTGCGCCATTCTGTACGTCGTCTTTCTGCTGTAAGCGAGTGCTGTTCACAACGTGCAAGTGTGCTGCAGACAACATGGTTTATTCCTTAGAACAGAGGATTTTTCTGGTGTTGGAATTCCACCGCCTAGAACACAGTGTTGTCGCAACAAGACGAATTTTTCAACGGAGGTTTAATGTAACCAAAAGACCGAAAAGCGATACAATAAAGGATCTGTTTGAAAAATTTCAACGGACTGGGAACGTGACGGATAAACGTGCTGGAAAGGTAGGGCGACCGCGTACGGCAACCACAGAGGGCAACGCGCAGCTAGTGCAGCAGGTGATCCAACAGCGGCCTCGGGTTTCCGTTCGCCGTGTTGCAGCTGCAGTCCAAATGACGCCAACGTCCACGTATCGTCTCATGCGCCAGAGTTTACACCTCTATCCATACAAAATTCAAACGTGCCAACCTCTCAGCGCCGCTACCATTGCTGCACGAGAGACATTCGCTAACGATATAGTGCACAGAATTGATGACGGCGATATGCATGTGGGCAGCATTTGGTTTACTGACGAAGCTTATTTTTACCTGGACGGCTTCGTCAATAAACAGAACTGGCGCATATGGGGAACCGAAAAGCCCCATGTTGCAGTCCCATCGTCCCTGCATCCTCAAAAAGTACTGGTCTGGGCCGCCATTTCTTCCAAAGGAATCATTGGCCCATTTTTCAGATCCGAAACGATTACTGCATCACGCTATCTGGACATTCTTCGTGAATTTGTGGCGGTACAAACTGCCTTAGACGACACTGCGAACACCTCGTGGTTTATGCAAGATGGTGCCCGGACACATCGCACGGCCGACGTCTTTAATTTCCTGAATGAATATTTCGATGATAGTGTGATTGCTTTGGGCTATCCGAAACATACAGGAGGCGGCGTGGATTGGCCTCCCTATTCGCCAGACATGAACCCCTGTGACTTCTTTCTGTGGGGACACTTGAACGACCAGGGGTACCGCCAGAATCCAGAAACAATTGAACAGCTGAAGCAGTACATCTCATCTGCATGTGAAGCCATTCCGCCAGACACGTTGTCAAAGGTTTCGGGTAATTTCATTCAGAGACTACGCCATATTATTGCTACGCATGGTGGATATGTGGAAAATATCGTACTATGGAGTTTTCCAGACCGCAGCGCCATCTGTTGTTGAAAATTGTAACTACTGTAATTTCGAAAGTTTGTCTGCCTGAAAATGTACTGTTGTCCCAAGCATATTGCAACAAACGGTGTATTTCTATCGCTGGTCGTTTAGTTTTTATTGCCGTTTCAAATATACCGGTCATTTTTGAAACACCCTGTACTTTCCTTACCGCGTCGCTTCTCCACAACACCTCCGAACGGCACTCCCTCTCGACGTAGACAGCGGCCATAATATTTTAGCTCATCACTGTGTACTACACTCAAGAGCCGAAGAAACTGTAATGGCTTGCGTATTCGAATACAGAGATATGTGAACAGGCAGAATACGGCGCTGCGGTCGGCAACGCCTATGTAAGACAACAAGTGTGTGGCGTAGTTTTTGGGTCCGTCACTGCTACTACAATGGCAGGCTGTCAAGATTTAATTGAGTCTGATCGTGGTGTAACGGTCGGCGCACGAGCGATGGCACACCGAATATCCGAGGTAGCGATGAAGTGGGGATTTTACAGTACGACCATTTCACGAGTATACCGTGAAAATCATGGCTCCGGATAATCATCAAATCTCCGATATCGCTGTGGCCGGAAAAAGATCCTGCGGGAACGGGACCAACGACGACTGAAGAGAACGGCTCGACGTAGAACTGCAACCATTCCGTAAATTGCTGCAGATTTCAGTTCTGAGTACTCAACAAGTGTCAGCGTTCGACCTATTGAACGAAACGTCAAAGATATGGGCTTTGGGAGCCGAAGGCCAACTAGTGTACCCTTAATGCCTGCAGAACACAAAGCCTTTCGCCCCCTCTGGGCCCGTGAACATCGACATTGCACAATTGGTGGCTGGAAACATGTTCCCTGGTCGGACGAGTCCCGATTCAAACTGTATCGAGCGGATGGACGTGTACTGGTATAGAGACAACCTCATGAATCCATGGACCTTCGATATCAGCAGGGGACTTTTCCAGCTGGTGCAGGCTCTGTCATGGTGTGGGGCGTGTGCAGTTGGAGTGATATGGGACCCCTGATACGACTAGACATGACTGTGACAGGTGGCAAGTACGTGGGCATCCTGTCTGATCACCTGCATCTATTCATGTCCTCTGTGCATTCCGACAGACGTGGGCAATTCCAGCAAGACAGTGCGACACCCCCCCACGTCCACAATTGCTACGGAGTGGCTCCAGGAACACACTTCTGATTTCAGACACTACAACACTCCCTAGACGTGAACATTATTGAGCACATCTGCGATGCCTTTCAACGTGCTGTTCAGAAGAGACATCCACCTGCTCGTACTCCTGCGGAAGTCGGCCGCTCTGGCCGAGCGGTTCTAGGCACTTCCGTCTGGAACCGCGCGACCGCTACAGTCGCAGGTTCGAATCCTGCCTCGAGCATGGATTTGTGTGATGTCCATAGATAGGTTTAAGTTGTTCTATGGGACTGACGACCTCAGATGTTAAGTCCCGTAGTCCCGAGTACGGGCGGGTGGAGGTCTCTTCTGAACAGCGCGTTGCAACGCATCCCAGATATACTCAATATTGTTCACGTCCTGCGAATGTTGGGGCCAGCGGTAGCGTTTAAAATCAGAAGTGAGTTCCTGGAGCCACTCTGTGGCAGTTCTGGGCCTGGGGAGGTGCCGCACTGTCGTGCTGGAACTGCCCACGTCTGTCGGAATGCACAATGGACATGAACGGATGCAGGTGATGAGACAGGATGCCTACGTACTTGTCACAGTCTTATCTAGACGTATCAGGGGTACCATATCACTCCAACTGCACACGCTCTACACCATTATAGAGCCTCCACCAGCTTGGAAAGTCCCCTGCTGACATGCAGGGTCCATGGATTCATGAGGCTGTCTCCATATCCGTACACTTCCATCCGCTAGATACAATTTGAAAAAGGATTCGTCCGACCAGGGACTATAGTCCCTTGAACCATTTTGAACTCCTACGGATGTACGGACAGCCCTGCAGGATTCATGGTGTCAGTTCCCTCCAGCACTACTTGAGACATTATTCGAGTCCATGCCACGTCTTACTGCGGCACTTCAGTGTGCACGTGGGACCCTACACGACATAGGCAGGTGTACCTATGTCACGAGGGGATTCAAAAGCAATGCAATAACTTTGTTCTTGAAAGCAGGTTGGTTATAGTCAGGATTCCAGTATACGATATTATTCGCACTCTTTTAGCACAAATAACCTGTTTTTTTTTTTTTCAAAATACTCTCCATTCAACGCGACTGTCCTACGCCACCTTACTGTGAGGACCTGTATGCCCACATGGCACCACTCTGCCGGTCGACGTCATATCCAACATCTTGCTGAATCAATAACCTGGACATTATCATCGTACTTCATCCTGTGGAATGTATCCATTGTTCCTCTTTATTGTCGTCCGTTAGTCGGCGAGGAATCCAGCTGGCACACAGCTTTGAGTGCCCCAACTGGTGGATGAATGTGTCTGCACTAGAAATAGAGACGTCCAGTTGAGCAGCGAGGTGTATGATTGTGATCTGTAAATCGCATCGATTGAGTGTGGCAGCGTGTCGCAACAGTGCAACAGTCACAGCTTTGTATGGTCCTCCTTGCATGCTAAAGATCGGATGGGCGTGCACGACCTCCTTGCGATAATTACAGACGCCTAGCTCAGTGACTCACCGTTAATTCGTTCACTACTAGGTCTCCGTAAACATTCAGCAAGCAAATATGCGATGTCCTACATTTCACCAAATGAAGCTCAATGATAGCTCTCTGCTTGGAACACACCTCTGTTGCAAACTCCATTTCGAAGGCTACGTATAGCGCCGTGATCTATCAGAACTTCTTTATGAAAGTATAGGCACTGAAATGGGAGTACTCCGCGAAGTCCCATAACTAATTCCGTACGTTTTAAACCGAAATTGGCAGAGAAAAAAAATTGTGTAAATTTACTTACTGAACGGTCGTCGTAATTGCCCTGCCTCTGCGCACATAGAGAAAGTTTTCTTGGCTTATTACATGTGTTCCCTACTGGTTCTGTATATACCAAATCGATAATCAAGTTCTTCCCACTTTCAGCACTGCACGTCCCTATGAATCTGCTCAACTATACTGTGCATACGAGCTCCCAGGTCTGGTAGGTTTCTTCGTGGAGGAGGCGAAAACAATGAATCTTCCACGTAAACCACACACAAAAAAATCGCATGGGATTAGATTGGGATGGAGCAAAACTTTTCTTTTTTTTTTTTTTTTTTTGTTTTTTAAGATGAAGTCCACACTGGTCTAACATTCTGCTTGGTGTCTGTTTGTTCTATATCGTGTCTCCCTAACACTTCCGCGCAACGACGCTCTGAGCGTGTTTTTTAGGGAATTGACTAGTTTGAACCTGGGACCTGTTGCTGGTAAGGAGACGCCAGACCACACATGACATGTAGAGTTCAGTGAGACTAGCGATGATACAACCAAATACTTAATGATTTCAGCGTCAGCTCCACTGCACTCCCTGTAAAAGAATCTTAATACTAACTAAATTTAGTGGAAGGGGTTCAAGGCTTTCCTATTTTTAGTTAGCTGCTAAAATAACGTCGAAAAAGCAGTTAAGTATACCATTGGAAATTTTATTCTACTCACAAAACATTGTTTATAAATTGCACTATTGATAAAAGGAAATGTTTTAATACAGGATGATCAAAACCAACTGCGTTCAACAAAAATGTGAACGAATATTCCCTGAGTGGGTTTCCAAGTTCTACAATGGATCGAAGGATGACCTATGCCATATCTAGGTTTAAATTAAGTTCCACAAAAGAGAAAACTATCAAAATGGTCTACAGTAACCCTCAATTATCTTTAATTACTTATCGTAAATTGGCTGATGTGGCTTCTCAAAAACTATATAACAGAAAAATCATCGCGTTTCATATTTTTACTTCAAGTGGCAAATGTGAACACCATGAGCTTTAATTGACTATCGACACTAGAATTACGCAAAAAGGGGGTGTAACAGATGAGACTTCTGCAGTTCTGAGTGAAGCTTTATGCGCTGTTATGCGGCATCGCGTGCATTCATTACCTTGTCGGTGTTTGTCAGAGGGCGGCGGGCAGCACGGCTCCGCTCACCTCGCCGTCTCGGAAGCAACTCTCTCCTAACTTCTCCTTACTACAATTTACCGAAGTTGGTTTAAAAAAAACTATCTGGCTGTGTTTTCATCTGACCAATCACGGTCTCAATGTTAACCTTAAGCTCCGCCTACAAAAATTCAGTCTATCTAATGAGAAACGTTACACTTTTCGTGGTGGGGCGATGTTTTTAAAGTTTGCAACGTAACAGAGACGTGAAAAAGTCTCACGCTAAAACTTGCGGCTGGGGTAGCCATTTTTGTGTTATCGTAAGATCTATACTGTTCTTCTGAAGGGCTCTAGCTTTTAACATGGGATGGAGAGTGGTCCTAGCGGTTAGCTGGCGACGTGGGTGTCCGTCCCTTATCGTAGGGCCTTCAGCTTAACACGGTTCTGCTCTCGGCCTCTGTTCTCGTTTCTCCCCTCGGAGCTGCGTCTGTCTCACGGTGGGAAGGTATGACATGCATTTAGGCATTCTTGTGTTAGTCTGTGGTATTCCATTTGCTCACTCGTTACTCGTATTACTTTGGTTAATTTAATGTCACGATTTATTCGGAGCTATGTGACATACTACTGGATTTGCTTATCATGTCAGGGTTTTCATGGAAGGTGTTGGATTTGCCTGACACCTTAGACTGCTGGTCTCCAGTTAATGCAAGAGACAATTTTTACCATTTCCAGACACATGTGGCCTGTAACGGTATTGTCGCAGAAGAAAAACTTTAAACCGTGAGACTGCACACAACACATTAATGTGCTTCTCGATAGAGAGGAAAGTCTCTGTCCCCCACATTCGCACGTTGTACCACTCATAAAAAATGTTGTTCCATCACTGTAAATGAGTTTCCTCTTCTTTTATCGTAAGCTGTTGCAACTGTGCCGGCAACTGTGCAACTGTGCCGGCAGTCGGGTATTGTAGCAACTGCAAGTGGTAAGACTTCAGCTTCCGTCTTTTCCTTAAAGTCGGTCGCATGTGGAGTGTTCAGTTCTCTTTCTTCTCTGTTGTTCTGCTTCTGTGTGTTGCGTGCGGAATTCCCCAGCACGCGATCAACAGTATCTTCTCTCACATCAGGCCGACTCGTTGTTCTTACAGAGGCATTCTGAATCGCCGAATTGAGTTAGTAGGTGCTGGATCTTTGCTGAACTTTGTTCAGAGGTGTCGAAGCACTGTTGGGGCAGACTGATGTGAATGTAGCAGTTCGAGCACAACGTAAGCGTCCTGTCACCATCTTGCCTAACTGCTCACTGCAACGCTCTCGTGGCAGAAACCTGGAGTTTGGCTACAACACCACAATACTTCTTGTATTTTTCTATACGAGGGTTGAGTTTTCCGACAATAATCAGTTAACGCAGCCATAGGGAATATATGAGATTGCTTCAATCATTTTAATAACCTTGTATTTTACTGATGAATTACAACTTTGCATGTCTGCCAAATCTGCTCTCTCAAAAAAAAAAAAAATCAGTCTGCAGCTTTACGTCGTTCCGTGGAAACACTGGAAGCAAATACCATATGCAGTGTGAGATAAACAAGCGGAAATACTTTCCCCGCAGGTAGAATCAGTAACATGAAAAAGTGCGGTTCTACGTTTTATTAGCAGCAAAGCTGACGTTCTCGGATTGACGTGCAATTACTGCCACCTAGCCGAACAGTATCGCAAAGAGAGACAAACAACGGGAGGAAATATGGGTGAGTGGAGAACCAGCTTACGTTTTAGCGCTGTTGTGCGCGCCGCTGACGATTTCACAATTCATCGGGATGGCGCGACGTTAACGTCCCCGCGTAAACAACACGCGAGCAATGCTGGCGGCGTCATTTCGCTACCGTAACGGACCCGCACTGTGCGGCGAGCAGAGGTCGGCGCCTGCCGCGTAGGCAACCAAACGCTCACGCCTGCCACGCGGGTAACAATTAACGCCTGGACCCGGCGGGGCCATGTGGTTCCGCGCGGCGGGCTGGTGCGGTGGTGGTGCGGCGCGCAGAGCCAAACAAACGACAGTGCGGGCGCGGTGCAACAGGCAGTCGCCACAAATCCGCTCACCACCTCTGTGTGGCGGGGGAGGGGGCAGGTATTTAGCAGGATTGCCAACCTCTCTGGAAAATTGGTGTCGGCCGCAGAGGCAGCAGGTGCGGTTTCGTCCATGTTGTGGCAGCAACTCCAGCGCGGCAGAGACACAGCACTGCCGTTAGGCACGCAAACAGCATTGGCCATGAGGCTGATCTCATCGTTAGAAGTATACAAGGTGCGTTCCAAACAATATGAGAATCAATATTTGTTGGAAAGAGTCCTATTTAGTCGTCTGTATGAACGTTACCTATTCAAAATAGTCCCCACTATAAACATACAGCAGCGCTTTGTCAGTGCCTAAAGCACTTCAAGAACTATACCTGTGCCATAGTTTTTAGTGCTCTCAGCGATGCATTTTTAATCTACACTACTTTCCATTAAAATTGCTACACCAAGAAGAAATGCAGATGATAAACGGGTATTCATTGGACAAATATATTATACTAGAACTGACATGTGATTACATTTTCATGCAATTCGGGTGCATAGATCCTGAGAAATCAGTACACATAAAAACAGCCTCTGGCCGTAATAACGGCCTTGATACGCCTGGGCATTGAGTCAAACAGAACTTGGATGGCGTGTACAGGTACAGCTGCCCATGCAGCTTCAACACGATACCACAGTTCATCAACAGTGGTTGGTTGGGTTGTTTGGGGGGAAGAGACCAAACAGCGGCGTCATCGGTCTCATCGGATCAGGGAAGGACGGGAAACGAAGCCGGCCGTCCCCTTTCAAAGGAACCATCCCGGCATTTACCTGGAACGATTTAGGGAAATCACGGAAAACCTAAATCAGGATGGCCGGACGGGGGATTGAACCATCGTCCTCCCAAATGCGAGTCCAGTCTGCTAACCACCGCGGCACCACGCTCAGTCATCAAGACTAGGGACTGGCGTATTGTGACGAGCCAATTGCTCGGCCACCATTGACCAGACGTTTTCAATTCGTGAGAGATCTGGAGAATGTGGTGACAAGAGCAGCAGTCGAACAGGACCTGCAACATGCGGTCGTGCATTATCCTTCTGAAATGTAGGGTTTCGCAGGGATCGAATGAAGGATAGAGACACGGGTCGTAACACATCCTAAATATAACGTCCACTGTTGAAACTGCCGTCAATGCGAACACGAGGTGACCGAGACGTGTAACCAATGGCACCCCATACCATCACGCCGGGTCATACGCCAGTATGGTGTTGACGAATACACGCTTCCAATGTGCGTTAACCGCGATGTCGCCAAACACGGATGCGACCATCATGATCCTGTAAACAGAACCTGGATTCATCCGAAAAAATGACGTTTTGCCATTCGTGCACCCAGGTTCGTCGTTGAGTACACCATCGCAGGCGCTCCTGTCTGTGATGGAGCGTCAAGGGTAACCGCAGCCATGGTGCTGAAAACGTCGTCGAACTGATCGTGCAGATGGTTGTTGTCTTGCAAACGTCCCCATCTGTTGACTCAGGGATCGAGACTTGGCTGCACGCGCGGGTAAGATGCCTGTCTTCTCGACTGCTAGTGATACGAAGCCGTTGGGATCCAGCACGGCGTTCCGTATTACCCTCCTGAACCCACCGATTCCATATTCTTCTAACAGTCATTGGATCTCGACCAACGCGAGCAGAAATGTCGCGATACGATAAACCGCAATCGCGATAGGCTACAATCCGACCTTTATCAAAGTCGGACACTTGATGGTACGCATTTCTCCTCCTTACACGTGAGGCATCACAACAACGTTTCACCAGGCAACGCCGGTCAACTGCTGTTTGTGTATGAGAAATCGGTTAGAAGCTTTCCTCTTGTCAGCACGTTGTAGGTGTCGCCACCAGCGTCAACCTTGTGTGAATGCTCTGAAAAGCTAATCATTTGCATATCACAGCATCTTCTTCCTGTCGGTTAAATTTCGCGTCTGTAGCATGTCATCTACGTGGTGTAGCAATTTTAATGGCGAGTAGTGTAGTTCACTACTTGTAGAGAAACCAGATCGGACTTTTAAAAGCCGAACGGCATGAAAACGAAGCAGCAGTTGAGAAGCCTATTACCAATTTTATTCGGTTTCTACGTAGAGCAAGCAGTAAAAGAAACCCAAGAAAAATTTCGAGAAGGAATTAAAGTTCAAGGAGAAGAAATAAAAATTTGAATTACGCCGATGATATTTAATTCTGTAACAGACAGCAAAGAACTTCGAAGAGGAGCAGCTGAGTGGAGTGGACAGGTTCTTCAGAGGAGAATGTAAGGTGAATATTAACAAAAGTAAAACGAGGGTAACAGAATGTAGTCGAATTAAATCATGCGGAACCGAGGGGACTGGATTAGGAAACGAGGCAGCAAAAGTAGTAAACGAGTTTTGCTATTTGGGCTGTAAAATAACTGACGAAGGCCGAGGTGGAGAGTTTATAAAACGGACACTGGCAACGGCAAGAAAAGCGTTTCTGAAGAGTGGAAGTTTGTTATCGCCGAATATAGTTTCAAGTATTAGGAAGTCTTTTCTGAAAATACTTGCGTGGAAGTGAAACATGGATGATATTCAGTTTGGACAGGAATGCGATAGCGGCTTTTGATATGTAGTGCTACAAAAAAATGCAGACGAGTAGATGAGTAGATCGTGTAACTAATGAGGAGATAATGCATAGAATTGGGGAGACAAGACATTTGTGGTACAACCTGACTAAAAGAATGGATCGATTGATGGAACACATTCTGAAACGTCAATGGATCACTAATTTGATACTGGAGAGAAGTGTGTGATGTAAACGTCGCAGAGGGAGAGAAAGAGATGAATACAGCAAGCAGATTCAGAAGAATGTTGGTTATACCGAGATGAAGAGGCTTGCACATGGTTAAGTAGCTTGGATAGCAGCATCAAACCAGTCTCCGGACTGAGGACCACAACGACATGCAGGTGACACGACGGCTCATTAAGATCTTTTTTATCTGTGGGAACATAAAGGAGACTGGAGCATCATTACAACAATTTTTCTGGCGAAAAATTCGCGAATGAGTAAAGGACTGCGAGCAGGTGCATTATTGCGGCGCAAAGCCATCTAGTGTTCCACCACAATTCTGGGCATTTATTTGGGTTGCTTCACAGCAACGGCGTTGAACTTTGAAGCAGTACTACACTCCTGGAAAAGGAAAAAAGAACACATTGACACCGGTGTGTCAGACCCACCATACTTGCTCTGGACACTGCGAGAGGGCTGTACAAGCAATGATCACACGCACGGCACAGCGGACACACCAGGAACCGCGGTGTTGGCCGTCGAATGGCGCTAGCTGCGCAGCATTTGTGCACCGCCGCCGTCAGTGTCAGCCAGTTTGCCGTGGCATACGGAGCTCCATCGCAGTCTTTAACACTGGTAGCATGCCGCGACAGCGTGGACGTGAACCGTATGTGCAGTTGACGGACTTTGAGCGAGGGCGTATAGTGGGCATGCGGGAGGCCGGGTGGACGTACCGCCGAATTGCTCAACACGTGGGGCGTGAGGTCTCCACAGTACACCGATGTTGTCGCCAGTGGTCGGCGGAAGGTGCACGTGCCCGTCGACCTGGGACCGGACCGCAACGACGCACGGATGCACGCCAAGACCGTAGGATCCTACGCAGTGCCGTAGGGGACCGCACCGCCACTTCCCAGCAAATTAGGGACACTGTTGCTCCTGGGGTATCGGCGAGGACCATTCGCAACCGTCTCCATGAAGCTGGGCTACGGTCCCGCACACCGTTAGGCCGTCTTCCGCTCACGCCCCAACATCGTGCAGCCCGCCTCCAGTGGTGTCGCGACAGGCGTGAATGGAGGGACGAATGGAGACGTGTCGTCTTCAGCGATGAGAGTCGCTTCTGCCTTGGTGCCAATGATGGTCGTATGCGTGTTTGGCGCCGTGCAGGTGAGCGCCACAATCAGGACTGCATACGACCGAGGCACACAGGGCCGACACCCGGCATCATGGTGTGGGGAGCGATCTCCTACACTGGCCGTACACCACTGGTGATCGTCGAGGGGACACTGAATAGTGCACGGTACATCCAAACCGTCATCGAACCCATCGTTCTACCATTCCTAGACCGGCAAGGGAACTTGCTGTTCCAACAGGACAATGCACGTCCGCATGCATCCCGTGCCACCCAACGTGCTCTAGAAGGTGTAAGTCAACTACCCTGGCCAGCAAGATCTCCGGATCTCTCCCCCATTGAGCATGTTTGGGACTGGATGAAGCGTCGTCTCACGCGGTCTGCACGTCCACAGGACTACATCCAGCATCTCTACGATCGTCTCCATAGGAGAATAGCAGCCTGCATTGCTGCGAAAGGTGGATATACACTGTACTAGTGCCGACATTGTGCATGCTCTGTTGCCTGTGTCTATGTGCCTGTGGTTCTGTCAGTGTGATCATGTGATGTATCTGACCCCAGGAATGTGTCAATAAAGTTTCCCCTTTCTGGGACAATGAATTCACGGTGTTCTTATTTCAATTTCCAGGAGTGTATTTCAAACTTATAGGATAGAGGATGAACGCTGGGTGGTCTGTGCCGTTAAATTTATATTAAAGAAAGACACACACACACACACACACACACACACACACACACACACACACACACACACACACACACACACAGTGATCATGAACTCCACGTTTTACCGCACTTCTCGAGCACATCTCGGTCTTGGCGATCCAGAAGGCTTCCGCTGGGGGGCTTCAGCCATAGGATTTCGCGTCATATCCGCAAGACCATTGTTCCATCAGCTGTAACGACACGGTTCGGTAATTCCACATAACTGTTGACTTTGGTTAGCAACTCCTAAACAGTTAACATTCACCGCTACTTTTGTTCCAAATTCAATAATTCCGGAGTAAACATTGGTGATACAAGTTTCATACCAAAAACATCCGGTACCATCCCATGACGCGAGTCTGCTTGTACACCAAGCGTCATTGGAGACTCGACTCGTGATGCGGTGATAATTCATAATCATTTCTTTCACTTCACGTAAGATTTCACCAGTTGATGATGTGCTAGGGAGTCAGGACCGCTCCTCATCTTCGAGGTCTTCATAGCTTTCTTCGAAACCGCTAAGTCACTCTTAAACCCTTATTTTACTCATAGTAGATTCACGAAAGCCACTATTTAACATTCTTACAACTTCCCTAGGCTTTATTCTGTTCTTCGAGCAAAATTTAATACAAATTCTCTGATCCATTTTATGCACAATAAATAATGGCCGAAACTGGTAAAATACACGTGACTTTGTTGATAACTAACGAGAGGCTAAATATCTGACGTGGCTGACGCTGTACATATATTTTCACGACAACGAAGACATAGCTCGAAGTGTTGGAATACACCACGCGAAATTACAGAACTTACTTTTTGGAAACACCTCGTACTTCTCCGCTCGATATTCGTCTAGAGAGAAGAATACCCTCAAGAAAAACGCCACAAAATGATACGCAGCTCCGACAAGTGGGGCCACAGAGGATGTAACAAAAAGGTATGGCCAAACTTTCAGGAAACAATCCTCACACGTGCAGGACAAAAATGTGTGATGTGGCCAGGGGTCCGGAAACCCTGGTCTTCATAATGAAATTGCGGGAAGCACGCAGAAACAGAATGTACATTAAATATTTCCTTACATAAAATGCCCGAAATGCCCTCTTGTTTACTTTCATTTAGAATGCAATGTAAGTTAATTCTTATGTTCACCCCCAGTGTTTGTAGTACCGATGGAACGAAGGTAATTTAGACAAGTGATTGACTTCATTGCTTGTGTTGACATGCGACTAACCTCGTCGCTGTGTCAGCATCAAAAGTGTAGCGTCACGACCTTGGTTTCCGGCACAGTGCAATGGAAGTGCAATCAAACGCGGGGCTGGCAAATGCCATTTACTGTACGGATTAGCAGACGACAATGACCGTGGCGCACAACGTTTGTGTTGGCAGAGATTTCCAGAACGACGGTGCTACGACAGGACGAGTCTTGAAGCAACTGGTCGTCGTCTTAGAGAGCGTAGGGCGTTTAAGCCTTGTACTACACGTGATGAACACAAAACAGTTGATGCAAAGTGTTTGATGATAGTAGAGCAGTGAGGTGAGTTGCATGTCAAGGTAAACAATAAAGTGAATCACATGTCAACATTCCAGTGGAACGACGAGCATTGGCGGTCAACCTACCACCTTCCACCTAACCTTACAACTTACTGTATAGACTAGCTAAACCTAACCGTGACAGCATTTTGAACATTTCACGTAAGAAAATGTTTCATGTAATGCTGAATTGTTCTGTGAGTGTTTCTCACGAATAACGTGATTATGAGAAGTAGAAGATGAGCTCTAACACTAATGGTACTGGATCCACGAAAATGTAACACTTTTTAGTCCTGTAAGTGAGAGGAACGTTTCCTGTGAGTTTAGTCATGCCTTTTTCTATATTCTCTAGAATCCTAACAGCCTCCACCCCAGAAAAACTACAAGTTATGGAAGAACTAGGGCAACCTGTGTACAGCCAAGGTCATAGTAGCGTTTTAGACAGTTACAAAGGGAGTGAAATAATTCCGCTGGACTTACCGCATTCAGCCAAAGGGCACAGAATCCGAATGGCTCACGCAGCTTCAATACTCACCTGAAAAGAGAAGAACAGTTATCCATTAGAATAACACTGCCACTACAAGCCATACAGGACAAGATATATGCAGGACGTGGAAATATGGAAATACAGAAAACACAATCATATTACCAGGTCTAATACGGTGTTGGAAAACCATGGTGTTCAAATGCCTAAATACAGGTTCTGCATGATTTTCAAGGGAATCTTATACCACTGTTCGTTCAAAATAGTGGCAAGTTCAGACAGCAATGACAGAGGTGGATGGTGATCACGTGTCCATCTCTTGAAAGTAGACCATAAAGGCTCAACAGTATTGAGACCTGTGGCTGTGGTGACTGGGGGCTAAACTGGAGGGTGTGACCCTGGGGCTGTGACCCTGGGGCTGTGACCCTGGGGCTATGACCCAGAGGGTATGACCCAGAAGGTGTGACCCAGAGGGTGTGACCTGGCAGCATGTGACTGACAGGGTGATAGGGGGTGGGGGGTTGACCAGGGTGGGTGACTGGGGGGGAGGGTGACTGGGGGAGTGACTTGGGGGGAAGAGTGACTGGGGGAGTGACTTGGGGGGAGGGTGACTGGGGTGTGTGTGATGGGGGGGTGGTGGTAGGGTGACTGGGGAGAGGGTGACTGGGGGGTAGGGTGACTGGGGGTTGGGTGAGTGGGGGGCAGGGTGGCTAGGGGCAGGGTGGCTAGGGGCAGGGTGGCTGGGGGCAGGGTGACTGGGGGCAGGGTGACTGGGGGCAGGGTGACTGGGGGCAGGGTGACTGGGGGTGGGTGACTGAAGGGGTGTGGGTGACTGAGGGGGGTGGGTGACTGAGAGGGGGTGGGTGACTGAGGGGGGGTGGGTGACCGGGGGGTGGGTGACCGGGGGGTGGGTGACCGGGGGGGTGGGTGACCGGGGGGTGGGTGACTGGGGGGTGGGTGACCGGGGGGTGGGTGACCGGGGGGTGGGTGACCGGGGGGTGGGTGACCGGGGGGTGGGTGACCGGGGTGTGTGTGTGACCGGGGTGTGTGTGTGTGTGACCAGGGTGTGTGTGTGTGTGTGACCGGGGTGTGTGTGTGTGTGTGTGTGTGACCGGGGTGTGTGTGTGTGACCGGGGTGTGTGTGTGTGACCGGGGGGTGGGTGACCGGGGGGTTGGGTGCCCGGGGGGGTGGGTGACCGGGGGTGGGTGACCGGGGGTGGGTGACCGGGGTGGGTGACCGGGGTGGGTGACCGGGGTGGGTGACCGGGGTGGGTGACCGGGGGGTGACTGGGGGGGTGACCGGGGGGGATTGGGGCGGTGACTGGGGGGTGGGGGACTGGCAGTGATGAAACAATTCATCCTCGTGGTCAGAAAACAAGCCCTGTATGATGTGGCGGGTCCTGTCGGCTTCAAACATAGCACCACCAGTCGAGAACAAAGTGAACTGTAAGATGGACCTGATCAGAAAAAATGGTCACAAAATCCCTGGCAGTAATTCGACCATGAATAGTAAATGTGGGGCCTCATGGAATGCAACGATATGGCTACCTATTACCTTCACCGAAACCCAGCCATGTTGCTGTATTTCGACTTGAACTTGGCCAGAAGTTGGAAATAGTGTGGCGTAAGAGTCGTCTGACCAAATGGCTTTCTTCCAGTGCTACATAATAACGATTATTTGGCTTCGACACCACGTTTCCTGTTATGGGCATATTCATCAAACACCACGTTGTGACTTCGCAGATGACGTTTTTCTGCTTTCCCTGTTTGTGGTGTAAATCTTCGATGCGGCGCCTCTTGGATATAGAAGCAGCACAGTACAATTTGCAACATACGAATTCACTGCCTCTGACGCAGTGCATTCAGAATTCCACAAAAAACTGTTCTGACCACTACTGACACTTGCGACGTATTGAGAACATTGCACACGTGTCGTTCGCAATCAAATAAAACAGCGCAACCTGCTGACTTGGCTAAGATCTGTATTCATGTTAAACCGTGCGTTACTCACTGTGTTTCGACAGGTTTCTTCAAAGGCTGTACATAAATGACTACAGTCAAGCGCCAAAGAAACAGGTATAGGCACCTTTATTTAAATACAGAGACATGTTAACAGGCAGAATACCGCGCTGCGGTCGGCAACGCTATGTAATACAACAAGTACCTGGCGCACTTGTTAGATCGGTTACTGCTGCTACAATGACAGGTTATCAAGATTTAAGTGTGTATGAACGTGGTGTTATAGGCGACGAACGAACGATGGGACGCAACATCTCCAAGGTAGCGATGACGTGACTCTTTTCAGGTACAATCATTTCACCAGTCTATCGTCAACATCAGGAATCCGGAAAGAATCAAACGTCCGACATTCCTGCAACCGGAAAAAGATCCCTCAGGAACGGGACCAACGATGACTGAAGAGAATCGTTCAACCTGGTAGAACTGCAACCCTTCCGCAAATTCCTGCAGATTTCAATGCTGGACCATGAACAAGTATCAGTGTGCGAACCATTCAACGGAACATCATCGATGTGAGCTTTCGGAGCCGAAGGCCCACTCGTGTACCCTTGATGACAGCACGACTAAAAGTCCTGTTCTTGTCCTGGGCCAGTCAACACCGGAATTGGACTGTTGACGACTGGAAAAGTGTTGCCTGGTTGGACGAGATTCGTTTGAAATTGTATCGAGCAGGTGGACGCGTACGGGTATGGAGACAACCTCATGAATCCATGGACCCTCCATGTTAGCAGGGGACTGTTCATGCCAGTGGAGGCTCTGTAATGGTGTGGGGCATGTGCAGTTATATGGGACCCCAGAAACGTCTAGACACGACCCTGACAAAGGACATATACGTAAGGATCCTGTCTGATCACCTGCATCCATTCACGTGCATTGTGCATTCCGACGGACTGGGGCAATTACAGCTGGACAATGCGACACCCAACACGTCCACAATTGCTACAGAGTGGCTCCATAAACACTCTTCTGCGTTTAAACACTCCTGATGACCACCAAACCCCACAGACATGAACATTATTGAACAAATCTAGGATATCTTGCAACGTGCTCTTCAGAAGAGATCTGCACCCCCTCGTACTCTTGCGGATTTGTGGACAGCCCTGCGGGATTCATGGTGTCAGTTCCCTCCAGCACTACTTCACACATTAGTCGAGTCCATGCTACGTCGTGTTGCGGCACTTCCGCGTGCTCGAACGGACCCTACACTACATTATTCAGGTATACCAGTTTCTTTGGCTCCTCAATTTATTTATGTACTGGTTATGTCTCACAATCATGTTTAAACTTTCTCTGTTCTCAGCCAGAGCACATCATAAATCTGTGCTCCAAAACCATGCCGCTCCTTATTTTTATTTTCTTTGCTACCACAGTGAAAAACCTAATTTCGCAGCAACGAATCTTGAATGTTACATTTCCTTTTAGTGTACGGGTATTATGAAAATGTGTGTACGTGGTAGAATGAATGATGAAGCAACTCCTGATGCACTGAAAGTGCTGCCTAGAGCTCCTTCTCAGCTAAGAAAGCTAACTATCCATGATGAGGGTTGAAACTTGTTAACAAAACGTGCTGCCCGCCTAACTCTCGTCTCCGTAACAACACTTGCTTCACCCACACGGTGCCCACCCATTTAAAACAAACCACTTTAAAACGCGTGATTGAACAGTGAATGACAGAAATAACACTACACAAAACACACAACGCTCTTCTCACAAGCTTGTTTACGAACGACTTTAGAGACATTGCGATCAAAGAGCATAAATAAATGCCTGCTTCTCAAAGAACTTACATATTCAAAACATACCTGGAATGCACAACAAATAGCAGTTTCTCTCTTTAGTGTCATTATTCAGAGCAAGCAAGTAAAACTGTGACAGCTGACATACGATGCCATGCCCACCTTACTTGCAGGCTCGAACTAATATTTTTTTTCTACGTTTCTCTCTTGGATTTCACCAAATCCTACTACAACAGTGCATATACCAATGAACATATTTAAGAAAAAAAATTTGAACAAAAATTCAGTATTTTCTTACCAGACTATCCGCTTAAAGCTCGCATATCTCGATAGTTTTCGTCAAACCCTGTATGTGGCTAATTGTTTGTTTATGGCGTCTCTGGTGAGATTTCATGAAGATTATTGTTAAAAAAAAATAGATTTAGCGATCAGCATAACTGAAGGCGATCTGCATGTGGCTACGAAATGTTTACCCTTCGCGTGGACAACAGGTTGCAGGATTCCATCCCAATACTGCAACGCCCTGATACTATCCTTGGCAGAGG
Source organism: Schistocerca piceifrons (assembly GCF_021461385.2). Taxonomy (NCBI): domain Eukaryota; kingdom Metazoa; phylum Arthropoda; class Insecta; order Orthoptera; family Acrididae; genus Schistocerca; species Schistocerca piceifrons. Next base: position 56,490,589 of record NC_060147.1, read on the forward strand.
AACGTCCCACATCCATACACGACAGCGGTCCAAATTGTGACTTACGTCCTTCCCAGCTGAATGAGTATGCCGGCCTGACGGGTGTGTTGGTATTCGGCCATCCCCACATCCTTCTACGATGATCGCCAAGTCACTGATCCAGGTTCCATTCCATGTGTTTGTTTAGGTAGCTTCCTCGCATACCACGACGCTGTGGGCTTGTAATTGTTGTAATTACCAAACAGGTTCTTTGTGTAAAGAGAAATCGCCGGGCTGTCTCCGAGTGTCTGACACAAACATCGAACGCATCCGCCATAATTTCACAAGGAGTCCGCAAAAATCCGTTCGCCGTATAGCTCGACAGCTCAACATGATCCCGATGTCTGTCTGGCGTGTGTTGTGTCGACGTTTCGCCTACTACACACGAAACCAAACAAAATTTAGCTACTGCAAGCTCTTCGTGAAGGCGAGAAACAACAACGTGTGGAGTTCTGTCATTTTGTTCTCGGAAAGATGGAGGATGACAGTTTTGTTCCACGCTTAGTGTTTGAGGCAATCTTCCGTTTAAATGGAAAGGTGAACCGTCATAAAGTGAGAATATGGTGTACGAAACAACCACATGAAGTCGTACAACATGAGAGGAACTCTCCAAAATGTAATGTGTTTTGTCCAGTTTCACAGGAAAAGATGTATGGTCCAGTTGTCTTTGCCGAGAACGCAGTTACAGGAAGCACGTGTCTCAATATGTTTGAGAACTTTCTTTTCCCACAGTTGGACACTGATTAGGACGACTTCATTTAGCAACAGGATGGAGCACCGCCACAGTGGCATCTGGAAGAGCAGGAATTTTTAAATCAAATGATTACTGAACGATGGATCGATCGTCCTTGACCAATCGATTCAACCTTACGTTACTGGCCTCCAAGGTAACCGGAGCTGACTGTATGTGATTATTTCTTGTGGGGGTTTATAAGAGACTTTGTTTATGTGCCTCCGCTACCAACAACAATGAATGATACATCGTATAACAGCAACTGTGGAAGCTGTAACTCAAGATATGCTCGCTGCATGTTTTACTGTACAGTATGCAACCGAATTTAAGTACAAACTACTTTAGGCATCACAGTAAACCAGTTCACTCCATGGCCTTGTGGTAGCCTGTACTAACTGCGGAACACTAGGCAAACTAAAAACAAAACAAAAATTACAGTGAACAATAAAAATAGAGAAAGGACGGTGCACATAGCTGAATGTACGGAGTACTGAAGGCCCCAGAGTGAGGCCCTGCGGAACACCACTTGCCAGCTTCCCGTCCTGCGCGCGCTTTACCGCCTCCCATTTCCTGCTCTCGCCTCCGCCGTCGCGCTGAGACCGTCATCAGTCACCGTGTTTACCCTCTCCCCTCCACCCCACCTCCACCCACGCACCATTTCGTCTTCGCACTGTCCGTTTTCTCCTGCGGAACCCCGTGAATGAGGAGGACGTGGAATTCATTTAGCGCGGAATGACGGTCCTAAATCATGGCGGCCGTCGGCGCCCCCTAGGGCCCGGCGCCTCGGTGGCGGTCTCTGCCGGCTGTGCCGGGAAGTAGCAGGTGCGTCCGCGACGTGACGTCACTGTGGTGGGCCCAGAGGCGAAGAGGATGTGTTCCAAATGGCGGCGTCCGCCCTGCCGCACCTCAGAAGGAGTAATTAGGGCCTCACCCATTCCTGCGAGGTATCGTGGAAAGTCATCTGACACCCGCAACTCTATAGCCCTGTAGGAGCATTAGGAATAATGTTATCTAGAGTTGTAATGAGTTTAGTAATGTTTACACACATGAGACTAATGTCGAACTGAAACGCAACATTTTGATAATAAATATGCATCTGACCTTAATGAACATTCGTCTTGCGACTGACTAAGGCAATAAAGAGTAACTAAAATTAAAGAAATCTGTTTTCTTTAACTCTGTGTACTCAAAATGGAGGGTAATAACTCGAATTCCCAGGCATGTAAGACACACATAATAAAATAATATGACCACTAACGCTCAGATTCTATACACACTTGTCACTAAGTGTTAGACTTCCTATAATTAAAATAAAAATACAAACTTGCATTGATTGACTGTTGCATCAGTTCTTGGTAGCAGATAATGAATGAAAACAGACGTAACACTGGTGTTATATTTTACCAATTTGACTACTTATTTCACAAAAGCGGTTTCCAGTTATTACATCATCATAAGGTACAAATATAAATATGTGATGAAGTGAAATTTTATAGCATCAAAGATTTTGAACTAGTGCATCTACACAGTGTCTCCATCTCCTGAGATGGAAAATGTTAATGCTAGATTTAGGAATAAAAGGAGTGCAATTATTTCAGTGAAAATGTGATGTAAGGTTGATTGAATAAGATAAAATGTAAGCCTTTAACTAATCAACCACCTAAAAGCTGTTCATAGAAGAAAATATATTGAACAATAATGGTGTGGCTGAACAAAGTATCATCTCTGCAATAGAATCCAAATTACGAACAGGTAATATACATTGGAGAGATTAAGCAGGTAAGTGAACCAGTTGTGATGATATAAAGTAAATTTTTTAACATAACAAGAGCAAATACAGTAAATGAAATTAAAAAAATAGGACATGTGAGTAAGAGGAGTAATGTGGAACATGGCCTGAATGGGATTATGAGTAGTATATGCAGTTAGAAGTGGGGAGTAAAGGAACTGTGCCTAGCCATCAGTACAGGCTTGGGCAGATGGACATATGTTTATTAACTTCCATTATTTGAAGATAGTTCAAGAATATTACACCCATCTTGTGTGTGTTTTAAGTAATAACAAATTACTTAATGAGTTGTAACTTACAACATCAAATACAACAGCATTCATATCGTCTATGAGTGTCATGTATTTTCCCCTGGTTAGTAGCTAACAGATCAACGTAGCACTTTAGGTTTTCTAGCAGCCACTAGGTACATAAAATCGCTATATCGCTAATACTTCCCCCTCACAGGAATTAGACACTGAAAGAAGTTAACAAGACATAGCAAGGTGTCACAGAAAAAATAGAGGAAGAACTCCAGAAATCGTTAAATCACATAAAAATATATTTACATTGCTTTGATCCTCCGGCCAAATGCATAATAGAAGAATATAACTGCATGAAAACATACAGTAGAATGTAAGATGTAGTCATTATTTAGTAAGTAAATAAAAAAATACTTTATTAAATCTTCTCTCTCTCTACGTATATAAACTGAATTCCTCTGCTCGCTTCCTTTTGTACATCTGCGCTGGTCTCATGAAGTACTTTAGAAATTTTCATACAGCATTGGATTTCCCAGGACCAATACCTTTCCTGTAATCACATCGGTCGCTGGCGAAATTGCCGATTTTTTCGATTCCCAGGATGGATGAACTATCCATATACATAATTTTGTACGGAACACTCAGTACACGAGTCGCATTTGCACTCGACAATTTTTTATCTCATCACTCCACCTTATTCCGAAACGTTCTCCTTACCAGTTCATTTAAAACGCTTCGATTCTCTTCTGTTCCATTTCTCCACAGCTTACGGTTCACATCGATACTAAACTGTGGTCCAGTTGCACATTCTCAGAAATTTCTTCCTCAAATAAGGGACGACATCTGAAACTAGTACACTACTTTTGCCCTATAACTCTTGTTTGGGTCTCCAACTCTTTATGACGACTCTGTGGCTACTCTAACTTCTACCACTTCTTTGTAATGGAACACACAGGCCTCTTTCATCCTAATTTTCCGATCAGCTATGCTTCTGTTTCCTTCATTTGCAATCACTTTCGAAGCCTTTTGTCTTCATACATTTAGGCCAATTTATGGATGTGGTATTCACCCGCTAGCATTTTTTGCCACTGCCACGTCGATTTGCTGCACTCGAATGGCAAAAGGAAGCCCAGAACGATATTAGCGGATATCCCTTGAATAAACCTAAGTATGCATTCAGTCCCATTTACACAAAATGGAACTACAGAACTATACGCAGCGTTTACGCAGAGTTTACTTTCAATAAAATGGATGCTACACAAATGGGATGATTAACTGCACATTTTTTTCCAATGAGGAATGGTCATTATAAGCCCGTCCCTTTCAGGTCATGATGATGACAATAAAACGTAAACTCTGTCCACGACCCCCTGGCGGACCCACCTGTACCGACCGACCGCCGTGTCCTCCTCCGCCAATGAACACGGCATTCCCCAGGCCGCTACTACCCGGTAAATGGCTGCTCAGTTAGCATCTCGAAGCAGAGTGCACTCCTCTCCAGTATTCCCATCCAGGAAAACTCGCAGGCACACTGGAAAACGAATCCAGGTCCCTCGCATGGCTGTCAGACGTGCTGACCACTCAGCTATGGAGCTGGACGGTAATAGCCATAATCTTTGTAACGGCAGCTTCGTCCAAGAAATGTTAAACCCTTTCCATCCGTGTTCCTGTCCACAGTATTGGACCTCTGTGTATGTGCGAGGGTGAGTCAAATGAAAACCTTAAGTTTGTAATAACAAATCGAAATTTCGCGCCGTTATCCCGTAGGTTTGTAAGCGTACTACAAACAGCGTGCAGAATGGCCTGTAGGTGGCAGCATAGTGCAGATGCACGCATACCGTCGCAGTATCAGTATAAAGATGGCCGCCCCACTTGCGACTTGCATCAAGGAAGAACAGCGTTCTGTTATTCGGTTTTTGCGTAGTGAAGGTGTGAAACCTACTGAAATTGATCGACGAATGAAGGTTCAGTACGATGAAGTATGTTTGTCACAGCAGCAAGTCTAAGAATAGAGTAGGAAGATCACAAATGGTGTGACTTCAGTGGAAGATGCTCCTCGTCCAGGTCAGGAACAACGAGTTGTGACTCCACAGAACATTGCAGCAGATGAAGCCATAGTGAAGAAAAACCACCGAGTGACACTGAATGACATTGCAGCATGTTTACAGATTAGTCATGGGTCAGGACAGCACACTGTGCATGATGTGCTCCAGTTTCACAAAGTGACTGCAAGATGGGTGCCACGGCAGCTGACTCCTGAAAGAGAGAACGACGTGTTGATGCTTGTGAAGAACTTCTTCGGCGCTTTAAATGAGAAGGTGATGGCTTCCTTACAAGAATCGTTATTGGGGACGAAACCTGGGTTCACTTCCACCAACCGGAAACGAAGAGAGCGAGCAAGGAATGGCGCCATTTCTCATCACCAAAACCAAAGAAGTTTCGAACAGAACCATCAGCAGGGAAGGTTATGCTGACTTTCTTTTGGGACGAAAAAGGCGTCATTTTGGAGCATTACATGCCTAGAGGGAGCACTGTCACCAGTGCATCATACACAGATCTCCTAAAAAATCATCTGCGGCCTGTAATCAAATCAAAGCGACGTGGATTGCTGTCAGCAGGTGTCCTTTTGCAACATGACAATGCAAGGCTCCACACTGCCCGTACAACAGTTGCAACAATCACAGACCTGCATTTTGACTGTCTTCCTCATACACCATACTCACCAATGATTGCCCCAAGTGATCTCCATATGTTTGGAATACTCAAAGATGCAACGGGTGGAAAAAATTTCTGATGAAGAAGTACGCCACGCGTTGCATGAGTGGCTGCGCGGACTACCAAAAGAATTTTATTCTAAAGGAATTTATGCACTTTGTAAGCGCACGAGGGCTTTCATTGAGCGTGGGGGAGATTATGTTGAAATGTGATACAGTTTTGTATCACTCTTGCACAATAAATAATATTTTAAAAATATTTAACGTTTTCATTTGACTCACCCTCGTACATATCGCTATTCAAATGGTTCAAATGACTCTAAGCACTATGAGACTTAACATATGAGGTCATCAGTTCCATAGATTTAGAACTACTTACACCTAACTAACCTAAGTACATTATACACATCCATGTTCGAAGCAGGACTCGAACCTGCGACCGTAGCAGCAGCGCGGTTCTGAACTGAAGCACCTAGAACCGCTCGGCCGCAGCGGCCGGCTACATACCGCTATCCCATGACTTTTGTCATCTGTAGTCGTAGCTCGGTAGTGTTAAGGGACCACCACAGAAAACTAAGGTGTGACGATCAGCTCTCCAAGACTCCTTTTTACATTGCGTTGAATTAAGCATTTTCCTCATTACATTTTTATTACACTACTGGCCATTAAAATTGCTACACCAAGAAGAAATGCAGATGATAAACGGGTATTCATTGGACAGATGTATTATAGTAGAACTGACATGTGATTATATTTTCACGCAATTTCGGTGCATAGATCCTGAGAAATCAGTGCTCAGAACAACCACCTCTGGCCGTAGTAACGGCCTTGATACGCCTGGGCATTGAGTCAAAGAGAGCTTCGATGGCGTGTACAGGTACAGTTGCCCATGCAGCTTCAACACGATACCACAGTTCATCAAGAGCAGTGACTGGTGTATTGCGACGAGGCCGTTGCTCGGCCACCATTGACCAGGGGTTTTCAATTGGTGAGAGATCTGAAGAATGTGCTGGCCAGGAGCTGCAACATGCGGTCTTACATTATCCTGCTGAAATGTAGGGTTTCGCAGGGATCGTAACACATCTGAAATGTAACGTCCACTGTTCAAATTACCGTCAATGCGAACAAGAGGTGACCGAGACGTGTAACCAATGGTACCCCATACCATCACGCCGGGTGATAGGCCAGTATGGTCATGACGAATACACGCCTCCAATGTGCGTTCACCGCGATGTCACCATACACGGATGCGACCATCATGATGCTGTAAACAGAACCTGGATTCATCCGAAAAAATGACGTTTTACCATTCGTGCACCCAGGTTCGTCGTCGAGCCTGTGATGCAGCGTCAAGGGTAACCGCAGCCGTGGTCTCCGAGCTGATAGTCCACGCTGCTGCAAACGTCGTCGAACTGTTCGTGCAGATGGTTGTCGTCTTGCAAACGTTCCCATCTTTTGACTCAGGGATCGTGACGTGGCTGCACGGTACGTTACTGCCATGCGGATAAGATGCCTGTGATCTCGACTGCTAGTGATACGAGGCCGTTGGGATCCTGCACGGCGTTCCGTATTACCCTCCTGAACCCACCGATTCCATATTCTGCTAACAGTCATTGGATCTCGACCGACGCGAGCAGCAGCGTCGCGATACGATAAACCGCAATCGCGATAGGCTTATCAAAGTCGGAAATGTGATGGTACGCATTTCTCCTCCTTACACGATACATCACAACAACTTTTCACCAGGCAACGCCGGTCAACTGCTGTTTGTGTATGAGAAATCGGTTGGAAACTTTCCTCATGTCAGCACGTTGTAGGTGTCGCCAACGGCGCCAACCTTGTGTGAATGCTCTGAAAAGCTAATCATTTGCATAGCACATCATCTTCTTCCTGCAGGTTAAACTTCGCGTCTGTAGCACGTCATCTTCGTGGTGTAGCAATTTTAGTGGGCAGTAGTCTAAATGTGGTAATGACATCTATCAGAAATATATGAAAGAACAACTATTACTTCCAAAAGGAATTTGTGGTAAAATAGCTGGGACCAATGTGACCTAAACGACCAAATGGACCGATCGATACCGGGTCGCTTTAGTGAATGAAGTGACTGATACTCAGAGTACCAATATTGCGTTCTTCTAAATGCATCAGAATGTAGCCACGCCAGTGGCGGAATGTTACCGCTTAATCTTCCTTCCCTACAAGTACTGTGAACATCGTTTTCTACGTTGCAAATGATGATGGTGATGATAACGACGACCGAGACGGCGGCAAGAAGGCGGTGTCGAGGCCAGGGGTCAGAGACGTCAGGCGTGGAGAGGCGGCGCGCTACCTGCCAGCAGGCTTGCCACCTTTGCGCTAATTACCGGCACCGAGCGGAGGCGAGCTGCTAATTAGCGGGCCGTTGTGGCAGCCCTGGCGCTTTCTGCGCGAGACGTTGCCCGCCTTTGCCGGGGCGCCGTCCCTCGGAGAACCAATTACACGGCGCGGCCTGCGAAATCTGGCCACCCCGGGGCGGTGCGGGATGGCATGTGCGTGTGTGCGTGTGCGTGTGTTGCACAGAGATTGCTGTGTTCCGGCAGTGGCGGTGCACCGAGTGTGGCAAACATTCAGGACCACGTTCTATGTATGTCTGCAGGCTCTCTTGGCCGTTGTCATTGAAGTTAAAATCTGGGTTATTAGGCCGCGTCATGTTTCTTCTAAAACGTTCGACGTTTCGACCCATCTGCTGGGATCTTCCTCAGGATCTTTTGGTGTCCACTACTGCTAGAACAGCAGTAGTCGACACCAAAATGTTCGACGTTTCGACCCCTCTGCTGGGATCTTCCTCAGGATCTTTTGGTGTCCACTACTGCTAGAACAGCAGTAGTCGACACCAAAAGATCCTCAGGAAGATCCCAGCAGAGGGGTCGAAACGTCGAACATTTTGGAAGAAACATGACGCATCCTAATAACCCGGAAGATTTTAACTTCAATTCAGGACCACAATTTTGCAGGCGGTACGACACACGCTTTTCCATCCTCTCTGTGTGCGTCGAATACAGTTTATGATCACTCGTACCTGCGATGCCTCAGAGTCTTTAGGAAGAAACAGCTGATTCCTGTGGTCTTTTTCGGCCTATGTCACAAAGTAAATGGCTAATCAGCTGCTTCGTATCCTGGCCGTGGTACAAATTTTCATTCGGTTACACGCTGAATCAGCCAAATCTAAAGGCTGTAAATTCAACTAAATACCCAGGAATTACAACTACGAACGACTCAAATTGGAAAGAGCACACAGAAATGGTGCAAGGGCAAACAAAAGACTGCGTTTTACTGGCAGAACACTTAGAAAATGGAACAGATCTACTAAAGACACTGCCTACACTACGCTAGTCCGTCGTCTTGTAGAAAACTGCTGCGCCATGTTGTATATTTACCAGATAGTATTAACAGAATACATGAAGCAAGTTCAAAGAAGGGCAGTATATGTTTTATAGGGGAGAGAGTGTCACGGACATGATAGAAGATTCGGGTTAACGGAAACGTCAGTTTCCACCCGTCTGCTCTGACCAATCACGTCAGCAATATGGCGGAAACGACCATTCACAACTACTCCCATATCGCGACTCTGACACCATTACGTAAACATGACAACAAACACAAAAATAGATCGAAAAACCATGAAACACGTATTCCTCCAAACGTATCATGAAACTAACGGGGCAAGCGGGGGAAATTGGGGGGTTTTGGATGGGTACTAACTAAAAATAAACACACGTCACTGAACGAAACGACAAAAACGATAAAATAAAACGACCACAACCTTCCCAAAATCGACTAAAAACAATATTCACTGGAATCGAACACTTCCATTGACCTATGTAGGTCAACAGAAACTACCGATACCAAATCATGAAACCCAAATACACAACCACGTCCACAATCGTCACTACCTCAAAAACCACAAAAAACCGACAAAACTGGAATCGAACACTTCCACTGATCTGTTATCCTTACGACATCTCCACATATAGCCGTCCCTGATCCGAGACCTCGGAACTTTAGTAAGCCTCATTTCTTCACGACACGCTGAACACTTCACGACTTTAGCCAACAGACCGAATAGCTGAAGAAATTCTGTTAGAGACGGTGTACTGTCCCCCATCACCGCCTTCAACCAAAAACTGTTGACCTTGTCAGTCATATCCATACCTACCAAAGACATAAACAAAGCGATTTACCAAAATTCACACACGACGAACAAAAAGAAACTACAGTAACGTCGACATAACAAACCAAAATTGTCAACTCACTGAAAAGTATTTCACTGAAAGCACAGTCACTACCGATACCACACACGTGCAATGCTACCACGCAAATGAACCCCATACGCCACATAACACGCTACCCATGAATACCAACAGAGAGAACCACCGACCGCAACAAAACACCACCCATAAACACTCCACACAGGCAAACTAAACCAAAAACATCACCTAACGCACAACACATAAACATACCACCAGGGAGCACCACCGATCACATCATCAAAATGACGCCTACAAAAACGCCACTCTCACAAACTCCGCGCCGTCGTGACGTCACACACCACAACAGCCTTACATCGCGGGTCCAAGCCGACGGGTGGAATCGGACGCTTCGGTTGACCCGAAGATTCGGGATGGACACCGTTAAAACAAAGGCGTTTCTCGTTACGGCGGGATCACGTCACGATATTTGAATCGTCGACTTTCTCCTTCTAATGCGAAAATAATTTGCTGAGCCGACGTACTTAGGGTGAAAACATCATCATCATAAAGCAAAGGAAATCAGAGCTCGCACGGAAAGATATAGGTGTTCGTTTCTTCCGCACATTGTTCGAGAGTGGAATAACAGAGAATTAGTTTGAATGTGATTGGATGGACCTTCTGTCAGGCATGTAAGTGTGATTTACTGAGGCCATGTAGATGTAGGCAGGATTTGGTGAAAACCGATACAGAGAGAAAGGAGAAATAAAAACCATGCAGGGGCTACAGATATTTGGGAAAATATTAGATAATTAAGGCATATGTGAGAAGGATATTATAAGGTGCAGCCAAAGTGTTTCTTTCTGAAGGTGCTGCCTAAGCGCAGATGCAATGTAGCGCGACTACGATGCTGGTATATGAGCACCGACATGGATATGGCCTTCGTGTCTTTTCGACGTGCGTGCAGTAAATGGGGAAACGCTCTAGCTATGCCGATGTAATCACCACATACTTCGAAACAGGACCAACCTGCTGTTATTATTTTCTTGGAAGCCGAAAGAGAAACACCGGTAGCCATGCACAGGCGAGTGAAGAAAGTGTATGGGGCTGAATTTCTGTCGAAAACCATCGTTGTGGAATGGTGTGCCAGGTTCAATACTGGTCGCGATTCGGCACGAGACCCCTGTCGACTTGGGAGGTCAGCCTCATCCACTACACCAACTCAAGTAGGAGGCATTCGAGCACTATCACTGCAGTCCTGCTCTCTCCGCATGCGATTACGACGCCTTCGGTCCCTTAAAAAAGGCCTTGGGTGGGGGAGGGCGGGGGGGGGGGCGACCATTCCTGTCGGCCGAGGACATTTAGCAGGCACTTGCAGCCTTCTTCACGCAGCAGGACATGGCATTTAACAGACGGTAACTTCGACCCGGTGCGTCGATGGGATGATAGCGATTGCGCCTGAATGACATGCTAATTCTGGGTTGTACAGCCTTCGAACGGAAAGTATTTGATCGTCCATTATACTTCCAGAACAGCAGTGGGGAAGAGAGCTACGAAGGTCTTGCATGGTATAATGCGAATCAATAATATTCGGCAGGACATTAACAAATGAATATTTCATAGTATGGTGATGAACGGAGTACTATATGGAGCTGATACAAGGCATCAAAAAAGGAAAAATAGGGGGAAAAGACACTGAAGAGCCAAAGAAACTGGTTCACCTGTCTAATATCGTGTAGGGCCCCCGCGATCAAGCAGAAGAGCCGCAACACGATGTGGCATGGACTCGACTAATGTCTGAAGTAGTGCTGGAGGGCTGTTCATAAATCCGTAAGAGTGCGAGGGGTTGGAGATCTCTTCTTAACAGCACGTTGCGAGTCATCCCAGATATGCTCAATAGTGTTCACGTCTGGGGAGTTTGGTGGCCAGCGGAAGTGTTTAAATTCAGAAGAGTGTTCCGCAGCTACTGTGTAGGAATTCTAGAGATGCGGGATGTCGCATTGTATTGCTGGAATTGCCAAAGTCCGTTGGAATGCACAATGGAGATGAATGGATGCAGGTAATCAGAAAGGATGTTTACGAGTCATCTGTCAGACTCGTATCTACACTCCTGGAAATTGAAATAAAAACACCGTGAATTCATTGTCCCAGGAAGGGGAAACTTTATTGACACATTCCTGGGGTCAAATACATCACATGATCACCCTGACAGACCCACAGGCACATAGACACAGGTAACAGAGCATGCACAATGTCGGCACTAGTACAGTGTATATCCACCTTTCGCAGCAATTCAGGCTGCTATTCTCCCATGGAGACCATCGTAGAGATGCTGGATGTAGTCCTGTGGAACGGCTTGCCATGCCATTTCCACCTGGCGCCTCAGTTGGACCAGCGTTCGTGCTGGACGTGCAGACCGCGTGAGACGACGCTTCATCCAGTCCCAAACATGCTCAATGGGGGACAGATCCGGAGATCTTGCTGGCCAGGGTAGTTGACTTACACCTTCTAGAGCACGTTTGGTGGCACGGGATACATGCGGACGTGCATTGTCCTGTTGGAACAGCAAGTTCCCTTGCCGGTCTAGGAATGGTAGAACGATGGGTTCGATGACGGTTTGGATGTACCGTGCACTATTCAGTGTCCCCTCGACGATCACCAGTGGTGTACGGCCAGTGTAGGAGATCGCTCCCCACACCATGATGCCGGGTGTTGGCCCTGTGTGCCTCGGTCGTATGCAGTCCTGATTGTGGCGCTCACCTGCACGGCGCCAAACACGCATACGACCATCATTGGCACCAAGGCAGAAGCGACTCTCATCGCTGAAGACGACACGTCTCCATTCGTCCCTCCATTTACGCCTGTCGCGACACCACTGGAGGCGGGCTGCACGATGTTGGGGCGTGAGCGGAAGACGGCCTAACGGTGTGCGGGACCGTAGCCCAGCTTCATGGAGACGGTTGCGAATGGTCCTCGCCGATACCCCAGGAGCAACAGTGTCCCTAATTTGCTGGGAAGTGGCGGTGCGGTCCCCTACGGCACTGCGTAGAATCCTACGGTCTTGGCGTGCATCCGTGCGTCGCTGCGGTCCGGTCCCAGGTCGACGGGCACGTGCACCTTCCGCCGACCACTGGCGACAACATCGATGTACTGTGGAGACCTCACGCCCCACGTGTTGAGCAATTCGGCGGTACGTCCACCCGGCCTCCCGCATGCCCACTATACGCCCTCGCTCAAAGTCCGTCAACTGCACATACGGTTCACGTCCACGCTGTCGCGGCATGCTACCAGTGTTAAAGACTGCTATGGAGCTCCGTATGCCGCGGCAAACTGGCTGACACTGACGGCGGCGGTGCACAAATGCTGCGCAGCTAGCGCCATTCGACGGCCAACACCGCGGTTCCTGGTGTGTCCGCTGTGCCGTGCGTGTGATCATTGCTTGTACAGCCCTCTCGCAGTGTCCGGAGCAAGTATGGTGGGTCTGACACACCGGTGTCAATGTGTTCTTTTTTCCATTTCCAGGAGTGTAGATATCACTCCAACTGCACACGCCCCACACCGTTACAGAGCCTCCGCAAGCCTGAACAGTTTCCTGCGGACACGCAGGGTCCATGGATTCATGATGTCTTTACCCGTACAAGTCCCATCCGCTCGATACAATTTGAAACGAGACTCGTCCGACCAGGTAGCATGTTTCCAGTCATCAACAGTCAAATGACGGTGTTGACGCGCCAGGCGGGGTGTAATCTTTGTGTCATGCAGTCGTCAAGGGTACACGAGTGGGCTTTCGGCTCCGAAAGCCCATATCGATTATCTTTCATTGAGCCGGCCGCGGTGGTCTCGCGGTTCTAGGCGCGCAGTCCGGAACCGCGCGACTGCTATGGTCGCAGGTTCGAATCCTGCCTCGGGCATGGGTGTGTGTGATGTCAGGTTAGTTAGGTTTAAGTAGTTCTAAGTTCTAGGGGACTGATGACCACACCTGTTAAGTCCCATAGTGCTCAGAGCCATTTGAACCACTTTATTTCATTGAACGATTTGCAGGCTGACGCTTGTTGATGGCCCAGCATTGAAATCTGCAGCTATTTGCTGAAGGATTGCACTTCTGTCACGCTGAACGATTGTCTACAGTCGTCGTTGGTCCCGTTCTTGTAATATCTTTTTCCGGCCGTAGCGATGCCGGAGATTTGATGTTTTACCGGATTCCTAATATTCACGGTACACTCGTGAAATGGTCGTAACACCACGTTCAGACTCACTTAAATGTTGCTGACCTAGCATTGTAGCAGCAGTAACCAATATAACAACCAGACACTTGCTGTCTTATACAGGCGTTGCCGACCGCAGCGCCGTATTCTTCCTGTTTACATATAGCTATTTCAATACGCATGCCTATCCCAGTTTCTTTGGCCCTTCAGTGTGTTAGAACAGTGGAAATGGGCTATTTGAGATGACCTCTACAGTTATTATCTACATCTACATCTACATATATACTCCGCAATCCACCATACGGTGCGTGGCGGAGGGTACCTCGAACCACAACTAGCATCTTCTCTCCCTGTTACACTCCCAAACAGAACGAGGGAAAAATGACTGCCTATATGCCTCTGTACGAGCCCTAATCTATCTTATCTTATCTTTGTGGTCTTTCCGCGAAAAATAAGGTGGTGGCAGTAAAATTGTATTGCTGTCAGCCTCAAATACTGGTTCTCTAAATTTCCTCAGTAGCGATTCACGAAAAGAACGCCTCCTTTCCTCTAGGAACTCCCACCCGAGTTCCTGAAGCATTTCCGTAACACTCGCGTGATGATCAAACCTACCAGTAACAAATCTAGCAGCCCGCCTCTGAATTGCTTCTATGTCCTCCCTGAATCCGACCTGATAGGGATCCCAAACGCTCGAGCAGTACTCAAGAATAGGTCGTATTAGTGTTTTATAAGCTGTCTCCTTTACAGATGAACCACATCTTCCCAAAATTCTACCAATGAACCGAAGAAGATATCCGCATTCCCCACAACTGCCACTACATGCTTATCCCACTTCATATCGCTCTGCAATGTTGCGCCCAAATATTTAATCGACGTGACTGTGTCAAGCGCTACACTACTAATGGAGTATTCAAACGTTACAGGATTCTTTTTCCTATTCATCTGCATTAATTTACATTTATCTATATTTAGAGTTAGTTGCCATCCTTTACACCAATCACAAATCCTGTCCAAGACATCTTGTACCCTCCTACAGTAACTCAACGACGACACCTTCCCGTACACCACAGCATCATCAGCAAACAGCCGCACATTGCTATCCACCCTATCCAAAAGGTCATTTATGTAGTTAGAAAACAACAACGGACCTGCCACACTTCCCTGGGGCACTCCAGATGATACCCTCACCTCCGATGAACACTCACCATCGAGGACAACGTACTGGGTTCTATTACTTAAGAATTCTTCGAGCCACTCACATACTTGGGAACCAAACCCATATGCTCGTACCCTAGTTAGGAGTCAGCAGTGGGGCACCGAGTCAAACGCTTTCCGGAAGTCAAGGAATATGGCATCCATCTGATACCCTTCATCCATGGTTTGCAAGATGATATGTGGAGAAAAGGGCGAGTTACGTTTCGCAGGAGCGATGCTTTCTAAAGCCGTGCTGATGCATAGACAGCAACTTCACTGTCTCAAGGAAATTCATTACATTCGAACTAAGAATATGTTCAAGAATCCTGCAACGAACCGATGTTAAGGATATTGGTCTGTAATTTTGAGGATCCGTCCTTCTACCCTTCTTATATACAGTCATCACCTGCGCTTTTTTCCAGTCGCTCGGGACTTTACGTTGGGCAAGAGATTCGCGATAAATGCAAGCTAAGTAAGGAGCCAATGCAGTAGAGTACTCTCGATTAAAACCGAGTTGGAATCCCATCAGGACCTGGCGATCTATGTATTTTCAACCCATTCAGCTGCTTCACAACCCCAGGGATGTCTATCACTATGTCCTCCATACGAGAATCTGTATGAGACAAAATAGGATAAGAAATGAGGTGGTACGAATTCACATGTTGACAACGGGCTCCATAAGGAAAATTTCGCAGAATGGAGCACTTCAGTGGTACGAGGAAGTACAGAGATGCATAACCGTAGGACCAGCGCTAAGATGGGAAAAATAACACACTGGAAGCCTCCGAAGACAGTAATCTAAGAACGGATAACTGCAACAAAAGAATTATGTGCAGGTAGGTTGGTTGATTTGGGGCAGGGGGCCAAACAGCGAGGTCATCGGTCCCATCGGATTAGAGAAGGATATGGAAGGAAATCGGCAGTGCCTTTTCCTAGGAACCATCCCAGCATTTCCCTGAAGCGATGTAGGTAAATCACGGGAAACCTAAATCGGGATGGCCGGAGGCGGGTTTGAAGCATCGTCCTCCCGAATGGGAATCCAGTGCGCACACACACGTGGAGGTCGATAACGGCTAACTCTCAGTGGGAAACGCCGAAAAACAAGAGGAGGAGACATTGCTACGAACTACATAATTTCATTGCTGCCCTGTAATGCACAATATTTCTCACAGCTTTACTGGTGCTAGCTTTAATCATCCCACCAGAGTGATAATGTGTCGAGATCCGAATGGAAACTGCCATTATTTTCATCTGGCATCTCTACCTCCACAAAAAGCGGCCTAATTTGCGAAATGTACCTGAATGTAAACACGGCCCTCAAGCCGTCTTTACAGAGCCGCACCATCCAACATTTTATTTGTTTTCCCTCCTCCCCACTCTCATTTACGATGTCTCTGGCAGAGATTCCGCAGGGGCCGACGATATTTCTGCGCCTCAGCATCAAAAAAAGAAAAAAAAAGTTAAACGAAATGCTTCCGCTCGCACGGAAAGTATTCCCAAGCTTTATTAAGTAAAATATCGAAAAATGAAGTGATGCGTGCTATTGGCTTGGCCACCGTGCAGGATTAACGCAGTCGGCGGATGTGACGCCGTTAAATTACATTAAAAAAATATTTTTTAAAAAGTGGAAGAGTTGGGGGTGTGCGGTGCGCCGCGGTTCAACACTTGCGTGAACGGATAATCCCCAGGGAAAACAAACCCGCCACAGGGCGAAGCGTCGTAGGGGGTGGGAAGGAAAGTTCATGGAGGGAGGATAGTGGTGAAGGGCGGTAGAGAAGAGAGAAAGGGGTGGAAGGGAGAGGGAGTGAGGGTTGCGGCCTAGCCAGGGCGCATTCTCACGGGAGGAAGGTGCGAATGCGAAATGTTTAACGCGGAAGTCGTTTGTCTTTATCGATGAAGTAATTGGATATCCCGGAGAAAAACCATTCCTCTGCCGCACCACGCTTCTTGTGCGGCTGTGTTGATCTCTGATGTCGTAACTGTAATAGGCACTCGTTTTGCTTTGTTTTTATTTCCTCACTAACATTCTCCCGCCACAGAAGGTTGCTGCGTTGGAAAATCCGCATTCAAAAACGCACATGTAAACATTCACCTACTGAGTCTTGCCACGTGTTTCGCCACAGATCTACTGTGCGCCCTCTGTGCCCCATTATTGTAGTTGCATTAACATGTTCATTTATGGCATGGTGCTTGTTAATGGTTATCATTTATCAAATGGTTCAAATGGCTCTGAGCACTATGGGACTGAACATCTGAGGTCATCAGTCCCCTAGAACTTAGAACTACTTAAGCCTAACTAACATAATGACATCACACACATCAATGCCCGAGGCAGCGCGCGGTTCCAGACTGAAGTGCCGAGAACCGCCCGACCACCGCGGCCGGCTATCATTTATCATGCACATGATTAATCATGAAACACCTGAGAATGGTTCGCTTCTGACCGGAACTGGTTGTTTAACGTCGTGACAATGCAGCTGTGTGCGAACCACGATTTTTCATAAGAATTCTTAACGCTGTAGATCGCCATTAGGTTTCTAGTATATCAGTAAACCGCCGACAACTCAAAGACTCGAAATCTCATTTATAAAACACAATAAAACGTGTCAGTATATTACAAATAAGTTGACGTATTAAATATTTCAGTTTAACAATGTAATGGAGAAATGGTTTAGGAAAGGTTTGAAATCATGCTTAAAGTCTGTTGGAAATCGAGAAGTGTTCTCATCATGAAAAACTGGTTGAATATCGTCAGCGAGGTCGGTGCTCAGTTTTAAGCAAATCACGTTTTACACGCGCCTCAAATAGGTGTTGTACAGTGACGTAATTTTGCATGTACAGTCAGTCGTACATGTACGAGGAATGATGAGTAAATCATGCAACATACGTGGGTTGGAACTTAAATAGTTGCAACACTGCTGTCGACACACTATGCGATGGAATCTACCATTGTCGATGATAGCACACGTTTTTGACATATACCTACCTTGCCTCCGAACAAATGGACTCGCCCGTCCCACGTCACAGGCGTGGGCAGAGTCACTTGTGAGCGAGCGGTCTAACGTAACGGTGTCACTATGTTTTCGAAACAGGAACAACGTAGTGAAAGGTGGCTTCACTGAGCCACAGCGCCAGAGATTGCGCCAAAGAGTATTATTCAGCCGCCTCCACTGGCAGTGCTTGGGGAGAGCTCGTAGTAGTCAGTGCTTGTTGAGATGTCGTAGTGAAAAGTGCTTGCTGAGATGTCGTAGTGAAGAATTCTTGTCGAGAGGTCGTAGTAGGCAGTTCTTGTTGAGATGTGGTAGTAGCGAGTCGGTGTGGAGATATTGTAATGATTAGAGTGCTTTTCATCAATATAAATGAAGGTAAAAAAAAATTTTCTTTTTTCTCTTATTATTTCAGTGTCCTAAATAATGCGTCATTACAGGTTCAGTCAACAAGCATCTGGCGTGTGTCCTTGTATTAGAGTGTAATTCTGGGTTTCTTGCACAATTATAGTACTTCTAATTTTTTTTCTATCACGTCAGTATAAATGGTATTTGAAATTTCTTGTCTTGTTGAAGAAGAACCGTGCCAGATGTGTACGTTGAGTCACACTCCCACACACAGAACAATTACACTTGTGCTTTGGTTTCGTAGGTTTTATAGTTGCTGGGGACTTAATTAATTAATTGTGTTAACAGGAAATTTTCATTTCATTCTTTGTTGTTCTTCTATGCAGTCAGATTGCGTACTAAGACTAGTCAGGGCCAACCGTTTACGAGACACAGCGTAATCGGACATACAGCTACTAAATCAAAAAATTAAAAGTATTTGCATTTCATATTTATATAAATAAGCCCCCATGCAGTAGTTGGATCGAGATTGAATGTGCCAGAGGTCGTACAGCACGATAGTGTCATCAAGGTCTTCAAGAGGTGTGCGGGGAATCGGCATTGCCGTACAGAACAGTGGCACGTAGGGTAAAAGCCTTCAACGAAGGTCGGCAAACTGTGGCAGACATGAATCGGGCAGGTCGTCCTAGCGTCTCTGAAGAAGAAGTGCATGCTGTCGCCGCGTTAGTGGACAGTGATCGACGCCATGCGATTCGTGAGCTCGCCCACGAAACCGGATTAACGTATACGACTGTGCTTCGCATCCTGAAGCAACGCCTGTGCATGCGAAAAATTGCATCAGGAAATGCAGAAATGGATGCGTTACGACGCTGCTCAGACGCACTTGGAGCGCCACGAGCGCGAAGGGAGAGGCTTTCCTCCCCCGTATCGTAACTCTGGATGAGACATGGGCCACATCGGAGGAGCCAAAACTGAAACACCAATTCATTATGGTGTCATTATGGGTCGCCGCGAAAGTTGAAAGAGCATCAGATCCTCAGTATCGTGAAAGTTATGGTGATTCTCGTGTACGACAGTGATGGTGTTATCCTAACGCATTACGTTCCTCCACGGCAGACCGTCAATGCACAGTATTACTGTTCGTTTTTGGAGCATCACCTGCGACCAGCTTTGCGAAAGAAGCGGCGACACTTTCTGCGCAACCCACCCATCATTTTGCGCGACAATGCGTGGGCGTATACAGCGCAAGCTGAGGCTGTTCTGATCGGTCGATGGGACTGGGAAGTACTGTACCGTTCATCATACTCCCCGGACTTAAGTCCTTGTGACTGATTTGATTCCGAAGATGAAGGAACAGCATCGCGGCATTCGCTTCAGAACTGCTCCAGAGATTCGACAGGCAGTAGACACCTCCATTCGCACCACCAACAGAACATGCTCTGCTAACGGTATACTACGCCTTCCGCATCGCTGGCAATGGGTTCTCCACAGCGCTGGTGACTACTCTGCAGGACAATAACAGGTGCAAACATGTAACTCGTTTGTATCGGTTGCGAATAAATAGTTGCCACTATTTAAGTTCCAACCCTCGTATTTTTTGTCTGATAGCGGGTTGGTTGTGTTGAGGATTCTGGTGAACCAATTTATTCCTCACTCTTTAGGTTGCCAAACTTTATTTTTAAAAGTAGTCTCCGTTGCATGTGACTGCATTGCGCCATCTTGCTGGCTCGAAGCACTATGGTTCAAATGGCTAAGCACTATGGGACTTAACATCTGAGGTCATCAGTCCCCTAGACTTAGAACTACTTAAAGCTATCTAAGGACATCACACACATCCATGCTGCAGGCAGGATTCAAACCTGCGACCGTAGCAGCAGCGCGGATCCGGACTGAAGTGCCTAGAACCGCTCGGTCACAGCGGCTGGCCACCTTACTAGAAGGGCCTGTATGCACGATTGTACCACCCTGCCGGTCGATGTCGGAGCCAATGCGTTGCTGCTTCAATAACCTGCCTATCACCCACGTACTGCTCCCCACGGAATACATCCTTCATTGGGCCAACAAATGAAGTCGGAAGGTGCGTATGAGGCAAGGAACACGCCGGCCACACACGTCTGAGTACCCCAAGTGGTCGAGTAATGTGTCAGCACTACCAACAGTTCGAATCAGCTCGAATGAGTGTGTCTGCACGTTCCAACATTGCAGGACTCACAGCTGTGTGCGGCTGGCTCGTACACAAGAGACAAGACAGGTTAGCGCGAGTTTGTCTTGATGATGACAGACGCCTCGCCCAACGACTCACCGTGCTTTTGTTCACTGCCAGGCCTCCGTAGACATTCTGCAAGCACCTGTGAATATCTGCGATGCTCTAGTTTTCGGCCAAAAGAAACTCGATGATAGCTCTTTGCTTGAGACGCATCTCTGTTACTGAGGCCATTTTCAAGGCTGCAAGTAGCACCGCCACCTATCGGAACTTCATGAAACTATAGGAGCTGAAGCAGGAATTTTCCACGATGCGCACAGCAAATTCCGCGTGTTAACCGAAAATGGCTAATGTGCAAATTGTGCTGCGAACAGATTAAGTTGAAAAGAAACAATAAATTAAAACGCCAAAGCCGATGCTGAAGTTTTACTGGTTAATGGGTTCAGGCAGACGGGTATTTTAGGTTAAAGTCTAGACAAACAACAATCAAGATACATAGAATAATAGAAGCTTCGTGTACAGTAAACAGGGGCAAAGCTAAGGGCAGGTCTTACTTCGTCAAAATATTAGGGGAATAAAAAATAAAGTAGATGAGCTATTACTGTGTTTAGATGATCTCAAAAATAAGAACGAGACTGATATACTCTGTCTGAACACCATGTAACTATGGGGCTGGATAGTGTCAGTATAAATGGATATAATTTAGCATCTTACACTTAAAGATCTAGGATGGGTAAAGGAGGAGTTGCCATTTTCATAAAACAAGGGTATGAATACAAAACTGCAGAAGTAAGTAAATTTTGTGCTGATCAGCAAGTTTGAGGTTTGTGCATATGAACTTCAGCTATATAATGTAGTATTGATATTAGCAACAGTGTACAGGTCCCCATTAGGAGATTGGGAGCTATTCATAAAAATTTCCTATTATGCTGTCTGTCAGACAAAAAGAAGAAGTTATTGATCTGTGGTGATTTCAATGAAAACTTTCCAAATAATTCTGTTAGGAGAAGTGAATTAGAAGTGTTATTAACAACATATAACTTACAACCAGTGGTCAATTTCCTTATACATATAGCTCAAGACAGTAGCACTCTAACAGATAATGTTTTTGTACAGAAAGAGGATGTCTAACAAACACAAGCTTTCCCTGTGGTAAATGAATTGTCAGACCATGATGCACAACTGATTAACTTACAAAACCTAACAGGGTGTACAGTTCAGAAACTATCAAGTAAATGTGCGAAGTTGCTATCTATATAGCACTTCAGAGAAAGTTTGAGAAATGTTAATTGGGGAGATGTATTTAATGAGAGGAAAGCCAATCATAAATGCAATATTTTTCTTGATAAATTTATATCCCTCTTTGAACAGTGTTTCCTAAAGAAAATTACTAAATGTATCACCAAACACATTTCACATAATGCATCACTAACTCAAGGTACTTTCCCAGACAGGTTAAAACATCAACAGTAATGGGGTACATAATAAATCACATTTCAGATTTCAAAAATGCTGTTCCCCTGAGACAGCAATATACAGTTTCAATGTACACATAATAGAGTTTTTAAATAGTATCCTGTGACCTGTCCAAAGCATTTGAATGTGTGAAACATGACATTATGTTACAGAAATTACAGTTCTCTGGGCAAAATGGAATAGCATATGAGTGGTTTAAGTCATACCTACAGAACATAAACAAAAAGTTTATTTATGTGGGTCAAGTGATTTAACTGAGTTTGCCACTTCATCTAACTGGGGTGAAATTACATTAGGTGTTCCACTGGGTTCAATTGTGGGTCCCCTTCTGTTCCTGATATATGTGAACGACCTCCCTTATTATCTTAAACAAGAAGCTGAACTAACACTGTTTGCTGACGATACAAGCATAATTATTAATCCAGTAAAAGAAACTCCAATTGAAAATGATACAAATAAGGTCTTTGGAAAAGTCATTAATTTGTTTTCTGCAAATAGGCTGGCGTTAAACTTTGAAAAAACACCGTACATCAAATTTTCTGCTGTAAAAAGTACAGTTCCTTCAATAAATATAACATATCAACTGAAGTCAGTAGACAGAGCAGAGCATACTAAGTTTTTTGCCTTACGTACAGATGAGAATCTTAATTGGAAAATTCCTATTTTGGATCTTCTGAAGCGACAAGGTTCAACAACTTTTGCAAATAGAATAAAGTTCAATTCTGAGGATGTAGAAATTAGTAAGCTAACATACTTTGCATACTTTCACTCTCAGATGTCATAAGGAATAATGAAATGAAATGAAATGATCGTATGGCATTGTTGGCCGGGAGGCCCCATGCGGGAAAGTTCGGCCACCATATTGCAAGTCCTTTTTAGTTGACGCCACTTCAGCGACTTACGAGTCTCGCTTCTGCGAGCTCCCTACACGTGGAAGTCATTCACCTTTGCTTCCGGCACTCTTCCAATGAAACCCCTGTCCTAAGTAGTTTATACAATCTTTTTCGATACGTTTTTACTTTGAGGATTATTGTCCGTGGTCAGTTGTAATATTTCTGGCTTTACAGCCATCATATTAGGCTACAAGATGCTAAGAAGGCAGCAGTGGCAAGATGATGTAATGTGGTGTACCCGTCGGGTAGATCGGTAGCCTGGTGCAAGTTTTTTGAGCTGACGCCACTTCGGTGACTTGGGTGTCGATGGGGATGAGATGATTATGAAGACAACACAACACCCAATTCTTGAGCGGAGAAAATCTCCGACCCAGCAGGTAATCGAACCCCGGCCCCTTGGCACGGCATTCCGTGGCGCTGACCACTCAGCTATCGACGCGGACGGCTACCGATGCCAGATGGCTTGTTCGGTACGGGTGTCGTGAGAAAGACCGCCTGTATTGTGGTCCTTCTCCGCGATTGGCTGCTGCGTTCGGAAGTTGTGCGCCAAAATGATAATCTGTTGTTAATATTGGACAAACTAAACAGTGTATTTACTTGAATTTCAAATTTGAGCATCTCTCAATAGCGTGCTGTAATTCCATTATTTCAGAAGTATTAATAACCAGCAGAATAATGAACAATTCGAAAACGAAAAGGCAGACGAAGCTCTTCGGAAAGCTTCAGATCGCCCCTAGCTTGTATGTCGGGCAAGATGATTCGGCTATAATATCAGAGGTGATTCGGCAGTGTCGGAGGACAGACACTGAGCCGTGTGGCTCCATCAGCGATATTCCTGCCGCCGGTGCACTGAGCCGTGTGGCTCCATCAGCGATATTCCTGCCGCCGGTATGGTTGATCTTTCCGGCGATGTGAGCAGAGCACGCGCTGGCGCCACGTACCGGGCCGATCGGGAACGAGGGGAAAAGCTGGGCAAGAGGGAGTGATTTTGCTTTGGGACGTCGAGCAGTCACGGCGTTTTGGGAATTGCGGCTGACAGCTAAGGTCCGGTGTCAGCTAGCAAGCTGGACACGTCCAGAAGGGGCTATTTAGCCGGGTGACGGCACCGTGGCAAATATCTCCGGCGTGGAAAGAGACGGTAATGGGAAGCCGTTGGTGGTGTTTTTCCGCTTGCTTCATGTCGCCTGGCATCGGGATCTGCGGTGGCTGGCTGCGTCGAACAAGCAAGAGGGTAAGGGCCTTCCTTGTCCTGTAAATTGTGGTCAGAATCCACTACTGGGTTCTGTGTGGTTGACTGTATTTTCTCGGGCGGCGATCGCTACTCCTACTGAGTCTGGCCTTCAATGTGTTGATTTTAATTGATTTAATACCTAATGTTTTAAGTTGAATGTGGTGCGATCATTAACATTTACGAGGGCCTGGAGTACTGAGACATTCCGTTGTAGATCCCTGCTGTCAAGGTTTAATCGCCGTTGAAATCAGTTTGTTGGCCCTTGTCGAAGTACCGCCTGGTTATTGTATTTATATCACACTACGGAGTTACGATGGTCAGTCGCTATATATATATATATATATATATATATATATATATATATATATATATATATATATATATAGGGTTATTACAAATGAAACGATTTCACAGCTCAGCCTACTAAAGGGGCACATATCGAACATCTGTGAATGCCAAAAAAAACTTTTTGAGTTTTTGTATGTGTGTGCAAAGCATTGTGAAAATATCTCAAATAATAGAGATATTTTCACAATGCTTTGCACACACATACAAAAACTCAAAAAGTTTTTTTTGGCATTCACAGATGTTCGATATGTGCCCCTTTAGTGATTCGGCAGACATCAAGCCGATAATCAAGTTCCTCCCACACTCGGCGCAGCATGTCCCCATCATTGACTTCGAAAGCATAGTTGATGCGAGCTCGCAGTTCTGGCACGTTTCTTGGTAGAGGAGGTTTAAACACTGAATCTTTCACATAACCCCACAGAAAGAAATCGCATGGGGTTAAGTCGGGAGAGCGTGGACGCCATGACATGAATTGCCGATCATGATCTGCACCACGACCGATCCATCGCTTTTCCAATCTCCTGTTTAAGAAATGCCGAACATCATGGTGGAAGTGCGGTGGAGCACCGTCCTGTTGAAAGATGAAGTCGGCGCTGTCGGTCTCCAGTTGTGGCATGAGCCAATTTTCCAGCATGTCTAGATACACGGGTCCTGTAACGTTTTTTTCGCAGAAGAAAAAGGGGCCGTAAACTTAAAACCGTGAGATTGCACAAAACACGTTAACTTTTGGTGAATTGCGAATTTGCTGCACGAATGCGTGAGGATTCTCTACCGCCCAGATTCGCACATTGTGTCTGTTCACTTCACCATTAAGAAAAAATGTTGCTTCATCACTGAAAACAAGTTTCGCACTGAACGCATCCTCTTCCACGAGCTGTTGCAACCGCGCCGAAAATTCAAAGCGTTTGACTTTGTCATCGGGTGTCAGGGCTTGTAGCAATTGCAAACGGTAAGGCTTCTGCTTCAGCCTTTTCCGTAAGATTTTCCAAACCGTCGCTGTGGTACGTTTAGCTCCCTGCTTGCTTTATTCGTCGACTTCCGCGGGCTACGCGTGAAACTTGCCCGCACGCGTTCAACCGTTTCTTCGCTCACTGCAGGCCGACCCGTTGATTTCCCCTTACAGAGGCATCCAGAAGCTTTAAACTGCGCATACCATCGCCGAATGGGGTTAGCAGTTGGTGGATCTTTGTTGAACTTCGTCCTGAAGTGTCGTTGCACTGTTATGACTGACTGATGTGAGTGCATTTCAAGTACGACATACGCTTTCTCGGCTCCTGTCGCCATTTTGTCTCACTGCGCTCTCGAACGCTCTGGCGGCAGAAACCTGAAGTGCGGCTTCAGCCAAACAAAACTTTATGAGTTTTTGTACGTATCTGTAGTGTGTCGTGACCATATGTCAATGAATGGAGCTACAGTGAATTTATGAAATCGCTTCAACCATTTGTAATAGCCCTGTATATATATATATGTGTGTGTGTGTGTGTGTGTGTGTGTGTGTGTGTGCATAATAGAAGAAAACAGCACTCGGTCACTATTGTTAACGAATCTTAACAATCTTGAACATCTTTGTGACTAACGCCCTTTTCGCATATTTATTATTTTATAAATGACATATAAATACTGCCAGTATTTCACGATGATTCTGTACTTTGTATCATACCTTTTTAGTCATAATTGTGTGACCACGTTATAGACCATTCTTCGATTTAAATTCGGGGGAATACAGTCCCAGCAGTGTTGAATCCCAGTTAATTCGTTAAAAATAGTGACCGAGGGCTATTTTCTTTCAATTGTAACTATTCACGGTCTCTGAACGTGCAGCCATGTACAAAATTTTTTGATTTCCCTGGATATATTTATCTCTGAATTGTAATAACATTACTGGTTTCTGTTTGAACTAATAGTGTGCCTGAGAGACACGTGTATAACTTGAAATCAGTAGTCTCCTAAATTCTCACCAGTTATTGAGAGGCCAGTTGTTGTTATGGGTTTAATAGCCTAAAACTGATTCTTTTGATGGTCGTACTAGAATTTCTTCAATGACAGTAGATCGATATTGCCATTAATTTCATGTATTAATTTTACTGATGATGTGTTGTGATGAGTTATTGTGTTTCTAGTTATTTAAGGCAGATGTCGTTCTGTTGTAGATACCCACTTGCTCTGGGATTTTCTCGTGCCCATTCGTGTCCGTTGCTGTTCGCGTCTGGGGATGCATGTCGAGCCTGCATGGGGAACAGCTGAACGGCCGGACGTCCGTTTCCTCAGCGTAGTTACTGAGTCCCACGAGCATGTTTGCTCACATGAGATTGTATATTTTATATGCTAAATTATGTGGTGACTACCATTTAAGTAACCTGTTGTGTGCCATGTTATCTGATTGTTGCCTCAACTCTGACAGTCACTGTCGTAATGAAAGAGTAAATTAGTTAAATTTTAGTAAACTGTTCTTGAACTTGATTACAATTTAGAGTATATAAAATGTAACTCATTTCAGTAAGTGTGTAATAGGCCATAAGTGCCCAGTTTTTATGAATGTTTAAAATTGAAGTAATTTATTTTCACCTAAATGATAATTTTTAAAGATGTGTGGTAGTTTTAAACATGTGATAGTTTTATTTGTCAAGTTCTCTTGTTTAAAAGTACAAAATAAAATTTGCGGTGCAACTGTCGATTGTGATTGCCTGATACGTTACTTTGGTCCAGTCCTACCATCCTGCAGTCTATTGTGCTGAGTTTGTGTCGTTGCGTGAAAGGTGGAAATACGTGTTGTCTCGACACTTCCGACATGTCGTCTGGCGCGGAATCTGTTAAGACTTACTTTTCAATGCATAGTTTGTAAATGTGAGAGCTAGTTTGGCAGTCTAGGAGGACAGACATGTTGTCTCCAGCGGTCGGCTTCAGGTTAAGACTTTATTAGCAATGTATGGTTCATTTGGACATGTAGTTTAGAACAGTTCATTAATTTGTGGAATAATCGAAGTTACTTGTGACTATGAAGTGGGGAAAGTAGTATCGTTAACTGAGGAATGTGAAGTGCGGAAGTGCAACGACAATGGAATTTTACGTTGTGTGCGCAGTCCATGGGATTACGTTATTAATCATCACTTCGAGGGCCGAGCGGTCTGGGGCGCTGCAGTCATGGACTGTGCGGCTGGTCCCGAAGGGAAGTTCGAGTCCTCCCTCGGGCATGGGTCTGTGTGTTTGCCCTTAGGATAATTTAGGTTAAGTAGTGTGTAAGCTTAGGGACTGATGACGTTAGCAGTTAAGTCCCAAAATATTTCACACACATTTGAACATTTCACTTTAAGGTTCTTCATGCTACGAGGCGGTGCAATGTGCAGAGCGGCGTGAGGCAGCCATAGAGAACAGGTGCGGCCGCAGCAGGCAGAGACCGGCGCAGTTGACTCAACACAGCGCATAAGTGTTGCTACAGCACACCAGGACAGCTTAGTTTCAGCCAGGGTTGCAGCACACAGCTACGAGAATCAAACGGCAGCACGTCGAGGAAGAAACGTAATTCAAATGTTTTTTCTTTTTTTATTCCAGCCTTTGATCACAATATAAATTCCTTTGTCGATGACCGGTTTCAGTCAGTAATGACGATCTTCAGATCTACAGTATATAAAATATATACACTTAGTGGGCAGTCGATCTTTCAACACAATACAGCATTTCGTATCACAATATAGTACCATACATCCTGGGAAACGTACAGATAAAATAAGGTAAAGCGTACCTGTTCTACACCATGTCCTAATGTTATAAGGCTGCAATGGCATCGTCGAAACATATAAATATACTCAGCAGAGCATCATCACATAAATCTAAAATACGGTGTAAAATAGGCCACATCGTCCCCACAGTCATTTTGCTACTGGCGTTATTGTACCAAACCTACTGAGGGGCAGTAGATACCAGAAAACTGTTTGCCTACATCCGTCATCGGTGTCGCTACTGTGGGCTTAGATGTAGACATCGTTTACGTAATAACAATAATCTGATAAAAACGCATTAGGTAAAATACAGCAGCAGACTTAAATTTTGGTAACTATTGTAGAAAGCAGTTGTGACAAAGTAAAAGATGAATACGTACCCACATACCATTATTAAAAAGAAAATATATAAAGATAATAGGTCTGAAATTTTATGGTGAATTTACGGTAAAAAATAAAATATACGTAATGTGGGAGACTTATCACGACGTATGAAAAGCCCTCTAGTGGTTAAGTTCTTACGAGCGCTGTGAGTCTACCTAACATCCTGGCGGCCGAGCCAACAGAGGGCGCTGATCATTGATCTATCTTTTCTTCAGTTATTTTGTCATTTAGACATTTTAGCTTTCATAGGTAATTTATAGATTGCTATAGGAAATGTATTATATATATTTTATTTTTGACCGTAAATTCACCATAAAAGTGTCAGACCTATTATCTTTATATATTTTCATTTTAATAATGTTAAATGCGTGACTGTATTCGTCTTTTACTCTATCACAACAATTTTCTATAATAGGTATCAAAATTTAAAAGTCTGCTGCTGCTGTATTTTACCTAATGTGTTTTTATCAGATTATGTTTCTTGCGTAAATGATGTCCACATCTAAGCCCACAGTAGCGACACCGATGACGGATGTAGGCAAACAGTTTTCTGATATCTACTGCATCTCAGTAGGCTTTGCACAATAAGGCCAGTAGCAAAATGATTATATGGACGATGTGGCCTATTTTACACCGTGTTCTAAATTTGTGTGTCGATGCTGTGCTGGGTTTATTTATATATTTTGATGATCCCTTTATGGCCTTATCATATTAGGACATGGTGTACGAAAGGTACGCTTGACCTTATTTCATCTGTACATTTCCCAGGTTGTATGATACTATATTGTGATATGAAAATATGCTGTATTGTGTTGAAAGATAGACTGCCCACTAGGTGTATATATTTTTTTTATATTGCAGATCTGAAGATGGTCATTACTGACTGAACCCGGTCATCGTCAAAGGAATTTATATTATGATCAAAGATTGGAATAAAAAAATATTTTACAGTATTGGATCACTGTGTCGCAGCTGGTGAGTAATGTAATTGTTGTGCTTGCATATAGCAGTCTAAGATTTGTAACTTGAACATTAGTATTAATATAATGTCCGGGAAATGGAATTAAGTCAAGGTGCAACCTCAGCTGGCATTTTACCAACTCAGGATGACGATCAGGGTCCTAGGTCTATACTAAAATTAATTTTGTAATAACAATTAAATAAAGCACTAAAAGGAAATAGGCAGGAATTAAGTAAGACAATAGATACGCGATTAAAAGAAAATAAGGAGGGATTCAGAAAACCAAAGAAAGCAAAAAGGGAAGAGTTTAAAGAAGTGAAGCTAAAACTGAGGGATGTAGCAAGGAAGTGGATTATGAAACAAAAGAATTGGGTAAAGAAGGAGTCTTGTAAGTGAGGTATACATCAAAAGGTAGACCGTGAAAACGAAAAGTTGAATGAGGATTTGCGGAATCCAAAGAGGGTGATAGCAACAACAATTAATGAAATTTGTAATGTACGACAAGAGGAAGGCAAAGCTATCAAAAACCATGTCAGGATAAGCACACAGTACAATGGAACAGTTTACAAAATATCAAAAATTAAATACTTAGTAGTAACGTTTCACATGTAGAATCCTCTTGTACAGACAACAGAAGTACGATTCAGGATAAACTGAGAGAAACAGATCAAGAAGTACTCACTGAGACACAAGATAAAATAGAAAATGAAATTTAAAAGAAATAGAAATTTGTTGTGAACAAGAAAGAAAGGAACCTCTGGTTTATGTAAGTGATGTAGTGAATTACGCTAACGTGTATAAAGTCCATGATTGCTCTAATAAGGGAACTGTAAAGCCACTAACCTTCATTTGACAGTTTGAGGACATCATTTCAGAAAACAGGTCTGAACTAAAAAAAAAATCGTATTCGTGGCCAGTAGGTTAGAAGGAGAAGCAAAATCATGGGAAACAAGAATTTGTTCAGGCATTTTTGAACCAAGTCTGGTCTTGCAGCACACGAATGAGAGCGAGAGGTGAAGTATTTGTGATCAGAGGGTTCCATAGCGAAAAGCCGCTATAACACGAATGGATGGGAGTGAAGTTCTACAAAGTCCTGTACCGAAGTTCAGCGGCGTCAAGGTACCAATAAACATATACTTGACAGCCACCTTCTAGCAAACAATGGTCAAATGTACATTGCATTCGTCTATGGGAGACGAAGGTATCAGATTTCTAAGAAGCATCATAAGAGGGTAGATTACGTGGTTGAATTTGAGGAAGCTTTGAATGCAGTGGACCGGCCGCTGTGGCCGAGAAGTTCTAGGCTCTTCAGTCCGGAACCGCGCTGCTGCTACGGTCGCAGTTTCGAATCCTGCCTCGGGCATGGATGTGTGTGATGTCCTTAGTTAGTTAGGTTTAAGTAGTTCTGGGTGTAGGGGACTGATGACCGCAGATGTTAAGTCCCATAGTGCTTAGAGCCATTCGAACCAATTCTGTGAATGAAGTGCCTCATTCTACCACGGAAATACCGCCCCAACAATTATTAGATGAAATGTCTTTCAGCGAAATGAAAAAAAAATATTATGATTACTAAATCTCAGGGGGCAGTAACATTCATTGTATTACTAGGCAACCGACGATTACCAGGTGCCAGAGTTAATTGACAGCATACATCATTTTCTTTTTCTCCCCTTCTTTCACTCAGAGCTTTATCTGTCTTCTTTAACGTTCTTTACTTTCAGCGTTAAGATGAGCAAATTTTCTTATACTGAACGTGACAACAAAGACATAAGCTTTGACAAAAACGAAGTAACCTAGAAGAATAAGCGCCTGCATAGCAAGAGTAAAGAACAAAAAGGATTCAAATGGCTCTTAGCACTATGGGACTTAACTTCTGATGTCATCAGTCCCCTAGAACAGAACTACTTAATCCTAACTAACCTAAGGACGTCACACACATCCATGCCCGAGGCAGGATTCGAACCTGCGACCGCAGCGGTCGCGCGGTTCCAGACTGTAGCGCCTACAACCGCTCGGCCACTCAGGTCGGCAGTGAAGAACAGGCTTAACAGCATATGTGTGGACCTGCTACGGTATATCAAGTATAAGATTACTGATACACCAACAAGAGAACACAGAACATAGTTACGACAAGACACCAGTACCATATTAATGCACATAACAAAAAAGTGCGTCGTACAGTATGTAATGGAACAATTTTTAAATACTTACAACAAGGACACATAAATATTTGTGTATCAAAACATTTTAAGAATAGGAAAGCAAGACGTGGGCTATTATATGTAACGCTGATGAAATAACGCATCAAAATTAGCTGCAGGCTGCAGAAGAAGACGACGACGCTAAACCAGGTTAGTGAATGTAATAGTGTGCTATAGGAGAAATTCTGGCGGCAAATATAATGGAAATAACTAAATGTTGTGTTGAGATTATGTGCAGAATTGGTCAACGGAGATGCATCGTTACTCTTTAGCATGAATTGAAACGGCGAAGTTGTTTCCGTTGTCATGAATTATGATACACTGATAGGTTAGTAGTAGTCCTGTCAAAGAGGTTTATGGTAAATGGGGAGTTATGGTTATTTGGCGATAGGAAAGTCTGCCAATTATTTTCGACGAGAGAAAAGAGGTAAACAGAGAATTACAGATTAGGCGACAGAAAAGTCGGCCATAGAGAGATAGTGATAGTGATAGAGAGAGAGAGAGAGAGAGAGAGAGACACGAAATACTGTTTCCAAACGACAGTAAAATCTCCCAATCATTATGAAGAGAGAGAGAGGAAAGGCAAAAGACGACGTGTAAGTCAGCCATTACATAGTATTTATGGGCGAAGTGGATTCCGACAACTATTTTATGAAGTACAAGGGAGTAGACATGTTGTCGACATAGGACACAAAACTGACATAAACGTTGTAAATAAGGTTTAAACGGAAGGCCACGTAGTCTGAAGTACCGTGATTAAAAACACACGCTGTTTTCAGATATGAAATGACTGTAGAATGAATGTCTAGCTAAGAATAATTAGCCCCTACAGATTACAAAGTCACACAATATTAGCATATGAAAGTCAGTAAAAAATACACTAGTCAATATATGAATAAAATTCCACTAGGACGGTTCGTAACAACAATGACACTCAAATATAGAAGGAATGACACCTCATACTGTGGGATGAAAGAACGATTTGGTAAATGAATGTTTGTGCGTTATGTTTGAAGCAAGCGACTGCTACGGTCGCAGGTTCGAATCCTGCCTCGGGCATGGATGTGTGTGCTGTCCTTAGGTTAGTTAGGTTTAAGTAGTTCTAAGTTCTAGGGGACTGATGACCACATATGTTAAGTCCCATAGTGCTCAGAGCCATTTGAACCATTTTTGTTTGAAGCAAGATTCTAAAGCTTTCTCTCAATGTATATGCGAATCGCAATTGTAAGCCTCCGTACTTGCGATTTAAAGAGCAGGTATGCCGACTAGGGGCGTGAGTCATTACCGACGTAACAGATGGTGCGAGCAAGCACCGAGCTCTTAAACAACGCACTGACAAGCTGTATGTAGCTACAGCTGAGACCAAAACAAAAACATTGATGCGTCACGTCGTAGTACGACGAAAACATTGGCTTTGTTTATAAATATCCGAAGTCGAAACAAAACATTACGTATCACGCATTTATATTGCAATTGTGTATGAGAACATGTTTTTTTTAATTATTAGGAAACTAATTTAAGCATTTTGTATTGTTTCATGAAATTGTTCAGACGCCGTATGCTGAGGTTGGAGGTGGGGGAACGGACTGACAGTTCCTGAACTCATCACCACTTTGGAAGGTCTGGAGTTTCACAATGCAAGACCTCATCGTGGCCACAGAATCATCAGTATGGGTTGCTGTTGTGGGCTGCTTGCGTACCTTCTGGTAAAAAGTATAAGTCTAATGTTCTTCCATCTTCACGTATTTGTGAAATGTATATATGTTTCGTATATTTTATTAGTAACCACGTGAAGTGGACGTCTTTATGACTGATTCAAATATAAGTAAGTGCAGAGCGGCATGGTGGCGACATAATATTGAAGAAAAGTGTAAAGAATGTTTCATCAAATTGAAGCCGATAGTAGCGCTATAGCAACGTAACTTCTTATGAGAAATACTTTGTTCAATTTAATGGATGGCAATGCGCTGACAGTTGTTTAACAGCAGAATGAAATTTTGTGATAGACTTTTCAACAACATAAAGGTGTAGAATAATGCTACTTTCAAAATCTTTGCTATTTAAAGGTTGATATAACTAGTATAGAAAGTGTAACTAAAGATTAATGATTTTGGGATATAAAGTTATACACGAATTTATTGAGGGTAAAAATTAGGTTCCACTAATCACAAAATAATTAAGTCTATGATTGTATAAGTTATTAATGAAAAAATATAAAGCAGATTCAAGTTTTGAAAAAAATAACAAATTATATGTACAGCGGAACAGTATACCTACTGAAAGATAACTGAAAAATTTACAAAAATTTGAGTATAAATTTGCTTCTTCTCTCCATATTGATTGTTGTCTGCGAGTACGTCCAAATTTTTTGAAATCTCAGAAAGAGAGGGGATGTGTAATATTTCTGGCTT
Source organism: Schistocerca piceifrons (assembly GCF_021461385.2). Lineage (NCBI taxonomy): Eukaryota > Metazoa > Arthropoda > Insecta > Orthoptera > Acrididae > Schistocerca > Schistocerca piceifrons. The sequence continues at coordinate 56,524,869 of NC_060147.1, forward strand.
GGCAGCCGTCATGTTTGGCTACAAGAAGCTCTTTTTAGAGCAGTTGGGAAGGCAGCAGTGGCGAGATGACGTAATGTGATGTGAGGTACCGATGACAGATGGTTCGCTCGGTACGAGCATCGTGAGAGACACCGCTAAAATGTGGTCCTTCTGCGTGATTGGCTGCTGCGTTCGGAAGTTGGGCGCCAAAATGATGATCTTCTGTTATTAATATTAGACAAACTAAACAGCGTATTTACTTTCATTTCAAACTAAAACATTTTTTCAATAGCGTGCTGTAATTCCGTTATTTCACAAGTATTAGTAACCAGCAGAATAATAAACAACTGCGGTACGAAAAGGCAGACGAAGCACTTCGGTGATCGGATCGCGCCTAACTTGGCTGTTTGCTTGAAGTGCACCCTGCGGACAAAGTTTATCCTGCTCCTGGTCCATCGGTACTGAAGTCCCGAGAGATACACGTGAATAGCAGAGCTACAGTGAATAGCCAAAAGTTTATGAAACTTTCGAGAGACAGAAGACATAACGGGTACATTATTCAGTTTTGAAGCCGTAAGTTAAACACACACATAGCTCTTTTTATTCCGTCTCTCTTTTTTCAAGTAGAGGCAGTAAGAAACGCTCCATTACAAATTTAATTACATACATGACTTGCGAAGACAATTTATCGTCTACGGAAGTTGCCCAGAAAGAAAGGCATCGCATTTTTTTTCTCTTCAACAGTTGTTTACTGAACATAATGAGAATTACACACACGATAGAATGGTGTTTTATCTGCGCACAGCCTATTTTTCCACGTAATCTCCATCTCGTTCTATAGCCTTCTTCCAGCGCGAAACAAGGTCGGAGCCAGTGCTTCACTACGTGAATCACCTCCTCATCGTCCTTAAAATGTCTTTCACGAATGGCATGCTTCAGTGGCCCAAAAAAGTGGCACTCCGAGGGGGCTAGTTAAGGGCTGTAGCGTAGATGCGGTAACACTGTCCAACACTGTTTCGCGATGTATTCAGCAGTCTTCAGACTTGGGTGGGGCCGAGCGTTGTTGCAGCAAAAACATCTCCTGGGTTTCCGTGGTGCCGAAATCACCGGAGGCGCGTCTTGACTTTTGTTAATGTGTTGATATATGCTTCTGAATTAATGGTACCGCCTCTTGGCATCACATAATGAGAATCGCACCTTCACAGTCCCAGAACAAAGTGATCATGACCTTACTGGCGGAAGCAGTGGCTTTGAATTTTTTCTTCTCTGTGGAGTGGAAATGGCGCGATTCCGTCGACTGACTTACTGTTTCGAGCTCAAAATGGTGAACACAAGTTTCACCACCTGTAACGATATGGGACAGTAAGGCCTCCCCCTCACCTTCAACACGTTGTAACAAATCAAGACAAATTTTATTTTATTTTATTTTATTTATTTTTTTTGATCCACCATTAGACACCGAGGGACCCATCTTGCACACACTTTTGAATATCGAAGTGTCCGGATAGTTACATCCACACTTCCTTTGCTGATTGACAGATGTAGTGCCAACTGCCGACTCTTAATGCGTCTGTCTTCACGAATGACAACATCAGCTCACTGCGATATGTCAGGTGTGACGGGCGTGGATGGTCTCCCCGACCGCTGCAAATGTGGAGCACCGCCGAACCGCCTTCTAAAGATGACCTCACCCTCCATGCCCAGCGACTAACTGTACTTCCATCGACAGCAGATGCTCCATAAACTTTGCACATGTGTTCGTAAATATTCCCTACAGTTTCTTTCTCTGCAGTGAGAAATTCAATGACGGTACATTGCTTGTAACGTACATCACCTACAGACGCCATTTTGAAACAATCGTGCAGGTACGCTTGCATGGGGGCTTAATTAAATATAATGCAAATACTTTTAATTTTAATCGCTGTATGTCCGGCTACGCAGTCTCGTACCGGTTGGCCCTGACTGGTATTTGTACGAAATCTGACTGCATAGAACAACAACAAAGAATGAAACGAAATTTCCGTTAACACAATTAATTGGTTCAAATGGCTCTGAGCACTATGGGACTTAACATCTATGGTCATCAGTCCCCTAGAACTTAGAACAACTTAAACCTAACTAACCTAAGGACATCACACAACACCCAGCCATCACGAGGCAGAGAAAATCCCTGACCCCGCCGGGAATCGAACCCGGGAACCCGGGCGTGGGAAGCGAGAACGCTACCGCACGACCACGAGATGCGGGCTCACAATTAATTAATTAAGTCCCCAGCAACTATGAAAGCTACGAAACAACAAAGCACAAATGTAACTGTTCTGTGTGTGGAAGTGTGATTCAACGTACACATCTGGCACGGTTCTTCCTCAATACGATACTTTAAATACCATTTATACTGAAGTAATAAAATAAAATAAACAAATACTATAATTACACATAGAAACCAGAAATACAGTCTAATACAAGAACACGAGCCAGATGCTTTGTTGACTGAACCTGTGACCAAGAGACATTATTGTTTAAGACATTGAAATAATAAAAAAAAGGATTTTTTTTTATCTTCATATATATTGACGAAAAGCACACTCTGATCATTACAGCATCCCCAATCCAACAATATCTGGTGTCTAGCCCATCAAAACAATACTACAAGTTCTGAACAAGCACTTACTACCGCAATTTCTCAACTACGACTCGCTACTGCAACATCTCAATAAGCACTGCCAGTGGAGGCGGCGGAATAAAACTCTTTGGCGCAATCTCTGGCGCTGTGACTCAGTGTTGCCACCTTTCACGCTATCTGTCAGAAGTGACGGAAACTTAGTGCGGTCACTCAAGAGACGTCAAATAATAGATAAGTAACGTTTCGTAATCATACCATTGTTTTCGTCTGAAAAAAAAAATGCGGTGCATCACTTTCTCAGCAACCCTCGTATGTTAGTGGAACGGTACACTGAAACCCGGAACCAAGATCCGAGCACCAATTGCAGTGAAGGGGCAACAAAAATTACATTTTCAGTATGTCACGTAATAACTGACCGGATTTAAAATCATGTCAAAGTGTTTGTCCTGAAGCAGCTTAACTGACAGCATCCAAATACCCTGACCTCACTCATCGAGTATGCTCGCAGCTCGTGGTCTTGCGGTACAGTACTCGCTTCCCGCGCACGTGGTCCCGGGTTCGATTCCCGGCGGGGTCAGGAATTTTTCCTGCCTCGACATGACCAGGTGTTATTGTGTCGTCTTCGTTATCATCATTCATCCCCATTACGGTCGGGGGAAGGCAATGGCAAACCACCAAACCACCTCCGCTAGGACCTTGCCTAGTCGGCGGTGCGGGTCTCCCGCATCTTCCCCCTCGGAGTATGGAACCTCATCATCATTCATGGAGTATTTGAGAATAAACTTCACACATAATTTTAAGCGCTTAGAAACTTTTTCTCGCTGTCACACCCCACAAAATCATGAAAAGGAAAACGTTTATCGCTCGCTACGTTTTCGCTGCCATGTAAAGTTCAGCATCAGACATGAATTTTTACTTGACTACTTTGTTACTACTAATTCTATGCGCAACACATTTTCAGGCAGTGTCTACATATATTACTGAATGTTCCTGCAAGATAACATCATTGAACGATTCCTAGTTTAGGAGATACGTCATATAAATTGAGATACGTGAAAACCTTGTTTTTGTTTAAAAAGGAGCGCAAAAAACGCAGACTGCATTCATCCAGTGTTTCAGAATGAGAACGCTTGGCGACTTCCAATAAACCTCAAGCATAATTTCAAACTTTCTCCAGACATTTTCTCGCTTACATGCTTAACGTCAAACGTGTATCACATTAACTCATGTGTAAACCAATCTGGCGTTTGATACTGTTTGACGCATGGGTGTTCCGTTATTCAAAGTATTGGAGTGTACTTGTTGAACACATCGACAAAGAAGAGTTTGAGAAACATATTACGAGTAAGGAGAGGAAACATTTTTCTGCGATGAGTTTCACTGGGCGTACTGCACACACTCGCCAGTACAGTTTCGGTATCATTCATGAGACGTCTGTTTCAATACAGGAGCAGAGCTCTACCACAGTGACAGCAGATGGGCACAGTTTAATCTCTGAAGTTCATCTCTATTTATACCAACGTCTATTCAAATGGTTCAAATGGCACTGAGCACTATGAGACTTAACATCTGAGGTCATCAGTCCCCTGGAACTCAGAACAATTTAAACCTAACTGCTGTGTTGGCAGAAGAGCCAACACCGTGTTGCTAGAGGAGGCCGAAATGCACGCGTTTAATTACACGCAGACTGGCGTGAGGTCTGGAACAGTTAAATGTAACTAATATAGCCAATAAGGTACGTTGTTGCTGGAATACTTAACTTTAATCCATAATTGTAGAACATCGCTCTTGATTGTACATGCTTCATAAGATAAATATCAAATGCTATGGCGCCTTGCTAGGTCGTAGCAAATGACGTAGCTGAAGGCTATGCTAACTATCGTCTCGGCAACTGAGAGCGTATTTGTCAGTGTAGCATTGCTAGCAAAGTCGGTTGTACAACTGGGGCGAGTGCTAGTAAGTCTCTCTAGACCTGCCGTGTGGCGGTGCTCGGTCTGCAATCACTGACAGTGGCGACACGCGGGTCCGACGTATACTGCCCGAGGCAGGATTCGAACCAGCGACCGTAGCAGTCGCGCAGTTACGGACTGAAGCGCCTAGAACCGCTCGGTCACCACGGCCGGCAACGTGTATCCAGCAGAAATTATTCTTCGCTGCAATCCTGAAAAGACAAATGAGACAGTGTACATTTTTGTGCACAGTGTGGCTCGTACACACAAACTGACTTTCCACAGCTCCCTTCCTGTAAAATTCTGAGGGTTTTAAGCATATTCACTGAAGTATCTGTGTTAAAACAGCCATGTTTATTAACATTACTAATAAATGTTAGGAATACATATTTCTGTTAAAAATAAAAAATGATAATTATGTACTCGACAAAACTGATTAACTGTTGTTACTTATGAAAAGTCAAGTGTAATAGCATGGCTTTAGTACTCGTAGAGCAAACGTTTTTACCACAACAAATACGAGGGGCGTTTGAAAAGCGACGTGCAAAAGTAAAAACTACTTACGTGTTTGGGGTAAACCTTTTTTTATTTTTAGATATATTTTACTTTTAGACTTATACACTTCGTCCAACGTTGTTCTAATTTGTTGATCCCTTCCGAATAATAGGAATTGTGCAACTCTGCAAAATAGCTATTAGTTGCTGCAATCACCTCCTCGTTTGAATAAAATCTTTGTCCCGGCAGCCACTTCTTCAAATTGGGGAACAAATAGTAGTCCGAGGGAGCCAAGTCTGGAGAATAGGGAGGATGAGAAACGAGTTAATTTTGCGACCACAACTGCTGAGGTGTGCGCTGGTGCACTGACGTGATAGAAAAGGACTGTTTTGCGGTCCAATCGACGCCATTGTTCTTACAGCTCGATTTTCAAACGGACCAATAACGATGAATAATATGTACCTGTAATAGTTTTACCCTTTTCCAGATAGTCGATGAGGATTATCCCTTGCGAATCCCAAAAGACAGCCGGCATAACCTTTCCGGTCGAAGGATTGGTCTTCGCCTATTTTGGTGCAAATTCTCCCTTGGTAACCCATTGTTTAGATTGTTGTTTTGTCTCATGAGTATAGTAATGTATCCATGTTTCATCCACAGTGACGAAGCGACGCTTAAAGTCCTGCGGATTCTTCCTGAACAGCTGCAAACCATCCTTGCAACACTTCACACGATTCCGTTGTTGATCAAGCGTCAGCAGTCGCGGGACCCATTTTGCGGATAGCTTTCTCATGTTTATGCAAAATATTATATACCCGTTCATTCGAGATTCCCACAGCACTAGCAATCTCACGCACCCTAATTCTTCTGTCATCCATCACCATATCATGGCTTTTGTCAATGATTTCTGGAGTCGTAACCGCCGGCCGGAGTGGCCGAGCGGTTAGAGGCGCTACAGTCTAGAACCGTGCGACCGCTACGGTCGTAGGTTCGAATCCTGCCTCGGGCTTGGGTGTGTGTGATGTCCATAGGTTAGTTAGGTTTAAGTAGTTCTAAGTTCTAGGGAACTGATGACCTCAGATGTTAAGTCCCATAGTGCTCAGAGCCATTTGAACCATTTGAATTCCCTTTCCCAGCCCATTTCGTCCTCCCACTCTCTCTGTGCATCTCCTCTTGCCCCAATATCTGTAATCTCTTCCTTTCCCCTCTCTGTCTGCCATTTTCCCCTCCCCACTCCCTCCTTCCCTCTCCATAGTGCTCAGAGCCATTTGAACCATTTCGAGTCGTAACCTCTACAGGGCGTCCAGAACGTTCAGCATCACTTGTGCCCATATGACTACTCCGAAAATTTTGAAACCACTTATAAACTGACCTAAACGAAGGTGCAGAGTCACCGCAATGTTTATCAAGCTTGTCTTTAGTCTCCTGAGGGGTTTTGCCTTTCATAAATTAATCTTTAATCACCACACGAAATTCTTCTTCGTCCATTTTTTGACTATGACTCGATTTCCTTGATTCACACGAATGCCAAACACAAAGAAATAGACCAATATGGCTGAAATTTGGAGTGCATTCTGCATGGGGGCTTAATTAAATATTATGATAGAAAATGATTTTTAGTAGCTGTATGTCCGATTACGCTGTGACTCGTAATCGGTTGGCCCTGACTAGAATTATTACGCAATCTGACTGCTACGAACAATCTAAGAAAATTTTCGTAAACACAGTTAATTAATTAAGTCCCCAGCAACTATAAAACCTACAAACCAATAAGCACAAGAGTAACTGTTCTGTATGTGGGAGTATGACTCAACGTCCACATCTGGCACGGTTCTTCTCAAACAAGACAAGAATTTTTAAATACCAACTATACTGACGTGACAAAGAAATTTAGAAAAACTATAATTACGCAAGAAAACCAGAATTCACTCTAATACAAGAACACAAGCCAGATGCTTTGTTGACTGAACCTGTAGTGACGCATTATTTCAGACACACAATTAATAAAAGAACATTGTAGTTTTTACCTTCATATATATTGACGAAATGCACACAATAACATCTGCTATCTCTCCCATCAAATAACTGCATAAAACATGGAACAACACTCTTTACTACAACATCTTACTCCGACTTCACGACAAGCAGTGCCCACTAGCACATCTCGGCACGAACTCTTAACACACACTGTCCTCTACGATCTCTCGACAAGCACTGACTTTCACGAACTCTCAACAAGCACTGACTGCTACGATCTCTTAACACGCACTGTGGAGGCGGCTTAATAGTACTCTTTGGCGCACTCTCTGGCGCAGTGGCACAGTGTAGCCACCTTTCATATGCCCCTCCTCCACAGGCCAGAATTTGATGGTATTTTTGCCAGCATTGGTGGTGAAAATACCACCAAATTCGTCCAGAAAAATACAGACAAAAATAAAAGATAATATTAATACCTAAATATCACATAATTAGTTAAAATTTTTGGCTTTGCACTGACCTTTCACTAACCTAACATATGAAATACAGTAAGCAATACAACTTCTTTTCATACATGTGGCTTTACATAATAGTTTACACAATATACAAAAAATCAGTTTATACAAATGTTCACATAAAATGCTTTCAATGATTAGTTTATACAAAAAAGAACACCAACAGGTAACATCTTTTCAGTAAAAGCAGTCCATCAGTTGCACCCAGTAAAGTTTAGCAGGTACACCCAGCAACAAGTCACATTAGTTCAGTAGAAGCAATCCATCAGATGCACCCAGCAATGTTAAGCAGGTGCAGACGCCAACAAGTGACTTCATTTCAGTAAAAGCAGTTCACCAGTTGCACCCAGCAATGTTGAGAGCAGGTGCAGACACCAACAAGTGATACCATTTCAGTAAAAACAGTCCATCTGTGGCACCCAGCAATGTTGAGTAGGTGCAGACAGCAAAAAGTAACATCATTTCAGTAGAAACAGTTCTAACAGTGGCACTCAGTAAAGTTCAAGAGGTACACACAGCAACAAGTCACATTAGTTCAGTAGAAGCAGTCCATCAGAGGCACCCAGCAATGTTGAGTAGGTGCAGACACCAACAAGTGACATCATTTCAGTAGAAGCAGTCCATCAGAGGCACCCAGCAATGTTGAGTAGGTGCAGACAGCAACAAGTGACTTCATTTCAGTAAAAACAGTTCATCAGTTGCACCCAGCAATGTTGAGCAGGTGCAAACAGCAACAAGTGACTTCATTTCAGTAGAAACAGTTCATCAGTTGCACCCAGCAATGTTGAGTGCAGGTGCAGACACCAACAAGTGACACCATTTCAGTAGGAGTAGTCCATCAGTTGCACCCAGTAAAGTTGAGCAGGTGCAGACACCAACAAGTGACATCATTTCAGTAGGAGCAGTCCATCAGTTGCACCCAGCAATGTTGAGCAGGTGCAAACAGCAAAAAGTCACATCTCTCAGCAGAAGCAGTTCCAAAAAATTCACTAGCACTGATCACACTGTTTATCAGAGTTTATGAGCAGAAATTAAACATGTCCTAGTGGCACCAATCATGTAGAAAAGGTACAAATAACAGTCCATAATTTTTTAGAATCACTGATCACACAGTTCTTCAGCAGAAATTAAACATGACTAAATGTCACACATCATGTTGAAAAGTGCAGGTAACAGCTCAGAATATTTATCTTCACTAATCAGACAGTTCAGGCATGAACAATAGTTTGAATGCACATACAAATGCTTTTACAGTAACATACAAATCATAACAAACACACAAATGATATCAGATAATTGTCCTATTAACTATTACAATACACAAATACCAGTAAACCTATAATATTCATGGGTGTCAGTGCAAGCCACTACCAACAAATAAAATAATATTTAGGAGATAGGTGGTTAGGATTAGTAAAGGAAAACACACAGAACACACTCACTCATCTCTCATCCACATTAAGTACTACTGTGTAACTGAATAGTGTTAATTGTGTAAATGAAATTCTGTCTAAATCTGATGTTCATCATGTGTATCAAGTAGTACTGGCAGCAATGTATAATAGTCAATAATAGTTAGTCAACGTCATAGTCATTATGTCAAGACCAATGTTTGCCAAGCCAGATCAAAATGTACTGTTGTTGAACAACTGTCAGTGAGCCAAGATATGCAATTACTTCCTCTCTTCAAAAAAAAAAGTATATACTGCTTAGTTATTTAATAAAGTGTGTGTATAGACTATCTTCCTTCTAATTTAGTGTTCTAGTCTGCTATCTTCATCCTCCTTGTTCCATAAGACCAACAAAAAAAAAATATATGCTCCTCACTTACTTTACCTCTTATACATCAAAACTCCAATAATCATCAGCTTCACACAATCTCAATAATACCTCAATAATACCTCTTCAATACGTCTTCTTATCAATATCATTTACCTTACCTCTTGTCCACAAAAACTCCAATAATCATCAACTTCATATAATCTCTATACCTCAATAATACGTCGATAAATATAAACCTCAGCACCAATATCATTTCACTTCCATAACAACTCTTTCCTCTAGTCAGTCTCCTCGAACAAGTACAGATAAAATCCTAATGCAACTTCAATTCAGCATCCCATACAATCCGAAGACACATTGTCAACACACAACCTCTGTGTAATCCATCTGAGCCCAATCTTCTACTCATTATAAATTATAAGATACATTTTGGTTCCTTGTCCATCATTAAATAAAAGAAATGCATACCTGACCTCTAACAGACTTAGTTCGAATAACTCTCAGTAATTAAGTACGATTACGGAGTATGAATGATCATAATATTTCACAGTGTGTACACCACTTCAAGAATCATAGCAGAAGCAAACATGTGGAGTATTTTTTGTGTCAAGTGTCACTTCCTATTTCAATTGCTCACTAAAAAATGCAGTGTAATAACTGTTAATGGTCTAAACCTATATTGGTCTGTCATGTCGTTAGCTTCCTTCCTATTAGCATAAATTTATACAGCTTCCATAAAACCTCAGCTCATGTGACTTCTATGACTTTCTTGTACTAATGTCGTTCGTCGAATTATAGCAGTTAATTTTTTTATCTTAAAAATATAAGGCACTGAGCGTAAGCAAAACATGCAATAGCGAGTAAATATACCAGTAGAGAACAGAATGCCAACAAGTGGATGCAGCACAAATCCTACAACGAGGCTCTGCCAAGCGAACAATCTATAATCAATCCAATAGTGTGACCTAAACTCTATGTTTATACACAGTATATCAGCATTTCTATACACCAAATTAAAGAGTAGTTGTGACAACAAAACAGAAATGTGTAAATATGCAATCCATACGCATAGTAGTAAACATATATCTTACGTAATAAACAAGTCATTAGCATCATATCAGCCTAAGCAAATAAATGTTCATATGTCATCTTAATAAGTAAACATGAAGGCGCAAGCAGATAAATCACAAAGTATAACTTACATACCTAGCCACATCAGCACAATTAATCAGGTTACAATTATAATTCAAATAAATAAGCACAGCAGGCACATAATAAAAAAAATATGACATCAGTGAAAAAGCATAGCAGCCAAGCGATGCATAATATATACAAATAACAATCCTGTTCATTAATCAATAATTGTCAAAATCAGTAAATGTACACAAGCACGTCGCTTCACACGTAAATTCATAGAACATGAAATTAGCACAAAGTATGAATCACGTAATCGCGAGCAGCAATTTACGTCTAAAGTACGTACCTAAGTGGAAATATGTTACCTGAAAAATGAACTCAATTAATAGTTACCTTTTTTAGTTAATTAGTTTCTTCTTCGAAATTACATTCTTCCTGAAAATTTCTCGATAGCAGGTCGTCTTAACGTCGGACACGCACAGAATTTACCTGAAGGTCTTAAATACTTTATACAACCGTATCCTGCAAAATACTGAATGTTAATAACACAATTCAACAAGTCCTTATAGCTTTATACTGAATTTAATCGGAGAAATTAGACTGTGTGTTTGTTTACGGCTGTCAGTGCATTCGCACTGAGCGCTCGATCAGCTGTGGGCGCATGACGTAAGAAGCTATTGTTCGCGGTCAACGACTGCCTTGTGCGGCGCGCAGACTTGACTGTTGCTTTGAGTATGTGCCGCCGCCAAAACACAGCGCGGTATACTTGTACTCTCCGCATGTTTACATGTAGCTGTTAGTTTCTCAAAAGTATGTCATTCCACAAAAATTTTTCTAAAGTATGTCATTCCACAAAAATTTTGGAAACTACGAACCTCACGTTTTGTGGTAGGAATAGCATAATTACGAATAGCGTCTAATTTTTTTTGGATCAGGAAGAATACCTTCTGTAGAAATAAAGTGACCGAGAAATTTCACCTGAGAACGACCAAATTCAGATTTTTCTAAGTTCACTGTAATGCCAACTCTTGCAAAAATACGTAACAATGAATCCAAAATTTTGTTGTGCTCACTCCAAGAATGTTTAGCAATAAGAATATTGTCAACATATGAAGTAATGTTGTCACGAAGATAAACAGGTAAAATTTCATTTAAGCTACGAATGAATGCTGCTGAAGATACTGTAAGTCCAAACGGTAATTTCCGAAGTCACTTTTGGGTACAATTAGTCATATTCGGTTATTGTTTACTTACTCACTAGATAGATTGATAGTCGAAGAGTTGGTTTGACAGATGCAAAGAATAGTAAAAGAGTAGGCAGCGGTACAGAAAACTAAAAGAGAAATAGCACCACTACAGCTCGGGGCCCTATGCTCGCTACGGCACATATTCACTTAAGAGTAGTGAATCCCCTGAGGACTTTAATAACTGCACATAATTTCCAGTTTGTGACTTTGTGGCACATCTGGCGGAAGTGCGTACGTAAATTGATCTAACCATGCACATGGATGTATGTCGTTCTTCGAATTGCGGAAGATCTTAAATTTCCGGACAGTCAAAAAGTGTTTATAATCAAAGTTTTCGCCTCGTGGCGACAAAGACCTACCGCGTCTGTCCCAGTCCGAATGTCGATTATTGTCAAGTTCACGCGCCTGGCGCTCTCTTGTTGCTTCTCGTAAATGAAATAAATTACTTTCTTCACATCCTTCTGCTAAATGAACACTTGTCAATTTATCTGAGATCTCTTCGACTCTTTCCGATGAGTCACTTAATTGTTCTTTCACTTTATTTACGTCTTCTGTAAATGTCGCGACTCGGGTTTCGGTGTTGTCACATTTAGTAGTTAAGTGTTCACACTGTTGCGTTAAGTTATTTATTCTGTCATTTGGTACGGATTCCTCGATTCTTTCAATTATTTCTTCCTTGTCTTGTGCACGTTGTAAATTTAACTCTGAAAATTTCTGTACTATCACGCGATCTCTTTCTTCCCGTTCTCTGTCCTGTTCCTCTTGTCTGATTTCTGTTGAAATTAAACTATTATTGTGAGAATTTAAAATCGGGTGTACTTCTTCTCTAATTTCTTTCTTTGATTCATCATTCGTATTTTTGAAACCTGTCCCTCTTCGTGAGCGTAACCATGTTGTCATTGCTTCTATCTGTGATCCCATTGTTTCCATTCGTGTTACCATTGTTCCCATTTGTGATCCCAGATTTAATATTGCACCCATCAACTGCTCCATATTAACTTGTTCTAAATTCTTTTCGCCCCTAACATCTCCCGCAAAACTAACTTCCTTCGTCACAGCTGTGAAGCTATCTGTGTTCGATACTATTTCAGAATCTTCTGTCGTTAATCTCAGATTCTGTAAATTTTCTGATTGAGAAAAATTTTGAAATGGTTCCGGACTGTCTTCCCGACTTATTACATTGTTTTCCACTTCATTATCCATCATACTGTTTTCCTCTGTTGGCGAGTTCGCCATGTCAACAATTTCGTTATTCTCACTATTCATCATTTTTGCCTTTTTCATTGATCGCGTAATCATTTACAAAATATACGAAAGATTCGTCACTGTACGAAAATTACACACCGTGACTCTTTATCTCCAACAATACTATTCACACGAGATGTTTCCTTCAAACACGATCAATCGAACAATTGAAATAATTGCACAAAATTGTCAAACGCGTATACAAGGCAATAAAAAAATTAAATTTTGAAAAATACCATTAGAAGACTGCCAATTACCAAATCTACACATACAAAATAGACTACAATTAATAAACTACAAATTACTACAACAATACTACAGTCTACTATTTTTACAATCAGAAAAATCCAAGGGACGATCCTGGCAGGGTCGCCACGTGCATGGGGGCTTAATTAAATATTATGATAGAAAATGATTTTTAGTAGCTGTATGTCCGATTACGCTGTGACTCGTAATCGGTTGGCCCTGACTAGAATTATTACGCAATCTGACTGCTACGAACAATCTAAGAAAATTTTCGTAAACACAGTTAATTAATTAAGTCCCCAGCAACTATAAAACCTACAAACCAATAAGCACAAGAGTAACTGTTCTGTATGTGGGAGTATGACTCAACGTCCACATCTGGCACGGTTCTTCTCAAACAAGACAAGAATTTTTAAATACCAACTATACTGACGTGACAAAGAAATTTAGAAAAACTATAATTACGCAAGAAAACCAGAATTCACTCTAATACAAGAACACAAGCCAGATGCTTTGTTGACTGAACCTGTAGTGACGCATTATTTCAGACACACAATTAATAAAAGAACATTGTAGTTTTTACCTTCATATATATTGACGAAATGCACACAATAACATCTGCTATCTCTCCCATCAAATAACTGCATAAAACATGGAACAACACTCTTTACTACAACATCTTACTCCGACTTCACGACAAGCAGTGCCCACTAGCACATCTCGGCACGAACTCTTAACACACACTGTCCTCTACGATCTCTCGACAAGCACTGACTTTCACGAACTCTCAACAAGCACTGACTGCTACGATCTCTTAACACGCACTGTGGAGGCGGCTTAATAGTACTCTTTGGCGCACTCTCTGGCGCAGTGGCACAGTGTAGCCACCTTTCAATTCTTTCCAAAGATGCTACTAACTAAACATGACCTCGATACCAGCCGGTGGACTTTTCAAACGCCCCTCGTAAAAAATAAAAAATAACAGCCAGTGGAATAACGCTGTGAGTAGCGCGTTATCAATTTACTGCAACCATTCTCTAGTTGCAATAAGAGCGGCTCCGACCGCGAGATTTTCTCTCTCTCTCTCTCTCTCTCTCTCTCGTGTGTGAGTGTGTGTGTGTGTGTGTGTGTGTGTGTGTGTGTGTGTGTGTAGTGGGGCTCACATTGTGCGGTTCCATCTGACTGAGGGAAGTCTGCACAGCACAACTCGCACCCGTGGGTTACGTATTGCGCGCTCAGTCACGCGTTAACACGCTTACCGCTTTAAAGTCAGAAGTGTTTCCGCTAGTATGGGGAGATTGGCCGCTTCTTCCTGCCGGACGCCTGCGTTCCACAGGGAAACGAGAATGCGCGCCCCGCCAGACAGCGAAATCCCCAGTTAGCATCTCAGGGGTTAATATCGTGTTTACCCAGTGCGGCGATTACTCGCGCCACCGGTATTCACCGCGTGGCTGCATACTGGAGAGCGCGCATCTGAACCTGCCCCTGAACCCACCTGTTAGCCCTCTGTCTTCCCTCACATCCTGTGGCAGGAATTGCGCTATCGCAGGATATCCAGGAGGTGCGCAGATATTCAGAATCAGCTCTTTCACAGTGATATTTATGGGTTATAAATGTGACTTATTCTCTAGAAGCATATAGACTGAAGCGCCAAAGAAACTAGTACAGAGATGCGTATTCGACTAGTAAACGGGCAGAATACGGTGCTGCGGTCGGCAACGACTATGTAAGACAACAAGTGTCAGGAGCAGTTGTTAGATCGATTACTGCTGATACAATGGCAGGTTATCAAGATATAAGTTAGTTTCAACGTGGTGCTATAGCCGGCGCACGAGCGATGCGACACGGCACCTCTGAGGCAGCGATGAAGTGGGCATTTTCCCGTACGACCATTTCACGAAAAACCATGGATATGGGCATTCGGAGCCAAAGGCCAACTCGTGTACCCTCGATGACTGCACGACACAAAGCTTTACGCTTCGCCTGGGCCCGTCAGAACCGACATTGGGCTCTTGATGATTGGAAACATGTTGTCTGGTCGGAAGAGTCTCGTTTCTAATTGTATCGAGCGTATGGACGTGTACGGGTATGGAGACAACCTCATGAATCCATGGACCCTGCATGTCATCAGGGTACAGTTGACGTCAAGGCTCTGTAATGGTGTGTGGCGCGTGCAGTTGGAGCGATATGGGACCCCTGAAACGTCTAGATACGACTCTGACAGGTGACACGTACGTAAGCATCCTGTCTGATCACCTGCATCCATTCATGTCCATTGTGCATTCCGACGGACTCGGGCAATTCCAGCAGGACAATGCGACATCCCACAAGTCCAGAATTGCTACAGAGTGGCTCCAGGAACATGCTTCTGAGTTTAAACACTTCCGCTGCCCACCAGACTGACATGAACATCATTGAGCATATCTGGGATGACTTGAGATGGATGCTGTTGAGAAGAGATCTCCAGCCCCTCGCACTCTTACGGATTTATGAACAGCCCTGCAGGATTCATGGATTCAGTTCCCTCCAGCACTACTTCAGACATTAGTCGAGTCCATGCCACGTCGTGTTGCGGCTCTTCTGCTTGCTCAGAGGGGTCCTACACGATATTAGGCAGGTGTATCAGTATCTCTGGCACTTCAGTGTATATACAACAGTGGAAATCAGTATATAGGCATGGAGAGTTCTAGAAAAATTAACAGTGTCGGTTGAAATAGTTGCGCACAGTGTATATTGAGTAGAATCAGATTCAGGATACGGACAGATGCAGCCAAGTGCTACCGTATTCCATGTCATTAGTACAGTATAAGACAAGACACCTGCGATTCGGCTGGCAGGGAGGGGGGGGGGGGGGGGGGGGAGGAACTCGGTATAAGGGCAACCGGCTCCGATCAGTATTATTGCAGATAGGAAACAGACAGCAGTGCTGTCAGTATGTGTTGTGTATATTAACTACGACTGTAAACTGACACGCGGAAAACAGTTATCATGTGACGAAAAGGGGAAAAATCGGTGTGCAAGGCAAAGGTTCTCTCTAATTGGCATATCGCTCCAACGACGAGGTGAAAGAAGAGGTTCATAACTTTCTGAACAGCATGGCGGCGAGCTGGTATGACATGGGCATACCAAAACTGCCACACCGTCTACAATAAAATGCATCGACAGAAATGGTGATTATGTCGAAATACAGCTAAATGTTCAAGCTGAAAACTGATGTAAACCATTGTAGAAATAAACAGGTCTATGTACTTATATATAAAAAAGGCGATCTTACTTTCAGGATTACCCTCATATCACGTCTTGATAGTTTTAAAATCTGGTAGCTGTCTATGATATGCCTTCTACAACTTTCTCTGGTCTTTTTTTTTGGCGACTGTGTCTCTTTATACGAGAGGACACATTGGGGTTTCTTCTGGTTTGAGTACATGTTGGTTGCAAATGGTGTCAGATTCCGCTATTTTTGCATCATTAGGCCCTGTAATAGGCGAAGTGGCTATGCATGCACACAAAACTTGAATATGTCACATGCAATTCAATATAAGAAGTATCTGTCTATGTGTAATAACTCATGCCGTTTGTATGTATGTATGTATGTAATAAGGTAGAGACATAGGGAATGGACAAGAGTATGGAAAAAAAGAGCGACCAATGCATGCTTGAACATAAATGCAAAAGCTACCCAAGTCTGCAGGCTGCGCTGTTGTATTTAAACACGTTGTAAGGAGTGTGTCAGAACTCTCCATTACACTGAAAACAATGTTGTTGTTGTTGCTGTTGTGGTCTTCAGTCCTGAGACTGGTTTGATGCAGCTCTCCATGCTACTCTATCCTGTTCAAGCTTCTTCAACTCCCAGTACCTACTGCAACCTACATCCTTCTGAAGCTGCTTAGTGTATTCATCTCTTGGTCTCCCCCTACGATTTTTACCCTCCACGCTGCCCTCCAATACTAAATTGGTGATCCCTTGATGCCTCAGAACATGTCCTACCAACCGATCCCTTCTTCTGGTCAAGTTGTGCCACAAATTCCTCTTATCCCCAAGCCTATTCAGTACCTCCTCATTAGTTATGTGATCTACCCGTCTAATCTTCAGCATTCTTCTGTAGCACCACATTTCGAAAGCTTATATTCTCTTCTTGCCCAAACTATTTACCGTCCATGTTTCACTTCCATACATGGCTACACTCCATACAAATACTTTCAGAAACGACTTCCTGACACTTAAATCTATACTCGATGTTAACAAATTTCTCTTCTTCAGAAACGCTTTCCTTGCCATTGCCAGTCTACATTTTATATCCTCTCTACTTCGACCATCTACAGTTATTTTGCTCCCCAAATAGCAAAACTCCTTTACTACTTTAAGTGTCTCATTTCCTAATCTAATACCCTCAACATCACCCGACTTAATTCGACTACATTCCATTATACTCGTTTTGCTTTTGTTGATGTTCATCTTATATCCTCCCTTCAAGACACCATCCATTCCGTTCAACTACTCTTCCAAGTCCTTTGCTGTCTCTGACAGAATTACAATGTCATCGGCGAACCTCAAAGTTTTTATTTCTTCTCCATGGATTTTAATACCTACTCCGAATTTTTCTTTTGTTTCCTTTACTGCTTGCTCAATATACAGATTGAATAACATCGGGGAGAGGCTACAACCCTGTCTTACTCCCTTACCAACCACTGCTTCCCTTTCATATCCCTCGACTCTTTTAACTGCCATATGGTTTCTGTACAAATTGTAAATAGCCTTTCGCTCCCTGTATTGTACCCCTGCCACCTTCAGAATTTGAAAGAGAGTATTCCAGTCAACATTGTCAAAAGCTTTGTCTAAGTCTACAAATGCTAGAAACGTACGTTTGCCTTTCCTTAATCTTTCTTCTAATATAAGTCGTAAGGTCAGTATTGCCTCACGTGTTCCAGTATTTCTGCGGAATCCAAACTGATCTTCCCCGAGGTCGGCTTCTACTAGTTTTTCCATTCGTCTGTAATGAATTCGTGTTAGTATTTGGAGCTGTGGCTTATTAAACTGATTGTTCGGTAATTCTCACATCTGTCAACACGTGCTTTCTTTGGGATTGGAATTATTATATTGTTCTTGAGGTCTGAGGGTATTTCGCCTGTTTCATACATCTTGCTCACCAGATGGTAGAGTTTTGTCAGGACTGGCTCTCCGAAGGCCGTCAGTAGTTCCAATGGAATGTTGTCTACTCCGGGGACCTTGTTTAGACTCAGGTCTTGCAGTGCTCAGTCAAACTCTTCACGCAGTATCGTATCTCCCATTTCTTCTTCATCTACATCCTCTTCCATTTCCATAATATTGTCCTCAAGTACATCGCCCTTGTATAGACCCTGAAAACAATATAGTCAACAACGCTATTCTTTGCATTGTGTAAATACTCAGATATCGACAGTAACAATCTGTGGGCGAAACACGGGAACACGATTCTTAACATTGTTGTGAGACGAGGTCTGTCTGCGAGGGTGGAAGTAGTAGTGTCCGTCGAGAGCTCGAAGACATAAGACGTGTCACGCTGCCCTGACGTCGGTGGTGGAAGACCTTACCACACTCGAGGCCTGATGTCGTTTATATAGCCAGGAGAGATTTCGTTCGCTGAACTGCGCTTGAAGATGGAATTCGAGGCAAAATTCGCAAGCACAGAGCAAAAGCAATTGCAGGGTTAGGCTCGTGATTGTTAGTCCGAGTTTGCAATAATCCCATGTTTTGCTTTCCAGTTAAAGAAGCCTTCAAATAATAATTATTATTCTCCACATCTAATTTATAAATAAATGCTGTGGTTATTAAATGTTGATGTAACTTTGAAATTTAAATAACTTGTTAATCTGGAAATCAGGCATTATTGATACCTATGTCATTGTTATCTATTATTGGTCATGAGGATTCTGAAATTTTAAATAGGCTTAATTTATGAACTCCCGTCTCACAAGTTATTTACAAGGGGCCCAGAAGAGCGCATGCAACCACACTGAGTGCTACAAACACTGGACCAACACCCCGAGTTATGGTCTTGGATGCGATTTCGTATCACAGCAGGAGCACACTCATGGCTATCCCACGTCTGGTGATTCGACCTGTAGTTGCCATTCCTAAACATCATTCCAGGGGGTGTTTGCCAACAGGCTAACACTCGCCCACATATCGCTGTTGCAACCGACATGCTCTGGAGTGTGTCGGTATGTTGCCTTGGCCTCCTCGATCCTCAGATGTCTCCAATCAAGTACCCATCTGGGACATCTTCGAACGACAACTCCAGCGTGATCCGCTAACAATATTAACCGTCTCTGTATTGACCGAAGCAGTGCAACAGGCGCTGAACTCCATGCCACAAACTGAGAAATGGTTCAAATGGCTCTGAGCACTGTGGGACTTAACATCTGAGGTCATCAGTCCCCTATAACTTACAACTACTTAAACCTAACCAACCTAAGGACATCACACACATCCATGCCCGAGGCAGGATTCGAACCTGCGACCATAGTGGTCTCGCGGTTCCAGACTGAAGCGCCTAGGACCGCTCGTCCACAGCGGCCGCCCACAAACTGACATCAGGCACCTGTTTAACGCTATGCATACAAGTTTGAATGCTTCCATTGAACTTTTTGGCGATCACCCGGGTTATTGATGTACCAGTATTTCACATTTGCAATAGCTTACATTAACCTGTGATACTACGATCACTTAAATATGTTCCCTAGACAAACGCATTTCCCAAATTTCGTAACTCCAAAATAATTAGATTTTCGTGTTGCGATATTTTCCAGCAGTATACTGTCTGTAGGTTTTCCTGTAAATGTAGACTGAGCTGGAGAACAGGGCCCTTCAGTGGAGGGCTATCCAAAGGGCAACCCACGGGAAAAGGTCCGTCAACTGCGCCATCCTCCTGCGTTCAGCGTCGCCTGTTTTGATTAACCTAGGCCGGCATCGCGGGAGTGACAGCGTTAATGTGCCTACGCGTAGGCAGCGGGGGAAAAACACGAACTCTATCCCTCACTGATCCACTTTGACCGTCAATAACGGATATTGGCTCAGCTGCAGAATATTGTGGAAGAAGATCCGCTACCGTCAATTTCTTACGCTGCTCGCAAGCAGGTTTTATTACTACGACACAGTTCTAAATAAAGCTGTTTCTTTCCTGGACGGTATTAATAATGTGAACCCGACAGCCACATACCTACAAGGGGAGGGAATTTTTTTTTTTTTTAAATCACCGTTTCTACCGACCCAAGCCGGCCAGAGTGGCCGTGCGGTTCTAGGCGCTACAGTCTAGAGCCGAGCGACCGCTACGGTCGCAGGTTCCGATCCTGCCTCGGGCATGGATGTGTGTGATGTCCTTAGGTTGGTTAGGTTTAAGTAGTTCTGAGTTCTAGGGGACTGATGACCTCAGAAGTGAAGTCGCATAGAACCATTTGAACCATTTTTCTACCAACCGAAAACCACTGTAGAACTATAAGCAGTGCTGAGTAGACCAGCGTTCTCTTCGAATATGTCATATATTCCCATTAGGGAACAGGATGGACCTCAGAAGACTGTCATCTACCTCGGGTAGAGCATTAAAAACCCATCATCTGTATCGCCTCCCACGCCCGGGTTCCCGGGTTCGATTCCCGGCGGGGTCAAGGATTTTCTCTGCCTCGTGATGACTGGGTGTTGTGTGATGTCCTTAGGTTAGTTAGGTTTAAGTAGTTCTAAGTTCTAGGGGACTGATGACAATAGATGTTAAGTCCCATAGTGCTCAGAGCCATTTCAAACATCATCTGTATATACCACTTCTGTATTCGCCAATAGAGCCATGCTGGTGAAATCATCAAGGTGAGTAAAGGGGACCTGAGTACCGTGACGCAATAGTACCCTGTCAGCCTCAAGCGGGTCACGAAATTTAACAAAATACACACATAATTCCGAAGGTAAGTACGCAGTATGCGCCTGATCTGTATTAACTTTAATCTTGTCCACCAACAATTTGTGCATATCTGAAGAGCCGGACTGCACATGTATCGTGCATTTATCGAAACTGAAGCTGAAAGTACCTCTACAGGGGGTACAGACGTGGGAAGCATGCTGGACATCACTGCGCAAGACAATGTCGCGTCAGGAAGGGCCGCACAAACACCAGATACTAGAAGACAAACAGCAATGCAAGGCGCTTGAAGACTCACGCGCTAGTAAACGGAAAATAAAGAAGATACGCGCCGCTACGATACAAGGTGGAACTAGGATAACCAACTAGCGCGACGCGTGAAGCGGTAATACCCATGTTTCTCACCCGGCCAATGTGAATACGTGCCTTGAACCTCATTCACAATCTTAGGTATTCTGAAGGCTTTTACCTCCAACAATGCGTCATTAATTGACATTTAATTATAAGAATTCGTACAAATGATGAGGTGTTCGTGATGAATCTTCTATGCCCCATTCCCTCGAAAACGACGTAGTGCAAGTTATTACACGAAGAAGCAAAACACGACGAAATAAATATGGCGCCTACTTTCGGCTGCTAGGAGAGTGGGACATCCGTGCAGGCTTAAACGTTTCGGCCGCTGTGGTCGAGCGGTTCTAGGCGCTTTAGTCCGGAACCACGATGTTGCTACGGTCGCAGGTTCGAATCCTGCCTGGTGCACGGATGTGTGTGATGTCCTTAAGTTAGCTAGGTTTAAGTAGTTCTAAATCTAGGGGACTGATGACCTCGGGTGTTAAATCTCATAGTGATTAGAGACATTTGAACCATTTCTGAGCTTAAACTTTTGCTGTGGAGGGGCAAGGATCCTCGAAGAAGCTTACCGTGCCCTGATGAACTTCGCGAAAGCACCGTTTATATACATCCCTAAGGAACTGTACAGGTAATCTGTCTGTGCACCCCCTATTGTTTCAGAATTGGTAAACCTACATTAGCAGACGCGCTAATCTTCACCCAAAGTACTGACCTAACCTCGCTTTTAAAATAATTCATTTCTACAGATACACAGCAGGTGGGCAGGAGGAATGAAGGTACATTTATTCACTCTGTCATGCATTCAAACTGACTTACACACCGGAAGAGGGCATAGGAGTAATGCTGAAACCTTTTTTGAAAAAAAAAATGGCTCTGAGCACTATGGGACTCAACTGCTGAGGTCATTAGTCCCCTAGAACTTAGAACTAGTTAAACCTAACAAACCTAAGGACATCACAAACATCCATGCCCGAGGCAGGATTCGAACCTGCGACCGTAGCGGTCTTGCGGTTCCAGACTGCAGCGCCTTTAACCGCACGGGCACTTCGGCCGGCCCTTTTTTGAACCTACATCGAAATAAATTCGCTGAATGGGAATTTCTGGTAAGTTCCTATGGGACAAAACTTCTGAGGTCATCGGTCCCTAAGCCTACATACTCGTTAATCTAACTTACACTAAGGACAACACACACGCCCATACACGAGGGAGGACTCGAACCTCCGACGGAGGGGGCCGCGCGAACCGTGGCAAGGCGCCTGAGACCACGCGGCTACGCCGTGCTGCCTAAATTAGGTGAAATCTTGTAACTGGTTACCCGCTGGGTGTTTCTGTAAGAGCTTGCAGAAATGTGACAGGACATTGAGAATTCTCCACTGAACAATTTAAGGTAGATAACCTGGGGTCGGAGAAGGCAGCTTCAGGAGATATGGAAGTAAACTTGTGTACCTCTTTTTCAAGCGTTACTGTTTTCCAGCTTATATACAACGAACATGCGTACACTTTTACACGTTCTATGCTGTTTGCTGTTTATTTATAATGTACGTACTTTATTTCTGGCAAGGAAGAGGAGGACGAGATTTTTTTTGTTTGTTTGTCCATAAGGTAGCACTGTTGTATCGCATTTACAATTTCCGATGACAGGACCAGCTATGAATCAACGACAAACCCATTCATTGCTCAGTGCTATTCACAGACGTATAGTACAGTACAATGGAGCAGTATCAATACAGTTTCGCAAAATTCACTGACATGCACCATGTGCATGAGGAAGTACTGTACATTGCAATGTTCTCGGTGTTGAAAACTTGTACAGGGAACAGTTTCGTAACAGGCATCACCCGTTCCAACAGGTGTTTCTCTCTATCGACGAATGCGGGAGACCGGTTCGCTGGAAAGAAGCACCGAGGCAACATGAGGATCATTCGCACATCCGTAGCGTTCTCGCTTCCCGCGCCCGGGTTCCTGGGTTCGATTCCCGGCGTGGTCAGGGATTTTCTCTGCCTCGTGATGACTGGGTGTTGTGTGATGTCCTTAGGTTAGTTAGGTTTAAGTAGTTCTAAGTTCTAGGAGACTGATGACCATAGATGTTAAGTCCCATAGTGCTCAGAGCCATTTGAACCAATCGCACATCCGATTTTCAAGAGATAGTGCGTCAGAATCTAGTTCGCCGATGTCATGTTTCGATTCTTTCAGCACATTTTGTAAGATACAGTACAAACAATAGTAGGTTCAGTGTGTTGGTGGTGATATTTCCAGTCAACTGTATTAACGTAAATAGAAAACAGTACAAAGTAATGTGGTTTTATTACTATTACTAACTTAAGCTGGCTTCTCCGAACCCAGGCTCCCTGCCTCAAATTGTTCAATGGAGCATCCTCTATGTCCTGTTAATATACATGGTGTTTCCGTAAGAGGGTGCAAAAATTTAAGTGCAGATTGTAAACTCCCACAGATAAAAAATATTTAGTGTAACCTCCCAACAGAAAAATTCCGAAACCTCCTAACAGAAAAAAATATAATTATTTATATCATTCCCATTCAGCGTAACCTCCCAACAGATAAAAAATAATTTTATATAGCATTCAGTGTAACCTAGCAACAGTTTATTATTCCGTAACTTCACAATAATAAAATGACTAACCTATCAATAAAATTCTGGCTTACTTATAACCTTTCAATAATTAACTGACTGTGAACTTAAACTGGTAAATTTTGGACGTCAGCAGTGTTGCGTCATGGCCCTGAAAATTTATACTGAATAAATTGAAAATTCTTTCCTCAATGAAGTCGCCGCATAACGCGTATATATCTGCTCCTATAAGAAATTTTTCTGGCACAGCCCAGTGCAATGCTGGCCGATAGATTTGCCATGTATAAAAAGAAACAACTGATTTTTCTTTACAATAACCGGGCCGGCCGTTGCGGCCGTGCGGTTTTAGGCGCTACAGTCTGGAACCGGGCGACCGCTACGGTCGCAGGTTCGAAACCTGCCTCGGGCATGGATGTGTGTGATGTCCTTAGGTTAGTTGTTTAATTAGTTCTAAGTTCTAGGCGACTGATGACCTCAGAAGTTATGTCGCATAGTGCTCAGAGCCATTTGAACCATTTTTTTACAATAACCGGAATGACCATGGATTGGAGAAATTAGTAAATTCTTTAAATTGAGATGAATGATTGTGAAAAGTTAAATTTTATAAGAAAGATTATTATTAACAGAATTTTTTAAAAACATTTACATGGGACTTGATATAACAGTAGTACATATGCGCAAGGCTGCTTTTACCTTATACTACAACGCTGAGGCTCCGCCATCGCTCCCCACGACCGGCCCAGCCAACTCCACACACACGACAGCTAGCTACTACTTACTCCTACTGCTACAGACACTGCTCTTACTGCATTCGACACCGTTATCTGGTCTGAGATTCTCTTATAGCTTACATATCGCAGGCAGTGCGTGAGCAATCCATCGAAATTACATCTGCTCGACTGCGCTAGCAACAAATTCTTTAATCATGGACCTCTTACAAGATGTTCTAAGTCTCTTACAAGATGTTCTACGTGTTGGTGGCATATGAGAACTTGTGCCAGACCGGGACTGCAACGGGATTAACCGTTTATCGCTAGCGGTTGCGTTAACATTAGGTTACCCGAGCATGCATCCAAGATCAACCCAAACATCCGTATGCCACACTTTGTACATCCCGATACCATAGTTTCTTACTTTTATAATATCACCGAGAGGTACATCACCTCTTTTAGCGAGTTCCTTTCGATCTACGAGGGCAGTTCAATAAGTAATGCAACACATTTTTTTTCTCGGCCAATTTTGGTTGAAAAAACCGGAAATTTCTTGTGGAATATTTTCAAACATTCCCGCTTCGTCTCGTATAGTTTCATTGACTTCCGACAGGTGGCAGCGCTGTACGGAGCTGTTAAAATGGCGTCTGTAACGGATGTGCGTTGCAAACAACGGGCAGTGATCGAGTTTCTTTTGGCGGAAAACCAGGGCATCTCAGATATTCATAGGCGCTTGCAGAATGTCTACGGTGATCTGGCAGTGGACAAAAGCACGGTGAGTCGTTGGGCAAAGCGTGTGTCATCATCGCTGCAAGGTCAAGCAAGACTGTCTGATCTCCCGCGTGCGGGCCGGCCGTGCACAGCTGTCTCCTGCAATGGCGGAGCGTGCGAACACACTCGTTCGAGATTATCGACGGATCACCATCAAATAACTCAGTGCTCAACTTGACATCTCTGTTGGTAGTGCTGTCACAATTATTCACCAGTTGGGATATTCAAAGGTTTGTTCCCGCTGGGTCCCTCGTTTTCTAACCGAACACCATAAAGAGCAAAGGAGAACCATCTGTGCGGAATTGCTTGCTCGTCATGTGGCTGAAGGTGACAATTTCTTGTCAAAGATTGTTACAGGTGATGAAACATGGGTTCATCACTTCGAACCTGAAACAAAACAGCAATCAATGGAGTGGCGCCACACCCACTCCCCTACCAAGAAAAAGTTTAAAGCCATACCCTCAGCCGGTAAAGTCATGGTTACAGTCTTCTGGGACGCTGAAGGGGTTATTCTGTTCGATGTCCTTCCCCATGGTCAAACGATCAACTCTGGTGTATTGTGCTACTCTTCAGAAATTGAAGAAACGACTTCAGCGTGTTCGTAGGCACAAAAATCTGAACGAACTTCTCCTTCTTCATGACAACGCAAGACCTCACACAAGTCTTCGCACCCGAGAGGAGCTCACAAAACTTCAGTGGACTGTTCTTCCTCATGCACCCTACAGCCCCGATCTCGCACCGTCGGATTTCCATATGTTTGGCCCAATGAAGGACGCAATCCGTGGGAGACACTACGCGGATGATGAAGAAGTTATTGATGCAGTACGACGTTGGCTCCGACATCGACCAGTGGAATGATACCGTGCAGGCATAGAGGCCCTCATTTCAAGGTGGCGTAAGGCCGTAGCATTGAATGGAGATTACGTTGAAAAATAGTGCTGTGTAGCTAAAAGATTGGGGAATAACCTGGTGTATTTCAATGCTGAATAAAACAACCCCTGTTTCAGAAAAAAAATGTGTTGCATTACTTATTGAACTGCCCTCGTAATTTACTACAGCTATCAATCAACATCGGCAAAGGCCTTGCCGCAGTGGATACACCGGTTCCCGTGAGATCACCGAAGTTAAGCGCTGTCGGGAGTGGTCGGCACTTGGATGGGTGACCATCCAGGCCGCCATGCGCTGTTGCCATTTTTCGGGGTGCACTCAGCCTCATGACGCCAATTGAGGAGCTACTCGACCGAATAGTAGCGGCTTCGGTCACAGAAAACCGTCATAACGACCGGGAGAGCGGTGTGCTGACCACACGCCCCTTCTATCTGCATCCTGCACTGAGGATGATACAGCGGTCGGATGATCCCGATGGACCAACTGTGGCCTGTAGACGGAGTGGTTTTATCAATCAACATCAGTGTAAATACTTTGAATCAGTGAAATGAACACATTGACACACTTCTCGTTGCTACTGACACCCCTAAGCAAAAGGGACAGAAACAACAATTTGGACGTGTTGCCTTCCATTAAAGGGATCTAATGGAACCCTTTGAGTATGGATAGGGTGAAACCCTGTTTCATTCCCTTCTCAGCCACTGCTCCCCTTCCATTTCATTCGACTCGTATAACAAATGGTTCAAATGGCTCTGAGTACTATGGGACTTAACTTCTGAGGTCATAAGTCCCCTAGAACTTAGAACTACATAAACCTAACTAACCTAAGGACGTCACACACATCCATGCCCGAGGCAGGATTCGAACCTGCGACCGTAGCGGTCGTGCGGTTCCAGACTGAAGGTCCTAGAACCGCTCGGCCACTCCGGCCGGCACGTATAACAGCAGTCTGGTCTTTGTACAACCTATAGCTAACCATTCGTTCCCTGTATTCATCCCTGTTGTTTGTTAAATCACTGCAAAAAAAGTGGAACAATCGCTCCAGTTGACTGAAAGATCTTTTAATGAAACCGGCCTCTGCGACTGCAGAACGACCAGGGAACTACACATGATGGAACAAAGTAACCTAGTGAATAATCTGTAATGTGTACAACTACTGTTTCCCTGTGAAAAGGCTGTCCACTCTTACCGCACAAAGCACAGTGGGGGGTCGGTGTTTGTGTTGGGAGTTACCTCCGCAGTGACTTCGGCCGACGCATCAAACAGCGAAAGGTCGCAGGGGTAGGTGGCGCGGCCAGTCCGTTATTGCATTTACAGATGGAAAAAGGTTTACTTGCGCTGCGGCAAAAACAGAATCCCATTAGCGGCACAGTGTACTCATTTAGTTAACCGATGCAACGTCATTTCAAAGGGCCGAACGGAACCGCGCGTTCGTCCCACTAATGCACTTACGCACTGGTTTGGCCGCCTCCTACCCTAAGTCCGACCATAAACTGTTTTCATAAAAATTTTGCGTCGAAACTGGTCGGTTGCGTGCCTCGATGTTGGACGGAAACCGCTGCCAGTGAAATACTGATTGTGCTCACAATAGAGAGAAACCATGACTAAATTTAAAAAAAGTAGAGCTGTTCTGCCTGTAACAGTGGATGCGCGTCTATTACAGACCGCTATTTTACAGTGATGTCCCATGAAATCTACAATTACTTCCTAAATGAAATTTTCCTCCCTGTTGTATTTCGTGTAATAGTGTTGCCCACGCTAATTACGCTGCTAAAAGTATTCGTGCGTGCTACTAATATGGTTAGTGAAGTTCGCGTGAGTGCACTTTTCTGTAGCTCTATGTCAATATCGAATTTTACCATCGCATCCTGGAGTGAGCTTTAAATCTTTTAACCACAGACGCACATAACGACCCTTATCGCAGAGGACTTATTCGTTGAACAGTTTTATAAAAAAATAAGTTAAACGTTATACAGATGCCTTAGAATAAGACGATTAACTGACATTATGATGTTTTCGTTCGGAAACAGTGGTGGTACATTACGTGTAACACCACTCTTGAAGTTACGTGGTGGTATTGGATGCAAGATTTATTCTTGTAGCAGCAGGGGAATGTGCCACGTGTAACATTTCAAACAGTATGATAATCTTGGCAGTTAGACTGGTTTGTTGCTTAGAAGAGAGGTACCTGGTACGCGAAGCATCCAGTTGGTTAATACGAACTTCTGACAGTATCACACACCAGAGTCGAAAATGGTCGTAACTCGTACAACTGCGGCGGGGCGGGTCTAATTTTCGTACTGCTGTCACTGTCTTTCGTCGTACTGTTCACTGCAAAAGTTTCACCTATCTCAGTACGGCAGATCACCAGCCCAATTCTCTGCAATACGTATGTACTGCGCTGAGACGTAAAAGCAGCGTTGAAGAATATGCCGTCAATACTTCGTTGCAAAGTGCCCGTAAACTCTGGTAGCAAGCTACCCTGTAAATTCTTATAATATTTTTCGGGCGTAAAGTGGTTGCTTAGTTCTCTCAGTAAAATGTCAAAATTCTGAGACGAGTTGTTTATTCTTTTTCAGTTAAAAAAATACCTGCCATCAGCCCACATGTAATTAGCGAACAACATCACTGTCCTCAGTTCACAGTTGATGCAACCCAGTACACACGCAACGCAGCCAGAAAGGCAACCTGAAGAATTACGCGATTTCACAGTCAATACTCCACTACTATATCTGAGTTTCACATTCAGTCCTTTTCAGAGGATTTCTATTAAAGAAATTGCTCGCCAAATATTCCATATACGAATACGAACATGCCATACGGAATTTTACAAAGGCCAAAAGTTTAGACACGTTTATCTTTCCAACAAAACAATTCTAGAACTTCCAAACTTCACAAAACTGTCCGTAAATGCAACTGTTCCTACGGCAACACAATGTCGACGCGAAATTCCAATAAATTCTTCATTTTACACATTATGCACACGGACACGTTCAACATGACCTGCACGTTCAATAGATACCCACGACTCCTTTATGCTGCTCCTTCCACAGCCTATAACTACCTGGAAGTGTGAGGGAACTGCTAAATTCTGACTGGACGATCAAAATGACCAGCCAATCAGAACAATCGTTCGAGATCATTCTCGCGCCAAAATTGTCCCTCGCCAATCACTATTCCCAGTTGTGTTGTCTACATAGTTCGACGTAGTCAGCGCGTACACAACTTTCCCACTAGAGCGCGCCCCGCTAAGCACAACAGCGCAGGCGCAGCGCTCGTCCGTCTCCGCACTACGAGATGGCGCTGCCTTAGAGACGGACCAAATTCTGCTTCCGTCGATCCGCGTATTAATACGTAACGCAGCCAATGAGATTGCTGCTAATGTAGAACCTTTTCTCCTCACGGATCACACTCGCGCAGTGATACCTGAACACGCGATGTATTATAATGAGTGTACAGACCTCCAATTAGACTGTCTGCATTAGTCTGTACCAGTCTATAGTCAAGTTTCAGTCTGCGCCTATTAAGATTACTACATTCCTGTACACAGCCACGAAGATAAATGTATAGACACTTTGTCAAGTATCAGAGATATGTGAGAATAAGATTAATGTACCAAGACCAAAGGAACTTCATATTGTCAATTTTGGTCACCGTCAATCTGGTACTCTAAGTTTGCAAGTGGCATTTCTATCGTCTGACCTAACAGCAGAAGATAAACATGCCACGATAAGACCACGAGACATATTGCTGACACTCGCTTACTTCGTTAGAGCGACAAGTCAAATAATCAGAAGGTGTGTGTACTGAAGGTCTTACAGTATGCTCACCACAAGTTGCATTCACGTCATTTTAATATTCAAATATTAATATAATGTTTAAAACACCTAACGAACAGAAAAATGATCTTGGAATAAATTTAGAAAACGATCTAAACTTTAAACCGATATTCTGGCTGCCACCTTACAAAAACATGTACACTTAGACACACGTCATCAGCAAAGAAGACACAAATATCTTTCCCTCACTATGATTACGTAATGTACTATATAAATTAATCTTGAAATTTAACGTACGTCCCACAGACACACTCTCACTCACCCTCATTTATTCCCACAACAATATAAGACCCTAATAATATTTTATCTCAATTTTATATTACGAAAATGAAAAATAATTAAAGTTTGTAATTAAATCATAATTAAAGAATTCTGCACACTGAGAGTTCTGGTTATGCTTCCAAATAATACCAAAAGATAATCTGTTATCGTTCCTAACTGAATTTAATTCCCTATGTGTCGTATTTTGCGTTTTTAAGTAATTTTCCCTATCTGCGAAACCATGATAGTTAAAGGGTTGACAATCTAACAGCTAACAAGCGAGACACTTTTAATTTTAAAACGGCTGTTTGCCCATAACTTAAAACACCATTAAAACAATTCGGCTTTAATTCAAAACCATCGGCTATGAGCCACACAAATACACAAAACAGAAAATAAGAAAGGGCAGTGCAGCTAACGGCACTCAGAAGTTTCGGGGGTCGGCCAGCACTTGAAATACTAGCGTTCACTTAATTGAGACAGGCAGTCGGCCCAACCATTCTGGATGCGACAACAACCCAACCAACAGACAGCCAACGGCCCCACCGACAACGTAACTTGTGCTCCACTCGACCAGCACACAACTAGGAGTTCAATGCAAACGTAGAAGGCATGGACGCCCACAACCAAGCATGTATTAAGCTCTCGAACTACACACCATGCTGACAACACGGTGAGGAAAGGACACTGCCTAAATTTACGTCAACTGCCAGGGCAGGTAACCGGAACACTAATGGCCACAAGGCAGAAAATTCCGCTGGCGCAGTTCAACTGCAAATATTCAAATACAGTTAGACTCCACCGGACAGTGGTTAAACTTTCGCCAACTCGAACGCACACATTGTTGCTCGTGGGAATGTCCCAACAGCCAACAACGAGAACCAAACGGCACAATGTGAACAGTCATGACTTGCTGGTAAATTAAATCCAAACTCAACTTTCGTGTCAAGGGTCTGTGAGCCACGGCCTTCGTAGCAATGGGAACAGCCCCACACACTCCGACACTGTGTAGAGACCACCAGCGGGCCCAGCCAAACTACGCGCCACGGAGATTTCCTCGCTGTTCCACTCCAACCGACCAACTGTTCGCACACCAGCATGGAGACAGCACTAAAATAACTCAGCAGTCGACATCACAAGCTACATACAATTTCACAAACACTAGGACGAAGAACGCAACGAATGCTAAAAGCAGTGACCGAACAATGACACGGCAGAACCACAAGTTGAGACACACACCGCCAACTCGTAAGCGTCCAGTAAGACGACCAACCGACGATCAACCAAGATTGTCCCCAGTTCAAGTCATGTGTGCCAGCGACGGTCGGGAAAGTAATGGCTGTCCAATCCTCACTACTGCTCCAACCCGACCGGCTTCCACCGTAACTCTACTACTACCAGGTCCGAACTGCACAGCAGGCGCCTCCCAACTCACTGGCAGATCCGAACGAACTCCGAACACGAACAGTACAGTAAAAACAGGTTGTCAAATGAGATATGGCACGAACATGAGCCACGCAGGCTCACTTAGCTTTCTTTATCACGAACCTGTCGCCCAGCACAAAGTCGCAGGTGACATGCTGCAGACCTCTTAATCACAACAATATACCAGCGGAAAAATGGTTCCACCGGAGCACAAAAAGAGCGAATATGTCTCTATTAAAAGCCGCTAACTTAAACTGGGGTACCAGCTGCTTCATTCTACGTTCCTCAGAATCTTTAAGTATTTTCGCAAAAATAGTAGCATGCGAACATATTCTCGCCATTTTTCACATGCATCTCACCTCTCACTCTCGCAAGATCCATTAACTGCAACTCCCTTACATCGACTATTCCATCTCACACTCATTCTGCCCACCTCATTGTCGTTATCTCTTTGTGCCCCACTAACTGTCACTATCTTCTATGTCACAGCAACGTTCTCCTTTGTTCTGTCCTGCTACTACGGTTCCCACTTGCCATCACTGTCTCCCTCTTGCTCTCTGTTACTGCTTCTATCTCATCCACTCCTTGCCACAGATACTGTCTCTTTTCACCATCTCTCTTTTCCTCATTGCCATTGTTATATACTCTTTCTCTCATTATGATTGGGTCTCACCCACGTCCACTTTCTCTTCATTCCTCTCCCACTAGTACACTCCCCTTCACTCTTTTCCTAGCACTGTTCTCCCACAGTCCAATATGTTCCACTGCCACTGTTTCTATAACACAGCCACTGTGCACTGTTTTGCAATATTTACTACTTCTCCGTCTCTTTACGGCTGCCAGAGCCGCCTTCTCTCTCAGCATAAAAAGCGCGAAAACGTTCGCATAGCAATATTTCTGGCGAAAATTTTTAAAGCGCCGGAGAAAGGTAGAACGAGGCAGTTGGTGTCCCCTTTCTCAGTCGGAGTCTTTCAATAAAGAGGAGCATATTGGCGTTTTTGAGCTGCAATATGAGCATTTTTCCGCTGGTATCTTGCTTTTTCCCGCCAAAACATGGCATATCACTCATATGGAAAAATCTTAGTGGGTCAGTAAAATTTAGATAGTTTTACTTGTATGAAATTTAAATAACGTAAAACTAATTTTACGGTTGAGACCGGAGTTTACGTGCACAAAAATTTTTCCTGTGCTTCAGTAGTACAACGGGGAGTTTCCATAACCACTCTGATGATAACAGAGACACTGTACTTCGTATTTTTCCGATTACGTCACTTTAGTGAACTAAGTTTCCGGTTCACACCGCATTTTATGTGCGTATTTTACGTGTACGAGTAGTGTAACTTTCGAACTCTGCGTCTTGGAAATGGATACAGGTATCAAGAAAATGTTCAAGATTGTTCAATATCTGTATCTTAGGAATATATCGTATAAATTTCAGTCATTTACTGCGCAGTTGTCTTGTAATCCTCGCCGTGTGGGGTGGGCATTATCTCGCTGAAATGTTAGCCCAGGATGGCTGGCCATGAAGGTCAACGAAACGGGGAGTGGAACACCGTCGACGAACCGCTGTGTCCTAAGGGTGCCGCGGTTGACAACCAAAGGGGTCCTGCTGTGGAAAGAAATGACAACCCAGATCATAAGGGCCGGCCGCTGTGGCCGAGCGGTTCTAGACTCTTCAGTCCGGAGCCGCGTTGCTGCTACGGTCGCAGTTTCGAATCCTGCCTCGGGCATGGATGTGTGTCATGTCCTTACCTTAGTTACGTTTAAATAGTTCTAAGGGACCGATGACGTCAGACGTTAAGTCCCATAGTGCTCAGAGCCGTTTGAACCATTTGACCATAACTCTTGGTTATCGGGCGGTGTGGTGGACGACGAGTCCCAGTTCGGACTGAGCCCAGATGACCAGAGAAGACGTCTGTGGAGACGTCTCTGACAGCGGTGGGATACCAACCTGACACCTGCCAACCATACGGCGCGACAACCAAGAGTGATGACCTGGTGTCCATTTTTTTTCTGTAGCAGGATCCCTTCAGTTGTCACCCGTGACACGATCACAGCACAGCAGTACGTCGACTATATTCTACGCCTCGTTTTGTTGTCCTTCATGGCAAGCCATGCTGGGCTAACATTTCAGTACGATAATGCCCGCCCGCAAATGGCGAGAGTTTCTGCTGCTTGTCTTCGTGTTTGCCGAACTGTACCTCGGCCAGCAAGGTAGCCAGACCTCTCACCATTTGGGAATGTTTGGAATATTATGGGCAGGGCCTTCCAATCAGCTCGCGATTCTGAAGATGTAACGCGCCAATTGGAAAGAATTTGGCACTATGTGAAATTTAAAATTTTCCCGGCGAACTGAATAATCAAAAAGATTTCGGGCTTGCAGCTGGTCGTCGCTAGTTTCCATCCACCATATTTCGACTGGACAACTGCCAGCCATCCTCAGGTGAGCCATCTGAAGAGGGTTTTCAAGAGAATGGATATTATACCCGGCAAATTAGCAAGGCCCTTGCAATTAAGGCAAAGAAACAGGGAGTGGAGAAAGAAGAGAGCACGTCTACTAAATCTTTAGCTTTTCTTCCCTTTGTTTGCAACATTTCCTTCAAAATTGCAAGAATCCTCCACGGTTTCGAAGTGAAAGTAATTTTCCGTCCACCATCGAAGATTTCCGACCTGCTGGGATCAGTGAAAGACGATCTGGTATTGTGGAAGGCGGGAATTTATAAAATACCTTGTCAGTGTGGCATGTCATATATAGGACAAACATTGCGAACAGTAGAAGAACGTTGCACTCAACACCAACGCTGTACTCGCCTTTTGCAACCTAGCAAGTCTGCAATTGCTGAGCACTGCATTTCCACTGGACACTCAATGGAATATGACAAGACAACAATTTTGGACACAGCAACATCCTTTTGGGACTCCGTCATAAAAGAATCAGTGGAAATTCGCATGAGAGACTATCTTATCAACCGTGTCAATGGCTACCAGCTAGATAATGCGTGGAACCCCGTCATCTCTAAGATCTGCTCCAGACGAAGACGTCAGAATACTCTGATGGCCGCGGCAATTGACAACGTCGAAGACAGCTGAGTTCTGCAGTTCCACCAGCGAGGGCGCTGCCGGCGGGCGGTGTGGTTCGTCTGTCAATATGATTTTGAACCATGCGCGGAATACTCGCTGCCCGCTATATATTGCGGAACAGAGGGCGTCTTCTTCAGTCTTCGATGGCTCACCTGAGGATGGCTGGCAGTTGTCCAGTTGAAATATCGTGGATGGAAGCTAACGATGACCGGCTGCAAGCCCGAAATCTTTTTGAATATTTGACTCGATGTCCCTCAGCACTACACTTAAAAACCCTGTCAACAAATGTCAGGCCGGCCAGGGTGGCCGAGCGGTTCTAGGCGCTACAGTCTGGAACCGCGCGACCGCTACGGTCGCAGGTTCGAATCCTGCCTTGGGCATGGATGTGTGTGATGTCTTTAGGTTAGTTACGTTTAAGTAGTTCTTAGTTCTAGGGGATTGATGACCTCAGATGTTAAGTCCCATAGTGCTCAGAGCCATTTGAACAAATGTCAGGCGGAATAACGGCCAGAGGTGGACCAAAGAGTTACTGACTTGCACAATTTTTGAATTTTTTTGTCTTGAATGAATCATCTCATTTTTCTGAAACTGTAATGATTTGTTTGTGTGCGCATGTGCACCACTTCTGCCGTTTGCATCCCATTAGGATCTTACCCTGGTGCTGTGTCACTTTTTTTTGTCCTGGAGTAGAAACCTATGAATCTAAAATTTCACAGTCAGTTAATGAATTCTTGTAAAGAAATTCTGTAATAGTGGTAACAACTGATGTGAATATCTGCTGCAAGTAATTTATTTGCCGCAGCATTTTCGTATGAACTTGCAGTACTCCTTAGTTAGTGAACTGGAAAAACAGTGTTGCAGCAAATGTCCGTGCCAGCGAATCCTGCAGTACTTGTCGTCTCCACCTGATTCACTACGAGCGAGTGAAGGCCACGTCGCCTGTTTAGTGTGGGGGCAGACGGCCAAATGCACTCTACAGGCGCCTGTTGTCGTCCAGGTCAACAGAACTGTGTTCCTCCTTTTATTCGTAGTCGCTGTGGCCCGGCCTGAAGTAATAGGGACGCCGCTCGCTCCCATTGGCTGCACGGCTCGGCTCGGCTGTCCGCCGTCAAAGGCAAACTGCCTTCGCCCCCCCCCCCCCCCCCCCCACTATTCCCCCATGCCAGTGCCTTCTGGTGCAGTGGTGTGACCCCAGAACACGGCATGCGTCTCCTTAGATCGCCTCGTGTCTGCTCCGGCGTAAGGTGCCTCCATCGTTTTCTTGACTTCGTCTTTTCTGCAGCTGTTTGCTTCGATGCCCATTACGCGTCGTTTCACAATTTATAACGGCCCCTATTATTTCTTAAACTTTTTCTGTCTTTTTACGTCACATGAGCTGCGATTATTTTACGAACTTCCTGTGCTGGTACAACTGTACAATTATTTTCATTTAAATTCGTGATTTACTCCATACGGTGTCCTAGTAAGATGGTCCAAATGGCTCTAAACACTAAACTGAGGTCATCATTCCCATAAACTTAGAACTACTTAAACCTAACTAACCTAAGGACATCACACACACCCATGCCCGAGGCAGGATTCGAAACTGCGTAGCAGTCGCGCGGTTCCGGACTGAAGCGCCCAGAACCGCTCGGCCACAGCGGCCAGCTCTTATGATCTGGGTTGTCATTTCTTTCCACAGCAGGACCCCTTATGTTGTCAACCGCGGCACCCCTACAGTACCATTCGTGAAACTAAAAACCGCCCGCTGTTTACAAAATACTGAAAACGTTTAAGACATTGATGACTGCATATTCTGTGGGCGGACTTTCGTCATTCAACATGTACTTGTTTGTAACCAGGACATTCCTAGTGAACAAAAAAGGTGCTTATCATCCTCCATCCTCTGACACGCATTAGATGTCAAGCCTTCTGTATCTACATGGAGACTCTGCAAATCACATTTAATTGCCTGACAGAGGGTTCACCGAACCACCTCCACAATTCTCTACTATTCTCGTACAGCGCCGAAAGAACGAACACCTATATCTTTCCGTACGAGCTCTGATTTCCCTTATTTTATCGTGGTGATCGTTCCTCCCTACGTAAGTTGGTGTCAACAAAATATTTTCACATTCGGAGGAGAAAGTTGGTGATTGGAATTTCGTGGGAAGATTTCGTCGCAACGAAAAACGCCTTTCTTTTAATGATGTCCAACCCAAATCCTGTATCATTTCTGTGACACCCTCTCCCATATTTCGCGATAATACAAGACGTTCTGCCTTTCTTTGAACTTTTTCGATGTACTCCGTCAGTCCTATCTGGTAAGGATCCCACACCGCGCAGCAGTATTCTAGAGAAGGACGGACAAGCGTAGTGTAGGTAGTCTCCTTAGTAGGTCTGTTACATTTACTAACGCAGTCTTTGGTTAGCCTTCCCCACAATATTTTCTGTGTGTTCCTTCCATTTAAGTTGTTCGTAATTGTAATACCTAGCTATTTAGTTGAATTTACGGCTTTTAGATTAGACTGATTTATCGTGTAACCGAAGTTTAACGAGTTCATTTTACTACTCATGTGGATGACCTCACACTTTTCGTTGTTTAGGGTCAACTGCC
The DNA here is from genome assembly GCF_021461385.2 of Schistocerca piceifrons. Classification (NCBI taxonomy): domain Eukaryota; kingdom Metazoa; phylum Arthropoda; class Insecta; order Orthoptera; family Acrididae; genus Schistocerca; species Schistocerca piceifrons. The sequence continues at coordinate 56,562,458 of NC_060147.1, forward strand.
ACTTTTCGCACCATTCAGATATCTTTTATAAATCGTTTTGCAGTTTGCTTTTATCTTCTGATGACTTTATTAGTCGATAAACGATAGCGTCATCTGCAAACAACCGAAGACGGCTGCTCAGATTGTCACCAAAATCGTTTATATAGATAAGGAACAGCAACGGGCCTGTAACACTACCTTGGGGAACGCCAGAAATCACTTCTGTTTTACTCGATGACTTTCCGTCAGTTACTACGAACTGTGACCCCTCTGACAGGAAATCATAAAGCCATCACATAACTGAGACGATATTCCATAAGCACGCAATTTCACTACGAGACGCTTGTGTGGTACAGTGTCAAAAGTGTGGTGTCACCGCCAGACACCACACTTGCTAGGTGGTAGCTTAAATCGGCCGCGGTCCAGTTAGTACATGTCGGACCCGCGTGTCGCCACTGTGTCATCGCAGACCGAGCGCCACCACAAGGCAGGTCTCGAGATACGGAATAGCACTCGCCCCAGTTGTACGACGACTTTGCTAGCGACTACACTGACGCAGCCTTTCTCTCATTTGCCGAGAGACAGTTAGAATAGCCTTCAGCTAAGTCCATGGCTACGACCTAGCAAGGCGCCATTAGCCTTACATAGTTTGATAGTTATCGTATGAAATGTCTCATCAAGAACGTTGTAAACCAATGACGGATTAAAAGTTAAGTATTCCCAAAGCAACGTACTTTTCTTTATAGCAATTCATTGAGCATCCTGTTTCAGACTTCAAGATATTCTGCGTGAGCTTATAGCGTGCCTATCGGCCCCCTCAAAATAACACTGTGTCGGCACTTCTGTCGACACATTAAAAAGTCTTCTGGAAATCCAGAAATAAGGAATCGATCTGAAATCCCTTGTCAAAAGCACTCAGCACTTCATGTGAATAAAGAGCTAGTTGTGTTTCACAGGAACGATGTTTTTTAAAGCCATGTTGACTGCGTGTCAATAGACCGTTTTCTTCGAGGTAATTCATAATGTTCGAACACAATACATGTTCTAAAATCCCGCTGCATATCGACGTTCGCGATTTGGGCCTGTAATTTAGTGGATTACTCCTACTACCTTTCTTGAATACTGGTGTGACCTGTGCAACTTTCCACTCTTTGGGTACGGATCTTTCGTCGAGCGAACGGTTATATATGATTGTTAAGTATGGAGCTAATTCATCATCATACTCCGAAAGAAACCTAATTGGTATACGGTCTGGACCAGAAGACTCGCTTTTATTAAGTTGCTGCACTACTCCGAGGATATTTACTTCTCATTTACTCATGTTGACAGCTGTTCTCGATTCGAATTCTGTAATATTTACTTGGCCTTCTTTTGTGAAGGCATTTCAGAAGGCTGTGTTTAGTAACTCTGCTTTGGCAGCACTGTCTTCAATAGTATCTCCATTGCTATCGCACGTCAACATTAACCCTCGAACACCAGGACAGGGAAGGCAAGGGGCTTATTTTGGGCCCACCTTTTGAAAACATCATGATCTAATCTGATACTTTATACTTCAAAATTTTGAAAAAAAATTACTTATTGTTTCTAATGATTTCTTATATCAGGTGACGTAACTGTTTCATATTTTTCAGTAAAACTTTACTCGAAAATTTAAGTCTTACTAGCGAATGTGCCCTTTCCCGACAAATGTAATTCGGATTTTCAGGGTGAGGGTACTTCTTACACACCTACTCATCTTTAAAATAAACGAAAGTTAACGAAATTTGAGTATTTTAATTTTTTATGATGGTCATAAAGTACCCCTCCTCTCGGTGTAAACAATACGGAAATTGCGATGGTGTTGCTAATATTGTGCTAAAGAAATTCTGTATCTTACTTATACATCACCACCTATTTATAAAATATATTGTTAATAAAAGTTAAACATGTAGAACCAAATTTATTTCTTTAGGTTTTTTTGGTGGAGGGCACAAAGCAATCCGGGTACTTGTCATTGGACACTCAATCTGAAAGTTTCATATTTTTGAAAATGGTATAGAAAAGCTGTAATGAGAAGTTAAACCTGTGTTGAATCAGAATTTTTTTACTAAACTCTGAAAAACAGTAACACTCCATTTACTAGAACTATACAATATACACTGCGTATGTGTTGACACTGACAGAGCCGCCAGGTTAGCCGAGAGCACTAATGTGCCAACCCCGAATCGAATCCGTCCGGCGGATTATCGTCGAGGTCTGTTGTGCTGGCCAGCCTGGATGTGGTTTTTAAGCGGTTTTCCACATCCCACTAGGTGAATAGCGGGCTGGTCCCCACGTCCCTACTCAGTTACACGACAACCAGACATTTGAACAAGTTCACACTATTCCATGGATTACACTAGGTGCAGACAGCTGGGGTACACCAATTCTGTCCTGGGGGGGGGGGGGGGTACGGGGTGGTGGCAGGAAGGGCATCCAGCCACCCTTTAATATTAACCTTGCCAGATCTGAATCTAACAATGCCGACACTGCGAAACCGCAGGATAAAGGCACAAGTGAAAGATGTATTGACGCTAATTCCTTACACTTCATTCAATGTAAGTAAGATATCAGAACAATGCACAGCTGAATGCCCTTAAAACGTTATATTCACTCGACAAGAACAACCAAAGTTAGCAACTTTAGCAATGCACACAAAACTTCACAGCTGAGAAGCAGATAAGGCAATTTTGCATTTCCCTGTACTGTTAACAAACCAAATGCCTAATGGAACTTATTCATACCCAATAGGATACAAAATACTGGGAGACCCAGAAGTCTTTTCCTGACTACAAACATTCATAAAGCATTAAGTGTCACACATAAATAAATACTTTTAATTGCGTTACATTTTGAAGTTTTTGTGTGCTCACATATTTACTGTCACTTCGTTTGTTTGAAGGACCAGCGACGTAACAGCGGGGGAATCGGAAATCATTGGCAAAACAACAGTTACTCAAACCAGGGGAAAGTCCTGTGTATCCTCTGGTATCACGTCACCAAAATCAGTCCAACGAAAATTCCGTACGGCATACCGTAGACTGCCAGCAGGGTTGAAAGCATCGAGATGTGGTACGCGAAGTTTAAGCAAATGTTGACCAACACACGAGTGGAATTGCAGTATCGCATGGTCGCACGGATTTCCTTCGGGTACCGGAAGGAGCACACATCGAAATTTATTTGTGTGTGTGTGTGTGTGTGTGTGTGTGTGTGTGTGTGTGTGTGTGTGTGTGTGTGTGCGCACAAAAACTTCAATATGTTATATGCACTTGTAAATAAAATGTGTGTGTGTGTGTGTGTGTGTGTGTGTGTGTGTGTGTGTGTGTGTGCGCGATATTATCTGCTTTATGGATGTTTGTAATCAGGGAAAGGCTTCTGGAACAACGAGTAATTTTGGTAAAAGGGCAGTCTGCAGTTAATTTAACACGTTTAGCTTGTTACATTGTATATAGGACGTCACAAAAAGGTATGGCCAAACTTTCTGGAAACATCACACATAAAGGAAGAAAATGTGTTATACGGACTTAGGTCCGTAGCATGCTTTGTTTCTATGTTAGAGATCAGTTTCCACAGCTCTTCAACTGACTAATCATCTACTTTGTACGGAAGCCTTCAGCACCACTTTGCAGTAAAGTGAGGATTGTCCCATTGCTGAATGAACCATTCTTGGAAGCACAGACTTGCGCGAAAATCAGCTGCTGATTGTGCCTGCACGCGCTGTACATGTTGCGGACCGAGCGAGGTGGCGCAGTGGTTAAACACTGGACTCGCATTCGGGAGGACGACGGTTCAATCCCGCGTCCGGCCATCCTGATTTAGGTTTTCCGTGATTTCTCTAAATCGCTCCAGGCAAATGCCGGGATGGTTCCTTTCAAAGGGCACGGCCGACTTCCTTCCCGTCCTTCCCTAATCCGATGAGACCGATGACCTCGCTGTCTGGTCTCCTTCCCCAAAAAAAACCCAACCCAACCCAACCCCCCAACCCCAACATGTTGCGGATGCAGCGGGTTCTTACGTTGTCATATGCCCAACATTAGTTGCTGCAGCTAATTGACTTACGCTGACACTAGGGTAGTCATCAACTGAACGGTGACGCTCCTCTCCATCTGAGGTGTCGTCGTCATTCCAGGCCTCCCCCACTCGTGAGTAGCAGGCTGAAAGCTCCCATGTTCCCTAAGACGGCGGTAAACCTGCTTCTAAGAGTCTCCTTTTGGGGCACCGTCGTTGTGGAATTCCCTCCCGACCCCGGCATTACTATCAGCTGATCCGCACAGCAAATGGTCGTCTGGTACTTCCATATTTGAGTACACATCCACTGCACAGTACCGGAAAACAAGTCGCTGACGAACAGTAAGTGAATGTCGAGGTGGGAGGGATCTGGTAAAATTCCACCACATCCACACTGAAGCACCAAAGAAACTGGTATAGACATGCGTATTCAGATACAGAGATATGCAAACAGACAGAATACGGCGTTGCGGTCGGCAACGCCTACGTAAAGCATAGTTTACACGACGACATTCGGTTGCGCCACTCGTTCCGTGGAACGAGTTGCACGCAAGTGGCTTCATATCTGACTGTAGACACGGCGAAACCAGTATACACTTCAGTTTCGTCGTTTTGTGGGTCCCTGATTCGTGTCTGAAATGAAAGTTTGGGCGGCTGCACGTCGCACGAGTTGTGATGGAGTTAAAGCTTGTTGAGTGGAATCGCTGCATCAGAAAAAAAATAAGAAACGTATTTCGATTTTTGACTGGATGAAGAAAAGACGTCACCTCGGTTGCTCAGAATCCTGCTGAAATAATTTATAACGGATGGTCCAAGAAGTTCTTTTAATTTGTCTTAGAATGTCACCAGAACTGTTCACGTTTCTTCTAAACAGAGTTAATTATGTGATAAGGAATAAAGGTACTGTAATGCATGAAGCACTGTAGCCACAGCTGGTATTACATATCATATTGCGTGCATTACAATCGAGAACACTCGGCATGCTATAAGATGCGGTTTAAGTTGGTAATGACGCTTTTTCATCAACACGAACAATTATTAACATTAACAGCAATAATTATTCGAAGCAGGCGCATTAAGAGGAGAATGGTTTGCAAACTACTCTCTTGAAGATGGATCTGTACAGTGGCAACATTTCAAAATTCTAACATATGTGAATGGGGAGCATTGCAGCGACGTTTTAGAAAGATGAATCTTGAATAAAGAATGAAGCTTCTTGAATTTGTACAGCCTTCCCTCCTGTCAACAATATTGCTTGACAAAGAGATGGGCAAACTGAACGATGGGATTTCAGTCTTGCAGACGAGAGCATCGCCACAGCTAGAATTACACTTGCTTGTATTTTTCTTAATTCAGTCATATGTGCTATTAACTCAAGAAATTTTGCCCTGCAGCTCAGATATTGTCAAGACATTTAAGTTATGATCGCACATGACGGTCTCAGCGCCAGCAACATGTTGCTTATTTTTGTAATCAGCATCACTGAAATCCCACAAACACCTATGCAAAGCTTAGATGTCCAAAATGCGAACATTATTCTCCGTTCCCCACCTCATATTTCAGTTTGTCTACACTCTACGAAGACACATAACCTCAAAAACTCATACAACTAGTGTCACCAAAGTTGGAACACGCCGAAAGTGTTTAGTTTCACCATCGAGTTGCGCAAACCCGCGGAGCGGAAGCGCAGTGGCCGGTATCGCAGTTGTCTGCAACCTAGTGTCGTCGTGTAACTAGGCTTAAGACAACAAGTGTCCGGCGCAGTTACATCGGTTAATGCTGCTACCATGCCAGGTTATAAAGATGTAACTAAGTTTGAACGTGGTGTTGTAGTTGGCGCACGAGCGATGAGACACAGCATCTCCGAGGTAGCGATGAATTGGGGATTTTCCCGTACGACAATTTTACTAGTGTACCGTGAATATCAGGAGTTCCGTGAATCATCATATCTCCGAAATCGCTCCGGATGGAAAAAGACCAACGACTGAAAAGAATCGTTCAACGCGATGGAAGTACAACCGTTCCGCAAATTGCTGCAGGTTTCAATGCTGGGCCATCAACATTCAACGAAACAACATCGATACGGGCTTTCGGAGCCGAAGGCCCACTCGTGTACCCTTGATGACTGCACAACACAAAGGTTTATGCCTCACCTGGGACCGTCAACACCGACATTGGACTGTTGATGACTGGAAACATATTGCTTGGTCGGACGAGTCTCTGTTCAAATTGTGTCGAGCGAATGGACGTGCACTGGTGTGGAGACAACCTCATGAATCCATGGACCCCTGAATATCAGCATGGCAATGTTGAAGCTGGTGGAGGCTCTGTAACGTTGTGGGGGCGTGTGAGTTTGGAATGATATGGGAGCCCCCATACGTCTAGATACGACTCTGACACGTGACATGTACTAAACACCCTGTCTGACCATCTGAATTCATTCATGTCCATTGTGCATCCCGACGGACTTGGGCAATTCCAGCAGGACAATGCTACACCCCACACGTCCAGAGTTGCTATGGAGTGGCTCCAGAAACAGTCATCTGAATTTAAACACTTCCGCTGGCCACCAAACTGCCCAGAGATGAACATTATTGAGCATATCTGCGAAGTCCGGAATGCCTTGCAACGTGCTGTTCAGGAAAGATTCCACTCTCCTCGAACTCTTACCCTGCAGGATTGATGGTGTCAGTTCCCTCCAGCACTACTTCAGACATTAGTCGAGTTCATGCGACGTCGTGATGCGGCATTTCCTCGTGCTCGCTGGGGCCCTACACGATATTAGGCCGGTGTACCACTTTCTTTGGCTCTTCAGTGTAATGTAAAGCTGTGGGTAGGGGAGGGAGATGAAAATCTCACGTCAACTTTTTAATTCACTCAACATACTTTGTTATTCACCGTCAGGTGGCTTGCGGAGTATGGATGTAGATGTAGATGTAGAACACTTTGTACAGGTAAAATTAATTTGCCCACAGTTCTTTATGGCCTCTCTGAAATGAACTGAATGCTTTACGTATGGCGGCCGCTGTGGCCGAGCTGTTCTAGGCGCTTCAGTCCGGAACCGCGCTGCAGGTACGGTCGCAGGTTCGAATCCTACCTCGAGCCTGGATGTGTGTGATGTCCTTAGGTTAGTTAGGTTTAAGTAGTTCTAAGTCCAGGGGACTGATGACTTCAGATGTTAAGTCTCATAGTGCTCAGAGCCATTTGAACCATTTTTGAGCGTTACGTATATGTATGCCCCGGATTCCCCGACTTGGAAGAAGCCTCAGAATAACGGTAGATTACGGTTAGGGAGTTCTATGCCACGCCATTCGAAGTCACTGATTGTCAGAGATTCAGCTGTGATATTCTGCAACGCATATAAAACTGATGTTATTATATTCCACATGAATTTGTCTCAAAAGTTTTAAAATGCTTGTGTTAAGCGGAATGCCGACAAGTCGAAACACACTTGCGAACAAGGAATTAAATGTTAACGGAGGGAAGCCAAACTGACCTTCACCGTCAAGGATTTTCTTAGTGATCACAGTCTGAAAAGCAACGTAATCGTGCGGTTCAAAGAAAGATACAAATAGTGTTGTCTTTCGTATGCAACGTAAGTGAAGATTCAATGAAATTTCATGTGTGCAATGTATCAAGGAAAGATCATTTTTAGGGATCCGTCAAAACGGTTAATACTGTTAGTCTGGAGTCTTTTTGTCTGTTTCTCTGTACCGTCCATCCGAATAGTCTTCATAGTTGTCGCGGTAAAAATAAAATATTTCATGATGTGTTAAAAGCAATGTTTAATACATTTTATAAATCGAATGTGGTTTTATTAAAGTTTTTAATCAATGTTTAAAACAAATTTTAAAAATTTCGTTTTTACGTATTTGTATTCGACTAGTGCAATTGAGTGTGTCGCATGTCGACATTGCCTTCGTTCAACTGAAACACAGGCGGTGAACCTGAGAATTACAGCTTATCTTAAATTCTAACCAAATATTTTCAATACTTCATGTAACAAAACTTTTCATGTAGTTCTGGAGCGATCTGTTTCTGAGTGTTTCTCATGATTAACGCCATTATGAAGAGAAATAAAAAATGCGCTCTTTAACATGGAAATAAAACGTTTCCGGAGCCATTTACATAAAACATGTACGTGAGAGGAATGTTTCCCGCAAGTTTAGCCATACGGTTTTGGCAGACTCTTTACTGCCAGTTACTTGAAACACGTTGTCATCATCTTACTAGAACTAGTCAAAATAAATTACACCTGTTGCCTGTTTCGTCCGATAATCGTGAGTGTGAATTCGATGAAACTGCAGAGGTCATCGGTCCCTAGACTTACACACTACTTAAGCTAATATAAGCTATGAACAACACACAGCCGCGGGGGATGGCCGTGCGGTGTAGGGCGCCTTGCCATGGTTCGCGCGGCTGCCCCCGTCGGAGGTTCGAGTCCTCCCTCGGGCATGGGTGTGCGTGTTGTCCTTAGCGTAAGTTAGTTTATGTTAGATTAAGTAGTGGGTACGCCTAGGGACTGATGACCTTAGCAGTTTGGTCCCATAGGAACTTACCACAAATTTCCAATTTTCCAACCACACACACACACGCACACACACACACACACGCACACACACACACACACACACACACACACACACACACACACGAGGACGCGAACCTCGGGCGAGAAGGGCTGCGCATTCCCCTTTAGGTGCAATGATAATTCCAATAGCTGTACTTACTATAGGACAGCCATCCGCGGTAATATAATTACGGCTGTTAATATATCGATATATTTTACTAGAATAGGGATATACATCAGTGAAATTCTGTTCCTGGATATATTGTTATTTAAAAACCAATATCGTGTGGCAATATTTTTCTTTTATGTCAACTTTTTTTTTCACAATTTTCGGTAAATATTTGAAAATGTTCTTTTGATATTGCAGTGGAATATAATTTAACTTTCACTGTGCGAAAGTGTGCCCCAGGTAGCTGAGTGGTCAGCGTGACAGACTGTCAATCCTAAGGGCCTGGGTTCGATTCCCGGCCGGGTCGGAGATTTTCTCCGCTCAGGGACTGGGTGTTGTGTTGTCCTAATCATCATCATTTCATCAGCGTCGACGCGCAAGTTGCCGAACTGGCGTCAACTCGAAAGACTTGCACCAGGCGAACGGTCTACCCGACGGGAGGTCCTAGCCAGACGACATTTCATTTCTTACTGTGCGAAAGAATCTTACTACTTTTTGACCTTTCATTACGTTCAGTCTCTCTCTATGAATGTGTAAAGCAAGTGTAGGTCGCATTAAGAAGCAGTCCGGTTGCGCGGGGTGGGTGGCGGCGAGTATGGAATAACAAAATATCCGACATGAAGGAACAGCTCACAAGTTGCGTTAAAAATTATTTTTTAGCGTGCTATTTCTTCACATCAGCATTCTTCAAAACCAGTTGCTGAAAGTGATGAATACAAATCTAAATGACAAGACTACTCTTTGCGGTGGGCGGTAAGGTTTATAGCGGCTTCCCCTGGGTAACACTGATCAATTGCCGGTGGTTTCCCGAGGAGAGGAGAGTGGGAAGTAGCCGAAGAGCCCAAGCCAGTGACATCACTTCTTATCAGCGACCCTGAGATGAGAAACCATTTATAACCGAATCAGGCCTTGAACCTGCCCTCACAACCTACTTACAATAACATCATCCGTGAAAATCCTGTAATCTCCTACGCTGTGTACTAGGTCATTTACATATTCCGTGAAACGTAATGGGCCTATAAAACTCCCTTGGGGAACGCCCTAATTTACTTTCGTATCTGAAGTCTTCTTTCAGTTGATAATGACATGCTCTATTGTTTCTCCTAGAAACCTGTCAGTCTAATCATACAGGTGGCCTAATATTAAAACAAAATGGTTCAAATGGCTCCAAGCACTATGGGACTTAACATGTGAGGTCATCAGCCCTTAGACTTAGAATTACTTAAACCTAACTAACCTAAGGAGATCCCACACATATTCATGCCGGAGGCAGGATTCCAACCTACGACCGTAGCAGCAGCGCGTTTCCGGACTGAAGCGCCTAGAACCGCTCGCCCACATCGGCCGGCCGCCTAATATTCCGTACGGTCGTGTTTCGTCCATAAGGAGGTACTTTTGATACTCTCCGGTCACGGATGCTGATGATATTAACGCTAATACAGATTGAGTGGACCCGAGTATCCCCTTATATCCGCGTTAGGTGCATGGATCTCAGCTTCGGAGGAGATTGGTGTTTAATGTCGCGTCGACAACGACATCATTAGAGAAGAAGTAAAAGCTCAGGTTAGGTTAGGAAGCATGGCGAAGGAAATCGTGTAATGTAGCAAATTATTAGGAGTTGTCATCTTGCTCTGAAACCGTAGCCTGCCCTGGAGCCGGAAGAAGAGCAGATTTCGGTTCTCACGCGAGCACAGCTGACGCTGGGTACTGGGACGGCCGAGCCGTGTACCTGCCAAACGCTGCGCGCTGTATATTACACTTACTCCCCACGAATCTGAAGGAATACCATTAAAAAGTAATCGATATTTTTCATACTTGTATTTTATGTGAACCTGGCACCTAGAAACGACGGAGAGGCTCCGTCCCCGCCGCAGCCGCAGTGGTCCACTACCCCACGACGACTACCGCAGTCCACGTCACACCTCCGCCGCCCCACGCCGAACCCAGGGTTATTGGGCGGTTCGGCCCCCGGTGGACCCCCAGGGAACGTCTCACACCAGACGAGTGTAACCCTTATGTTTGCGTGATAGAGTAATGGTGGTGTACGCGCAAGTGGATAACGTTCTACGAGTCGGGGCGTGGAATGTCAGAAGCTTGAACGTGGCTGGGAAACTAGAAAATCTGGAAAGGGAAATACAAAGGCTCAATCTAGATATAGTAGGGGTCAGTGAAGTGAAGTGGAAGGAAGACAAGGATTTCTGGTCAGATGAGTATCGGGTAATATCAACAGCAGCTGAAAATGGTATAACAGGTGTAGGATTCGTTATGAATAGGAAGGTAGGGCAAAGGGTGTGTTGCTGTGAACAGTTCTGTGACCGGGTTGTTCTAATCAGAAGCGACAGCAGACCAACACCGACAACGATAGTTCAGGTATACACGCCGACGTCTCAAGCTGAAGATGAACAGATACAGAAGTGTATGAGGATATTGAAAGGGTAATGTAGTATGTAAAGGGGGACGAAAATCTAATAGTCATGGGCGACTGGAATGCAGTTCTAGGGGAAGGAGTAGAAGAAAAGGTTACAGGAGAATATGGGTTCAAAATGGTTCAAATGGCACTGAGCACTATGGGACTTAACTTCTAAGGTCATCAGTCCCCTAGAACTTAGAACTACTTATACCTAACTAACCTAAGGACATCACACACATCCATGCCCGAGGCAGGATTCGAACCTGCGACCGTAGCGGTCGTGCGGTTCCAGACTGTAGCGCCTAGAACCACTCGGCCACCAAGACCGTCGAGAATATGGGCTTGGGACAAGGAATGAAAGAGGAGAAAGACTAATTGAGTTCTGTAACAAGTTTCAGCTAGCAATAGCGAATACCCTGTTCAAGAATCACAAGAGGAGGAGGTATACTTGGAAAAGGCCGGGAGATACGGGAAGATTTCAATTAGATTACATCATGGTCAGACAGAGATTCCGAAATCAGATACTGGATTGTAAGGCGTACTCAGGAGCAGATATAGACTCAGATCACAATATAGTAGTGATGAAGAGTAGGCTGAAGTTCAAGACGTTAGTCAGGAAGAATCAATACGCAAAGAAGTGGGATACGGAAGTACTAAGGAATGACGAGATACGTTCGAAGTTCTCTAACGCTATAGATACAGCAATAAGGAATAGCGCAGTAGGCACTACAGTTGAAGAGGAATGGACATCTCTAAAAAGGTCCATCACAGAAGTTGGGAAGGAAAACATAGGTACAAAGAAGGTAGCTCCGAAGAAACCATGGGTAACAGAAGAAATACTGTAGTTGATTGATGAAAGGAGGAAGCACAAACATGTTCGGGAAAACCAGGAATACAGAAATACAAGTCGCTGAGGAACGAAATAAATAGGAAGTGCGGGGAAGCTAAGACGAAATGGCTGCAGGAAAAATGTGAAGACATCGAAAAAGATATGACTGTCGGAAGGACAGACTCAGCATACAGGAAAGTCAAAACAACCTTTGGTGACATTAAAAGCAACGGTGGTAACATTAAGAGTGCAACGGGAATTCCATTGTTAAATGCAGAGGAGAGAGCAGATAGGTGGAAAGAATACATTGAAAGCCTCTATGAGGGTGAAGATTTGTCTAATGTGATAGAAGAAGAAACAGGAGTAGATTTAGAAGAGATAGGGGATCCAGTATTAGACTCGGAATTTAAAAGAGCTTTGGAGGACTTGCGGTCAAATAAAGCAGAAGGGATAGATAACATTCCATCAGAATTTCTAAAATCATTGGGGGAAGTGGCAACAAAACGACTATTCACGTTGATGTGTAGAATATATGAGTCTGGCGACATTCCATCTGACTTTCGGAAAAGCATCATCCACACAATTCCGAAGACGGCAAGAGCTGACAAGTGCAAGAATTATCGCACAATCAGCTTAACAGCTCATGCATCGAAGCTGCTTACAAGAATAATATACAGAAGAATGGAAAAGAAAATTGAGAATGCGCTAGGTGACGATCAGTTTGGCTTTAGGAAAAGTAAAGGGACGAGAGAGGCAATTCTGACGTTACGGCTAATAATGGAAGCAAGGCTAAAGAAAAATCAAGACACTTTCATAGGACCTGTCGACCTGGAAAAAGCGTTCGACAATATAAAATGGTGCAAGCTGTTCGAGATTCTGAAAAAAGTAGGGGTAAGCTACAGGGAGAGACGGGTCATATATAATATGTACAACAACCAAGAGGGAATAATAAGAGTGGACGATCAAGAACCAAGTGCTCGTATTAAGAAGGGTGAAGACAAGGCTGTAGCCTTTCGCCCCTACTCTTCAATCTGTACATCGAGGAAGCAAAGATGGAAATAAAAGAAAGGTTCAGGAGAGGAATTAAAATACAAGGTGAAAGGATATCAATGATACGATTCGCTGATGACATTGCTATCCTGAGTGAAAGTGAAGAAGAATTAAATGATCTGCTGAACAGAATGAACAGTCTAATGAGTACACAGTATGGTTTGAGAGTAAATCGGAGAAAGACGAAGGTAATGAGAAGTAGTAGAAATGAGAACACCGAGAAACTTAACATCAGGATTGATGGTCACGAAGTCAATGACGTTAAGGAATTCTGCTACCTAGGCAGTAAAATAACAAATGACGGACGGAGCAAGGAGGACATCGAAAGCAGACTCGCTATGGCAAAACAGGCATCTCTGGCCAAGAGAAGTCTACTAATATCAAATACCGGCCTTAATTAGTGGAAGAAATTTCTGAGGATGTACGTCTGGAGTACAGCATTGTATGATAGTGAAACATGGACTGTGGGAAAACCGGAACAGAAGAAAATCGAAGCATTTGAGATGTGGTGCTATAGACGAATGTTGAAAATTAGGTGGACTGATAAGGTAAGGAATGAGGAGGTTCTACGCAGAATCGGAGAGGAAAGGAATATGTGGAAAACACTGATAAGGAGAAGGGACAGGATGATAGGACGTCTGCTGAGACATGAGGGAATGACTTCCAGGGAGCTGTAGAGGGCAAAAACTGTAGAGGAAGACAGAGATTGGAATACGTCAAGCAAATAATTGAGGATGTAGGTTGCAAGTGCTACTCTGAGATGAAGAGGTTAGCACAGGAAAGGAATTCGTGGCGGGCCGCATCAAACCAGTCAGTAGACTGAAGAGAGAGAGAGAGAGAGAAAAAAAAAAACGCGTATGTAGAGAACTTGTCCGCGCAGCAATCGGCGATATAGTGTAACTGAGGCGGAATAAGGGGAACCAGCCCGCATTCGTCGAGGCAGATGGAAAACCGCCTAAAAACCATGCACAGACTGGCCGGCTCACCAGACCTCGACACAAGTCCGCCGGGCGGATTCGTGCCGGGGATCAGGCGCTCCTTCGCACTTCGGAAAGCCGTGCGTTACACCGGTCGGCTAACCGGGCGGGCTTTTTCATACTTGGTATACCAAATTCTATGGAAAACACAACCACGCTTAAAATTTCAAATCAATAACTTCAATACATTCGGAGACATAAATTTTTACCTAAAACACGTAATAACTATGCTCGCATTGTGAAACTGAGTTAGGGGCTATAATTTATTGATCTATGGCATCAACTGAAACTACATCCAAGATGATACCTTCATACAATCGAAATTTCTGGAATTTTCTTTAGTTTCATTACCACAGACTTCTGACGTAATTGAAAGTGCTTTGGAAAATTATTATTTCATGGTGTTTTCGTTGTGCGTTTTAAAGAGAGAGAGTGTGTGAATTGAGGATATATGTAAAGTTGTGATACTTCATGAAAACTTGAAAGGGTACAGTACCGCCTGACACTGAAAATAGGTACAACATTCTTCGTTATTCTTGTCAGAACAACATATTTTTGTAGTAATAACTCAATGTCACTTAATACACCGAAGCCGGATACCAGAGTAGGAAAGAATGATAATTTATTTATTTAATTGATCACATGTGCACTCCCACAAAATAAATCCCTATATCCAATTTGGTGAGATCTGCGAAATGAATGAATGTATGGTCGTCTGCTAACCGCAGATAGTGAATGTGCAATATATGATCATCTTTGAGACGGTCCATTGGTCACCTTTGGTGGAACCAAAGAGATGAAATTTACCTAAGCTTTGAGCGCCTGAAATTTGGCTGACCAATAACAAAAGAGTGGAGACATGGTGTGCAAGTGAAATACTTAAGAGTAGTTTGAAATAATAATTTCTCTATTTCAGGAACTTTTGTGGGTAGAAATAAATGTCAGGCAGGTAATATTAGGGGGATCGTAGTAATCTTCGGAAGTGACCAACGGTCACAATGAAACCACGTCTAGCAATAAGTTGAAATACTTCCGAGTGCTTAAATTTAGCTGAATTACTAGCATGTGTACTATAAGTTGAAATATTTAAGAAATGGCGTGTGCAGGACTTGAAATTAGAGACGAGTACCTCCACGTGGTGAGTACTGTGTGAGTCTCAATCTGTGTATGAGACAAAGGATAAAGAGAAGTACTCGTCCATGGTATCAGTTGACTCGCGTGTGTGACGAATATGTTCTTAATATTACTTTGCGTGTTATGTTTCCGTGTGACGCTTGATTCAAACTATAATACTCTGAGAGTGAAGCAAGGTGAGTCAGCCGTCTATCCAGCAACGCCACTTGGCTTGCATTGCACAGGAAGACGTGCATATATCCTCCAGAGTTCATAGTAGCAAAGAAAAGTTACCAAGTGGCGCAGTGTCGTGTGAAACTGGGATAAATACTAATTGAAGTGAGGAAGCTGAAGGTGATGTGATTATAACGTTGTGACTATTCCTTGTGTTGTATTCCATGTTGCCAGTGTGGTCTATTTCATGTAATTTAAGTATGTGTGGTTTGCATGGGAGAGTAGCAAGATAGGTTCAGTGGCAGTGGGTTATGCATGTTCCTTTTTGTACCGCTCGGTCTGGAGGAAAGTTTCGTGATGATGGTTGTGAGAGTCGAAGTGTGAGATATAGCAAAAGATCCACCATCCTATCCAGAAAGTGCACTGTAGTGTTAGATAATTACGAGACCATAAGATAGAGAATCACCAATGTAAAGCCATGCCCACAGGGCGGAGTTTCTCATGTGCAATTGTTGTAGAAAATGTACTGGTGTGTTTAGCTTATAGAATTTATCAGAATAAAAAAGATAGTGAAAATAAAAAGATTGGTGGCCTTTTCCTTCGAATAGTATGATATCCAGAATTTATAATGTGTGCGCCATTCATATTCAGTGCGATGGCCACGTGTTGATCAAAGCCGTTAAATAAGAAAGAAAATGTGGTATTGCCAGTGCGTAGTGAACAGTCAGAGTTGTGTAAATTAGTAATTGTCAGATGCACGTTACCGTTTCGTAATATTCAAACAGGAGAATAACTTGTAACTTAATTGTGAGTACTAGAGTTCATGTTACTCGATAAATAAGAATGAATCCACTCGCTTGGCAGACCACTCATCTTGCAGGCCTGACTGCTTGATGCCACAGTATGAACAAGGCATGTGGGTGCCTCTCAAACTATCTAAATGAATGCGTGAGAAAGTAGTTGTGCAATAGGGGAAATTGTGACGTATGTCCGAGTGAGCTTGATTTTGTAAAGGGCAGCCAGAACGACCGTTGAGTATTAAATTCGTTTGTAATTTATTTTGCCGAAAGGAATATTATTTCGTTTTCATTAAATTCTATTTGGTTTTGTAATTACGAGATTCTTAGACCAAATTACTCATGGTAATATGATTGGCTGGCATTAGAAATACTGCAAGAATGGAAGCGCTCAAGATGATCTGATTGGCTCGTAACAATAGGAATTCAGCACTTCCCGTGCGTCGGAGTAGGGCTTTGTGCATCAAATCTATGAGTCGAGATAGTCGCTCGGGAGCCGTCTTCTGGTAAACACCGACGTTAAAACGCGCTGGCCAATTTCATACCAATATGAAGAAATATGCGCGTTTGATTGGTTTTTGTGTCGCTGACGAAAAGCGAATAGAGTATTGTGCATTTTGTGAAAGTTTGAGCTTTTTGAGTGCTGTATTTTAGGAGATGTTCGCCTGTGAGCGTTTCATGTCCCGCATGAGCTCCGCGTGGCGCGTTTCGTGCACATAACGAGACATTTACGGCGACCACTTCTTCATAAGAAGCCTAGTGAACGACTGAGTGTGTTAACTCGCTAGTAATAGTGCGCAAGTGACTGTTTAAGACGATCAAAATACGTGGTCGGCCTAAATGTCTTATGGCTGCTATCGGGTGTTAACTTGTCAAAGAGATAGAAACACTGCATAATTGATGTCGGGATGTTAAATACGGACATGAGAGCTATTTTCCATGATTTATAGGCTATAAACTAACTAATTTTAGACATTGTTTCAAACGATTGTTTCGAATGAGAAACAGCCCACAGTTGCACTAATTATGTTTATGCTTAATCTTGACCATGGTTTCAACTATAATAATATAGCCTTCTTCAGAAGTTCTAAAAAGAGATCAAAATAACATTTAGACCGGTAATATAATCTGATGGCCTTGGGAGAGCCAGTCATGACAAAACTCTACCATCTGGTGAGCAAGATGTATGAGACAGGCGAAATACCCTCAGACTTCAAGAAGAATATAATAATTCCAATCCCAAAGAAAGCAGGCGTTGACAGATGTGAAAATTACCGAACTATCAGTTTAATAAGTCACAGCTGCAAAATACTAACGCGAATTCTTTACAGACGAATGGAAAAACTGGTAGAAGCGGACGTCGGGGAAGATCAGTTTGGATTCCGTAGAAATGTTGGAACACGTGAGGCAATACTAACCTTACGACTTATCTTAGAAGAAAGATTAAGAACAGGCAAACCTACGTTTCTAGCATTTGTAGACTTAGAGAAAGATTTTGACAATGTTGACTGGAATACTCTTTCAAATTCTGAAGGTGGCAGGGGTAAAATACAGGGAGCGAAAGGCTATTTACAATTTGTACAGAAACCAGATGGCAGTTATAAGAGTCGAGGGGCATGAAAGGGAAGCAGTGGTTGGGAAAGGAGTGAGACAGGGTTGTAGCCTGTCCCCGATGTTATTCAATCTGTATATTGAGCAAGCAGTAAAGGAAACAAAAGAAAAATTCGGAGTAGGTATTAAAATTCATGGAGAAGAAGTAAAAACTTTGAGGTTCGCCGATGACATTGTAATTGTGTCAGAGACAGCAAAGGGCTTGGGAGAGCAGTTGAACGGAATGAACAGTGTCTTGAAAGGAGGATATAAGATGAACATCAACAAAAGCAAAACGAGGATAATGGAATGTAGTCAGATTAAATCGGGTGATGCTGAGGGAATTAGATTAGGAAATGAGACACTTAAAGTAGTAAAGGAGTTTTGCTATTTGGGGAGTAAATTAACTGATGATGGTCGAAGTAGAGAGGATATAAAATGTAGAGTGGCAATGGCAAAGAAATCGTTTCTGAAGAAGAGAAATTTGTTAACATCCAGTATTGATTTAAGTGTCATGAAGTCATTTCTGAAAGTATTCGTATGGAGTGTAGCCATGTATGGAAGTGAAACATGGACGATAAATAGTTTGGACAAGAAGAGAATAGAAGCTTTCGAAATGTGGTGCTACAGAAGAATGCTGAAGGTTAGATGGGTCGATCATATAACTAATGAGGAGGTATTGAATAGAATTGGGGAGAAGAGGAGTTTGTGGCACAACTTGACTAGAAGAAGGGATCGGTTGGTAGGACATGTTCTGAGGCATCAAGGGATCACCAATTTAGTACTGGAGGGCAGCGTGGAGGGTAAAAATCGTAGAGGGAGACCAAGAGATGAATTCACTAAGCAGATTCAGAAGGATGTAGGTTGCAGTAGGTACTGGGAGATGAAGAGGCTTGCACAGGATAGAGTAGCGTGGAGAGCTGCATCAAACCAGTCTCAGGACTGAAGACCACAACAACAACAATATAATCTATACATAAACTTCTAAAATTACGTATATGATAACATATTACTTACATAAGCTTTTAAAAATAAAAAAGTGTTAGCCTAGTGGCTGCGTCAGGATCAATAAAATAAAATAACTTCAAAAGACATAAGCCAGTTTCGATCACAAGTAAAACTACATATGACACCGTATGTCCTCCGCCACCACATCTGTTATACTAGGCGCATGGTCGTTAAATGTGCTACATCCCGCGCACCATAGGTGGCGCTCCACACATTGAGCTACAAGGCACCGTTTATCAGAAACCTAGTCTATATCTACGATAAAATATTAATCAGAAGCTTACAAGTGCAACTGAAGGATCATATACTTATTAATGCGACTATCCAACAGTTAAAAGCGGTTGGATACGATAGTTGAATTGGTCAAACATTAACAAATTCATATAACCAAGTTTGCATCATTATGTGAAGCATCATTCAAAAACGGGGCTATTATATACAAATAAAGCTCAGCTTACATCATACGCTCTAACAGCTTATAGGGCTAATTCTACAAGCCGACCTTAGTCGTCGTACGTAGGCACAATACTAACGAATGACAAAAGTTTTACGAATAGCAGTCTAGTGCGTAAGTGCGGTAACATGGCCCAAGACAATGAAAGGCACATTAACGTAACTGTCTGAACACAAACTACTGTTAACATAATAACAGCTCATGCCTCTTTACGACAGTATCCTGCTGGAGCATTGTCCTAAAACAGTAGTTTATCTCAAATAATCACGCAACACTATGGTACAATGGAGTCAGCACTAGTGCCTATCTGCTATGCCCAATACGGGCTGAAAACCTTCAAGGAAGCTGGAACTTTTCAAATAACACTGATCATTTAGTACATTCCTATTGTCATACATTTTGTGTGTATATATCTGCACCTCCTCCAGTAAATCTAATTTCACACCCTTGGCTTCTTTACACAATAGCTCGTTGTCATTACCAGGTTGGGACGTATGTCCTTCAATGATGTGTTCGCCAAACGTTAACCCATTCTTATTCGTACCCATACTCGCGGCATTTATACCTTACGGCTACAGATCTACCCGTCTGCCCTATGTAATACGCTGTGCAATCATTTCAATCTATCAACTCCCGATGGCAATAGCTTATTATAATTGTTATTGCCAAAACATACAAAATTCCGTTTTATGCTTTGCGCCTAGTATAACAGATGTAGTGGCGGACGACATACGGTGCCATATAGAGGGTGTTACAAAAAGGTACGGCCAAACTTTCAGGAAACATTCCTCACACACAAAGAAAGAAAATATGTTATGTGGACATGTGTCCGGAAACGCTTAATTTCCATGTTAGAGCTCATTTTAGTTTCGTCAGTATGTACTGTACTTCCTCGATTCACCGCCAGTTGGCCCAATTGAAGGAAGGTAATGTTGACTTCGGTGCCTGTGTTGACATGCGACTCATTGCTCTATAGTACTAGCATCAAGCACATCAGTACGTAGCATCAACAGCTTAGTGTTCATCACGAACGTGGTTTTGCAGTCAGTGCAATGTTTACAAATGCGGAGTTGGCAGCTGCCCAGTCGATGTATGGATTAGCATGGGGCAAAAGCCGTGGCGCGGTACGTTTGTATCGAGACAGATTTCCAGAACGAAGGTGTCCCGACAGGAAGACGTTCGAAGCAATTGATCGGCGTCTTAGGGAGCACGGAACATTCCAGCCTATGACTCGCGACTGGGGAAGACCTAGAACGACGAGGACACCTGCAATGGACGAGGCAATTCTTCGTGCACCTAATGTCAGCGTCAGAGAAGTTGCTGCTGGACAAGGTAACGTTGACCACGTCACTGTATGGAGAGTGCTACGGGAGAACCAGTTGTTTCCGTACCGTGTACAGCGTGTGCAGGCACTATCAGCAGCTGATTGGCCTCCACGGGTAACTTCTGCGAATGGTTCATCCAACAATGTGTCAATCCTCATTTCAGTGCAAATGGTCTCTTTACGGATGAGGCTTCATTCCTACGTGATCAAATTGTAAATTTTCACAATCAACATTTGTGGGCTGACGAGAATCCGCACGCAATTGTGCAATCACGTAATCAACACAGATTTTCAGTGAACGTTTGGGTAGGCATTGTTGGTGATGTCTTGATTGGGCCCCATGTTCCTCCACCTACGCTCAATGGAGCACGTTATCATGATTTCATACGGGATACTCTACCTGTGCTGCTAGAACATGTGCCTTTACAAGTACGACACAACATGTGGTTCGTGCACGATGGAGCTCCTGCACATTTCAGTCGAAGTGTCGTACGCTTCTCGACAACAGATTCGATGACCGATGGATTGGTAGAGGCGGACCAATTCCATGGCCTCCACGCTCTCCTGACCTCAACCCTCTTGACTTTCATTTAGGGGGGCATTTGAAAGCTCTTGTCTACGCAACCCCGGTACCAAATGTAGAGACTCTTGGTGCTCGTATTGTGGACGGCTGTGATACAATACGCCATTCTCCAGGGCTGCATTAGCGCATCAGGGATTCCATGCGACGGAGGGTGGATGCATGTATCCTCGCTAACGGAGGACATTTTGAACATTTCCTGTAACAAAGTGTTTGAAGTCACGCTGGTACGTTCTGTTGCTGTGTGTTTACATTCCATGATTAATGTGATTTGAAGATAAGTAATAAAATGAGCTCTAACATGGAAAGTAAGCGATTCCGGACACATGCCCACATAACTTATTTTCTTTCTTTGTGTGTGAGGAATGTTTTCTGAAAGTTTGGCCGTACCTTTTTGTAACACCCTGTATAGTTTTACTTGTGACCGAAACACGTTTTTGTCTGGTGAAGTTATTTCATTTCGTGACGCAGCCGCTGGGATAAGACGTTTTTCATTTCTAAAAGCTTATCATATACGAAATTTTAGAATTTTATGTATAGATTATATTACTGGTCTAAATGTTATTTTGATCTCTTTTAGGACTTCTGAAGAAGGCTATATTATTATAGTTGAAACCATGGTCAAGATTTAGTATAAACGTAATTACTGCAATGTGGGCTGTTTTCCATTCGAAACAATTTCGTAACGGTTGCTGCCATGATGAAAATAATGTTTCAAACGAGTTATGTAATAATCGTTAACGCCCGATAGTTTAACTGACTGTCAGCTGCTGCCCATGGACTGGAATTTTCTGGCCTTTGCGTGGTACGTATTTAGTCGAATTTTCGTCAACGCTGCTTTTGTCTGCTAAACCACTACCTGCCAACGCAGAGTGAAGGGGCAGACAACCCGAAAGCTGTCCGTGTCCGTGGACTGATTGTTTAATGGGTAGTGAGTCAACAAGTCACCCAGCCGCAATCGGCCGTGGGAAGTGAAAGGAATCATCCCAGCATTTGCCTGAAGCGATTTAGAGAAATCGCAGAAAACCCAAATCAAGGTGAACGAACGCGGGTTTGCACCGTCGTCCTCCCGAATGCGAGTGAAGTGTACTAACTACTGCGCCCCCTCGCTCAGTACTATCCAGTTTGGAGTAAGTTGAGTATTGTATGGCGGATGCATAAAACAGCACTTACCTGTTGGAAGCTAGTTGCACATGCGTACCGGGCAGATCGACTTTCTTCTACGTAGACTGCGTTTCATATCTTCCAGAGGACACTCCAGATATCTACATCGGGTCCTCCACAAATCTGATACATCAATAGGCATCCTTTGCCGAAAAATGATGAGATGTGTGCACGGCAGGTGATTCTGGAGAGGAGCCCAGTGAACGTAATTTAAGTAACGTCAGTTCCAATGCAGGCTTTTCTCCAGGCCTATAGTGGCCTGTAGTCACATGTGAATGCTGTAACGAAATACTTGTCGGATCCTCTTCGTCGGGTAAGCCGGAAATGGAAAATGAAATTGGATCTCCTCTCTGGTACTGTTGCGGTCTTCTGGAGAGGGAAAGCGCATATTCCGACGCGACTTTTGCTGGAGACTCGCTCCAGCATCTTAGAGTAGGCCACCAGAGTCTGAGTTTGAAAAATATTTGCTTTCAGCAGAAGCGGATTTCGTGGACCGAGGATCATTCTGAGGCACTGTGTTATCCATTAAGTGACTGTGTCCAGAGCGATATATGAGGGTGGAATGATCATGATTTTTCATGAGTCATCAGACTTCAGACTGATGTGATGTGGCCCACCACCAATTCCTCTCCTGTGCCAATCTTTCGTCTGAGAGTAATGCTTGCAGCCTAAGTCCTTCGTTATGTACTGGATGTGTCCCTGTCTCATATTTCGTCTACAGTTTTTACTCTTCGCAGTTCCCTCTCGTACTATGGAAGTTATTCCCTGACGTCTTAACAGATGTCCTAACACCCTGTCCCTTCCTCGTGTCAGTGTTTACCAAATGTTCCTTTCTCCGTCGATTCTGCGAACAACTTCCCTTTTCTTATGCTATCAGTCCACCTAATTTTCAACATTCTTTTGTAGCACGACATCTCAAACTCTTCGATCCTCTTCTTCTCCGATTTCCCCCATGTTTCATACAATGCTGTACACCAAAGGTACAGTCTGAGAAATTTCTTCCTCAAACTGCAGCCTATGTTTGATAATACCAGGCTTCTCTTGGCCAGAAATGCCCTTTTTGCCCGTGCTAGTCTGCTTGTTATGTATAATGGAATGGGCCAGACGGGAAATGGAACCGAGGTTTCCCACTTATGGTGAATGGTCGCCTTACCATTAGGCTATCCCAGTACGGCTCACGGTCAGACCCAAACTTCCGCATGTCGTCAACCACGTGTCTACAATCTGCACGCGTACATCCAGTATGTATATTCTCGTACGTGGGAGACATTTCAATTGAATGTCGCTTGCCGAGTGTCGGCTGATAATTACATTGCAAAGCCCGTGTTGTTCAGAAATACGATGCAGTGTTCTTACGGCGAGAACAGGGCAACCGGACGCTCCGCCTACAGGTGAAAGCATGATTTCAGCGTTAGCCGATCAGGTATACAAAAGGATAAACTTAGAATTAAATAGAACGTCAAAATAACCAAGAATAAATTTATAGTAAAGTTAAAAAATGTCGTGTGACTAGGGCCTCCCGTCGGGTAGACCGTTCGCCGGGTGCAAGTCTTTCGATTTGACGTCACTTCGGTGACTTACGCGTGATGAGCATGAAATGATGATGATGATGATAACACAACACCCAGTCCCTGAGCGCAGAAAATCTCCGACCTGGGCGGGAATCGAACCCGGGCCCTTAGGATTGACATTCTGTCGCGCTGACCACTTTCTCTTTCTTTCTTCCTATATATATATATATATATATATATATATATATATATATATATATATATATATAAAGGAAATATATTTGTAATCTCATTATGTTCGTTTTCGTTCATTGCATCTGCTCGGGGCGGATGTCGCAAGCCATCCGTTTCAGTTCGTCGTTGATCCATTAACTCAGTTTTTTTATTACAGAGGGCAGCTACCCCTCTGACCGAACATGCCGAGCTACCGTGCCGGAACCACTGTGCTACCGGGGGCGGACTTAATAAAGTTGAAAAAAGTTTTTTTTAACACATCTGTTGTCAAATATATATGCCAGGAATTTTAAAGTAAGCAAACATTGCATTCGTTGTGTACAGTTTGTACTCTTGGGACATGCTAGAAAAATAATTACTACACTCCTGGAAATGGAAAAAAGAACACATTGACACCGGTGTGTCAGACCCACCATACTTGCTCCGGACACTGCGAGAGGGCTGTTCAAGCAATGATCACACTCACGGCACAGCGGACACACCAGGAACCGCGGTGTTGGCCGTCGAATGGCGCTAGCTGCGCAGCATTTGTGCACCGCCGCCGTCAGTGTCAGCCAATTTGCCGTGGCATACGGAGCTCCATCGCAGTCTTTAACACAGGTAGCATGCCGCGACAGCGTGGACGTGAACCGTATGTGCAGTTGACGGACTTTGAGCGAGGGCGTATAGTGGGCATGCGGGAGGCCGGGTGGACGTACCGCCGAATTGCTCAACACGTGGGGCGTGAGGTCTCCACAGTACATCGATGTTGTCGCCAGTGGTCGGCGGAAGGTGCACGTGCCCGTCGACCTGGGACCGGACCGCAGCGACGCACGGATGCACGCCAAGACCGTAGGATCCTACGCAGTGCCGTAGGGGACCGCACCGCCACTTCCCAGCAAATTAGGGACACTGTTGCTCCTGGGGTATCGGCGAGGACCATTCGCAACCGTCTCCATGAAGCTGGGCTACGGTCCCGCACACCGTTAGGCCGTCTTCCGCTCACGCCCCAACATCGTGCAGCCCGCCTCCAGTGGTGTCGCGACAGGCGTGAATGGAGGGACGAATGGAGACGTGTCGTCTTCAGCGATGAGAGTCGCTTCTGCCTTGGTGCCAATGATGGTCGTATGCGTGTTTGGCGCCGTGCAGGTGAGCGCCACAATCAGGACTGCATACGACCGAGGCACACAGGGCCAACACCCGGCATCATGGTGTGGGGAGCGATCTCCTACACTGGCCGTACACCACTGGTGATCGTCGAGGGGACACTGAATAGTGCACGGTACATCCAAACCGTCATCGAACCCATCGTTCTACCATTCCTAGACCGGCAAGGGAACTTGCTGTTCCAACAGGACAATGCACGTCCGCATGTATCCCGTGCCACCCAACGTGCTCTAGAAGGTGTAAGTCAACTACCCTGGCCAGCAACATCTCCGGATCTGTCCCCCATTGAGCATGTTTGGGATTGGATGAAGCGTCGTCTCACGCGGTCTGCACGTCCAGCACGAACGCTGGTCCAACTGAAGCGCCAGGTGGAAATGGCATGGCAAGCCGTTCCACAGGACTACATCCAGCATCTCTACGATCGTCTCCATGGGAGAATAGCAGCCTGCATTGCTGCGAAAGGTGGATATACACTGTACTAGTGCCGACATTGTGCATGCTCTGTTGCCTGTGTCTATGTGCCTGTGGTTCTGTCAGTGTGATCATGTGATGTATCTGACCCCAGGAATGTGTCAATAAAGTTTCCCCTTCCTGGGACAATGAATTCACGGTGTTCTTATTTCAATTTCCAGGAGTGTATGTTGTTGGTTCCTATTGAGATATTGAACGCTGATTTACAGAGAACCAAGTCCCGTCTCACACTGTCATTCATTCATTTCGTTATATTTTCACCTACTACACTTACCTACATACGTATTTCAGGTGAATACGTCTTCAAGGCCAGAGGCAATGTAACGTACAGAATTATGCAATAAATATGTGTAATGTAGAGTGACCTTCCCTTCTCTCTTTGCTCCGTTTCTTTCGCTGGTCTTTTCTTTCTTCCTTCTTCGTACCGCGGCTATATCTCAGGGTTTTCAATGCAGAAATGCAGTGAGAGGGTGCACATGTGTGTGGTGGTTCACGATATCGCAGTGCTGTGAGGGAGCGCCACTCGTGCCTCTGGTTTGAGAAGACTGACGACTGAAGTACCAACATTTCTCAAAAGAAAAACAGGTATGTGATCTCTTTTCTTTTCAAACTATAAATAGTAGCGTAGCTAGTATTATCTATAGTCCTACTAAACTGAATGAGCGCGATACCATTTATGAAGTTTCAACCTCGAAAGAAGTTTATTAAAACCAATTAACTGAAATAAAAAAGATACTCATCCAATCCAGAAGTCACTCACAGTTAGAATAATTAGTTTCTGATGCGTGTGTAGTGGTCATCAATACTTAAAATGTCATTTCAAAAATTCTGTCACTGTGCATTTATGAGTTGCTAAGCAACGTATCAACAAGCTGACTATGCAATGATTAATATTTGTCGTATCCAGACAGTAAATCTCTTCTCTCGCTTGCTTTAAGCATCAAGACGATTACTATGCCGCTCATATAATTCTCTGATAGTTATATCAAGCTAAAGCCCGTAAACTGCGGTTAATGTTACTGAATTCTAGACGCGACGATAACGCCCCATATCCAGCCGTGTACCTTAAATTCCGCGCCGATATTTGAGAATTCGCGTGCAATTTGTCGGGCCGTAGTTCCCTACTATAATTTTAGAATCAACTCTGGGTTGTAAATTAACAATTCTAAGCCCATTCATGAAATTTACAGAAGATCCGCATTCGAGCAACACGGAAGAGTGCTTTTTTTAAATTTTTTTATTTTTTTTTTTACAAGGAGAAAACATATCATGCATAATAGGTGATTTGCTATGTCAAAACATATTTATATCTATCTGATTAAAACTCATTATCTATTGAATGTTGTACATAATTAAATTCTTTACTCTGCAAAAAATTTATAAATGAATTACATGCATAAAAAAGATCTCAAGTTGATATGAAGTCATGAGTCACTACTTGTTTTGACTCCCTTACACTCACGTGACGCAAAGTAGATCCGACTATATTGGACATACTCAAGTAGTGCTACAGTATCTAACCAATATCGCCTATGTTCGTCTGTGAAAATGAACTCGATAAGCAACCCGAGCTATGAGTAATCTGAATCTAACCTGAATAAGACTGTGTGCCTGTTGTATGAGTGTGAGTTTCACTGTCATTTAAGCTCTATACAGATCGCTAGATGTAAAACTTCAAACTAACTTGTGGATAAGCTATCTGACTGCTTATTTGAATATGATAACAAATGAACCTGTAACAATGAATACCTAAGCTATCTGACTGCGTTTTTGAACAAGAATTTACAAATGATTCAGAATCTGACTTTGCAACGGAATTTGCTGGACTAGAGTACATTACATGTTGTGGTGTGTCAATGTCTCTGTTTTGGCCCTAAGTCTTACACTCACCTCTTTAGATGACTGCCTTTCTTCATGTGGTTTACAGCAATTCGCAGCAGCATGCGGCAACAGCAGCGGCTAAAGCTTCTTGTTACTAAGAATGAATTTAATAAAAAGGAGTTTGCTTGGGTTCTGTTAACTAATAACTACGAGTAACTTGTAAGAAGGAATTTCATAAATGAAGTCTATTTAAAACTTCAGAATCACTGTGATAAAGTATTAATAGAAACACTCACATGTGTCAATAATGGCTGAGTGCCAGATTACCAAATTGTTATATCCTAGCCAGTAATGCCACCCGAGCCCGCTGCCAAAAGGTTGGCAGCATCAAAGTTTGGACGCCGTCTGCATAAGCAGCGCCAGCGAGACAGGAAATCGCCGCAAGTCTGCGCGCGCCACCGCTGGCTTCTGGTTTCTTAAGCGCTGGAGTCGCGAGCGCTAGGACAGTTCTGTATTCGCCGCTCAGTTGTATACTCGCCACCGTATTGTGTACTTGCTAGTCAGTTGTGTGTTCATTGCAGCAGAGTTGTTGTTTGTCGTCAGCCGACGCTGACCTAGCCGCTCCGACTCGAACTAGACAGATCTCTGTAGACACGGAGTCCAATACTGTGTTCTGTATCTTCGTTAATAAAGATAAGTACCGACTTTTTCAGAGTGTTTGGGTTTTCATCTTTCTGTTCACTGTTCCAGCGGACCGGTCGGCCCGCTATTAAAAGTGTGGCGGTGACTTCGTAAGCCGTTTCTACAGCGAATTGCTTGTCGCTACGAACACCGCCACAAAACAAATTACTTCAATTTCAAAGTTACATTAACATTCAGTAACCACAGCGTATTATTTAGATGTAGAGGACAATTACCATTATTTGGAGGATAAGGAGGCTTCTTTAACTGGCAAGCAAAACATGGGATTATTGCAAACTCGGACTAACAATCACGAGCCTTACCTTGCAATTGCTTTCGCGCTATACTTGCGAATTTTACCTTGAATTGCATCTTGAAGCGCGATTAAGTCATCTAAATCTCTGCTGGCCATATAAATGAAATCAGGCCCTGAGTGTGGTGAGATCTGCTATCATCGAAGTGAGCGCAGCGTGACACGTCTTCCGTCTCCGAGCTCTCGGCCGACACTACTACCTCCACTCCCGCAGATACCTCTCCTCACCACAATGCTTAGGATCGCTCTCCCATGTTTCGCCCTCAGATTATTGCTATCGATATCTGAGTGCTTACACAATGCAAAGAATAGCGTCAAGTTGACTACATTGTTTTCAATGTAGTGAAGAGTTCTGACACCCTCCTTACACAAGGTATGGTGCGCCAGTCAGTGAAACAGAAGTGAAACGTTTACAGTGCATTATACTTTTAGTTATAATCCGAAAATAAGTTGTCAACGAAAATTAAGTAATGTGACTCGCAGAGTACACAAACAATATCAGATCCTGGCTTCAGCACCGAGATTGGACAGGGGATGAGGGAAAACGCAAAACAAAATACAAAGTAGAAAAATTTAATTTAGAATAGCATGGCAACAAGAAGAGGATGATGATGATGATGATGATGATGATGATGACGATGATGATGATGATGATGATGATGATGTTTGGTTTATCGGGCGCTCAACTGCGCGGTTTATCAGCGCCCGTGCAAATTCCGAACCATTGCTCAGTCCAAACTCGACACTTTCATGAATGATGCATGGGGGCTTAATTAAATAAAATGCAAATATTTTTAGTAGCTGTATGTCCGATTACGAGGTCTCGTAAACGGTTGGCCCTGACTAGTATCATTACGCAATGTGACTGCATAGAACAACAACAAAGAATGAAATGAAAATTTTCGTTAATACAATTAATTAAGTCCCCAGCAACTATAAAACCTACGAAGCCAACAAAGCACAAGTGTAGCTGTTCTGTGTGTGGAAGTGTGATTCAACGTACACATCTGGCACGGTTCTTCTTCACTAAGACAAGAAATTTTAAATATCATTTATACTGAAGTAATTAAAAAATAGAAATACTATAATTGCCTAAGGAAAGCAGAATTACACTCTAATACAAGAAGACAAGCCAGATGCTTTGTTGACTGAACCTGTACTGCTGCATTATTTAAGACATTGAGATAATAAAAAGAAAAGGAAAATTTTTTTTCTTTTACCTTCATATATTGACCAAAATCACTCTAATCATTACAATATATCTCCACACCGACTCTCTACTACCACATCTCAACAAGAACTCTCCACCACGACCTCTCGACAAGCACTCTTCACTACCACATCTCAGCAAGCACTGACTTCCACGAGTTCTCAACAAGCACTGACTACTACGAGTTCTCCCCAAGCACTGCCAGTGGAGGCGGCTGAATAATACTCTTTGGCGCAATCTCTGGCGCAGTGGCTCAGTGTAGCCACCTTTCAATGATGATGAAATGATGAGGACAGTTCAAGAAGAAGAGGAGTTTAAATAGTATCAGTGCTAGATCCAAAGGAGAGCGAGTGTTGGAGAAACATTTCGATGCATGTTTCATGTGTAAACGCCGCTTAATCAGAATGTCTTGATTCAAAAGACAATGGCAAGTGACGAGCAAAGCATATTTCAGTTATTCTCTATCTCTTTATTAATTATGAAGTGTTTTTCACAGTGATGGTGTTCAAGGTTTGCTGTATAGGAACTTTTAGGGCATCACGTACTAATATTTATCTTTATTTATTTTACTACAGGCGTTGTGCAGGTGTTTGTTTGTAACAGTTTGTCCACGTCGATACAACGCAGAATGTGATCTTGCGCTTAAGATTTATGACGCCATACCTCTTGAAGTATTTCCCGTGCAATGATATAGTGTTGCAGCTACGTACAGCGGCGTAAGTGGATATTGTCTGCAAAATGTGCTTCGAATGAAGGTAGTAGCAACGAAGTTTAAATTTAGACATCATCCACGACGCGGCAGCTTTTCACCCATCTCACCGTTGATCTCCTGAACTATTGGTCGTACAATGATATAATTTGGCACTTTCATTCTGTGGTGTTGTGCATACTGTCTGCAAAACGTGTCGCGAATTCAGTTAGCAGTGAAGGAGTAATAAATTATAATGTGATTTGTCATGCGGCAGCGGAAAAGTAGTGAGCGCTAAACATTTTTCCATTCATCATTTTGTAGAGTTTTTCGGTGGAGCGGGTTGTTCTCTCAGTATCCTTTTAACGCTGAGTCCACCTACCTGGACATATTTCAGGTTGTGTCCCTCTTCATGCTGCGATGGTGGATACTGGCTTAGCCGGCATAAGCATCGTTGACGAAAATTCGACGAAACACCTACTACGCAAACGCCAAATACCTCCAGTCCATGGGAAGTAGCTGAAAGTTAGTTCAAGTATCGACTGTTCGGGATTCTTGCATGACTCGTTTGAAAAAATTCTAAAACTTCTTTTAAGTTGGTGTATTGTCCTTAAAACACGGAAAATATCTATAAAGTCCGTATTTAATATCCCAACATCAATTGTGTAATGTTACAGACTGTCTCTGTCACAAGTTCACACCCAAAATCCGCCAGAACATTTTTTTTTTTTTTTTTTTATGGACTTGTAGTCCGGGGTGATATGTTACAATACAGCATCACCGGTCTATTGCGGTCTAACTGTGTTGGTGAGGCAGTAAATTTCCACAGGGCAGTGACTGCGTCACTGCAATTCACTTTGGAGGTGTGGCGGTGGGACTTGTAGTCCCGTACCACCCTCTCACGGTGATAGTACTACATGAGTCAGGCAGAAAAATTTTGCCTAACATGGGCAGGTGAAGGTGTGGCGGTGGGACATAGTCCCGTACCGGCGTTTTGATTGACCTGGTATTTTCTACGTCACTGACACCCGATCACATGCGAGTTAACACAGTCACTCGTTGTAGCAGGATTTTTGTAAATGAAATGTCACCATGCTGTCTCGTTATCTGCAGCGAACACGCCACACACAGTTTATGGACGACATAAAATGTTCACACGCGAATATCTCCAAAAATAAAGCACTCCTAAAGCTCAAACTTTCAATAAATGCTCAACACTGTAGTCCCTTTTCGTAAACGACACGAGAACCAATCAAACACGCGAATTCCTTCATTTTGGTACAAATTTGATCATCGCGGTTTCACATAGGTGTTTACCAGAAGACGGCTCCTGAGCGACTGTATCGACTCACACATGTGGGGATACTCAAACGCGCGGAATATCCTGAATTCTTACTGGCTAGTATGTTGAGCAGCCGATCAGATCAGCTCGAGCACGTCTATACTCCCAGTATTACTCGTGTCAGCCACTCAGATTACCACAACTAATTTCGACTACAAATCTCGTAAGTCCGAAACTAAATAAAATTTAATAAACAAAAAAATAGGATTCCTTTTGACAAAGTAAATAACTAATAAATTTAATACCCAACGCCTCCTTCTCGCTGCCTTTTACAAACCCAAGCTCACTCGGACATAGGTCACAAAATCTCCTATTGCACAACTTTCTCACGCATACATTTACGTACGTTTAGTGAAATATCGCATTCTCACTTTACATACATCCTCCACGGACTCTCTTACTCTCAGACACAGACAACCAAAAACAAGATGAAATAATCCAGAATGAGATTTTCACTCTGCAGCGGAGTGTGCGCTGATATGAAACTTCCTGGCAGATTAAAACTGTGTGCCCGACCGAGGCTCGAACTCGGGACCTTTGCCTTTCGCGGGCAAGTGCTCTACCAACTGTGCTACCGAAGCACGACTCACGTCCGGTACTCACAGCTTTACTTCTGCCAGTAACTCGTCTCCTACCTTCCAAACTTTACAGAAGCTCTCCTGCGAAACATGCAGAACTAGCACTCCTGAAAGAAAGGATATTGCGGAGACATGGCTTAGCCACAGCCTAGGGGATGTTTCCAGAATGAGATTTTCACTCTGCAGCGGACCGAGACTCGAACTCGGGACCTTTGCCTTTCGCGGGCAAGTGCTCTACCAACTGAGCTACCCAAGCACGACTCACGTCCGGTACTCACAGCTTTACTTCTGCCAGTACCTCGTCTCCTACCTTCCAAACTTTACAGAAGCTCTCCTGCGAACATGCAGAACTAGCATTCCTGAAAGAAAGGTCCTTGTAGTAATTCCTGTTGACCAGTCTCATTTGGTGTAATTGAAAAAGTATCCACTGTCTTGTACACTGGCAATCTGCTCCTCCTCATGTATCTTCTGCGTCGGTACGGCATGGCGATGTGTAGCGTGCGGCTGCATCGAGTCGAATGAACATGCTGCCGAAGCACGACTCACGTCCGGTACTCACAGTTTCATATCAGCGCACACTCCGCTGCAGAGTGAAAATCTCATTCTGGAAACATCCCCTAGGCTGTGGCTAAGCCATGTCTCCGCAATATCCTTTCTTTC